>NC_090830.1:38524106-39139784 GCF_028021215.1 Eschrichtius robustus | reverse complement strand
TATATATTTCACATGGTTTGTATATCTCTGTTAACCCCAATATGGTAATGTATCCAATCCTCATCCCTTTCTATTTGGTGAACCTAAGTTTTTTTAATGAATCTGTGATTGCCTTTCTCTGTGGAAATATCTTCATTGGTATCAATTTTTAAGTAACTCCTAAAAGTGATATGATAGGATATGTGTCTTTTGCTTTCTTACTAACTACAGGTGGCGTGATTACGTCTAGACTCATCTATGGTGCTGCAAATGGCATCGTTTCATTTTTTTCAGTAGCGAATATTCCATCTGTACATGGAGGAGTTCTTCTGTGTCCACCCATCTGTTGGTGGACTTTTTGGTTACTTCCATATCTTGGCTATTGTGATACTGTGCAATGCAGATTTGCCTGCCTGTGTCTTTCCAATTCTGACTTCTTAGATTATAGGTCGAGGAGTGGGCCTGTTAGGTCATATGGTAGCTCAATGTTTACCTTTTTAAGGCACCTCCTTTCTGTTCTCATCTGTGGCCCTTTCCAACTTACGTCCCACTTGAAGTTGAGGGTATACACTTCTCCACAACACCTTCAGCACTTATTGTTTGTAGTTTTCTTGCTGATGGTTACTCTTGCAATTGTGAGCTGATACCTCTTTGTGGTTGAATTCGCATGTGCCTCAAAATCCGTTGAAACTGAGCTTTAAGGCATGTCCTTTTTATTTTTCAAGCTGTGATTACCCCTTAGTTCTTCAAAGTGTTCTCTTAAAGTATGTGTCACATTTTGAAATGTTTTGGCCATTACCTCCCTCAAGACATTTTGAGGGCAGTTTTCATTTACAGTTCTGCAGTATTTGTTCCTATGAAATGACCATTAGCTCAGGCTTTAAAGCTGCTTTTGCAGGTAACTGCCAGAGGGCAGCAGCCTTTCTATTTTCCCCACCCTGGTAACTAGGGAAAAGCCCTTACGGCCGGTGGGGTTTCTCGGTTATAAATTAGAGTGGAGTGTGCCTGGACAAACCCACACAAGCTGATGTCTCCTTATTTTTGTTGGATTTTTAAATGTAATTTTTATTTTTTATTGGAGTAATTTTCGACTGTGTGCGTGGACCACTTCTACTTTGTGCATTCCTCGGTTGATGGACATTTTCATTGCTTCCAAGTGTTGGCTATGGTAAATATTGTTTTAGTGCAGGATTGCCAGCCTGTGACTTTTTGATTCTCATTTTCTCTGGTGATAGGCCCAGCAGTGGGTGTGATTGACTGACTGGTAGCACCGTATTTCCCTTTTCAATGCACCTTCTTTGTGTTTTCATTAGTGGCACTTACCACGTCCCCTTTAGAATCGAGGGTACACATTTCTCCACAATCGTTTTAGCATTTATTGTTTGCAGCATTTATGCTAATGGCCCTTCTGTCTGCTGTGAGCTGATAGGTTTTTGTAATTTGGGTTTGCATGTCTCTGAAAATTCGTAAAACTCATCATTTTTCTCCGCCGTTTTCTTTTCTGTTAAAAAAAGGAAACAATTGGGAGTACAATATAACTCTTGATATGGTCTTCTTGGAAGGTTGCCCTCTTTTGAATTTTTTGGTCAATTTTCCACCCCAGAATTTTTTTAGAGAGCAGGTGTCATTTACCGAACTGCAAGTTTGGTGAATATTTAGTGACCTTTAGCAATGGGTTTAAAGCTGATTTGTGGGAAGTGGCCTCAAGCAGGCAGCATTTCTCCATTCCCAAATCTGGGTACTAGGGCAGCAGAGCCTTTCTGGAAGTCGTGTTCCTAGGTTGTAAATTACGTTGGAATGTGCATGGAGAAACGCCCCTAAGTTTATGTCTCATTATTTCTTCTTGGTATAAAAATTTTTTTTAAATTGGAGTAAAGCTTAGAATATTGTTTGTCCTAGGTGTACACAATCTGGTTCATTTGTAGATTATATATGTCTATTCAAGTACAGATCCTCTTCCCATGTAAAATGTTACACAGGGTTCCGCAGACCTCCCTTGCTTTATGGTCGGTAGTTTTGAGATATGTATATAATATGTGTTTGTATACATATAGTAACACTAATCTTAATTTATCCATTCCCCCCACCGTTCCTTTTAGATGAGCATAGTTTGTTTTCTAAGTCTGTGAGTGTCTTTCTCTGTGGAAATATGTTCATTTGTGTCAGTTATTAGATAACGCCTATAAGTGATATCATAGAATATAGGTCTTTTGCTTTTGGACTTACCTCATGTTTCGTGATTATCTCCAGACTCATTTGTGGTGCCTCAGAGAGCAATGGTTCATTGTTTTCCATGGCTAATATTCCGTTGTGTACATGGACCACTTCTTCTTTATCCATTCACCTCTTGTTGGATATTTTGATTGCTTCACTGTCTTGGCTATTGTGAATAAGGCTGCACTGCAGCTTTTGCGGCCTGTGTCTTCTCGATTCTTGTCTTCTCAGGTGAGAGGTCCAATGGTGCTCCTGCTGGATTGAATGGTACCTCCATTTTTACTTTTAAACACAGCTCCTTTCTATTCTCATTATTGGCTGTTACCCTTTTACGTCTCACCAGCAGGTAGAGGGTACACAGTTCTGTAAAACCCCTTCAGCTTTTATTGTTCGTAGACTTTTTGCTGATGGTCAGTCGACTGGTGTAAGTTGAAACTTTTTGTAGATTAGATTGCAGGTGTCTAACACTCCCTGAGGTTGAGCTTTTATCCATTTACCTTTTTTTAAAAAAGAGTGTGAGTAAAACTTAACTCTTCATAATCTCTTCTTGAAACAGTTGCCTGTTTTGAATTTTTTTGTTCATTCCCTACTTCAGCACAATTTTTTAGGGCAGGTGTCCTTTACAACCCTGAGTCTTTGTGAATGTTAAGTGACCATTAGCTGTGAGTTTAAAGCTGCTCTTGCAGGAAACGGCCACAAGGTGGCAGCATTTCTCCTTTACCAAATTTGGTTACGAGGGAAACAGAGCCTTAATGGAAGTGGTGTTCTAGGTTGTATATTAGAATGGAATATGCCAGGAAAAAGCCGTTTAAGTTTATGTCTCATTACTTCTTGTTCATATTTGTAATTTACGTTTTATTTTTTATCCCAGCAAATTTGATTACAATGGTTTGTTTGCTCTAGGTGTGCAAGATGTGGTTCTTTCACACATATACAGGTATCTATTCTTCCTCACATCCTTTTCTCATGTACGTTATGACAGAATGTTGAGTAGTCTTCTCCTGGTCTTCCGTACGTCTTTGGTGATTATATATTTCACATGGTTTGTATATCTCTGTTAACCCCAATATGGTAATGTATCCAATCCTCATCCCTTTCTATTTGGTGACCATAAGTTTTTTAATGAATCTGCGATTGCCTCTCTCTGTGGAAGTATCTTCATTGGTATCGATTTTTAAGTAACTCCTAAAAGTGATATGATAGGATATGTGTCTTTTGCTTTCTCACTTACTACAGGTGGCGTGATTACGTCTAGACTCATCTATGGTGCTGCAAATGGCATTGTTTCATTTTTTCACTAGCTCATATTCCATCTGTACAGGTAGCAGTTCTTCTTTGTCCTCCCATCTGTCGGTGGACTTTTTGGTTATTTCCGTATCTTGGCTATTGTAATACTATGCAATGCAGATTTGCATACCTGTGTCCTTCCAATTCTGTCTTTTTAGTTTATAGGTCCAGGAATAGGTCTGCTGGATCCTATGGTAGCTCAATGTTTACCTTTTAAAGGCACCTCTATTCTGTTCTCTTTAGTGGCTCTTTCCAGGTTACGTCCCACATAAAGTTGAGGGTATGCATTTCTTCCCAGCACCTTCAGCATTTATTCTTTGCAGTTTTTGCTGATGGTTATTCTGAGTGGTGTGAGCTGATACCTCTTTGTGGTTCAATTTGCATGTGTCTCATAATGCGTTGAAATTGAGCTTTTAGACATGTCCTTTTTATTTTTCCAGCTATGATTAGAGCTTATTTCTTCAAAGTGTTTTCTTAAAGTATGTGTCACCATTTGAAATATTTTGGCCATTACCTCCCTCAAGACATTTTGAGGGCAAGTTTCATTTACAGTTCTGCAGTACTTGTTCCTATGAAATGACCATTAGCACGGGCTTTAAAGCTGCTTTTGCAGGTAACTGTCAGAGGGCAGCAGCCTTTCTATGTTCCCCACCCTGGTAACTAGGGAAAAGCCCTTGCGGCCTGTGGTGTTTCTCGGTTAAAAATTAGAGTGGAGTGTGCCTGGAGAAACCCACACAAGCTGATGTCTCCTTACTTTTGTTGGATTTTTAAATGTAATTTTTATTTTTTATTGCAGTAATTTTCCACTGTGTACTTGGACCACTTCTACTTTGTGCATTCCTCGGTTGATGGACATTTTCATTTCTTCCAAGTGTTGGCTATGGTAAATATTGTTGGAGTGCAGGATTGCCAGCCTGTGACTTTTTGATTCTCATTTTCTCAGGTGATAGGCCCAGCAGTGGGTGTGATTCATTGACTGGTAGCACCGTGTTTCCCTTTTCAAAGCACCTCCTTTGTGTTTTCATTAGTGGCTCTTACCACGTCCCCCTTAGAATCGAGGGTACGCATTTCTCCACAATCGCTTCAGCATTTATTGTTTGCAGCATTTATGCTAATGGCCCTACTGGCTGCTGTGAGCTGATAGGTTTTTGTAATTTGGGTTTGCATGTCTTTGAAAATTCGTAAAACTCATCATTTTTCTCCGCCGTTTTCTTTTCTGTTACAAAAAGGAAACAAATGGGAGTACATTATAACTCTTGAAAGTGTCTTCTTAGAAGGTTGCCCTCTTTTGAATTTTTTGGTCGATTTTCCACCCCAGAGTTTTTTTAGAGAGCAGGTGTCATTTCCCGAACTGCAAGTTTGGTGAATATTTATTGACCTTTAGAAATGGGTTTAAAGCTGCTGTTGTGGGAAGTGGCCTCAAGCAGGCAGCATTTCTCCATTCCCAAATCTGGTTTCTAGGGCAGCAGAGCCTTTCTGGAAGTCGTGTTCCTAGGTTGTAAATTACATTGGAATGTGCATGGAGAAACCCCCATAAGTTTATGTCTCATTATTTCTTCTTGGTTTTAAAAATTTTTTTAATTGTGGTAAAGCTTAGAATATTGTTTGTCCTAGGTGTACACAATCTGGTTCATTTGTAGATTATATATGTCTATTCAAGTACAGATCCTCTTCCCATGTAAAATGTTACAGAATGTTCCGCAGACCTCCCTTGCTATATGGTCGGTCTTTTTGAGATATGTATATAATATGTGTTTGTATACATATAGTAACACTAATCTTAATTTATCCATTCACTCCACCTTTCCTTTTAGATGAGCATAGTTTGTTTTCTAAGTCTGTGAGTGTCTTTCTCTGTGGAAATATGTTCATTTGTGTCAGTTATTAGATAACGCCTATAAGTGATATCATAGAATATAGGTCTTTTGCTTTTGGACTTACCTCATGTTTCGTGATTATCTCCAGACTCATTTGTGGTGCCTCAGAGAGCAATGGTTCATTGTTTTCCATGGCTAATATTCCATTGTGTACGTGGACCACTTCTTCTTTATCCATTCACCTCTTGTTGGATATTTTGATTGCTTCACGGTCTTGGCTATTGTGAATAAGGCTGCACTGCAGCTTTTGCGGCCTGTGTCTTCTCGATTCTTGTCTTCTCAGGTGAGAGGTCCAATGGTGTGCCTGCTGGATTGAATGGTACCTCCATTTTTACTTTTAAACACAGCTCCTTTCTATTCTCATTATTGGCTGTTACCCTTTTACGTCTCAACAGCAGGTAGAGGGTTCACAGTTCTCTAAAACTCCTTCAGCATTTATTGTTCGTAGACTTTTTGCTGATGGTCAGTCGATTGGTGTAAGTTGAAAACTTTTTGTAGATTAGATTGCATGGGTCTAACACTCCCTGAGGTTGAGCTTTTATCCATTTTCCTTTTTTTTTTAAAGAGCGTCAGTAAAACGTAACTCTTCATATTCTCTTCTTGAAACATTTGCCTGTTTTGAAATTTTTTGTCCATTCCCTACTTCAGCACAATTTTTTAGGGCAGGTGTCCTTACAGCCCTGAGTCCTTGTGAATGTTAAGTGACCATTAGCTGTGACTTTAAAGCTGCTCTTGCAGGAAACGGCCACAAGGTGGCAGCATTTCTCCTTTACCAAATTTGGTTACTAGGGAAACAGAGCCTTAAGAAGTGGTGTTCTAGGTTGTAAATTAAAATGGAATGTGCCAGGAAAAAGCCCTTTAAGTTTATGTCTCATTACTTCTTGTTCATATTTGTAATTTACTTTTTATTTTTTATCCCAGCAAATTTGATTACAATGGTTTGTTTCTTCTTGGTGTGCAAGATGTGGTTCTTTCACACATATATGTGTATCTATTCTTCCTCGCATCCTTTTCCCATTTAGGTTATGACAGAATGTTGAGTAGTCTTCTCCTGGTCTTCCGTACGCCTTTGGTGATTATATATTTCACATGGTTTGTATATCTCTGTTAACCCCAATATGGTAATGTATCCAATCCTCATCCCTTTCTATTTGGTGAACCTAAGTTTTTTTAATGAATCTGTGATTGCCTTTCTCTGTGGAAATATCTTCATTAGTATCAATTTTTAAGTAACTCCTAAAAGTGATATGATAGGATATGTGTCTTTTGCTTTCTTACTAACTACAGGTGGCGTGATTACGTCTAGACTCATCTATGGTGCTGCAAATGGCATCGTTTCATTTTTTTCAGTAGCGAATACTCCATCTGTACATGGAGGAGTTCTTCTGTGTCCACCCATCTGTTGGTGGACTTTTTGGTTACTTCCATATCTTGGCTATTGTGATACTGTGCAATGCAGATTTGCCTGCCTGTGTCTTTCCAATTCTGACTTCTTAGATTATAGGTCGAGGAGTGGGCCTGTTAGGTCATATGGTAGCTCAATGTTTACCTTTTTAAGGCACCTCCTTTTTGCTCTCATCTGTGGCCCTTTCCAACTTACGTCCCACTTGAAGTTGAGGGTATACACTTCTCCACAACACCTTCAGCACTTATTGTTTGTAGTTTTCTTGCTGATGGTTACTCTTGCAATTGTGAGCTGATACCTCTTTGTGGTTGAATTCGCATGTGCCTCAAAATCCGTTGAAACTGAGCTTTAAGGCATGTCCTTTTTATTTTTCAAGCTGTGATTACCCCTTAGTTCTTCAAAGTGTTCTCTTAAAGTATGTGTCACATTTTGAAATGTTTTGGCCATTACCTCCCTCAAGACATTTTGAGGGCAGTTTTCATTTACAGTTCTGCAGTATTTGTTCCTATGAAATGACCATTAGCTCAGGCTTTAAAGCTGCTTTTGCAGGTAACTGCCAGAGGGCAACAGCCTTTCTATTTTCCCCACCCTGGTAACTAGGGAAAAGCCCTTACGGCCGGTGGGGTTTCTCGGTTATAAATTAGAGTGGAGTGTGCCTGGACAAACCCACACAAGCTGATGTCTCCTTATTTTTGTTGGATTTTTAAATGTAATTTTTATTTTTTATTGGAGTAATTTTCGACTGTGTGCGTGGACCACTTCTACTTAGTGCATTCCTCGGTTGATGGACATTTTCATTGCTTCCAAGTGTTGGCTATGGTAAATATTGTTTTAGTGCAGGATTGCCAGCCTGTGACTTTTTGATTCTCATTTTCTCTGGTGATAGGCCCAGCAGTGGGTGTGATTGACTGACTGGTAGCACCGTATTTCCCTTTTCAATGCACCTTCTTTGTGTTTTCATTAGTGGCACTTACCACGTCCCCTTTAGAATCGAGGGTACACATTTCTCCACAATCGTTTTAGCATTTATTGTTTGCAGCATTTATGCTAATGGCCCTTCTGTCTGCTGTGAGCTGATAGGTTTTTGTAATTTGGGTTTGCATGTCTCTGAAAATTCGTAAAACTCATCATTTTTCTCCGCCGTTTTCTTTTCTGTTAAAAAAAGGAAACAATTGGGAGTACAATATAACTCTTGATATGGTCTTCTTGGAAGGTTGCCCTCTTTTGAATTTTTTGGTCAATTTTCCACCCCAGAATTTTTTTAGAGAGCAGGTGTCATTTACCGAACTGCAAGTTTGGTGAATATTTAGTGACCTTTAGCAATGGGTTTAAAGCTGATTTGTGGGAAGTGGCCTCAAGCAGGCAGCATTTCTCCATTCCCAAATCTGGGTACTAGGGCAGCAGAGCCTTTCTGGAAGTCGTGTTCCTAGGTTGTAAATTACGTTGGAATGTGCATGGAGAAACGCCCCTAAGTTTATGTCTCATTATTTCTTCTTGGTATAAAATTTTTTTTTTAATTGGAGTAAAGCTTAGAATATTGTTTGTCCTAGGTGTACACAATCTGGTTCATTTGTAGATTATATATGTCTATTCAAGTACAGATCCTCTTCCCATGTAAAATGTTACACAGGGTTCCGCAGACCTCCCTTGCTTTATGGTCGGTAGTTTTGAGATATGTATATAATATGTGTTTGTATACATATAGTAACACTAATCTTAATTTATCCATTCCCCCCACCGTTCCTTTTAGATGAGCATAGTTTGTTTTCTAAGTCTGTGAGTGTCTTTCTCTGTGGAAATATGTTCATTTGTGTCAGTTATTAGATAACGCCTATAAGTGATATCATAGAATATAGGTCTTTTGCTTTTGGACTTACCTCATGTTTCGTGATTATCTCCAGACTCATTTGTGGTGCCTCAGAGAGCAATGGTTCATTGTTTTCCATGGCTAATATTCCGTTGTGTACATGGACCACTTCTTCTTTATCCATTCACCTCTTGTTGGATATTTTGATTGCTTCACTGTCTTGGCTATTGTGAATAAGGCTGCACTGCAGCTTTTGCGGCCTGTGTCTTCTCGATTCTTGTCTTCTCAGGTGAGAGGTCCAATGGTGCGCCTGCTGGATTGAATGGAACCTCCATTTTTACTTTTAAACACAGCTCCTTTCTATTCTCATTATTGGCTGTTACCCTTTTACGTCTCACCAGCAGGTAGAGGGTACACAGTTCTGTAAAACCCCTTCAGATTTTATTGTTCGTAGACTTTTTGCTGATGGTCAGTCGACTGGTGTAAGTTGAAACTTTTTGTAGATTAGATTGCAGGTGTCTAACACTCCCTGAGGTTGAGCTTTTATCCATTTACCTTTTTTTTAAAAAGAGTGTGAGTAAAACTTAACTCTTCATAATCTCTTCTTGAAACAGTTGCCTGTTTTGAATTTTTTTGTTCATTCCCTACTTCAGCACAATTTTTTAGGGCAGGTGTCCTTTACAACCCTGAGTCTTTGTGAATGTTAAGTGACCATTAGCTGTGAGTTTAAAGCTGCTCTTGCAGGAAACGGCCACAAGGTGGCAGCATTTCTCCTTTACCAAATTTGGTTACGAGGGAAACAGAGCCTTAATGGAAGTGGTGTTCTAGGTTGTATATTAGAATGGAATATGCCAGGAAAAAGCCGTTTAAGTTTATGTCTCATTACTTCTTGTTCATATTTGTAATTTACGTTTTATTTTTTATCCCAGCAAATTTGATTACAATGGTTTGTTTGCTCTAGGTGTGCAAGATGTGGTTCTTTCACACATATACAGGTATCTATTCTTCCTCACATCCTTTTCTCATGTACATTATGACAGAATGTTGAGTAGTCTTCTCCTGGTCTTCCGTACGTCTTTGGTGATTATATATTTCACATGGTTTGTATATCTCTGTTAACCCCAATATGGTAATGTATCCAATCCTCATCCCTTTCTATTTGGTGACCATAAGTTTTTTAATGAATCTGCGATTGCCTCTCTCTGTGGAAATATCTTCATTGGTATCGATTTTTAAGTAACTCCTAAAAGTGATATGATAGGATATGTGTCTTTTGCTTTCTCACTTACTACAGGTGGCGTGATTACGTCTAGACTCATCTATGGTGCTGCAAATGGCATTGTTTCATTTTTTCACTAGCTCATATTCCATCTGTACAGGTAGCAGTTCTTCTTTGTCCTCCCATCTGTCGGTGGACTTTTTGGTTATTTCCGTATCTTGGCTATTGTAATACTATGCAATGCAGATTTGCATACCTGTGTCCTTCCAATTCTGTCTTTTTAGTTTATAGGTCCAGGAATAGGTCTGCTGGATCCTATGGTAGCTCAATGTTTACCTTTTAAAGGCACCTCTATTCTGTTCTCTTTAGTGGCTCTTTCCAGGTTACGTCCCACATAAAGTTGAGGGTATGCATTTCTTCCCAGCACCTTCAGCATTTATTCTTTGCAGTTTTTGCTGATGGTTATTCTGAGTGGTGTGAGCTGATACCTCTTTGTGGTTCAATTTGCATGTGTCTCATAATGCGTTGAAATTGAGCTTTTAGACATGTCCTTTTTATTTTTCCAGCTATGATTAGAGCTTATTTCTTCAAAGTGTTTTCTTAAAGTATGTGTCACCATTTGAAATATTTTGGCCATTACCTCCCTCAAGACATTTTGAGGGCAAGTTTCATTTACAGTTCTGCAGTACTTGTTCCTATGAAATGACCATTAGCACGGGCTTTAAAGCTGCTTTTGCAGGTAACTGTCAGAGGGCAGCAGCCTTTCTATGTTCCCCACCCTGGTAACTAGGGAAAAGCCCTTGCGGCCTGTGGTGTTTCTCGGTTAAAAATTAGAGTGGAGTGTGCCTGGAGAAACCCACACAAGCTGATGTCTCCTTACTTTTGTTGGATTTTTAAATGTAATTTTTATTTTTTATTGCAGTAATTTTCCACTGTGTACTTGGACCACTTCTACTTTGTGCATTCCTCGGTTGATGGACATTTTCATTTCTTCCAAGTGTTGGCTATGGTAAATATTGTTGGAGTGCAGGATTGCCAGCCTGTGACTTTTTGATTCTCATTTTCTCAGGTGATAGGCCCAGCAGTGGGTGTGATTCATTGACTGGTAGCACCGTGTTTCCCTTTTCAAAGCACCTCCTTTGTGTTTTCATTAGTGGCTCTTACCACGTCCCCCTTAGAATCGAGGGTACGCATTTCTCCACAATCGCTTCAGCATTTATTGTTTGCAGCATTTATGCTAATGGCCCTACTGGCTGCTGTGAGCTGATAGGTTTTTGTAATTTGGGTTTGCATGTCTTTGAAAATTCGTAAAACTCATCATTTTTCTCCGCCGTTTTCTTTTCTGTTACAAAAAGGAAACAAATGGGAGTACATTATAACTCTTGAAAGTGTCTTCTTAGAAGGTTGACCTCTTTTGAATTTTTTGGTCGATTTTCCACCCCAGAGTTTTTTTAGAGAGCAGGTGTCATTTCCCGAACTGCAAGTTTGGTGAATATTTATTGACCTTTAGAAATGGGTTTAAAGCTGCTGTTGTGGGAAGTGGCCTCAAGCAGGCAGCATTTCTCCATTCCCAAATCTGGTTTCTAGGGCAGCAGAGCCTTTCTGGAAGTCGTGTTCCTAGGTTGTAAATTACATTGGAATGTGCATGGAGAAACCCCCATAAGTTTATGTCTCATTATTTCTTCTTGGTTTTAAAAATTTTTTTAATTGTGGTAAAGCTTAGAATATTGTTTGTCCTAGGTGTACACAATCTGGTTCATTTGTAGATTATATATGTCTATTCAAGTACAGATCCTCTTCCCATGTAAAATGTTACAGAATGTTCCACAGACCTCCCTTGCTATATGGTCGGTCTTTTTGAGATATGTATATAATATGTGTTTGTATACATATAGTAACACTAATCTTAATTTATCCATTCACTCCACCTTTCCTTTTAGATGAGCATAGTTTGTTTTCTAAGTCTGTGAGTGTCTTTCTCTGTGGAAATATGTTCATTTGTGTCAGTTATTAGATAACGCCTATAAGTGATATCATAGAATATAGGTCTTTTGCTTTTGGACTTACCTCATGTTTCGTGATTATCTCCAGACTCATTTGTGGTGCCTCAGAGAGCAATGGTTCATTGTTTTCCATGGCTAATATTCCATTGTGTACGTGGACCACTTCTTCTTTATCCATTCACCTCTTGTTGGATATTTTGATTGCTTCACGGTCTTGGCTATTGTGAATAAGGCTGCACTGCAGCTTTTGCGGCCTGTGTCTTCTCGATTCTTGTCTTCTCAGGTGAGAGGTCCAATGGTGTGCCTGCTGGATTGAATGGTACCTCCATTTTTACTTTTAAACACAGCTCCTTTCTATTCTCATTATTGGCTGTTACCCTTTTACGTCTCAACAGCAGGTAGAGGGTTCACAGTTCTCTAAAACCCCTTCAGCATTTATTGTTCGTAGACTTTTTGCTGATGGTCAGTCGATTGGTGTAAGTTGAAAACTTTTTGTAGATTAGATTGCATGGGTCTAACACTCCCTGAGGTTGAGCTTTTATCCATTTTCCTTTTTTTTTTAAAGAGCGTCAGTAAAACGTAACTCTTCATATTCTCTTCTTGAAACATTTGCCTGTTTTGAAATTTTTTGTCCATTCCCTACTTCAGCACAATTTTTTAGGGCAGGTGTCCTTACAGCCCTGAGTCCTTGTGAATGTTAAGTGACCATTAGCTGTGACTTTAAAGCTGCTCTTGCAGGAAACGGCCACAAGGTGGCAGCATTTCTCCTTTACCAAATTTGGTTACTAGGGAAACAGAGCCTTAATGGAAGTGGTGTTCTAGGTTGTAAATTAAAATGGAATGTGCCAGGAAAAAGCCCTTTAAGTTTATGTCTCATTACTTCTTGTTCATATTTGTAATTTACTTTTTATTTTTTATCCCAGCAAATTTGATTACAATGGTTTGTTTCTTCTTGGTGTGCAAGATGTGGTTCTTTCACACATATATGTGTATCTATTCTTCCTCGCATCCTTTTCCCATTTAGGTTATGACAGAATGTTGAGTAGTCTTCTCCTGGTCTTCCGTACGCCTTTGGTGATTATATATTTCACATGGTTTGTATATCTCTGTTAACCCCAATATGGTAATGTATCCAATCCTCATCCCTTTCTATTTGGTGAACCTAAGTTTTTTTAATGAATCTGTGATTGCCTTTCTCTGTGGAAATATCTTCATTGGTATCAATTTTTAAGTAACTCCTAAAAGTGATATGATAGGATATGTGTCTTTTGCTTTCTTACTTACTACAGGTGGCGTGATTACGTCTAGACTCATCTATGGTGCTGCAAATGGCATCGTTTCATTTTTTTCAGTAGCGAATATTCCATCTGTACATGGAGGAGTTCTTCTGTGTCCACCCATCTGTTGGTGGACTTTTTGGTTACTTCCATATCTTGGCTATTGTGATACTGTGCAATGCAGATTTGCCTGCCTGTGTCTTTCCAATTCTGACTTCTTAGATTATAGGTCGAGGAGTGGGCCTGTTAGGTCATATGGTAGCTCAATGTTTACCTTTTTAAGGCACCTCCTTTCTGCTCTCATTTGTGGCCCTTTCCAACTTACGTCCCACTTGAAGTTGAGGGTATACACTTCTCCACAACACCTTCAGCACTTATTGTTTGTAGTTTTCTTGCTGATGGTTACTCTTGCAATTGTGAGCTGATACCTCTTTGTGGTTGAATTTGCATGTGCCTCAAAATCCGTTGAAACTGAGCTTTAAGGCATGTCCTTTTTATTTTTCAAGCTGTGATTACCCCTTAGTTCTTCAAAGTGTTCTCTTAAAGTATGTGTCACATTTTGAAATGTTTTGGCCATTACCTCCCTCAAGACATTTTGAGGGCAGTTTTCATTTACAGTTCTGCAGTATTTGTTCCTATGAAATGACCATTAGCTCAGGCTTTAAAGCTGCTTTTGCAGGTAACTGCCAGAGGGCAGCAGCCTTTCTATTTTCCCCACCCTGGTAACTAGGGAAAAGCCCTTACGGCCGGTGGGGTTTCTCGGTTATAAATTAGAGTGGAGTGTGCCTGGACAAACCCACACAAGCTGATGTCTCCTTATTTTTGTTGGATTTTTAAATGTAATTTTTATTTTTTATTGGAGTAATTTTCGACTGTGTGCGTGGACCACTTCTACTTAGTGCATTCCTCGGTTGATGGACATTTTCATTGCTTCCAAGTGTTGGCTATGGTAAATATTGTTTTAGTGCAGGATTGCCAGCCTGTGACTTTTTGATTCTCATTTTCTCTGGTGATAGGCCCAGCAGTGGGTGTGATTGACTGACTGGTAGCACCGTATTTCCCTTTTCAATGCACCTTCTTTGTGTTTTCATTAGTGGCACTTACCACGTCCCCTTTAGAATCGAGGGTACACATTTCTCCACAATCGTTTTAGCATTTATTGTTTGCAGCATTTATGCTAATGGCCCTTCTGTCTGCTGTGAGCTGATAGGTTTTTGTAATTTGGGTTTGCATGTCTCTGAAAATTCGTAAAACTCATCATTTTTCTCCGCCGTTTTCTTTTCTGTTAAAAAAAGGAAACAATTGGGAGTACAATATAACTCTTGATATGGTCTTCTTGGAAGGTTGCCCTCTTTTGAATTTTTTGGTCAATTTTCCACCCCAGAATTTTTTTAGAGAGCAGGTGTCATTTACCGAACTGCAAGTTTGGTGAATATTTAGTGACCTTTAGCAATGGGTTTAAAGCTGATTTGTGGGAAGTGGCCTCAAGCAGGCAGCATTTCTCCATTCCCAAATCTGGGTACTAGGGCAGCAGAGCCTTTCTGGAAGTCGTGTTCCTAGGTTGTAAATTACGTTGGAATGTGCATGGAGAAACGCCCCTAAGTTTATGTCTCATTATTTCTTCTTGGTATAAAAATTTTTTTTAAATTGGAGTAAAGCTTAGAATATTGTTTGTCCTAGGTGTACACAATCTGGTTCATTTGTAGATTATATATGTCTATTCAAGTACAGATCCTCTTCCCATGTAAAATGTTACACAGGGTTCCGCAGACCTCCCTTGCTTTATGGTCGGTAGTTTTGAGATATGTATATAATATGTGTTTGTATACATATAGTAACACTAATCTTAATTTATCCATTCCCCCCACCGTTCCTTTTAGATGAGCATAGTTTGTTTTCTAAGTCTGTGAGTGTCTTTCTCTGTGGAAATATGTTCATTTGTGTCAGTTATTAGATAACGCCTATAAGTGATATCATAGAATATAGGTCTTTTGCTTTTGGACTTACCTCATGTTTCGTGATTATCTCCAGACTCATTTGTGGTGCCTCAGAGAGCAATGGTTCATTGTTTTCCATGGCTAATATTCCGTTGTGTACATGGACCACTTCTTCTTTATCCATTCACCTCTTGTTGGATATTTTGATTGCTTCACTGTCTTGGCTATTGTGAATAAGGCTGCACTGCAGCTTTTGCGGCCTGTGTCTTCTCGATTCTTGTCTTCTCAGGTGAGAGGTCCAATGGTGCTCCTGCTGGATTGAATGGTACCTCCATTTTTACTTTTAAACACAGCTCCTTTCTATTCTCATTATTGGCTGTTACCCTTTTACGTCTCACCAGCAGGTAGAGGGTACACAGTTCTGTAAAACCCCTTCAGCTTTTATTGTTCGTAGACTTTTTGCTGATGGTCAGTCGACTGGTGTAAGTTGAAACTTTTTGTAGATTAGATTGCAGGTGTCTAACACTCCCTGAGGTTGAGCTTTTATCCATTTACCTTTTTTTAAAAAAGAGTGTGAGTAAAACTTAACTCTTCATAATCTCTTCTTGAAACAGTTGCCTGTTTTGAATTTTTTTGTTCATTCCCTACTTCAGCACAATTTTTTAGGGCAGGTGTCCTTTACAACCCTGAGTCTTTGTGAATGTTAAGTGACCATTAGCTGTGAGTTTAAAGCTGCTCTTGCAGGAAACGGCCACAAGGTGGCAGCATTTCTCCTTTACCAAATTTGGTTACGAGGGAAACAGAGCCTTAATGGAAGTGGTGTTCTAGGTTGTATATTAGAATGGAATATGCCAGGAAAAAGCCGTTTAAGTTTATGTCTCATTACTTCTTGTTCATATTTGTAATTTACGTTTTATTTTTTATCCCAGCAAATTTGATTACAATGGTTTGTTTGCTCTAGGTGTGCAAGATGTGGTTCTTTCACACATATACAGGTATCTATTCTTCCTCACATCCTTTTCTCATGTACGTTATGACAGAATGTTGAGTAGTCTTCTCCTGGTCTTCCGTACGTCTTTGGTGATTATATATTTCACATGGTTTGTATATCTCTGTTAACCCCAATATGGTAATGTATCCAATCCTCATCCCTTTCTATTTGGTGACCATAAGTTTTTTAATGAATCTGCGATTGCCTCTCTCTGTGGAAGTATCTTCATTGGTATCGATTTTTAAGTAACTCCTAAAAGTGATATGATAGGATATGTGTCTTTTGCTTTCTCACTTACTACAGGTGGCGTGATTACGTCTAGACTCATCTATGGTGCTGCAAATGGCATTGTTTCATTTTTTCACTAGCTCATATTCCATCTGTACAGGTAGCAGTTCTTCTTTGTCCTCCCATCTGTCGGTGGACTTTTTGGTTATTTCCGTATCTTGGCTATTGTAATACTATGCAATGCAGATTTGCATACCTGTGTCCTTCCAATTCTGTCTTTTTAGTTTATAGGTCCAGGAATAGGTCTGCTGGATCCTATGGTAGCTCAATGTTTACCTTTTAAAGGCACCTCTATTCTGTTCTCTTTAGTGGCTCTTTCCAGGTTACGTCCCACATAAAGTTGAGGGTATGCATTTCTTCCCAGCACCTTCAGCATTTATTCTTTGCAGTTTTTGCTGATGGTTATTCTGAGTGGTGTGAGCTGATACCTCTTTGTGGTTCAATTTGCATGTGTCTCATAATGCGTTGAAATTGAGCTTTTAGACATGTCCTTTTTATTTTTCCAGCTATGATTAGAGCTTATTTCTTCAAAGTGTTTTCTTAAAGTATGTGTCACCATTTGAAATATTTTGGCCATTACCTCCCTCAAGACATTTTGAGGGCAAGTTTCATTTACAGTTCTGCAGTACTTGTTCCTATGAAATGACCATTAGCACGGGCTTTAAAGCTGCTTTTGCAGGTAACTGTCAGAGGGCAGCAGCCTTTCTATGTTCCCCACCCTGGTAACTAGGGAAAAGCCCTTGCGGCCTGTGGTGTTTCTCGGTTAAAAATTAGAGTGGAGTGTGCCTGGAGAAACCCACACAAGCTGATGTCTCCTTACTTTTGTTGGATTTTTAAATGTAATTTTTATTTTTTATTGCAGTAATTTTCCACTGTGTACTTGGACCACTTCTACTTTGTGCATTCCTCGGTTGATGGACATTTTCATTTCTTCCAAGTGTTGGCTATGGTAAATATTGTTGGAGTGCAGGATTGCCAGCCTGTGACTTTTTGATTCTCATTTTCTCAGGTGATAGGCCCAGCAGTGGGTGTGATTCATTGACTGGTAGCACCGTGTTTCCCTTTTCAAAGCACCTCCTTTGTGTTTTCATTAGTGGCTCTTACCACGTCCCCCTTAGAATCGAGGGTACGCATTTCTCCACAATCGCTTCAGCATTTATTGTTTGCAGCATTTATGCTAATGGCCCTACTGGCTGCTGTGAGCTGATAGGTTTTTGTAATTTGGGTTTGCATGTCTTTGAAAATTCGTAAAACTCATCATTTTTCTCCGCCGTTTTCTTTTCTGTTACAAAAAGGAAACAAATGGGAGTACATTATAACTCTTGAAAGTGTCTTCTTAGAAGGTTGCCCTCTTTTGAATTTTTTGGTCGATTTTCCACCCCAGAGTTTTTTTAGAGAGCAGGTGTCATTTCCCGAACTGCAAGTTTGGTGAATATTTATTGACCTTTAGAAATGGGTTTAAAGCTGCTGTTGTGGGAAGTGGCCTCAAGCAGGCAGCATTTCTCCATTCCCAAATCTGGTTTCTAGGGCAGCAGAGCCTTTCTGGAAGTCGTGTTCCTAGGTTGTAAATTACATTGGAATGTGCATGGAGAAACCCCCATAAGTTTATGTCTCATTATTTCTTCTTGGTTTTAAAAATTTTTTTAATTGTGGTAAAGCTTAGAATATTGTTTGTCCTAGGTGTACACAATCTGGTTCATTTGTAGATTATATATGTCTATTCAAGTACAGATCCTCTTCCCATGTAAAATGTTACAGAATGTTCCGCAGACCTCCCTTGCTATATGGTCGGTCTTTTTGAGATATGTATATAATATGTGTTTGTATACATATAGTAACACTAATCTTAATTTATCCATTCACTCCACCTTTCCTTTTAGATGAGCATAGTTTGTTTTCTAAGTCTGTGAGTGTCTTTCTCTGTGGAAATATGTTCATTTGTGTCAGTTATTAGATAACGCCTATAAGTGATATCATAGAATATAGGTCTTTTGCTTTTGGACTTACCTCATGTTTCGTGATTATCTCCAGACTCATTTGTGGTGCCTCAGAGAGCAATGGTTCATTGTTTTCCATGGCTAATATTCCATTGTGTACGTGGACCACTTCTTCTTTATCCATTCACCTCTTGTTGGATATTTTGATTGCTTCACGGTCTTGGCTATTGTGAATAAGGCTGCACTGCAGCTTTTGCGGCCTGTGTCTTCTCGATTCTTGTCTTCTCAGGTGAGAGGTCCAATGGTGTGCCTGCTGGATTGAATGGTACCTCCATTTTTACTTTTAAACACAGCTCCTTTCTATTCTCATTATTGGCTGTTACCCTTTTACGTCTCAACAGCAGGTAGAGGGTTCACAGTTCTCTAAAACTCCTTCAGCATTTATTGTTCGTAGACTTTTTGCTGATGGTCAGTCGATTGGTGTAAGTTGAAAACTTTTTGTAGATTAGATTGCATGGGTCTAACACTCCCTGAGGTTGAGCTTTTATCCATTTTCCTTTTTTTTTTAAAGAGCGTCAGTAAAACGTAACTCTTCATATTCTCTTCTTGAAACATTTGCCTGTTTTGAAATTTTTTGTCCATTCCCTACTTCAGCACAATTTTTTAGGGCAGGTGTCCTTACAGCCCTGAGTCCTTGTGAATGTTAAGTGACCATTAGCTGTGACTTTAAAGCTGCTCTTGCAGGAAACGGCCACAAGGTGGCAGCATTTCTCCTTTACCAAATTTGGTTACTAGGGAAACAGAGCCTTAAGAAGTGGTGTTCTAGGTTGTAAATTAAAATGGAATGTGCCAGGAAAAAGCCCTTTAAGTTTATGTCTCATTACTTCTTGTTCATATTTGTAATTTACTTTTTATTTTTTATCCCAGCAAATTTGATTACAATGGTTTGTTTCTTCTTGGTGTGCAAGATGTGGTTCTTTCACACATATATGTGTATCTATTCTTCCTCGCATCCTTTTCCCATTTAGGTTATGACAGAATGTTGAGTAGTCTTCTCCTGGTCTTCCGTACGCCTTTGGTGATTATATATTTCACATGGTTTGTATATCTCTGTTAACCCCAATATGGTAATGTATCCAATCCTCATCCCTTTCTATTTGGTGAACCTAAGTTTTTTTAATGAATCTGTGATTGCCTTTCTCTGTGGAAATATCTTCATTAGTATCAATTTTTAAGTAACTCCTAAAAGTGATATGATAGGATATGTGTCTTTTGCTTTCTTACTAACTACAGGTGGCGTGATTACGTCTAGACTCATCTATGGTGCTGCAAATGGCATCGTTTCATTTTTTTCAGTAGCGAATACTCCATCTGTACATGGAGGAGTTCTTCTGTGTCCACCCATCTGTTGGTGGACTTTTTGGTTACTTCCATATCTTGGCTATTGTGATACTGTGCAATGCAGATTTGCCTGCCTGTGTCTTTCCAATTCTGACTTCTTAGATTATAGGTCGAGGAGTGGGCCTGTTAGGTCATATGGTAGCTCAATGTTTACCTTTTTAAGGCACCTCCTTTTTGCTCTCATCTGTGGC
The DNA here is from genome assembly GCF_028021215.1 of Eschrichtius robustus. Lineage (NCBI taxonomy): Eukaryota > Metazoa > Chordata > Mammalia > Artiodactyla > Eschrichtiidae > Eschrichtius > Eschrichtius robustus. The sequence goes on along the minus strand of NC_090830.1, from coordinate 39,119,971 downwards.
CCTTTCCAACTTACGTCCCACTTGAAGTTGAGGGTATACACTTCTCCACAACACCTTCAGCACTTATTGTTTGTAGTTTTCTTGCTGATGGTTACTCTTGCAATTGTGAGCTGATACCTCTTTGTGGTTGAATTCGCATGTGCCTCAAAATCCGTTGAAACTGAGCTTTAAGGCATGTCCTTTTTATTTTTCAAGCTGTGATTACCCCTTAGTTCTTCAAAGTGTTCTCTTAAAGTATGTGTCACATTTTGAAATGTTTTGGCCATTACCTCCCTCAAGACATTTTGAGGGCAGTTTTCATTTACAGTTCTGCAGTATTTGTTCCTATGAAATGACCATTAGCTCAGGCTTTAAAGCTGCTTTTGCAGGTAACTGCCAGAGGGCAACAGCCTTTCTATTTTCCCCACCCTGGTAACTAGGGAAAAGCCCTTACGGCCGGTGGGGTTTCTCGGTTATAAATTAGAGTGGAGTGTGCCTGGACAAACCCACACAAGCTGATGTCTCCTTATTTTTGTTGGATTTTTAAATGTAATTTTTATTTTTTATTGGAGTAATTTTCGACTGTGTGCGTGGACCACTTCTACTTAGTGCATTCCTCGGTTGATGGACATTTTCATTGCTTCCAAGTGTTGGCTATGGTAAATATTGTTTTAGTGCAGGATTGCCAGCCTGTGACTTTTTGATTCTCATTTTCTCTGGTGATAGGCCCAGCAGTGGGTGTGATTGACTGACTGGTAGCACCGTATTTCCCTTTTCAATGCACCTTCTTTGTGTTTTCATTAGTGGCACTTACCACGTCCCCTTTAGAATCGAGGGTACACATTTCTCCACAATCGTTTTAGCATTTATTGTTTGCAGCATTTATGCTAATGGCCCTTCTGTCTGCTGTGAGCTGATAGGTTTTTGTAATTTGGGTTTGCATGTCTCTGAAAATTCGTAAAACTCATCATTTTTCTCCGCCGTTTTCTTTTCTGTTAAAAAAAGGAAACAATTGGGAGTACAATATAACTCTTGATATGGTCTTCTTGGAAGGTTGCCCTCTTTTGAATTTTTTGGTCAATTTTCCACCCCAGAATTTTTTTAGAGAGCAGGTGTCATTTACCGAACTGCAAGTTTGGTGAATATTTAGTGACCTTTAGCAATGGGTTTAAAGCTGATTTGTGGGAAGTGGCCTCAAGCAGGCAGCATTTCTCCATTCCCAAATCTGGGTACTAGGGCAGCAGAGCCTTTCTGGAAGTCGTGTTCCTAGGTTGTAAATTACGTTGGAATGTGCATGGAGAAACGCCCCTAAGTTTATGTCTCATTATTTCTTCTTGGTATAAAATTTTTTTTTTAATTGGAGTAAAGCTTAGAATATTGTTTGTCCTAGGTGTACACAATCTGGTTCATTTGTAGATTATATATGTCTATTCAAGTACAGATCCTCTTCCCATGTAAAATGTTACACAGGGTTCCGCAGACCTCCCTTGCTTTATGGTCGGTAGTTTTGAGATATGTATATAATATGTGTTTGTATACATATAGTAACACTAATCTTAATTTATCCATTCCCCCCACCGTTCCTTTTAGATGAGCATAGTTTGTTTTCTAAGTCTGTGAGTGTCTTTCTCTGTGGAAATATGTTCATTTGTGTCAGTTATTAGATAACGCCTATAAGTGATATCATAGAATATAGGTCTTTTGCTTTTGGACTTACCTCATGTTTCGTGATTATCTCCAGACTCATTTGTGGTGCCTCAGAGAGCAATGGTTCATTGTTTTCCATGGCTAATATTCCGTTGTGTACATGGACCACTTCTTCTTTATCCATTCACCTCTTGTTGGATATTTTGATTGCTTCACTGTCTTGGCTATTGTGAATAAGGCTGCACTGCAGCTTTTGCGGCCTGTGTCTTCTCGATTCTTGTCTTCTCAGGTGAGAGGTCCAATGGTGCGCCTGCTGGATTGAATGGAACCTCCATTTTTACTTTTAAACACAGCTCCTTTCTATTCTCATTATTGGCTGTTACCCTTTTACGTCTCACCAGCAGGTAGAGGGTACACAGTTCTGTAAAACCCCTTCAGATTTTATTGTTCGTAGACTTTTTGCTGATGGTCAGTCGACTGGTGTAAGTTGAAACTTTTTGTAGATTAGATTGCAGGTGTCTAACACTCCCTGAGGTTGAGCTTTTATCCATTTACCTTTTTTTTAAAAAGAGTGTGAGTAAAACTTAACTCTTCATAATCTCTTCTTGAAACAGTTGCCTGTTTTGAATTTTTTTGTTCATTCCCTACTTCAGCACAATTTTTTAGGGCAGGTGTCCTTTACAACCCTGAGTCTTTGTGAATGTTAAGTGACCATTAGCTGTGAGTTTAAAGCTGCTCTTGCAGGAAACGGCCACAAGGTGGCAGCATTTCTCCTTTACCAAATTTGGTTACGAGGGAAACAGAGCCTTAATGGAAGTGGTGTTCTAGGTTGTATATTAGAATGGAATATGCCAGGAAAAAGCCGTTTAAGTTTATGTCTCATTACTTCTTGTTCATATTTGTAATTTACGTTTTATTTTTTATCCCAGCAAATTTGATTACAATGGTTTGTTTGCTCTAGGTGTGCAAGATGTGGTTCTTTCACACATATACAGGTATCTATTCTTCCTCACATCCTTTTCTCATGTACATTATGACAGAATGTTGAGTAGTCTTCTCCTGGTCTTCCGTACGTCTTTGGTGATTATATATTTCACATGGTTTGTATATCTCTGTTAACCCCAATATGGTAATGTATCCAATCCTCATCCCTTTCTATTTGGTGACCATAAGTTTTTTAATGAATCTGCGATTGCCTCTCTCTGTGGAAATATCTTCATTGGTATCGATTTTTAAGTAACTCCTAAAAGTGATATGATAGGATATGTGTCTTTTGCTTTCTCACTTACTACAGGTGGCGTGATTACGTCTAGACTCATCTATGGTGCTGCAAATGGCATTGTTTCATTTTTTCACTAGCTCATATTCCATCTGTACAGGTAGCAGTTCTTCTTTGTCCTCCCATCTGTCGGTGGACTTTTTGGTTATTTCCGTATCTTGGCTATTGTAATACTATGCAATGCAGATTTGCATACCTGTGTCCTTCCAATTCTGTCTTTTTAGTTTATAGGTCCAGGAATAGGTCTGCTGGATCCTATGGTAGCTCAATGTTTACCTTTTAAAGGCACCTCTATTCTGTTCTCTTTAGTGGCTCTTTCCAGGTTACGTCCCACATAAAGTTGAGGGTATGCATTTCTTCCCAGCACCTTCAGCATTTATTCTTTGCAGTTTTTGCTGATGGTTATTCTGAGTGGTGTGAGCTGATACCTCTTTGTGGTTCAATTTGCATGTGTCTCATAATGCGTTGAAATTGAGCTTTTAGACATGTCCTTTTTATTTTTCCAGCTATGATTAGAGCTTATTTCTTCAAAGTGTTTTCTTAAAGTATGTGTCACCATTTGAAATATTTTGGCCATTACCTCCCTCAAGACATTTTGAGGGCAAGTTTCATTTACAGTTCTGCAGTACTTGTTCCTATGAAATGACCATTAGCACGGGCTTTAAAGCTGCTTTTGCAGGTAACTGTCAGAGGGCAGCAGCCTTTCTATGTTCCCCACCCTGGTAACTAGGGAAAAGCCCTTGCGGCCTGTGGTGTTTCTCGGTTAAAAATTAGAGTGGAGTGTGCCTGGAGAAACCCACACAAGCTGATGTCTCCTTACTTTTGTTGGATTTTTAAATGTAATTTTTATTTTTTATTGCAGTAATTTTCCACTGTGTACTTGGACCACTTCTACTTTGTGCATTCCTCGGTTGATGGACATTTTCATTTCTTCCAAGTGTTGGCTATGGTAAATATTGTTGGAGTGCAGGATTGCCAGCCTGTGACTTTTTGATTCTCATTTTCTCAGGTGATAGGCCCAGCAGTGGGTGTGATTCATTGACTGGTAGCACCGTGTTTCCCTTTTCAAAGCACCTCCTTTGTGTTTTCATTAGTGGCTCTTACCACGTCCCCCTTAGAATCGAGGGTACGCATTTCTCCACAATCGCTTCAGCATTTATTGTTTGCAGCATTTATGCTAATGGCCCTACTGGCTGCTGTGAGCTGATAGGTTTTTGTAATTTGGGTTTGCATGTCTTTGAAAATTCGTAAAACTCATCATTTTTCTCCGCCGTTTTCTTTTCTGTTACAAAAAGGAAACAAATGGGAGTACATTATAACTCTTGAAAGTGTCTTCTTAGAAGGTTGACCTCTTTTGAATTTTTTGGTCGATTTTCCACCCCAGAGTTTTTTTAGAGAGCAGGTGTCATTTCCCGAACTGCAAGTTTGGTGAATATTTATTGACCTTTAGAAATGGGTTTAAAGCTGCTGTTGTGGGAAGTGGCCTCAAGCAGGCAGCATTTCTCCATTCCCAAATCTGGTTTCTAGGGCAGCAGAGCCTTTCTGGAAGTCGTGTTCCTAGGTTGTAAATTACATTGGAATGTGCATGGAGAAACCCCCATAAGTTTATGTCTCATTATTTCTTCTTGGTTTTAAAAATTTTTTTAATTGTGGTAAAGCTTAGAATATTGTTTGTCCTAGGTGTACACAATCTGGTTCATTTGTAGATTATATATGTCTATTCAAGTACAGATCCTCTTCCCATGTAAAATGTTACAGAATGTTCCGCAGACCTCCCTTGCTATATGGTCGGTCTTTTTGAGATATGTATATAATATGTGTTTGTATACATATAGTAACACTAATCTTAATTTATCCATTCACTCCACCTTTCCTTTTAGATGAGCATAGTTTGTTTTCTAAGTCTGTGAGTGTCTTTCTCTGTGGAAATATGTTCATTTGTGTCAGTTATTAGATAACGCCTATAAGTGATATCATAGAATATAGGTCTTTTGCTTTTGGACTTACCTCATGTTTCGTGATTATCTCCAGACTCATTTGTGGTGCCTCAGAGAGCAATGGTTCATTGTTTTCCATGGCTAATATTCCATTGTGTACGTGGACCACTTCTTCTTTATCCATTCACCTCTTGTTGGATATTTTGATTGCTTCACGGTCTTGGCTATTGTGAATAAGGCTGCACTGCAGCTTTTGCGGCCTGTGTCTTCTCGATTCTTGTCTTCTCAGGTGAGAGGTCCAATGGTGTGCCTGCTGGATTGAATGGTACCTCCATTTTTACTTTTAAACACAGCTCCTTTCTATTCTCATTATTGGCTGTTACCCTTTTACGTCTCAACAGCAGGTAGAGGGTTCACAGTTCTCTAAAACCCCTTCAGCATTTATTGTTCGTAGACTTTTTGCTGATGGTCAGTCGATTGGTGTAAGTTGAAAACTTTTTGTAGATTAGATTGCATGGGTCTAACACTCCCTGAGGTTGAGCTTTTATCCATTTTCCTTTTTTTTTTAAAGAGCGTCAGTAAAACGTAACTCTTCATATTCTCTTCTTGAAACATTTGCCTGTTTTGAAATTTTTTGTCCATTCCCTACTTCAGCACAATTTTTTAGGGCAGGTGTCCTTACAGCCCTGAGTCCTTGTGAATGTTAAGTGACCATTAGCTGTGACTTTAAAGCTGCTCTTGCAGGAAACGGCCACAAGGTGGCAGCATTTCTCCTTTACCAAATTTGGTTACTAGGGAAACAGAGCCTTAATGGAAGTGGTGTTCTAGGTTGTAAATTAAAATGGAATGTGCCAGGAAAAAGCCCTTTAAGTTTATGTCTCATTACTTCTTGTTCATATTTGTAATTTACTTTTTATTTTTTATCCCAGCAAATTTGATTACAATGGTTTGTTTCTTCTTGGTGTGCAAGATGTGGTTCTTTCACACATATATGTGTATCTATTCTTCCTCGCATCCTTTTCCCATTTAGGTTATGACAGAATGTTGAGTAGTCTTCTCCTGGTCTTCCGTACGCCTTTGGTGATTATATATTTCACATGGTTTGTATATCTCTGTTAACCCCAATATGGTAATGTATCCAATCCTCATCCCTTTCTATTTGGTGAACCTAAGTTTTTTTAATGAATCTGTGATTGCCTTTCTCTGTGGAAATATCTTCATTGGTATCAATTTTTAAGTAACTCCTAAAAGTGATATGATAGGATATGTGTCTTTTGCTTTCTTACTTACTACAGGTGGCGTGATTACGTCTAGACTCATCTATGGTGCTGCAAATGGCATCGTTTCATTTTTTTCAGTAGCGAATATTCCATCTGTACATGGAGGAGTTCTTCTGTGTCCACCCATCTGTTGGTGGACTTTTTGGTTACTTCCATATCTTGGCTATTGTGATACTGTGCAATGCAGATTTGCCTGCCTGTGTCTTTCCAATTCTGACTTCTTAGATTATAGGTCGAGGAGTGGGCCTGTTAGGTCATATGGTAGCTCAATGTTTACCTTTTTAAGGCACCTCCTTTCTGCTCTCATTTGTGGCCCTTTCCAACTTACGTCCCACTTGAAGTTGAGGGTATACACTTCTCCACAACACCTTCAGCACTTATTGTTTGTAGTTTTCTTGCTGATGGTTACTCTTGCAATTGTGAGCTGATACCTCTTTGTGGTTGAATTTGCATGTGCCTCAAAATCCGTTGAAACTGAGCTTTAAGGCATGTCCTTTTTATTTTTCAAGCTGTGATTACCCCTTAGTTCTTCAAAGTGTTCTCTTAAAGTATGTGTCACATTTTGAAATGTTTTGGCCATTACCTCCCTCAAGACATTTTGAGGGCAGTTTTCATTTACAGTTCTGCAGTATTTGTTCCTATGAAATGACCATTAGCTCAGGCTTTAAAGCTGCTTTTGCAGGTAACTGCCAGAGGGTAGCAGCCTTTCTATTTTCCCCACCCTGGTAACTAGGGAAAAGCCCTTACGGCCGGTGGGGTTTCTCGGTTATAAATTAGAGTGGAGTGTGCCTGGACAAACCCACACAAGCTGATGTCTCCTTATTTTGTTGGATTTTTAAATGTAATTTTTATTTTTTATTGGAGTAATTTTCGACTGTGTGCGTGGACCACTTCTACTTAGTGCATTCCTCGGTTGATGGACATTTTCATTGCTTCCAAGTGTTGGCTATGGTAAATATTGTTTTAGTGCAGGATTGCCAGCCTGTGACTTTTTGATTCTCATTTTCTCTGGTGATAGGCCCAGCAGTGGGTGTGATTGACTGACTGGTAGCACCGTATTTCCCTTTTCAATGCACCTTCTTTGTGTTTTCATTAGTGGCACTTACCACGTCCCCTTTAGAATCGAGGGTACACATTTCTCCACAATCGTTTCAGCATTTATTGTTTGCAGCATTTATGCTAATGGCCCTTCTGTCTGCTGTGAGCTGATAGGTTTTTGTAATTTGGGTTTGCATGTCTCTGAAAATTCGTAAAACTCATCATTTTTCTCCGCCGTTTTCTTTTCTGTTAAAAAAAGGAAACAATTGGGAGTACAATATAACTCTTGATATGGTCTTCTTGGAAGGTTGCCCTCTTTTGAATTTTTTGGTCAATTTTCCACCCCAGAATTTTTTTAGAGAGCAGGTGTCATTTACCGAACTGCAAGTTTGGTGAATATTTAGTGACCTTTAGCAATGGGTTTAAAGCTGATTTGTGGGAAGTGGCCTCAAGCAGGCAGCATTTCTCCATTCCCAAATGTGGGTACTAGGGCAGCAGAGCCTTTCTGGAATTCGTGTTCCTAGGTTGTAAATTACGTTGGAATGTGCATGGAGAAACGCCCCTAAGTTTATGTCTCATTATTTCTTCTTGGTATAAAAAATTTTTTTAAATTGGAGTAAAGCTTAGAATATTGTTTGTCCTAGGTGTACACAATCTGGTTCATTTGTAGATTATATATGTCTATTCAAGTACAGATCCTCTTCCCATGTAAAATGTTACACAGGGTTCCGCAGACCTCCCTTGCTTTATGGTCGGTAGTTTTGAGATATGTATATAATATGTGTTTGTATACATATAGTAACACTAATCTTAATTTATCCATTCCCCCCACCGTTCCTTTTAGATGAGCATAGTTTGTTTTCTAAGTCTGTGAGTGTCTTTCTCTGTGGAAATATGTTCATTTGTGTCAGTTATTAGATAACGCCTATAAGTGATATCATAGAATATAGGTCTTTTGCTTTCCGACTTACCTCATGTTTCATGATTATCTCCAGACTCATTTGTGGTGCCTCAGAGAGCAATGGTTCATTGTTTTCCATGGCTAATATTCCGTTGTGTACATGGACCACTTCTTCTTTATCCATTCACCTCTTGTTGGATATTTTGATTGCTTCACTGTCTTGGCTATTGTGAATAAGGCTGCACTGCAGCTTTTGCAGCCTGTGTCTTCTCGATTCTTGTCTTCTCAGGTGAGAGGTCCAATGGTGCGCCTGCTGGATTGAATGGTACCTCCATTTTTACTTTTAAACACAGCTCCTTTCTATTCTCATTATTGGCTGTTACCCTTTTACGTCTCACCAGCAGGTAGAGGGTACACAGTTCTGTAAAACCCCTTCAGATTTTATTGTTCGTAGACTTTTTGCTGATGGTCAGTCGACTGGTGTAAGTTGAAACTTTTTGTAGATTAGATTGCAGGTGTCTAACACTCCCTGAGGTTGAGCTTTTATCCATTTACCTTTTTTTTAAAAAGAGTGTGAGTAAAACTTAACTCTTCATAATCTCTTCTTGAAACAGTTGCCTGTTTTGAATTTTTTTGTTCATTCCCTACTTCAGCACAATTTTTTAGGGCAGGTGTCCTTTACAACCCTGAGTCTTTGTGAATGTTAAGTGACCATTAGCTGTGAGTTTAAAGCTGCTCTTGCAGGAAACGGCCACAAGGTGGCAGCATTTCTCCTTTACCAAATTTGGTTACGAGGGAAACAGAGCCTTAATGGAAGTGGTGTTCTAGGTTGTATATTAGAATGGAATATGCCAGGAAAAAGCCGTTTAAGTTTATGTCTCATTACTTCTTGTTCATATTTGTAATTTACGTTTTATTTTTTATCCCAGCAAATTTGATTACAATGGTTTGTTTGCTCTAGGTGTGCAAGATGTGGTTCTTTCACACATATACAGGTATCTATTCTTCCTCACATCCTTTTCTCATGTACGTTATGACAGAATGTTGAGTAGTCTTCTCCTGGTCTTCCGTACGTCTTTGGTGATTATATATTTCACATGGTTTGTATATCTCTGTTAACCCCAATATGGTAATGTATCCAATCCTCATCCCTTTCTATTTGGTGACCATAAGTTTTTTAATGAATCTGCGATTGCCTCTCTCTGTGGAAATATCTTCATTGGTATCGATTTTTAAGTAACTCCTAAAAGTGATATGATAGGATATGTGTCTTTTGCTTTCTCACTTACTACAGGTGGCGTGATTACGTCTAGACTCATCTATGGTGCTGCAAATGGCATTGTTTCATTTTTTCACTAGCTCATATTCCATCTGTACAGGTAGCAGTTCTTCTTTGTCCGCCCATCTGTCGGTGGACTTTTTGGTTACTTCCGTATCTTGGCTATTGTAATACTATGCAATGCAGATTTGCATACCTGTGTCCTTCCAATTCTGTCTTCTTAGTTTATAGGTCCAGGAATAGGTCTGCTGGATCCTATGGTAGCTCAATGTTTACCTTTTAAAGGCACCTCTATTCTGCTCTCTTTAGTGGCTCTTTCCAGGTTACTTCCCACATAAAGTTGAGGGTATGCATTTCTTCCCAGCACCTTCAGCATTTATTCTTTGCAGTTTTTGCTGATGGTTATTCTGAGTGGTGTGAGCTGATACCTCTTTGTGGATGAATTTGCATGTGTCTCATAATGCGTTGAAATTGAGCTTTTAGACATGTCCTTTTTATTTTTCCAGCTATGATTAGAGCTTATTTCTTCATAGTGTTTTCTTAAAGTATGTGTCACCATTTGAAATATTTTGGCCATTACCTCCCTCAAGACATTTTGAGGGCAAGTTTCATTTACAGTTCTGCAGTACTTGTTCCTATGAAATGACCATTAGCACGGGCTTTAAAGCTGCTTTTGCAGGTAACTGCCAGAGGGCAGCAGCCTTTCTATGTTCCCCACCCTGGTAACTAGGGAAAAGCCCTTGCGGCCTGTGGTGTTTCTCGGTTAAAAATTAGAGTGGAGTGTGCCTGGAGAAACCCACACAAGCTGATGTCTCCTTACTTTTGTTGGATTTTTAAATGTAATTTTTATTTTTTATTGGAGTAATTTTCCACTGTGTACGTGGACCACTTCTACTTTGTGCATTCCTCGGTTGATGGACATTTTCATTTCTTCCAAGTCTTGGCTATGGTAAATATTGTTGGAGTGCAGGATTGCCAGCTTGTGACTTTTTGATTCTCATTTTCTCAGGTGATAGGCCCAGCAGTGGGTGTGATTCATTGACTGGTAGCACCGTGTTTCCCTTTTCAAAGCACCTCCTTTGTGTTTTCATTAGTGGCTCTTACCACGTCCCCCTTAGAATCGAGGGTACGCATTTCTCCACAATCGCTTCAGCATTTATTGTTTGCAGCATTTATGCTAATGGCCCTACTGGCTGCTGTGAGCTGATAGGTTTTTGTAATTTGGGTTTGCATGTATTTGAAAATTCGTAAAACTCATTATTTTTCTGCGCCGTTTTCTTTTCTGTTACAAAAAGGAAACAAATGGGAGTACATTATAACTCTTGAAATTGTCTTCTTAGAAGGTTGCCCTCTTTTGAATTTTTTGGTCGATTTTCCACCCCAGAGTTTTTTTAGAGAGCAGGTGTCATTTCCCGAACTGCAAGTTTGGTGAATATTTATTGACCTTTAGAAATGGGTTTAAAGCTGCTGTTGTGGGAAGTGGCCTCAAGCAGGCAGCATTTCTCCATTCCCAAATCTGGTTTCTAGGGCAGCAGAGCCTTTCTGGAAGTCGTGTTCCTAGGTTGTAAATTACATTGGAATGTGCATGGAGAAACCCCCATAAGTTTATGTCTCATTATTTCTTCTTGGTTTTAAAAATTTTTTTAATTGTGGAAAAGCTTAGAATATTGTTTGTCCTAGGTGTACACAATCTGGTTCATTTGTAGATTATATATGTCTATTCAAGTACAGATCCTCTTCCCATGTAAAATTTTACAGAATGTTCCGCAGACCTCCCTTGCTATATGGTCGGTCTTTTTGAGATATGTATATAATATGTGTTTGTATACATATAGTAACACTAATCTTAATTTATCCATTCCCCCCACCTTTCCTTTTAGATGAGCATAGTTTGTTTTCTAAGTCTGTGAGTGTCTTTCTCTGTGGAAATATGTTCATTTGTGTCAGTTATTAGATAACGCCTATAAGTGATATCATAGAATATAGGTCTTTTGCTTTTGGACTTACCTCATGTTTCGTGATTATCTCCAGACTCATTTGTGGTGCCTCAGGGAGCAATGGTTCATTGTTTTCCATGGCTAATATTCCATTGTGTACATGGACCACTTCTTCTTTATCCATTCACCTCTTGTTGGATATTTTGATTGCTTCACGGTCTTGGCTATTGTGAATAAGGCTGCACTGCAGCTTTTGCGGCCTGTGTCTTCTCGATTCTTGTCTTCTCAGGTGAGAGGTCCAATGGTGTGCCTGCTGGATTGAATGGTACCTCCATTTTTACTTTTAAACACAGCTCCTTTCTATTCTCATTATTGGCTGTTACCCTTTTACGTCTCAACAGCAGGTAGAGAGTTCACAGTTCTCTAAAACCCCTTCAGCATTTATTGTTCGTAGACTTTTTGCTGATGGTCAGTCGATTGGTGTAAGTTGAAAACTTTTTGTAGATTAGATTGCATGGGTCTAACACTCCCTGAGGTTGAGCTTTTATCCATTTTCCTTTTTTTTTAAAAGAGCGTCAGTAAAACGTAACTCTTCATATTCTCTTCTTGAAACATTTGCCTGTTTTGAAATTTTTTGTCCATTCCCTACTTCAGCACAATTTTTTAGGGCAGGTGTCCTTACAGCCCTGAGTCCTTGTGAATGTTAAGTGACCATTAGCTGTGACTTTAAAGCTGCTCTTGCAGGAAACGGCCACAAGGTGGCAGCATTTCTCCTTTACCAAATTTGGTTACTAGGGAAACAGAGCCTTAATGGAAGTGGTGTTCTAGGTTGTAAATTAAAATGGAATGTGCCAGGAAAAAGCCCTTTAAGTTTATGTCTCATTACTTCTTGTTCATATTTGTAATTTACTTTTTATTTTTTATCCCAGCAAATTTGATTACAATGGTTTGTTTCTTCTTGGTGTGCAAGATGTGGTTCTTTCACACATATATGTGTATCTATTCTTCCTCGCATCCTTTTCCCATTTAGGTTATGACAGAATGTTGAGTAGTCTTCTCCTGGTCTTCCGTACGCCTTTGGTGATTATATATTTCACATGGTTTGTATATCTCTGTTAACCCCAATATGGTAATGTATCCAATCCTCATCCCTTTCTATTTGGTGAACCTAAGTTTTTTTAATGAATCTGTGATTGCCTTTCTCTGTGGAAATATCTTCATTGGTATCAATTTTTAAGTAACTCCTAAAAGTGATATGATAGGATATGTGTCTTTTGCTTTCTTACTTACTACAGGTGGCGTGATTACGTCTAGACTCATCTATGGTGCTGCAAATGGCATTGTTTCATTTTTTTCAGTAGCGAATATTCCATCTGTACATGGAGGAGTTCTTCTGTGTCCACCCATCTGTTGGTGGACTTTTTGGTTACTTCCATATCTTGGCTATTGTGATACTGTGCAATGCAGATTTGCCTGCCTGTGTCTTTCCAATTCTGTCTTCTTAGATTATAGGTCGAGGAGTGGGCCTGTTAGGTCATATGGTAGCTCAATGTTTACCTTTTTAAGGCACCTCCTTTCTGTTCTCATCTGTGGCCCTTTCCAACTTACGTCCCACTTGAAGTTGAGGGTATACACTTCTCCACAACACCTTCAGCACTTATTGTTTGTAGTTTTCTTGCTGATGGTTACTCTTGCAATTGTGAGCTGATACCTCTTTGTGGTTGAATTCGCATGTGCCTCAAAATCCATTGAAACTGAGCTTTAAGGCATGTCCTTTTTATTTGTCAAGCTGTGATTACCCCTTAGTACTTCAAAGTGTTCTCTTAAAGTATGTGTCACATTTTGAAATGTTTTGGCCATTACCTCCCTCAAGACATTTTGAGGGCAGTTTTCATTTACAGTTCTGCAGTATTTGTTCCTATGAAATGACCATTAGCACAGGCTTTAAAGCTGCTTTTGCAGGTAACTGCCAGAGGGCAGCAGCCTTTCTATTTTCCCCACCCTGGTAACTAGGGAAAAGCCCTTACGGCCGGTGGGGTTTCTCGGTTATAAATTAGAGTGGAGTGTGCCTGGACAAACCCACACAAGCTGATGTCTCCTTATTTTGTTGGATTTTTAAATGTAATTTTTATTTTTTATTGGAGTAATTTTTGACTGTGTGCGTGGACCACTTCTACTTTGTGCATTCCTCGGTTGATGGACATTTTCATTGCTTCCAAGTGTTGGCTATGGTAAATATTGTTTTAGTGCAGGATTGCCAGCCTGTGACTTTTTGATTCTCATTTTCTCTGGTGATAGGCCCAGCAGTGGGTGTGATTGACTGACTGGTAGCACCGTATTTCCCTTTTCAATGCACCTTCTTTGTGTTTTCATTAGTGGCACTTACCACGTCCCCTTTAGAATCGAGGGTACACATTTCTCCACAATCGTTTCAGCATTTATTGTTTGCAGCATTTATGCTAATGGCCCTTCTGTCTGCTGTGAGCTAATAGGTTTTTGTAATTTGGGTTTGCATGTCTCTGAAAATTCGTAAAACTCATCATTTTTCTCCGCCGTTTTCTTTTCTGTTAAAAAAAGGAAACAATTGGGAGTACAATATAACTCTTGATATGGTCTTCTTGGAAGGTTGCCCTCTTTTGAATTTTTTGGTCAATTTTCCACCCCAGAATTTTTTTAGAGAGCAGGTGTCATTTACCGAACTGCAAGTTTGGTGAATATTTAGTGACCTTTAGCAATGGGTTTAAAGCTGATTTGTGGGAAGTGGCCTCAAGAAGGCAGCATTTCTCCATTCCCAAATCTGGGTACTAGGGCAGCAGAGCCTTTCTGGAAGTCGTGTTCCTAGGTTGTAAATTACGTTGGAATGTGCATGGAGAAACGCCCCTAAGTTTATGTCTCATTATTTCTTCTTGGTATAAAAATTTTTTTAAATTGGAGTAAAGCTTAGAATATTGTTTGTCCTAGGTGTACACAATCTGGTTCATTTGTAGATTATATATGTCTATTCAAGTACAGATCCTCTTCCCATGTAAAATGTTACACAGGGTTCCGCAGACCTCCCTTGCTATATGGTCAGTCTTTTTGAGATATGTATATAATATGTGTTTGTATACATATAGTAACACTAATCTTAATTTATCCATTCCCCCCACCGTTCCTTTTAGATGAGCATAGTTTGTTTTCTAAGTCTGTGAGTGTCTTTCTCTGTGGAAATATGTTCATTTGTGTCAGTTATTAGATAACGCCTATAAGTGATATCATAGAATATAGGTCTTTTGCTTTCCGACTTACCTCATGTTTCATGATTATCTCCAGACTCATTTGTGGTGCCTCAGAGAGCAATGGTTCATTGTTTTCTATGGCTAATATTCCATTGTGTACATGGACCACTTCTTCTTTATCCATTCACCTCTTGTTGGATATTTTGCTTGCTTCACTGTCTTGGCTATTGTGAATAAGGCTGCACTGCAGCTTTTGCGGCCTGTGTCTTCTCGATTCTTGTCTTCTCAGGTGAGAGGTCCAATGGTGTGCCTGCTGGATTGAATGGTACCTCCATTTTGACTTTTAAACACAGCTCCTTTCTATTCTCATTATTGGCTGTTACCCTTTTACGTCTCACCAGCAGGTAGAGGGTACACAGTTCTGTAAAACCCCTTCAGCTTTTATTGTTCGTAGACTTTTTGCTGATGGTCAGTCGACTGGTGTAAGTTGAAACTTTTTGTAGATTAGATTGCAGGTGTCTAACACTCCCTGAGGTTGAGCTTTTATCCATTTACCTTTTTTTTAAAAAGAGTGTGAGTAAAACTTAACTCTTCATAATCTCTTCTTGAAACATTTGCCTGTTTTGAATTTTTTTGTTCATTCCCTACTTCAGCACAATTTTTTAGGGCAGGTGTCCTTTACAACCCTGAGTCTTTGTGAATGTTAAGTGACCACTAGCTGTGAGTTTAAAGCTGCTCTTGCAGGAAACGGCCACAAGGTGGCAGCATTTCTCCTTTACCAAATTTGGTTACGAGGGAAACAGAGCCTTAATGGAAGTGGTGTTCTAGGTTGTATATTAGAATGGAATATGCCATTAAAAAGCCGTTTAAGTTTATGTCTCATTACTTCTTGTTCATATTTGTAATTTAGTTTATATTTTTTATCCCAGCAAATTTGATTACAATGGTTTGTTTGCTCTAGGTGTGCAAGATGTGGTTCTTTCACACATATACAGGTATCTATTCTTCCTCACATCCTTTTCTCATGTACGTTATGAAAGAATGTTGAGTAGTCTTCTCCTGGTCTTCCGTACGTCTTTGGTGATTATATATTTCAAATGGTTGGTATATCTCTGTTAACCCCAATATGGTAATGTATCCAATCCTCATCCCTTTCTATTTGGTGAACCATAAGTTTTTTAATGAATCTGCGATTGCCTCTCTCTGTGGAAATATCTTCATTGGTATCGATTTTTAAGTAACTCCTAAAAGTGATATGATAGGATATGTGTCTTTTGCTTTCTCACTTACTACAGGTGGCGTGATTACGTCTAGACTCATCTATGGTGCTGCAAATGGCATTGTTTCATTTTTTCACTAGCTCATATTCCATCTGTACAGGTAGCAGTTCTTCTTTGTCCGCCCATCTGTCGGTGGACTTTTTGGTTACTTCCGTATCTTGGCTATTGTAATACTATGCAATGCAGATTTGCATACCTGTGTCCTTCCAATTCTGTCTTCTTAGTTTATAGGTCCAGGAATAGGTCTGCTGGATCCTATGGTAGCTCAATGTTTACCTTTTAAAGGCACCTCTATTCTGTTCTCTTTAGTGGCTCTTTCCAGGTTACGTCCCACATAAAGTTGAGGGTATGCATTTCTTCCCAGCACCTTCAGCATTTATTCTTTGCAGTTTTTGCTGATGGTTATTCTGAGTGGTGTGAGCTGATACCTCTTTGTGGTTGAATTTGCATGTGTCTCATAATGCGTTGAAATTGAGCTTTTAGACATGTCCTTTTTATTTTTCCAGCTATGATTAGAGCTTATTTCTTCAAAGTGTTTTCTTAAAGTATGTGTCACCATTTGAAATATTTTGGCCATTACCTCCCTCAAGACATTTTGAGGGCAAGTTTCATTTACAGTTCTGCAGTACTTGTTCCTATGAAATGACCATTAGCACGGGCTTTAAAGCTGCTTTTGCAGGTAACTGCCAGAGGGCAGCAGCCTTTCTATGTTCCCCACCCTGGTAACTAGGGAAAAGCCCTTGCGGCCTGTGGTGTTTCTCGGTTAAAAATTAGAGTGGAGTGTGCCTGGAGAAACCCACACAAGCTGATGTCTCCTTACTTTTGTTGGATTTTTAAATGTAATTTTTATTTTTTATTGGAGTAATTTTCCACTGTGTACGTGGACCACTTCTACTTTGTGCATTCCTCGGTTGATGGACATTTTCATTTCTTCCAAGTGTTGGCTATGGTAAATATTGTTGGAGTGCAGGATTGCCAGCTTGTGACTTTTTGATTCTCATTTTCTCAGGTGATAGGCCCAGCAGTGGGTGTGATTCATTGACTGGTAGCACCGTGTTTCCCCTTTCAAAGCACCTCCTTTGTGTTTTCATTAGTGGCTCTTACCACGTCCCCCTTAGAATCGAGGGTACGCATTTCTCCACAATCGCTTCAGCATTTATTGTTTGCAGCATTTATGCTAATGGCCCTACTGGCTGCTGTGAGCTGATAGGTTTTTGTAATTTGGGTTTGCATGTATTTGAAAATTCGTAAAACTCATTATTTTTCTCCGCCGTTTTCTTTTCTGTTACAAAAAGGAAACAAATGGGAGTACATTATAACTCTTGAAATTGTCTTCTTAGAAGGTTGCCCTCTTTTGAATTTTTTGGTCGATTTTCCACCCCAGAGTTTTTTTAGAGAGCAGGTGTCATTTCCCGAACTGCTAGTTTGGTGAATATTTATTGACCTTTAGAAATGGGTTTAAAGCTGCTGTTGTGGGAAGTGGCCTCAAGCAGGCAGCATTTCTCCATTCCCAAATCTGGTTTCTAGGGCAGCAGAGCCTTTCTGGAAGTCGTGTTCCTAGGTTGTAAATTACATTGGAATGTGCATGGAGAAACCCCCATAAGTTTATGTCTCATTATTTCTTCTTGGTTTTAAAAATGTATTAATTGTGGTAAAGCTTAGAATATTGTTTGTCCTAGGTGTACACAATCTGGTTCATTTGTAGATTATATATGTCTATTCAAGTACAGATCCTCTTCCCATGTAAAATGTTACAGAATGTTCCGCAGACCTCCCTTGCTATATGGTCGGTCTTTTTGAGATATGTATATAATATGTGTTTGTATACATATAGTAACACTAATCTTAATTTATCCATTCACTCCACCTTTCCTTTTAGATGAGCATAGTTTGTTTTCTAAGTCTGTGAGTGTCTTTCTCTGTGGAAATATGTTCATTTGTGTCAGTTATTAGATAACGCCTATAAGTGATATCATAGAATATAGGTCTTTTGCTTTTGGACTTACCTCATGTTTCGTGATTATCTCCAGACTCATTTGTGGTGCCTCAGGGAGCAATGGTTCATTGTTTTCCATGGCTAATATTCCATTGTGTACATGGACCACTTCTTCTTTATCCATTCACCTCTTGTTGGATATTTTGATTGCTTCACGGTCTTGGCTATTGTGAATAAGGCTGCACTGCAGCTTTTGCGGCCTGTGTCTTCTCGATTCTTGTCTTCTCAGGTGAGAGGTCCAATGGTGTGCCTGCTGGATTGAATGGTACCTCCATTTTTACTTTTAAACACAGCTCCTTTCTATTCTCATTATTGGCTGTTACCCTTTTACGTCTCAACAGCAGGTAGAGGGTTCACAGTTCTCTAAAACCCCTTCAGCATTTATTGTTCGTAGACTTTTTGCTGATGGTCAGTCGATTGGTGTAAGTTGAAAACTTTTTGTAGATTAGATTGCATGGGTCTAACACTCCCTGAGGTTGAGCTTTTATCCATTTTCCTTTTTTTTTTAAAGAGCGTCAGTAAAACGTAACTCTTCATATTCTCTTCTTGAAACATTTGCCTGTTTTGAAATTTTTTGTCCATTCCCTACTTCAGCACAATTTTTTAGGGCAGGTGTCCTTACAGCCCTGAGTCCTTGTGAATGTTAAGTGACCATTAGCTGTGACTTTAAAGCTGCTCTTGCAGGAAACGGCCACAAGGTGGCAGCATTTCTCCTTTACCAAATTTGGTTACTAGGGAAACAGAGCCTTAATGGAAGTGGTGTTCTAGGTTGTAAATTAAAATGGAATGTGCCAGGAAAAAGCCCTTTAAGTTTATGTCTCATTACTTCTTGTTCATATTTGTAATTTACTTTTTATTTTTTATCCCAGCAAATTTGATTACAATGGTTTGTTTCTTCTTGGTGTGCAAGATGTGGTTCTTTCACACATATATGTGTATCTATTCTTCCTCGCATCCTTTTCCCATTTAGGTTATGACAGAATGTTGAGTAGTCTTCTCCTGGTCTTCCGTACGCCTTTGGTGATTATATATTTCACATGGTTTGTATATCTCTGTTAACCCCAATATGGTAATGTATCCAATCCTCATCCCTTTCTATTTGGTGAACCTAAGTTTTTTTAATGAATCTGTGATTGCCTTTCTCTGTGGAAATATCTTCATTGGTATCAATTTTTAAGTAACTCCTAAAAGTGATATGATAGGATATGTGTCTTTTGCTTTCTTACTTACTACAGGTGGCGTGATTACGTCTAGACTCATCTATGGTGCTGCAAATGGCATTGTTTCATTTTTTTCAGTAGCGAATATTCCATCTGTACATGGAGGAGTTCTTCTGTGTCCACCCATCTGTTGGTGGACTTTTTGGTTACTTCCATATCTTGGCTATTGTGATACTGTGCAATGCAGATTTGCCTGCCTGTGTCTTTCCAATTCTGTCTTCTTAGATTATAGGTCGAGGAGTGGGCCTGTTAGGTCATATGGTAGCTCAATGTTTACCTTTTTAAGGCACCTCCTTTCTGTTCTCATCTGTGGCCCTTTCCAACTTACGTCCCACTTGAAGTTGAGGGTATACACTTCTCCACAACACCTTCAGCACTTATTGTTTGTAGTTTTCTTGCTGATGGTTACTCTTGCAATTGTGAGCTGATACCTCTTTGTGGTTGAATTCGCATGTGCCTCAAAATCCATTGAAACTGAGCTTTAAGGCATGTCCTTTTTATTTTTCAAGCTGTGATTACCCCTTAGTACTTCAAAGTGTTCTCTTAAAGTATGTGTCACATTTTGAAGTGTTTTGGCCATTACCTCCCTCAAGACATTTTGAGGGCAGTTTTCATTTACAGTTCTGCAGTATTTGTTCCTATGAAATGACCATTAGCACAGGCTTTAAAGCTGCTTTTGCAGGTAACTGCCAGAGGGCAGCAGCCTTTCTATTTTCCCCACCCTGGTAACTAGGGAAAAGCCCTTACGGCCGGTGGGGTTTCTCGGTTATAAATTAGAGTGGAGTGTGCCTGGACAAACCCACACAAGCTGATGTCTCCTTATTTTGTTGGATTTTTAAATGTAATTTTTATTTTTTATTGGAGTAATTTTTGACTGTGTGCGTGGACCACTTCTACTTTGTGCATTCCTCGGTTGATGGACATTTTCATTGCTTCCAAGTGTTGGCTATGGTAAATATTGTTTTAGTGCAGGATTGCCAGCCTGTGACTTTTTGATTCTCATTTTCTCTGGTGATAGGCCCAGCAGTGGGTGTGATTGACTGACTGGTAGCACCGTATTTCCCTTTTCAATGCACCTTCTTTGTGTTTTCATTAGTGGCACTTACCACGTCCCCTTTAGAATCGAGGGTACACATTTCTCCACAATCGTTTCAGCATTTATTGTTTGCAGCATTTATGCTAATGGCCCTTCTGTCTGCTGTGAGCTAATAGGTTTTTGTAATTTGGGTTTGCATGTCTCTGAAAATTCGTAAAACTCATCATTTTTCTCCGCCGTTTTCTTTTCTGTTAAAAAAAGGAAACAATTGGGAGTACAATATAACTCTTGATATGGTCTTCTTGGAAGGTTGCCCTCTTTTGAATTTTTTGGTCAATTTTCCACCCCAGAATTTTTTTAGAGAGCAGGTGTCATTTACCGAACTGCAAGTTTGGTGAATATTTAGTGACCTTTAGCAATGGGTTTAAAGCTGATTTGTGGGAAGTGGCCTCAAGAAGGCAGCATTTCTCCATTCCCAAATCTGGGTACTAGGGCAGCAGAGCCTTTCTGGAAGTCGTGTTCCTAGGTTGTAAATTACGTTGGAATGTGCATGGAGAAACGCCCCTAAGTTTATGTCTCATTATTTCTTCTTGGTATACAAATTTTTTTAAATTGGAGTAAAGCTTAGAATATTGTTTGTCCTAGGTGTACACAATCTGGTTCATTTGTAGATTATATATGTCTATTCAAGTACAGATCCTCTTCCCATGTAAAATGTTACACAGGGTTCCGCAGACCTCCCTTGCTATATGGTCAGTCTTTTTGAGATATGTATATAATATGTGTTTGTATACATATAGTAACACTAATCTTAATTTATCCATTCCCCCCACCGTTCCTTTTAGATGAGCATAGTTTGTTTTCTAAGTCTGTGAGTGTCTTTCTCTGTGGAAATATGTTCATTTGTGTCAGTTATTAGATAACGCCTATAAGTGATATCATAGAATATAGGTCTTTTGCTTTCCGACTTACCTCATGTTTCATGATTATCTCCAGACTCATTTGTGGTGCCTCAGAGAGCAATGGTTCATTGTTTTCTATGGCTAATATTCCATTGTGTACATGGACCACTTCTTCTTTATCCATTCACCTCTTGTTGGATATTTTGCTTGCTTCACTGTCTTGGCTATTGTGAATAAGGCTGCACTGCAGCTTTTGCGGCCTGTGTCTTCTCGATTCTTGTCTTCTCAGGTGAGAGGTCCAATGGTGTGCCTGCTGGATTGAATGGTACCTCCATTTTTACTTTTAAACACAGCTCCTTTCTATTCTCATTATTGGCTGTTACCCTTTTACGTCTCACCAGCAGGTAGAGGGTACACAGTTCTGTAAAACCCCTTCAGCTTTTATTGTTCGTAGACTTTTTGCTGATGGTCAGTCGACTGGTGTAAGTTGAAACTTTTTGTAGATTAGATTGCAGGTGTCTAACACTCCCTGAGGTTGAGCTTTTATCCATTTACCTTTTTTTTAAAAAGAGTGTGAGTAAAACTTAACTCTTCATAATCTCTTCTTGAAACATTTGCCTGTTTTGAATTTTTTTGTTCATTCCCTACTTCAGCACAATTTTTTAGGGCAGGTGTCCTTTACAACCCTGAGTCTTTGTGAATGTTAAGTGACCACTAGCTGTGAGTTTAAAGCTGCTCTTGCAGGAAACGGCCACAAGGCGGCAGCATTTCTCCTTTACCAAATTTGGTTACGAGGGAAACAGAGCCTTAATGGAAGTGGTGTTCTAGGTTGTATATTAGAATGGAATATGCCATTAAAAAGCCGTTTAAGTTTATGTCTCATTACTTCTTGTTCATATTTGTAATTTAGTTTATATTTTTTATCCCAGCAAATTTGATTACAATGGTTTGTTTGCTCTAGGTGTGCAAGATGTGGTTCTTTCACACATATACAGGTATCTATTCTTCCTCACATCCTTTTCTCATGTACGTTATGAAAGAATGTTGAGTAGTCTTCTCCTGGTCTTCCGTACGTCTTTGGTGATTATATATTTCAAATGGTTGGTATATCTCTGTTAACCCCAATATGGTAATGTATCCAATCCTCATCCCTTTCTATTTGGTGAACCATAAGTTTTTTAATGAATCTGTGATTGCCTCTCTCTGTGGAAATATCTTCATTGGTATCGATTTTTAAGTAACTCCTAAAAGTGATATCATAGGATATGTGTCTTTTGCTTTCTCACTTACTACAGGTGGCGTGATTACGTCTAGACTCATCTATGGTGCTGCAAATGGCATTGTTTCATTTTTTCACTAGCTCATATTCCATCTGTACAGGTAGCAGTTCTTCTTTGTCCGCCCATCTGTCGGTGGACTTTTTGGTTACTTCCGTATCTTGGCTATTGTAATACTATGCAATGCAGATTTGCATACCTGTGTCCTTCCAATTCTGTCTTCTTAGTTTATAGGTCCAGGAATAGGTCTGCTGGATCCTATGGTAGCTCAATGTTTACCTTTTAAAGGCACCTCTATTCTGTTCTCTTTAGTGGCTCTTTCCAGGTTACGTCCCACATAAAGTTGAGGGTATGCATTTCTTCCCAGCACCTTCAGCATTTATTCTTTGCAGTTTTTGCTGATGGTTATTCTGAGTGGTGTGAGCTGATACCTCTTTCTGGTTGAATTTGCATGTGTCTCATAATGCGTTGAAATTGAGCTTTTAGACATGTCCTTTTTATTTTTCCAGCTATGATTAGAGCTTATTTCTTCAAAGTGTTTTCTTAAAGTATGTGTCACCATTTGAAATATTTTGGCCATTACCTCCCTCAAGACATTTTGAGGGCAAGTTTCATTTACAGTTCTGCAGTACTTGTTCCTATGAAATGACCATTAGCACGGGCTTTAAAGCTGCTTTTGCAGGTAACTGCCAGAGGGCAGCAGCCTTTCTATGTTCCCCACCCTGGTAACTAGGGAAAAGCCCTTGCGGCCTGTGGTGTTTCTCGGTTAAAAATTAGAGTGGAGTGTGCCTGGAGAAACCCACACAAGCTGATGTCTCCTTACTTTTGTTGGATTTTTAAATGTAATTTTTATTTTTTATTGGAGTAATTTTCCACTGTGTACGTGGACCACTTCTACTTTGTGCATTCCTCGGTTGATGGACATTTTCATTTCTTCCAAGTGTTGGCTATGGTAAATATTGTTGGAGTGCAGGATTGCCAGCCTGTGACTTTTTGATTCTCATTTTCTCAGGTGATAGGCCCAGCAGTGGGTGTGATTCATTGACTGGTAGCACCGTGTTTCCCCTTTCAAAGCACCTCCTTTGTGTTTTCATTAGTGGCTCTTACCACGTCCCCCTTAGAATCGAGGGTACGCATTTCTCCACAATCGCTTCAGCATTTATTGTTTGCAGCATTTATGCTAATGGCCCTACTGGCTGCTGTGAGCTGATAGGTTTTTGTAATTTGGGTTTGCATGTATTTGAAAATTCGTAAAACTCATTATTTTTCTCCGCCGTTTTCTTTTCTGTTACAAAAAGGAAACAAATGGGAGTACATTATAACTCTTGAAATTGTCTTCTTAGAAGGTTGCCCTCTTTTGAATTTTTTGGTCGATTTTCCACCCCAGAGTTTTTTTAGAGAGCAGGTGTCATTTCCCGAACTGCTAGTTTGGTGAATATTTATTGACCTTTAGAAATGGGTTTAAAGCTGCTGTTGTGGGAAGTGGCCTCAAGCAGGCAGCATTTCTCCATTCCCAAATCTGGTTTCTAGGGCAGCAGAGCCTTTCTGGAAGTCGTGTTCCTAGGTTGTAAATTACATTGGAATGTGCATGGAGAAACCCCCATAAGTTTATGTCTCATTATTTCTTCTTGGTTTTAAAAATGTATTAATTGTGGTAAAGCTTAGAATATTGTTTGTCCTAGGTGTACACAATCTGGTTCATTTGTAGATTATATATGTCTATTCAAGTACAGATCCTCTTCCCATGTAAAATGTTACAGAATGTTCCGCAGACCTCCCTTGCTATATGGTCGGTCTTTTTGAGATATGTATATAATATGTGTTTGTATACATATAGTAACACTAATCTTAATTTATCCATTCACTCCACCTTTCCTTTTAGATGAGCATAGTTTGTTTTCTAAGTCTGTGAGTGTCTTTCTCTGTGGAAATATGTTCATTTGTGTCAGTTATTAGATAACGCCTATAAGTGATATCATAGAATATAGGTCTTTTGCTTTTGGACTTACCTCATGTTTCGTGATTATCTCCAGACTCATTTGTGGTGCCTCAGGGAGCAATGGTTCATTGTTTTCCATGGCTAATATTCCATTGTGTACATGGACCACTTCTTCTTTATCCATTCACCTCTTGTTGGATATTTTGATTGCTTCACGGTCTTGGCTATTGTGAATAAGGCTGCACTGCAGCTTTTGCGGCCTGTGTCTTCTCGATTCTTGTCTTCTCAGGTGAGAGGTCCAATGGTGTGCCTGCTGGATTGAATGGTACCTCCATTTTTACTTTTAAACACAGCTCCTTTCTATTCTCATTATTGGCTGTTACCCTTTTACGTCTCAACAGCAGGTAGAGGGTTCACAGTTCTCTAAAACCCCTTCAGCATTTATTGTTCGTAGACTTTTTGCTGATGGTCAGTCGATTGGTGTAAGTTGAAAACTTTTTGTAGATTAGATTGCATGGGTCTAACACTCCCTGAGGTTGAGCTTTTATCCATTTTCCTTTTTTTTTTAAAGAGCGTCAGTAAAACGTAACTCTTCATATTCTCTTCTTGAAACATTTGCCTGTTTTGAAATTTTTTGTCCATTCCCTACTTCAGCACAATTTTTTAGGGCAGGTGTCCTTACAGCCCTGAGTCCTTGTGAATGTTAAGTGACCATTAGCTGTGACTTTAAAGCTGCTCTTGCAGGAAACGGCCACAAGGTGGCAGCATTTCTCCTTTACCAAATTTGGTTACTAGGGAAACAGAGCCTTAATGGAAGTGGTGTTCTAGGTTGTAAATTAAAATGGAATGTGCCAGGAAAAAGCCCTTTAAGTTTATGTCTCATTACTTCTTGTTCATATTTGTAATTTACTTTTTATTTTTTATCCCAGCAAATTTGATTACAATGGTTTGTTTCTTCTTGGTGTGCAAGATGTGGTTCTTTCACACATATATGTGTATCTATTCTTCCTCGCATCCTTTTCCCATTTAGGTTATGACAGAATGTTGAGTAGTCTTCTCCTGGTCTTCCGTACGCCTTTGGTGATTATATATTTCACATGGTTTGTATATCTCTGTTAACCCCAATATGGTAATGTATCCAATCCTCATCCCTTTCTATTTGGTGAACCTAAGTTTTTTTAATGAATCTGTGATTGCCTTTCTCTGTGGAAATATCTTCATTGGTATCAATTTTTAAGTAACTCCTAAAAGTGATATGATAGGATATGTGTCTTTTGCTTTCTTACTTACTACAGGTGGCGTGATTACGTCTAGACTCATCTATGGTGCTGCAAATGGCATTGTTTCATTTTTTTCAGTAGCGAATATTCCATCTGTACATGGAGGAGTTCTTCTGTGTCCACCCATCTGTTGGTGGACTTTTTGGTTACTTCCATATCTTGGCTATTGTGATACTGTGCAATGCAGATTTGCCTGCCTGTGTCTTTCCAATTCTGTCTTCTTAGATTATAGGTCGAGGAGTGGGCCTGTTAGGTCATATGGTAGCTCAATGTTTACCTTTTTAAGGCACCTCCTTTCTGTTCTCATCTGTGGCCCTTTCCAACTTACGTCCCACTTGAAGTTGAGGGTATACACTTCTCCACAACACCTTCAGCACTTATTGTTTGTAGTTTTCTTGCTGATGGTTACTCTTGCAATTGTGAGCTGATACCTCTTTGTGGTTGAATTCGCATGTGCCTCAAAATCCATTGAAACTGAGCTTTAAGGCATGTCCTTTTTATTTTTCAAGCTGTGATTACCCCTTAGTACTTCAAAGTGTTCTCTTAAAGTATGTGTCACATTTTGAAATGTTTTGGCCATTACCTCCCTCAAGACATTTGGAGGGCAGTTTTCATTTACAGTTCTGCAGTATTTGTTCCTATGAAATGACCATTAGCACAGGCTTTAAAGCTGCTTTTGCAGGTAACTGCCAGAGGGCAGCAGCCTTTCTATTTTCCCCACCCTGGTAACTAGGGAAAAGCCCTTACGGCCGGTGGGGTTTCTCGGTTATAAATTAGAGTGGAGTGTGCCTGGACAAACCCACACAAGCTGATGTCTCCTTATTTTGTTGGATTTTTAAATGTAATTTTTATTTTTTATTGGAGTAATTTTTGACTGTGTGCGTGGACCACTTCTACTTTGTGCATTCCTCGGTTGATGGACATTTTCATTGCTTCCAAGTGTTGGCTATGGTAAATATTGTTTTAGTGCAGGATTGCCAGCCTGTGACTTTTTGATTCTCATTTTCTCTGGTGATAGGCCCAGCAGTGGGTGTGATTGACTGACTGGTAGCACCGTATTTCCCTTTTCAATGCACCTTCTTTGTGTTTTCATTAGTGGCACTTACCACGTCCCCTTTAGAATCGAGGGTACACATTTCTCCACAATCGTTTCAGCATTTATTGTTTGCAGCATTTATGCTAATGGCCCTTCTGTCTGCTGTGAGCTAATAGGTTTTTGTAATTTGGGTTTGCATGTCTCTGAAAATTCGTAAAACTCATCATTTTTCTCCGCCGTTTTCTTTTCTGTTAAAAAAAGGAAACAATTGGGAGTACAATATAACTCTTGATATGGTCTTCTTGGAAGGTTGCCCTCTTTTGAATTTTTTGGTCAATTTTCCACCCCAGAATTTTTTTAGAGAGCAGGTGTCATTTACCGAACTGCAAGTTTGGTGAATATTTAGTGACCTTTAGCAATGGGTTTAAAGCTGATTTGTGGGAAGTGGCCTCAAGAAGGCAGCATTTCTCCATTCCCAAATCTGGGTACTAGGGCAGCAGAGCCTTTCTGGAAGTCGTGTTCCTAGGTTGTAAATTACGTTGGAATGTGCATGGAGAAACGCCCCTAAGTTTATGTCTCATTATTTCTTCTTGGTATAAAAATTTTTTTAAATTGGAGTAAAGCTTAGAATATTGTTTGTCCTAGGTGTACACAATCTGGTTCATTTGTAGATTATATATGTCTATTCAAGTACAGATCCTCTTCCCATGTAAAATGTTACACAGGGTTCCGCAGACCTCCCTTGCTATATGGTCAGTCTTTTTGAGATATGTATATAATATGTGTTTGTATACATATAGTAACACTAATCTTAATTTATCCATTCCCCCCACCGTTCCTTTTAGATGAGCATAGTTTGTTTTCTAAGTCTGTGAGTGTCTTTCTCTGTGGAAATATGTTCATTTGTGTCAGTTATTAGATAACGCCTATAAGTGATATCATAGAATATAGGTCTTTTGCTTTCCGACTTACCTCATGTTTCATGATTATCTCCAGACTCATTTGTGGTGCCTCAGAGAGCAATGGTTCATTGTTTTCCATGGCTAATATTCCATTGTGTACATGGACCACTTCTTCTTTATCCATTCACCTCTTGTTGGATATTTTGATTGCTTCACTGTCTTGGCTATTGTGAATAAGGCTGCACTGCAGCTTTTGCGGCCTGTGTCTTCTCGATTCTTGTCTTCTCAGGTGAGAGGTCCAATGGTGTGCCTGCTGGATTGAATGGTACCTCCATTTTTACTTTTAAACACAGCTCCTTTCTATTCTCATTATTGGCTGTTACCCTTTTACGTCTCACCAGCAGGTAGAGGGTACACAGTTCTGTAAAACCCCTTCAGCTTTTATTGTTCGTAGACTTTTTGCTGATGGTCAGTCGACTGGTGTAAGTTGAAACTTTTTGTAGATTAGATTGCAGGTGTCTAACACTCCCTGAGGTTGAGCTTTTATCCATTTACCTTTTTTTTAAAAAGTGTGTGAGTAAAACGTAACTCTTCATAATCTCTTCTTGAAACATTTGCCTGTTTTGAATTTATTTGTTCATTCCCTACTTCAGCACAATTTTTTAGGGCAGGTGTCCTTTACAACCCTGAGTCTTTGTGAATGTTAAGTGACCACTAGCTGTGAGTTTAAAGCTGCTCTTGCAGGAAACGGCCACAAGGTGCCAGCATTTCTCCTTTACCAAATTTGGTTACGAGGGAAACAGAGCCTTAATGGAAGTGGTGTTCTAGGTTGTATATTAGAATGGAATATGCCAGGAAAAAGCCGTTTAAGTTTATGTCTCATTAATTCTTGTTCATATTTGTAATTTAGTTTATATTTTTTATCCCAGCAAATTTGATTACAATGGTTTGTTTGCTCTAGGTGTGCAAGATGTGGTTCTTTCACACATATACAGGTATCTATTCTTCCTCACATCCTTTTCTCATGTACGTTATGACAGAATGTTGAGTAGTCTTCTCCTGGTCTTCCGTACGTCTTTGGTGATTATATATTTCACATGGTTTGTATATCTCTGTTAACCCCAATATGGTAATGTATCCAATCCTCATCCCTTTCTATTTGGTGAACCATAAGTTTTTTAATGAATCTGCGATTGCCCCTCTCTGTGGAAATATCTTCATTGGTATCGATTTTTAAGTAACTCCTAAAAGTGATATCATAGGATATGTGTCTTTTGCTTTCTCACTTACTACAGGTGGCGTGATTACGTCTAGACTTATCTATGGTGCTGCAAATGGCATTGTTTCATTTTTTCACTAGCTCATATTCCATCTGTACAGGTAGCAGTTCTTCTTTGTCCGCCCATCTGTCGGTGGACTTTTTGGTTACTTCCGTATCTTGGCTATTGTAATACTATGCAATGCAGATTTGCATACCTGTGTCCTTCCAATTCTGTCTTCTTAGTTTATAGGTCCAGGAATAGGTCTGCTGGATCCTATGGTAGCTCAATGTTTACCTTTTAAAGGCACCTCTATTCTGTTCTCTTTAGTGGCTCTTTCCAGGTTACGTCCCACATAAAGTTGAGGGTATGCATTTCTTCCCAGCACCTTCAGCATTTATTCTTTGCAGTTTTTGCTGATGGTTATTCTGAGTGGTGTGAGCTGATACCTCTTTCTGGTTGAATTTGCATGTGTCTCATAATGCGTTGAAATTGAGCTTTTAGACATGTCCTTTTTATTTTTCCAGCTATGATTAGAGCTTATTTCTTCAAAGTGTTTTCTTAAAGTATGTGTCACCATTTGAAATATTTTGGCCATTACCTCCCTCAAGACATTTTGAGGGCAAGTTTCATTTACAGTTCTGCAGTACTTGTTCCTATGAAATGACCATTAGCACGGGCTTTAAAGCTGCTTTTGCAGGTAACTGCCAGAGGGCAGCAGCCTTTCTATGTTCCCCACCCTGGTAACTAGGGAAAAGCCCTTGCGGCCTGTGGTGTTTCTCGGTTAAAAATTAGAGTGGAGTGTGCCTGGAGAAACCCACACAAGCTGATGTCTCCTTACTTTTGTTGGATTTTTAAATGTAATTTTTATTTTTTATTGGAGTAATTTTCCACTGTGTACGTGGACCACTTCTACTTTGTGCATTCCTCGGTTGATGGACATTTTCATTTCTTCCAAGTGTTGGCTATGGTAAATATTGTTGGAGTGCAGGATTGCCAGCCTGTGACTTTTTGATTCTCATTTTCTCAGGTGATAGGCCCAGCAGTGGGTGTGATTCATTGACTGGTAGCACCGTGTTTCCCCTTTCAAAGCACCTCCTTTGTGTTTTCATTAGTGGCTCTTACCACGTCCCCCTTAGAATCGAGGGTACGCATTTCTCCACAATCGCTTCAGCATTTATTGTTTGCAGCATTTATGCTAATGGCCCTACTGGCTGCTGTGAGCTGATAGGTTTTTGTAATTTGGGTTTGCATGTATTTGAAAATTCGTAAAACTCATTATTTTTCTCCGCCGTTTTCTTTTCTGTTACAAAAAGGAAACAAATGGGAGTACATTATAACTCTTGAAATTGTCTTCTTAGAAGGTTGCCCTCTTTTGAATTTTTTGGTCGATTTTCCACCCCAGAGTTTTTTTAGAGAGCAGGTGTCATTTCCCGAACTGCTAGTTTGGTGAATATTTATTGACCTTTAGAAATGGGTTTAAAGCTGCTGTTGTGGGAAGTGGCCTCAAGCAGGCAGCATTTCTCCATTCCCAAATCTGGTTTCTAGGGCAGCAGAGCCTTTCTGGAAGTCGTGTTCCTAGGTTGTAAATTACATTGGAATGTGCATGGAGAAACCCCCATAAGTTTATGTCTCATTATTTCTTCTTGGTTTTAAAAATGTATTAATTGTGGTAAAGCTTAGAATATTGTTTGTCCTAGGTGTACACAATCTGGTTCATTTGTAGATTATATATGTCTATTCAAGTACAGATCCTCTTCCCATGTAAAATGTTACAGAATGTTCCGCAGACCTCCCTTGCTATATGGTCGGTCTTTTTGAGATATGTATATAATATGTGTTTGTATACATATAGTAACACTAATCTTAATTTATCCATTCACTCCACCTTTCCTTTTAGATGAGCATAGTTTGTTTTCTAAGTCTGTGAGTGTCTTTCTCTGTGGAAATATGTTCATTTGTGTCAGTTATTAGATAACGCCTATAAGTGATATCATAGAATATAGGTCTTTTGCTTTTGGACTTACCTCATGTTTCGTGATTATCTCCAGACTCATTTGTGGTGCCTCAGGGAGCAATGGTTCATTGTTTTCCATGGCTAATATTCCATTGTGTACATGGACCACTTCTTCTTTATCCATTCACCTCTTGTTGGATATTTTGATTGCTTCACGGTCTTGGCTATTGTGAATAAGGCTGCACTGCAGCTTTTGCGGCCTGTGTCTTCTCGATTCTTGTCTTCTCAGGTGAGAGGTCCAATGGTGTGCCTGCTGGATTGAATGGTACCTCCATTTTTACTTTTAAACACAGCTCCTTTCTATTCTCATTATTGGCTGTTACCCTTTTACGTCTCAACAGCAGGTAGAGGGTTCACAGTTCTCTAAAACCCCTTCAGCATTTATTGTTCGTAGACTTTTTGCTGATGGTCAGTCGATTGGTGTAAGTTGAAAACTTTTTGTAGATTAGATTGCATGGGTCTAACACTCCCTGAGGTTGAGCTTTTATCCATTTTCCTTTTTTTTTTAAAGAGCGTCAGTAAAACGTAACTCTTCATATTCTCTTCTTGAAACATTTGCCTGTTTTGAAATTTTTTGTCCATTCCCTACTTCAGCACAATTTTTTAGGGCAGGTGTCCTTACAGCCCTGAGTCCTTGTGAATGTTAAGTGACCATTAGCTGTGACTTTAAAGCTGCTCTTGCAGGAAACGGCCACAAGGTGGCAGCATTTCTCCTTTACCAAATTTGGTTACTAGGGAAACAGAGCCTTAATGGAAGTGGTGTTCTAGGTTGTAAATTAAAATGGAATGTGCCAGGAAAAAGCCCTTTAAGTTTATGTCTCATTACTTCTTGTTCATATTTGTAATTTACTTTTTATTTTTTATCCCAGCAAATTTGATTACAATGGTTTGTTTCTTCTTGGTGTGCAAGATGTGGTTCTTTCACACATATATGTGTATCTATTCTTCCTCGCATCCTTTTCCCATTTAGGTTATGACAGAATGTTGAGTAGTCTTCTCCTGGTCTTCCGTACGCCTTTGGTGATTATATATTTCACATGGTTTGTATATCTCTGTTAACCCCAATATGGTAATGTATCCAATCCTCATCCCTTTCTATTTGGTGAACCTAAGTTTTTTTAATGAATCTGTGATTGCCTTTCTCTGTGGAAATATCTTCATTGGTATCAATTTTTAAGTAACTCCTAAAAGTGATATGATAGGATATGTGTCTTTTGCTTTCTTACTTACTACAGGTGGCGTGATTACGTCTAGACTCATCTATGGTGCTGCAAATGGCATCGTTTCATTTTTTTCAGTAGCGAATATTCCATCTGTACATGGAGGAGTTCTTCTGTGTCCACCCATCTGTTGGTGGACTTTTTGGTTACTTCCATATCTTGGCTATTGTGATACTGTGCAATGCAGATTTGCCTGCCTGTGTCTTTCCAATTCTGTCTTCTTAGATTATAGGTCGAGGAGTGGGCCTGTTAGGTCATATGGTAGCTCAATGTTTACCTTTTTAAGGCACCTCCTTTCTGTTCTCATCTGTGGCCCTTTCCAACTTACGTCCCACTTGAAGTTGAGGGTATACACTTCTCCACAACACCTTCAGCACTTATTGTTTGTAGTTTTCTTGCTGATGGTTACTCTTGCAATTGTGAGCTGATACCTCTTTGTGGTTGAATTCGCATGTGCCTCAAAATCCATTGAAACTGAGCTTTAAGGCATGTCCTTTTTATTTGTCAAGCTGTGATTACCCCTTAGTACTTCAAAGTGTTCTCTTAAAGTATGTGTCACATTTTGAAATGTTTTGGCCATTACCTCCCTCAAGACATTTTGAGGGCAGTTTTCATTTACAGTTCTGCAGTATTTGTTCCTATGAAATGACCATTAGCACAGGCTTTAAAGCTGCTTTTGCAGGTAACTGCCAGAGGGCAGCAGCCTTTCTATTTTCCCCACCCTGGTAACTAGGGAAAAGCCCTTACGGCCGGTGGGGTTTCTCGGTTATAAATTAGAGTGGAGTGTGCCTGGACAAACCCACACAAGCTGATGTCTCCTTATTTTGTTGGATTTTTAAATGTAATTTTTATTTTTTATTGGAGTAATTTTTGACTGTGTGCGTGGACCACTTCTACTTTGTGCATTCCTCGGTTGATGGACATTTTCATTGCTTCCAAGTGTTGGCTATGGTAAATATTGTTTTAGTGCAGGATTGCCAGCCTGTGACTTTTTGATTCTCATTTTCTCTGGTGATAGGCCCAGCAGTGGGTGTGATTGACTGACTGGTAGCACCGTATTTCCCTTTTCAATGCACCTTCTTTGTGTTTTCATTAGTGGCACTTACCACGTCCCCTTTAGAATCGAGGGTACACATTTCTCCACAATCGTTTCAGCATTTATTGTTTGCAGCATTTATGCTAATGGCCCTTCTGTCTGCTGTGAGCTAATAGGTTTTTGTAATTTGGGTTTGCATGTCTCTGAAAATTCGTAAAACTCATCATTTTTCTCCGCCGTTTTCTTTTCTGTTAAAAAAAGGAAACAATTGGGAGTACAATATAACTCTTGATATGGTCTTCTTGGAAGGTTGCCCTCTTTTGAATTTTTTGGTCAATTTTCCACCCCAGAATTTTTTTAGAGAGCAGGTGTCATTTACCGAACTGCAAGTTTGGTGAATATTTAGTGACCTTTAGCAATGGGTTTAAAGCTGATTTGTGGGAAGTGGCCTCAAGAAGGCAGCATTTCTCCATTCCCAAATCTGGGTACTAGGGCAGCAGAGCCTTTCTGGAAGTCGTGTTCCTAGGTTGTAAATTACGTTGGAATGTGCATGGAGAAACGCCCCTAAGTTTATGTCTCATTATTTCTTCTTGGTATAAAAATTTTTTTAAATTGGAGTAAAGTTTAGAATATTGTTTGTCCTAGGTGTACACAATCTGGTTCATTTGTAGATTATATATGTCTATTCAAGTACAGATCCTCTTCCCATGTAAAATGTTACACAGGGTTCCGCAGACCTCCCTTGCTATATGGTCAGTCTTTTTGAGATATGTATATAATATGTGTTTGTATACATATAGTAACACTAATCTTAATTTATCCATTCCCCCCACCGTTCCTTTTAGATGAGCATAGTTTGTTTTCTAAGTCTGTGAGTGTCTTTCTCTGTGGAAATATGTTCATTTGTGTCAGTTATTAGATAACGCCTATAAGTGATATCATAGAATATAGGTCTTTTGCTTTCCGACTTACCTCATGTTTCATGATTATCTCCAGACTCATTTGTGGTGCCTCAGAGAGCAATGGTTCATTGTTTTCCATGGCTAATATTCCATTGTGTACATGGACCACTTCTTCTTTATCCATTCACCTCTTGTTGGATATTTTGATTGCTTCACTGTCTTGGCTATTGTGAATAAGGCTGCACTGCAGCTTTTGCGGCCTGTGTCTTCTCGATTCTTGTCTTCTCAGGTGAGAGGTCCAATGGTGTGCCTGCTGGATTGAATGGTACCTCCATTTTTACTTTTAAACACAGCTCCTTTCTATTCTCATTATTGGCTGTTACCCTTTTACGTCTCACCAGCAGGTAGAGGGTACACAGTTCTGTAAAACCCCTTCAGCTTTTATTGTTCGTAGACTTTTTGCTGATGGTCAGTCGACTGGTGTAAGTTGAAACTTTTTGTAGATTAGATTGCAGGTGTCTAACACTCCCTGAGGTTGAGCTTTTATCCATTTACCTTTTTTTTAAAAAGAGTGTGAGTAAAACGTAACTCTTCATAATCTCTTCTTGAAACATTTGCCTGTTTTGAATTTTTTTGTTCATTCCCTACTTCAGCACAATTTTTTAGGGCAGGTGTCCTTTACAACCCTGAGTCTTTGTGAATGTTAAGTGACCACTAGCTGTGAGTTTAAAGCTGCTCTTGCAGGAAACGGCCACAAGGTGGCAGCATTTCTCCTTTACCAAATTTGGTTACGAGGGAAACAGAGCCTTAATGGAAGTGGTGTTCTAGGTTGTATATTAGAATGGAATATGCCAGGAAAAAGCCGTTTAAGTTTATGTCTCATTACTTCTTGTTCATATTTGTAATTTAGTTTATATTTTTTATCCCAGCAAATTTGATTACAATGGTTTGTTTGCTCTAGGTGTGCAAGATGTGGTTCTTTCACACATATACAGGTATCTATTCTTCCTCACATCCTTTTCTCATGTACGTTATGACAGAATGTTGAGTAGTCTTCTCCTGGTCTTCCGTACGTCTTTGGTGATTATATATTTCACATGGTTTGTATATCTCTGTTAACCCCAATATGGTAATGTATCCAATCCTCATCCCTTTCTATTTGGTGAACCATAAGTTTTTTAATGAATCTGCGATTGCCTCTCTCTGTGGAAATATCTTCATTGGTATCGATTTTTAAGTAACTCCTAAAAGTGATATCATAGGATATGTGTCTTTTGCTTTCTCACTTACTACAGGTGGCGTGATTACGTCTAGACTCATCTATGGTGCTGCAAATGGCATTGTTTCATTTTTTCACTAGCTCATATTCCATCTGTACAGGTAGCAGTTCTTCTTTGTCCGCCCATCTGTCGGTGGACTTTTTGGTTACTTCCGTATCTTGGCTATTGTAATACTATGCAATGCAGATTTGCATACCTGTGTCCTTCCAATTCTGTCTTCTTAGTTTATAGGTCCAGGAATAGGTCTGCTGGATCCTATGGTAGCTCAATGTTTACCTTTTAAAGGCACCTCTATTCTGTTCTCTTTAGTGGCTCTTTCCAGGTTACGTCCCACATAAAGTTGAGGGTATGCATTTCTTCCCAGCACCTTCAGCATTTATTCTTTGCAGTTTTTGCTGATGGTTATTCTGAGTGGTGTGAGCTG
The DNA here is from genome assembly GCF_028021215.1 of Eschrichtius robustus. NCBI lineage: Eukaryota > Metazoa > Chordata > Mammalia > Artiodactyla > Eschrichtiidae > Eschrichtius > Eschrichtius robustus. The sequence continues at coordinate 39,084,470 of NC_090830.1, read as the reverse complement.
ATACCTCTTTGTGGTTGAATTTGCATGTGTCTCATAATGCGTTGAAATTGAGCTTTTAGACATGTCCTTTTTATTTTTCCAGCTATGATTAGAGCTTATTTCTTCAAAGTGTTTTCTTAAAGTATGTGTCACCATTTGAAATATTTTGGCCATTACCTCCCTCAAGACATTTTGAGGGCAAGTTTCATTTACAGTTCTGCAGTACTTGTTCCTATGAAATGACCATTAGCACAGGCTTTAAAGCTGCTTTTGCAGGTAACTGCCAGAGGGCAGCAGCCTTTCTATGTTCCCCACCCTGGTAACTAGGGAAAAGCCCTTGCGGCCTGTGGTGTTTCTCGGTTAAAAATTAGAGTGGAGTGTGCCTGGAGAAACCCACACAAGCTGATGTCTCCTTACTTTTGTTGGATTTTTAAATGTAATTTTTATTTTTTATTGGAGTAATTTTCCACTGTGTACGTGGACCACTTCTACTTTGTGCATTCCTCGGTTGATGGACATTTTCATTTCTTCCAAGTGTTGGCTATGGTAAATATTGTTGGAGTGCAGGATTGCCAGCCTGTGACTTTTTGATTCTCATTTTCTCAGGTGATAGGCCCAGCAGTGGGTGTGATTCATTGACTGGTAGCACCGTGTTTCCCCTTTCAAAGCACCTCCTTTGTGTTTTCATTAGTGGCTCTTACCACGTCCCCCTTAGAATCGAGGGTACGCATTTCTCCACAATCGCTTCAGCATTTATTGTTTGCAGCATTTATGCTAATGGCCCTACTGGCTGCTGTGAGCTGATAGGTTTTTGTAATTTGGGTTTGCATGTATTTGAAAATTCGTAAAACTCATTATTTTTCTCCGCCGTTTTCTTTTCTGTTACAAAAAGGAAACAAATGGGAGTACATTATAACTCTTGAAATTGTCTTCTTAGAAGGTTGCCCTCTTTTGAATTTTTTGGTCGATTTTCCACCCCAGAGTTTTTTTAGAGAGCAGGTGTCATTTCCCGAACTGCTAGTTTGGTGAATATTTATTGACCTTTAGAAATGGGTTTAAAGCTGCTGTTGTGGGAAGTGGCCTCAAGCAGGCAGCATTTCTCCATTCCCAAATCTGGTTTCTAGGGCAGCAGAGCCTTTCTGGAAGTCGTGTTCCTAGGTTGTAAATTACATTGGAATGTGCATGGAGAAACCCCCATAAGTTTATGTCTCATTATTTCTTCTTGGTTTTAAAAATTTATTAATTGTGGTAAAGCTTAGAATATTGTTTGTCCTAGGTGTACACAATCTGGTTCATTTGTAGATTATATATGTCTATTCAAGTACAGATCCTCTTCCCATGTAAAATGTTACAGAATGTTCCGCAGACCTCCCTTGCTATATGGTCGGTCGTTTTGAGATATGTATATAATATGTGTTTGTATACATATAGTAACACTAATCTTAATTTATCCATTCCCCCCACCTTTCCTTTTAGATGAGCATAGTTTGTTTTCTAAGTCTGTGAGTGTCTTTCTCTGTGGAAATATGTTCATTTGTGTCAGTTATTAGATAACGCCTATAAGTGATATCATAGAATATAGGTCTTTTGCTTTCCGACTTACCTCATGTTTCATGATTATCTCCAGACTCATTTGTGGTGCCTAAGAGAGCAATGGTTCATTGTTTTCCATGGCTAATATTCCATTGTGTACATGGACCACTTCTTCTTTATCCATTCACCTCTTGTTGGATATTTTGATTGCTTCACGGTCTTGGCTATTGCGAATAAGGCTGCACTGCAGCTTTTGCGGCCTGTCTCTTCTCGATTCTTGCCTTCTCAGGTGAGAGGTCCAATGGTGTGCCTGCTGGATTGAATGGTACCTCCATTTTTACTTTTAAACACAGCTCCTTTCTATTCTCATTATTGGCTGTTACCCTTTTACGTCTCAACAGCAGGTAGAGGGTTCACAGTTCTCTAAAACCCCTTCAGCATTTATTGTTCGTAGACTTTTTGCTGATGGTCAGTCGATTGGTGTAAGTTGAAAACTTTTTGTAGATTAGATTGCATGGGTCTAACACTCCGTGAGGTTGAGCTTTTATCCATTTTCCTTTTTTTTAAAAGAGCGTCAGTAAAACGTAACTCTTCATATTCTCTTCTTGAAACATTTGCCTGTTTTGAAATTTTTTGTCCATTCCCTACTTCAGCACAATTTTTTAGGGCAGGTGTCCTTACAGCCCTGAGTCCTTGTGAATGTTAAGTGACCATTAGCTGTGACTTTAAAGCTGCTCTTGCAGGAAACGTCCACAAGGTGGCAGCATTTCTCCTTTACCAAATTTGGTTACTAGGGAAACAGAGCCTTAAAGGAAGTGGTGTTCTAGGTTGTAAATTAAAATGGAATGTGCCAGGAAAAAGCCTTTTAAGTTTATCTCTCATTACTTCTTGTTCATATTTGTAATTTACTTTTTATTTTTTATCCCAGCAAATTTGAGTACAATGGTTTGTTTCTTCTTGGTGTGCAAGATGTGGTTCTTTCACACATATATGTGTATCTATTCTTCCTCGCATCCTTTTCCCATTTAGGTTATGACAGAATGTTGAGTATTCTTCTCCTGGTGTTCCGTACACCTTTGGTGATTATATATTTCACATGGTATGTATATCTCTGTTAACCCCAATATGGTAATGTATCCAATCCTCATCCCTTTCTATTTGGTGAACCATAAGTTTTCAAATGAATCTGCGATTGCCTCTCTCTGTTGAAATATCTTCATTGGTATCAATTTTTAAGTAACTCCTAAAAGTGGTATGATAGGATATGTGTCTTTTGCTTTCTCACTTACTACAGGTGGCATGATTACGTCTAGACTCATCTATGGTGCTGCAAATGGCATTGTTTCATTTTTTTCAGTAGCGAATATTCCATCTGTACATGGAGGAGTTCTTCTTTGTCCATCCTTCTGTTGGTGGCCTTTTTGGTTACTTCCATATCTTGGCTATTGTAATACTGTGCAATGCAGATTTCCTGCCTCTGTCTTTCCAATTCTCTCCTCTTAGATTATAGGTCGAGGAGTGGGCCTGCTGGATCATATGGTAGCTCAATGTTTACCTTTTTAAGGCACCTCCATTCTGTTCTAGTTCGTGGCCCTTTCCAAGTTACGTCCCCCTTGAAGTTGAGGGTATGCATTTCTCTACAACACCTTCAGCATTTATTGTTTCTAGTTTTCTTGCTGGTGGTTATTCTGACAAGTGTGATCTGATACCTCTTTGTGGTTGAATTCGTACGTGCCTCATAATCCATTGAAAATGAGCTTGAAGGCATGTCCTTTTTTATTTTTCAAGCTGTGATTACCCCTTAGTTCTTCAAAGTGTTCTCTTAAAGTATGTGTCACATTTTGAAATGTATTGGCCATTACCTCCCTCAAGACATTTTGAGGGCAGGTTTCATTTACAGTTCTGCAGTACTTTTTCCTATGAAATGACCATTAGCACAGGCTTAAAGCTGTTTTTGCAGGTAACTGCCAGAGGGCAGCAGCCTTTCTATGTTCCCCACCCTGGTAACTCGGGAAAAGCCCTTGCAGCCTGTGGTGTTTCTCGGTTATATATTAGCGTGGAGTGTGCCTGGACAAACCCACACAAGCTGATGTCTCCTTACTTTCGTTGGATTTTTAAATGTAAGTTTTATTTTTTATTGGAGTAATTTTCCACTGTGTACGTGGACCACTTCTACTTTGTGCATTCCTCGGTTGATGGACATTTTCATTGCTTCCAAGTGTTGGCTATGGTAAATATTGTTGGAGTGCAGGATTGCCAGCCTGTGACTTTTTGATTCTCATTTTCTCAGGTGATAGGCCAAGCAGTGGTTGTGATTGACTGACTGGTATCACCGTGTTTCCCTTTTCAAAGCACCTTCTTTGTGTTTTCATTAGTGGCACTTACCACGTCCCCTATAGAATCGAGGGTACACATTTCTCCACAATCGTTTCAGCATTTATTGTTTGCAGCATTTATGCTAATGGCCCTTCTGGCTGCTGTGAGCTGATAGGTTTTTGTAATTTGGGTTTGCATGTCTCTGAAAATTCCTAAAACTCATCATTTTTCTCCGCCGTTTTCTTTTCTGTTAAAAAAAGAAAACAGTTAGGAGTACAATATAACTCTTGATATGGTCTTCTTGGAAGGTTGCCCTCTTTTGAATTTTTTGGTCAATTTTCCACCCCAGAATTTTTTTAGAGAGCAGGTGTCATTTACCGAACTGCAAGTTTGGTGAATATTTAGAGACCTTTAGCAATGGTTTAAAGCTGCTGTTGTGGGAAGTGGCCTCAAGCAGGCAGCATTTCTCCATTCCCAAATCTGGGTACTAGGGCAGCAGAGCCTTTCTGGAAGTCGTGTTCCTAGGTTGTAAATTACGTTGGAATGTGCATGGAGAAAAGCCCATAAGTTTATGTCTCATTATTTCTTCTTGGTATAATTTTTTTTTTTAAAATTTGAGTAAAGCTTAGAATATTGTTTGTCCTAGGTGTACACAATCTGGTTCATTTGTAGATTATATATGTCTATTCAAGTACAGATCCTCTTCCCATGTAAAATGTTACACAGGGTTCCGCAGACCTCCCTTGCTTTATGGTCGGTAGTTTTGAGATATGTATATAATATGTGTTTGTATACATATAGTAACACTAATCTTAATTTATCCATTCCCCCCACCGTTCCTTTTAGATGAGCATAGTTTGTTTTCTAAGTCTGTGAGTGTCTTTCTCTGTGGAAATATGTTCATTTGTGTCAGTTATTAGATAACGCCTATAAGTGATATCATAGAGTATAGGTCTTTTGCTTTCCGACTTACCTCATGTTTCATGATTATCTCCAGACTCATTTGTGGTGCCTCAGAGAGCAATGGTTCATTGTTTTCCATGGCTAATATTCCATTGTGTACATGGACCACTTCTTCTTTATCCATTCACCTCTTGTTGGATATTTTGATTGCTTCACTGTCTTGGCTATTGTGAATAAGGCTGCACTGCAGCTTTTGCGGCCTGTGTCTTCTCGATTCTTGTCTTCTCAGGTGAGAGGTCCAATGGTGTGCCTGCTGGATTGAATGGTACCTCCATTTTTACTTTTAAACACAGCTCCTTTCTGTTCTCATTATTGGCTCTTATCCTTTTACGTCTCACCAGCAGGTTGAGGGTACACAGTTCTGTAAAACCCCTTCAGCATTTATTGTTTGTAGACTTTTTGCTGATGGTCAGTCGATTGGTGTAAGTTGAAACTTTTTGTAGATTAGATTGCATGCGTCTAACACTCCCTGAGGTTGAGCTTTTATCCATGTTCCGTTTTTTTAAAAAAAGAGTGTGAGTAAAACTTAATTCTTCATAATCTCTTCTTGAAACATTTGCCTGTTTTGAATTTTTTTGTCCATTCCCTACTTCAGCACAATTTTTTAGGGCAGGTGTCCTTTACAGCCCTGAGTCTTTGTGAATGTTAAGTGACCATTAGCTGTGACTTTAACGCTGCTCTTGCAGGAAACGGCCACAAGGTGGCAGCATTTCTCCTTTACCAAATTTGGTTACTAGGGAAACAGAGCCTTAATGGAAGTGGTGTTCTAGGTTGTATATTAGAATGGAATATGCCAGGAAAAAGCCCTTTAAGTTTATGTCTCATTACTTCTTGTTCATATTTGTAATTTACTTTTTATTTTTTATCCCAGCAAATTTGATTACAATGGTTTGTTTGCTCTAGGTGTGCAAGATGTGGTTCTTTCACACATATACAGGTATCTATTTTTCCTCGCATCCTTTTCCCATGTAGGTTATGGCACAATATTTAGTAGTCTTCTCCTGGTCTTCCGTACGTCTTTGGTGGTTATATATTTCACATGGTTTGTATATCTCTGTTAACCCCAATATGGTAATGTATCAAATCCTCATCCCTTTCTATTTGGTGAACCATACGTTTTTAAATGAATCTGCAATTGCCTCTCTCTGTGGAAATATCTTCATTGGTATCAATTTTTAAGTAACTCCTAAAAGTGATATCATAGGATATGTGTCTTTTGCTTTCTCACTTACTACAGGTGGCGTGATTACGTCTAGACTCATCTATGGTGCTGCAAATGGCATTGTTTCATTTTTTCACTAGCTCATATTCCATCTGTACAGGTAGCAGTTCTTCTTTGTCCGCCCATCTGTCAGTGGACTTTTTGGTTACTTCCGTATCTTGGCTATTGTAATACTATGCAATGCAGATTTGCGTACCTGTGTCCTTCCAATTCTGTCTTCTTAGTTTATAGGTCCAGGAATAGGTCTGCTGGATCCTATGGTAGCTCAATGTTTACCTTTTAAAGGCACCTCTATTCTGTTCTCTTTAGTGGCTCTTTCCAGGTTACGTCCCACATAAAGTTGAGGGTATGCATTTCTTCCCAGCACCTTCAGCATTTATTCTTTGTAGTTTTTGCTGATGGTTATTCTGAGTGGTGTGAGCTGATACCTCTTTCTGGTTGAATTTGCATGTGTCTCATAATGCGTTGAAATTGAGCTTTTAGACATGTCCTTTTTATTTTTCCAGCTATGATTAGAGCTTATTTCTTCAAAGTGTTTTCTTAAAGTATGTGTCACCATTTGAAATATTTTGGCCATTACCTCCCTCAAGACATTTTGAGGGCAAGTTTCATTTACAGTTCTGCAGTACTTGTTCCTATGAAATGACCATTAGCACGGGCTTTAAAGCTGCTTTTGCAGGTAACTGCCAGAGGGCAGCAGCCTTTCTATGTTCCCCACCCTGGTAACTAGGGAAAAGCCCTTGCGGCCTGTGGTGTTTCTCGGTTAAAAATTAGAGTGGAGTGTGCCTGGAGAAACCCACACAAGCTGATGTCTCCTTACTTTTGTTGGATTTTTAAATGTAATTTTTATTTTTTATTGGAGTAATTTTCCACTGTGTACGTGGACCACTTCTACTTTGTGCATTCCTCGGTTGATGGACATTTTCATTTCTTCCAAGTGTTGGCTATGGTAAATATTGTTGGAGTGCAGGATTGCCAGCCTGTGACTTTTTGATTCTCATTTTCTCAGGTGATAGGCCCAGCAGTGGGTGTGATTCATTGACTGGTAGCACCGTGTTTCCCCTTTCAAAGCACCTCCTTTGTGTTTTCATTAGTGGCTCTTACCACGTCCCCCTTAGAATCGAGGGTACGCATTTCTCCACAATCGCTTCAGCATTTATTGTTTGCAGCATTTATGCTAATGGCCCTACTGGCTGCTGTGAGCTGATAGGTTTTTGTAATTTGGGTTTGCATGTATTTGAAAATTCGTAAAACTCATTATTTTTCTCCGCCGTTTTCTTTTCTGTTACAAAAAGGAAACAAATGGGAGTACATTATAACTCTTGAAATTGTCTTCTTAGAAGGTTGCCCTCTTTTGAATTTTTTGGTCGATTTTCCACCCCAGAGTTTTTTTAGAGAGCAGGTGTCATTTCCCGAACTGCTAGTTTGGTGAATATTTATTGACCTTTAGAAATGGGTTTAAAGCTGCTGTTGTGGGAAGTGGCCTCAAGCAGGCAGCATTTCTCCATTCCCAAATCTGGTTTCTAGGGCAGCAGAGCCTTTCTGGAAGTCGTGTTCCTAGGTTGTAAATTACATTGGAATGTGCATGGAGAAACCCCCATAAGTTTATGTCTCATTATTTCTTCTTGGTTTTAAAAATGTATTAATTGTGGTAAAGCTTAGAATATTGTTTGTCCTAGGTGTACACAATCTGGTTCATTTGTAGATTATATATGTCTATTCAAGTACAGATCCTCTTCCCATGTAAAATGTTACAGAATGTTCCGCAGACCTCCCTTGCTATATGGTCGGTCTTTTTGAGATATGTATATAATATGTGTTTGTATACATATAGTAACACTAATCTTAATTTATCCATTCACTCCACCTTTCCTTTTAGATGAGCATAGTTTGTTTTCTAAGTCTGTGAGTGTCTTTCTCTGTGGAAATATGTTCATTTGTGTCAGTTATTAGATAACGCCTATAAGTGATATCATAGAATATAGGTCTTTTGCTTTTGGACTTACCTCATGTTTCGTGATTATCTCCAGACTCATTTGTGGTGCCTCAGGGAGCAATGGTTCATTGTTTTCCATGGCTAATATTCCATTGTGTACATGGACCACTTCTTCTTTATCCATTCACCTCTTGTTGGATATTTTGATTGCTTCACGGTCTTGGCTATTGTGAATAAGGCTGCACTGCAGCTTTTGCGGCCTGTGTCTTCTCGATTCTTGTCTTCTCAGGTGAGAGGTCCAATGGTGTGCCTGCTGGATTGAATGGTACCTCCATTTTTACTTTTAAACACAGCTCCTTTCTATTCTCATTATTGGCTGTTACCCTTTTACGTCTCAACAGCAGGTAGAGGGTTCACAGTTCTCTAAAACCCCTTCAGCATTTATTGTTCGTAGACTTTTTGCTGATGGTCAGTCGATTGGTGTAAGTTGAAAACTTTTTGTAGATTAGATTGCATGGGTCTAACACTCCCTGAGGTTGAGCTTTTATCCATTTTCCTTTTTTTTTTAAAGAGCGTCAGTAAAACGTAACTCTTCATATTCTCTTCTTGAAACATTTGCCTGTTTTGAAATTTTTTGTCCATTCCCTACTTCAGCACAATTTTTTAGGGCAGGTGTCCTTACAGCCCTGAGTCCTTGTGAATGTTAAGTGACCATTAGCTGTGACTTTAAAGCTGCTCTTGCAGGAAACGGCCACAAGGTGGCAGCATTTCTCCTTTACCAAATTTGGTTACTAGGGAAACAGAGCCTTAATGGAAGTGGTGTTCTAGGTTGTAAATTAAAATGGAATGTGCCAGGAAAAAGCCCTTTAAGTTTATGTCTCATTACTTCTTGTTCATATTTGTAATTTACTTTTTATTTTTTATCCCAGCAAATTTGATTACAATGGTTTGTTTCTTCTTGGTGTGCAAGATGTGGTTCTTTCACACATATATGTGTATCTATTCTTCCTCGCATCCTTTTCCCATTTAGGTTATGACAGAATGTTGAGTAGTCTTCTCCTGGTCTTCCGTACGCCTTTGGTGATTATATATTTCACATGGTTTGTATATCTCTGTTAACCCCAATATGGTAATGTATCCAATCCTCATCCCTTTCTATTTGGTGAACCTAAGTTTTTTTAATGAATCTGTGATTGCCTTTCTCTGTGGAAATATCTTCATTGGTATCAATTTTTAAGTAACTCCTAAAAGTGATATGATAGGATATGTGTCTTTTGCTTTCTTACTTACTACAGGTGGCGTGATTACGTCTAGACTCATCTATGGTGCTGCAAATGGCATCGTTTCATTTTTTTCAGTAGCGAATATTCCATCTGTACATGGAGGAGTTCTTCTGTGTCCACCCATCTGTTGGTGGACTTTTTGGTTACTTCCATATCTTGGCTATTGTGATACTGTGCAATGCAGATTTGCCTGCCTGTGTCTTTCCAATTCTGTCTTCTTAGATTATAGGTCGAGGAGTGGGCCTGTTAGGTCATATGGTAGCTCAATGTTTACCTTTTTAAGGCACCTCCTTTCTGTTCTCATCTGTGGCCCTTTCCAACTTACGTCCCACTTGAAGTTGAGGGTATACACTTCTCCACAACACCTTCAGCACTTATTGTTTGTAGTTTTCTTGCTGATGGTTACTCTTGCAATTGTGAGCTGATACCTCTTTGTGGTTGAATTCGCATGTGCCTCAAAATCCATTGAAACTGAGCTTTAAGGCATGTCCTTTTTATTTGTCAAGCTGTGATTACCCCTTAGTACTTCAAAGTGTTCTCTTAAAGTATGTGTCACATTTTGAAATGTTTTGGCCATTACCTCCCTCAAGACATTTTGAGGGCAGTTTTCATTTACAGTTCTGCAGTATTTGTTCCTATGAAATGACCATTAGCACAGGCTTTAAAGCTGCTTTTGCAGGTAACTGCCAGAGGGCAGCAGCCTTTCTATTTTCCCCACCCTGGTAACTAGGGAAAAGCCCTTACGGCCGGTGGGGTTTCTCGGTTATAAATTAGAGTGGAGTGTGCCTGGACAAACCCACACAAGCTGATGTCTCCTTATTTTGTTGGATTTTTAAATGTAATTTTTATTTTTTATTGGAGTAATTTTTGACTGTGTGCGTGGACCACTTCTACTTTGTGCATTCCTCGGTTGATGGACATTTTCATTGCTTCCAAGTGTTGGCTATGGTAAATATTGTTTTAGTGCAGGATTGCCAGCCTGTGACTTTTTGATTCTCATTTTCTCTGGTGATAGGCCCAGCAGTGGGTGTGATTGACTGACTGGTAGCACCGTATTTCCCTTTTCAATGCACCTTCTTTGTGTTTTCATTAGTGGCACTTACCACGTCCCCTTTAGAATCGAGGGTACACATTTCTCCACAATCGTTTCAGCATTTATTGTTTGCAGCATTTATGCTAATGGCCCTTCTGTCTGCTGTGAGCTAATAGGTTTTTGTAATTTGGGTTTGCATGTCTCTGAAAATTCGTAAAACTCATCATTTTTCTCCGCCGTTTTCTTTTCTGTTAAAAAAAGGAAACAATTGGGAGTACAATATAACTCTTGATATGGTCTTCTTGGAAGGTTGCCCTCTTTTGAATTTTTTGGTCAATTTTCCACCCCAGAATTTTTTTAGAGAGCAGGTGTCATTTACCGAACTGCAAGTTTGGTGAATATTTAGTGACCTTTAGCAATGGGTTTAAAGCTGATTTGTGGGAAGTGGCCTCAAGAAGGCAGCATTTCTCCATTCCCAAATCTGGGTACTAGGGCAGCAGAGCCTTTCTGGAAGTCGTGTTCCTAGGTTGTAAATTACGTTGGAATGTGCATGGAGAAACGCCCCTAAGTTTATGTCTCATTATTTCTTCTTGGTATAAAAATTTTTTTAAATTGGAGTAAAGTTTAGAATATTGTTTGTCCTAGGTGTACACAATCTGGTTCATTTGTAGATTATATATGTCTATTCAAGTACAGATCCTCTTCCCATGTAAAATGTTACACAGGGTTCCGCAGACCTCCCTTGCTATATGGTCAGTCTTTTTGAGATATGTATATAATATGTGTTTGTATACATATAGTAACACTAATCTTAATTTATCCATTCCCCCCACCGTTCCTTTTAGATGAGCATAGTTTGTTTTCTAAGTCTGTGAGTGTCTTTCTCTGTGGAAATATGTTCATTTGTGTCAGTTATTAGATAACGCCTATAAGTGATATCATAGAATATAGGTCTTTTGCTTTCCGACTTACCTCATGTTTCATGATTATCTCCAGACTCATTTGTGGTGCCTCAGAGAGCAATGGTTCATTGTTTTCCATGGCTAATATTCCATTGTGTACATGGACCACTTCTTCTTTATCCATTCACCTCTTGTTGGATATTTTGATTGCTTCACTGTCTTGGCTATTGTGAATAAGGCTGCACTGCAGCTTTTGCGGCCTGTGTCTTCTCGATTCTTGTCTTCTCAGGTGAGAGGTCCAATGGTGTGCCTGCTGGATTGAATGGTACCTCCATTTTTACTTTTAAACACAGCTCCTTTCTATTCTCATTATTGGCTGTTACCCTTTTACGTCTCACCAGCAGGTAGAGGGTACACAGTTCTGTAAAACCCCTTCAGCTTTTATTGTTCGTAGACTTTTTGCTGATGGTCAGTCGACTGGTGTAAGTTGAAACTTTTTGTAGATTAGATTGCAGGTGTCTAACACTCCCTGAGGTTGAGCTTTTATCCATTTACCTTTTTTTTAAAAAGAGTGTGAGTAAAACGTAACTCTTCATAATCTCTTCTTGAAACATTTGCCTGTTTTGAATTTTTTTGTTCATTCCCTACTTCAGCACAATTTTTTAGGGCAGGTGTCCTTTACAACCCTGAGTCTTTGTGAATGTTAAGTGACCACTAGCTGTGAGTTTAAAGCTGCTCTTGCAGGAAACGGCCACAAGGTGGCAGCATTTCTCCTTTACCAAATTTGGTTACGAGGGAAACAGAGCCTTAATGGAAGTGGTGTTCTAGGTTGTATATTAGAATGGAATATGCCAGGAAAAAGCCGTTTAAGTTTATGTCTCATTACTTCTTGTTCATATTTGTAATTTAGTTTATATTTTTTATCCCAGCAAATTTGATTACAATGGTTTGTTTGCTCTAGGTGTGCAAGATGTGGTTCTTTCACACATATACAGGTATCTATTCTTCCTCACATCCTTTTCTCATGTACGTTATGACAGAATGTTGAGTAGTCTTCTCCTGGTCTTCCGTACGTCTTTGGTGATTATATATTTCACATGGTTTGTATATCTCTGTTAACCCCAATATGGTAATGTATCCAATCCTCATCCCTTTCTATTTGGTGAACCATAAGTTTTTTAATGAATCTGCGATTGCCTCTCTCTGTGGAAATATCTTCATTGGTATCGATTTTTAAGTAACTCCTAAAAGTGATATCATAGGATATGTGTCTTTTGCTTTCTCACTTACTACAGGTGGCGTGATTACGTCTAGACTCATCTATGGTGCTGCAAATGGCATTGTTTCATTTTTTCACTAGCTCATATTCCATCTGTACAGGTAGCAGTTCTTCTTTGTCCGCCCATCTGTCGGTGGACTTTTTGGTTACTTCCGTATCTTGGCTATTGTAATACTATGCAATGCAGATTTGCATACCTGTGTCCTTCCAATTCTGTCTTCTTAGTTTATAGGTCCAGGAATAGGTCTGCTGGATCCTATGGTAGCTCAATGTTTACCTTTTAAAGGCACCTCTATTCTGTTCTCTTTAGTGGCTCTTTCCAGGTTACGTCCCACATAAAGTTGAGGGTATGCATTTCTTCCCAGCACCTTCAGCATTTATTCTTTGCAGTTTTTGCTGATGGTTATTCTGAGTGGTGTGAGCTGATACCTCTTTGTGGTTGAATTTGCATGTGTCTCATAATGCGTTGAAATTGAGCTTTTAGACATGTCCTTTTTATTTTTCCAGCTATGATTAGAGCTTATTTCTTCAAAGTGTTTTCTTAAAGTATGTGTCACCATTTGAAATATTTTGGCCATTACCTCCCTCAAGACATTTTGAGGGCAAGTTTCATTTACAGTTCTGCAGTACTTGTTCCTATGAAATGACCATTAGCACAGGCTTTAAAGCTGCTTTTGCAGGTAACTGCCAGAGGGCAGCAGCCTTTCTATGTTCCCCACCCTGGTAACTAGGGAAAAGCCCTTGCGGCCTGTGGTGTTTCTCGGTTAAAAATTAGAGTGGAGTGTGCCTGGAGAAACCCACACAAGCTGATGTCTCCTTACTTTTGTTGGATTTTTAAATGTAATTTTTATTTTTTATTGGAGTAATTTTCCACTGTGTACGTGGACCACTTCTACTTTGTGCATTCCTCGGTTGATGGACATTTTCATTTCTTCCAAGTGTTGGCTATGGTAAATATTGTTGGAGTGCAGGATTGCCAGCCTGTGACTTTTTGATTCTCATTTTCTCAGGTGATAGGCCCAGCAGTGGGTGTGATTCATTGACTGGTAGCACCGTGTTTCCCCTTTCAAAGCACCTCCTTTGTGTTTTCATTAGTGGCTCTTACCACGTCCCCCTTAGAATCGAGGGTACGCATTTCTCCACAATCGCTTCAGCATTTATTGTTTGCAGCATTTATGCTAATGGCCCTACTGGCTGCTGTGAGCTGATAGGTTTTTGTAATTTGGGTTTGCATGTATTTGAAAATTCGTAAAACTCATTATTTTTCTCCGCCGTTTTCTTTTCTGTTACAAAAAGGAAACAAATGGGAGTACATTATAACTCTTGAAATTGTCTTCTTAGAAGGTTGCCCTCTTTTGAATTTTTTGGTCGATTTTCCACCCCAGAGTTTTTTTAGAGAGCAGGTGTCATTTCCCGAACTGCTAGTTTGGTGAATATTTATTGACCTTTAGAAATGGGTTTAAAGCTGCTGTTGTGGGAAGTGGCCTCAAGCAGGCAGCATTTCTCCATTCCCAAATCTGGTTTCTAGGGCAGCAGAGCCTTTCTGGAAGTCGTGTTCCTAGGTTGTAAATTACATTGGAATGTGCATGGAGAAACCCCCATAAGTTTATGTCTCATTATTTCTTCTTGGTTTTAAAAATTTATTAATTGTGGTAAAGCTTAGAATATTGTTTGTCCTAGGTGTACACAATCTGGTTCATTTGTAGATTATATATGTCTATTCAAGTACAGATCCTCTTCCCATGTAAAATGTTACAGAATGTTCCGCAGACCTCCCTTGCTATATGGTCGGTCGTTTTGAGATATGTATATAATATGTGTTTGTATACATATAGTAACACTAATCTTAATTTATCCATTCCCCCCACCTTTCCTTTTAGATGAGCATAGTTTGTTTTCTAAGTCTGTGAGTGTCTTTCTCTGTGGAAATATGTTCATTTGTGTCAGTTATTAGATAACGCCTATAAGTGATATCATAGAATATAGGTCTTTTGCTTTCCGACTTACCTCATGTTTCATGATTATCTCCAGACTCATTTGTGGTGCCTAAGAGAGCAATGGTTCATTGTTTTCCATGGCTAATATTCCATTGTGTACATGGACCACTTCTTCTTTATCCATTCACCTCTTGTTGGATATTTTGATTGCTTCACGGTCTTGGCTATTGCGAATAAGGCTGCACTGCAGCTTTTGCGGCCTGTCTCTTCTCGATTCTTGCCTTCTCAGGTGAGAGGTCCAATGGTGTGCCTGCTGGATTGAATGGTACCTCCATTTTTACTTTTAAACACAGCTCCTTTCTATTCTCATTATTGGCTGTTACCCTTTTACGTCTCAACAGCAGGTAGAGGGTTCACAGTTCTCTAAAACCCCTTCAGCATTTATTGTTCGTAGACTTTTTGCTGATGGTCAGTCGATTGGTGTAAGTTGAAAACTTTTTGTAGATTAGATTGCATGGGTCTAACACTCCGTGAGGTTGAGCTTTTATCCATTTTCCTTTTTTTTAAAAGAGCGTCAGTAAAACGTAACTCTTCATATTCTCTTCTTGAAACATTTGCCTGTTTTGAAATTTTTTGTCCATTCCCTACTTCAGCACAATTTTTTAGGGCAGGTGTCCTTACAGCCCTGAGTCCTTGTGAATGTTAAGTGACCATTAGCTGTGACTTTAAAGCTGCTCTTGCAGGAAACGTCCACAAGGTGGCAGCATTTCTCCTTTACCAAATTTGGTTACTAGGGAAACAGAGCCTTAAAGGAAGTGGTGTTCTAGGTTGTAAATTAAAATGGAATGTGCCAGGAAAAAGCCTTTTAAGTTTATCTCTCATTACTTCTTGTTCATATTTGTAATTTACTTTTTATTTTTTATCCCAGCAAATTTGAGTACAATGGTTTGTTTCTTCTTGGTGTGCAAGATGTGGTTCTTTCACACATATATGTGTATCTATTCTTCCTCGCATCCTTTTCCCATTTAGGTTATGACAGAATGTTGAGTATTCTTCTCCTGGTGTTCCGTACACCTTTGGTGATTATATATTTCACATGGTATGTATATCTCTGTTAACCCCAATATGGTAATGTATCCAATCCTCATCCCTTTCTATTTGGTGAACCATAAGTTTTCAAATGAATCTGCGATTGCCTCTCTCTGTTGAAATATCTTCATTGGTATCAATTTTTAAGTAACTCCTAAAAGTGGTATGATAGGATATGTGTCTTTTGCTTTCTCACTTACTACAGGTGGCATGATTACGTCTAGACTCATCTATGGTGCTGCAAATGGCATTGTTTCATTTTTTTCAGTAGCGAATATTCCATCTGTACATGGAGGAGTTCTTCTTTGTCCATCCTTCTGTTGGTGGCCTTTTTGGTTACTTCCATATCTTGGCTATTGTAATACTGTGCAATGCAGATTTCCTGCCTCTGTCTTTCCAATTCTCTCCTCTTAGATTATAGGTCGAGGAGTGGGCCTGCTGGATCATATGGTAGCTCAATGTTTACCTTTTTAAGGCACCTCCATTCTGTTCTAGTTCGTGGCCCTTTCCAAGTTACGTCCCCCTTGAAGTTGAGGGTATGCATTTCTCTACAACACCTTCAGCATTTATTGTTTCTAGTTTTCTTGCTGGTGGTTATTCTGACAAGTGTGATCTGATACCTCTTTGTGGTTGAATTCGTACGTGCCTCATAATC
The DNA here is from genome assembly GCF_028021215.1 of Eschrichtius robustus. Lineage (NCBI taxonomy): Eukaryota > Metazoa > Chordata > Mammalia > Artiodactyla > Eschrichtiidae > Eschrichtius > Eschrichtius robustus. Next base: position 39,068,343 of record NC_090830.1, on the reverse strand, counting down.
CATTGAAAATGAGCTTGAAGGCATGTCCTTTTTTATTTTTCAAGCTGTGATTACCCCTTAGTTCTTCAAAGTGTTCTCTTAAAGTATGTGTCACATTTTGAAATGTATTGGCCATTACCTCCCTCAAGACATTTTGAGGGCAGGTTTCATTTACAGTTCTGCAGTACTTTTTCCTATGAAATGACCATTAGCACAGGCTTAAAGCTGTTTTTGCAGGTAACTGCCAGAGGGCAGCAGCCTTTCTATGTTCCCCACCCTGGTAACTCGGGAAAAGCCCTTGCAGCCTGTGGTGTTTCTCGGTTATATATTAGCGTGGAGTGTGCCTGGACAAACCCACACAAGCTGATGTCTCCTTACTTTCGTTGGATTTTTAAATGTAAGTTTTATTTTTTATTGGAGTAATTTTCCACTGTGTACGTGGACCACTTCTACTTTGTGCATTCCTCGGTTGATGGACATTTTCATTGCTTCCAAGTGTTGGCTATGGTAAATATTGTTGGAGTGCAGGATTGCCAGCCTGTGACTTTTTGATTCTCATTTTCTCAGGTGATAGGCCAAGCAGTGGTTGTGATTGACTGACTGGTATCACCGTGTTTCCCTTTTCAAAGCACCTTCTTTGTGTTTTCATTAGTGGCACTTACCACGTCCCCTATAGAATCGAGGGTACACATTTCTCCACAATCGTTTCAGCATTTATTGTTTGCAGCATTTATGCTAATGGCCCTTCTGGCTGCTGTGAGCTGATAGGTTTTTGTAATTTGGGTTTGCATGTCTCTGAAAATTCCTAAAACTCATCATTTTTCTCCGCCGTTTTCTTTTCTGTTAAAAAAAGAAAACAGTTAGGAGTACAATATAACTCTTGATATGGTCTTCTTGGAAGGTTGCCCTCTTTTGAATTTTTTGGTCAATTTTCCACCCCAGAATTTTTTTAGAGAGCAGGTGTCATTTACCGAACTGCAAGTTTGGTGAATATTTAGAGACCTTTAGCAATGGTTTAAAGCTGCTGTTGTGGGAAGTGGCCTCAAGCAGGCAGCATTTCTCCATTCCCAAATCTGGGTACTAGGGCAGCAGAGCCTTTCTGGAAGTCGTGTTCCTAGGTTGTAAATTACGTTGGAATGTGCATGGAGAAAAGCCCATAAGTTTATGTCTCATTATTTCTTCTTGGTATAAATTTTTTTTTTAAAATTTGAGTAAAGCTTAGAATATTGTTTGTCCTAGGTGTACACAATCTGGTTCATTTGTAGATTATATATGTCTATTCAAGTACAGATCCTCTTCCCATGTAAAATGTTACACAGGGTTCCGCAGACCTCCCTTGCTTTATGGTCGGTAGTTTTGAGATATGTATATAATATGTGTTTGTATACATATAGTAACACTAATCTTAATTTATCCATTCCCCCCACCGTTCCTTTTAGATGAGCATAGTTTGTTTTCTAAGTCTGTGAGTGTCTTTCTCTGTGGAAATATGTTCATTTGTGTCAGTTATTAGATAACGCCTATAAGTGATATCATAGAGTATAGGTCTTTTGCTTTCCGACTTACCTCATGTTTCATGATTATCTCCAGACTCATTTGTGGTGCCTCAGAGAGCAATGGTTCATTGTTTTCCATGGCTAATATTCCATTGTGTACATGGACCACTTCTTCTTTATCCATTCACCTCTTGTTGGATATTTTGATTGCTTCACTGTCTTGGCTATTGTGAATAAGGCTGCACTGCAGCTTTTGCGGCCTGTGTCTTCTCGATTCTTGTCTTCTCAGGTGAGAGGTCCAATGGTGTGCCTGCTGGATTGAATGGTACCTCCATTTTTACTTTTAAACACAGCTCCTTTCTGTTCTCATTATTGGCTCTTATCCTTTTACGTCTCACCAGCAGGTTGAGGGTACACAGTTCTGTAAAACCCCTTCAGCATTTATTGTTTGTAGACTTTTTGCTGATGGTCAGTCGATTGGTGTAAGTTGAAACTTTTTGTAGATTAGATTGCATGCGTCTAACACTCCCTGAGGTTGAGCTTTTATCCATGTTCCGTTTTTTTAAAAAAAGAGTGTGAGTAAAACTTAATTCTTCATAATCTCTTCTTGAAACATTTGCCTGTTTTGAATTTTTTTGTCCATTCCCTACTTCAGCACAATTTTTTAGGGCAGGTGTCCTTTACAGCCCTGAGTCTTTGTGAATGTTAAGTGACCATTAGCTGTGACTTTAACGCTGCTCTTGCAGGAAACGGCCACAAGGTGGCAGCATTTCTCCTTTACCAAATTTGGTTACTAGGGAAACAGAGCCTTAATGGAAGTGGTGTTCTAGGTTGTATATTAGAATGGAATATGCCAGGAAAAAGCCCTTTAAGTTTATGTCTCATTACTTCTTGTTCATATTTGTAATTTACTTTTTATTTTTTATCCCAGCAAATTTGATTACAATGGTTTGTTTGCTCTAGGTGTGCAAGATGTGGTTCTTTCACACATATACAGGTATCTATTTTTCCTCGCATCCTTTTCCCATGTAGGTTATGGCACAATATTTAGTAGTCTTCTCCTGGTCTTCCGTACGTCTTTGGTGGTTATATATTTCACATGGTTTGTATATCTCTGTTAACCCCAATATGGTAATGTATCAAATCCTCATCCCTTTCTATTTGGTGAACCATACGTTTTTAAATGAATCTGCAATTGCCTCTCTCTGTGGAAATATCTTCATTGGTATCAATTTTTAAGTAACTCCTAAAAGTGATATCATAGGATATGTGTCTTTTGCTTTCTCACTTACTACAGGTGGCGTGATTACGTCTAGACTCATCTATGGTGCTGCAAATGGCATTGTTTCATTTTTTCACTAGCTCATATTCCATCTGTACAGGTAGCAGTTCTTCTTTGTCCGCCCATCTGTCAGTGGACTTTTTGGTTACTTCCGTATCTTGGCTATTGTAATACTATGCAATGCAGATTTGCGTACCTGTGTCCTTCCAATTCTGTCTTCTTAGTTTATAGGTCCAGGAATAGGTCTGCTGGATCCTATGGTAGCTCAATGTTTACCTTTTAAAGGCACCTCTATTCTGTTCTCTTTAGTGGCTCTTTCCAGGTTACGTCCCACATAAAGTTGAGGGTATGCATTTCTTCCCAGCACCTTCAGCATTTATTCTTTGTAGTTTTTGCTGATGGTTATTCTGAGTGGTGTGAGCTGATACCTCTTTCTGGTTGAATTTGCATGTGTCTCATAATGCGTTGAAATTGAGCTTTTAGACATGTCCTTTTTATTTTTCCAGCTATGATTAGAGCTTATTTCTTCAAAGTGTTTTCTTAAAGTATGTGTCACCATTTGAAATATTTTGGCCATTACCTCCCTCAAGACATTTTGAGGGCAAGTTTCATTTACAGTTCTGCAGTACTTGTTCCTATGAAATGACCATTAGCACGGGCTTTAAAGCTGCTTTTGCAGGTAACTGCCAGAGGGCAGCAGCCTTTCTATGTTCCCCACCCTGGTAACTAGGGAAAAGCCCTTGCGGCCTGTGGTGTTTCTCGGTTAAAAATTAGAGTGGAGTGTGCCTGGAGAAACCCACACAAGCTGATGTCTCCTTACTTTTGTTGGATTTTTAAATGTAATTTTTATTTTTTATTGGAGTAATTTTCCACTGTGTACGTGGACCACTTCTACTTTGTGCATTCCTCGGTTGATGGACATTTTCATTTCTTCCAAGTGTTGGCTATGGTAAATATTGTTGGAGTGCAGGATTGCCAGCCTGTGACTTTTTGATTCTCATTTTCTCAGGTGATAGGCGCAGCAGTGGGTGTGATTCATTGACTGGTAGCACCGTGTTTTCCTTTTCAAAGCACCTCCTTTGTGTTTTCATTAGTGGCTCTTACCACGTCCCCCTTAGAATCGAGGGTACGCATTTCTCCACAATCGCTTCAGCATTTATTGTTTGCAGCATTTATGCTAATGGCCCTACTGGCTGCTGTGAGCTGATAGGTTTTTGTAATTTGGGTTTGCATGTCTTTGAAAATTCGTAAAACTCATCATTTTTCTCCGCCGTTTTCTTTTCTGTTACAAAAAGGAAACAAATGGGAGTACATTATAACTCTTGAAATTGTCTTCTTAGAAGGTTGCCCTCTTTTGAATTTTTTGGTCGATTTTCCACCCCAGAGTTTTTTTAGAGAGCAGGTGTCATTTCCCGAACTGCAAGTTTGGTGAATATTTATTGACCTTTAGAAATGGGTTTAAAGCTGCTGTTGTGGGAAGTGGCCTCAAGCAGGCAGCATTTCTCCATTCCCAAATCTGGTTTCTAGGGCAGCAGAGCCTTTCTGGAAGTCGTGTTCCTAGGTTGTAAATTACATTGGAATGTGCATGGAGAAACCCCCATAAGTTTATGTCTCATTATTTCTTCTTGGTTTTAAAAATTTTTTAATTGTGGTAAAGCTTAGAATATTGTTTGTCCTAGGTGTACACAATCTGGTTCATTTGTAGATTATATATGTCTATTCAAGTACAGATCCTCTTCCCATGTAAAATGTTACAGAATGTTCCGCAGACCTCCCTTGCTATATGGTCGGTCTTTTTGAGATATGTATATAATATGTGTTTGTATACATATAGTAACACTAATCTTAATTTATCCATTCCCCCCACCTTTCCTTTTAGATGAGCATAGTTTGTTTTCTAAGTCTGTGAGTGTCTTTCTCTGTGGAAATATGTTCATTTGTGTCAGTTATTAGATAACGCCTATAAGTGATATCATAGAATATAGGTCTTTGGTTTTGGACTTACCTCATGTTTCGTGATTATCTCCAGACTCATTTGTGGTGCCTCAGGGAGCAATGGTTCATTGTTTTCCATGGCTAATATTCCATTGTGTACATGGACCACTTCTTCTTTATCCATTCACCTCTTGTTGGATATTTTGATTGCTTCACTGTCTTGGCTATTGTGAATAAGGCTGCACTGCAGCTTTTGCGGCCTGTGTCTTCTCGATTCTTGTCTTCTCAGGTGAGAGGTCCAATGGTGTGCCTGCTGGATTGAATGGTACCTCCATTTTTACTTTTAAACACAGCTCCTTTCTATTCTCATTATTGGCTGTTACCCTTTTACGTCTCAACAGCAGGTAGAGGGTTCACAGTTCTCTAAAACCCCTTCAGCATTTATTGTTCGTAGACTTTTTGCTGATGGTCAGTCGATTGGTGTAAGTTGAAAACTTTTTGTAGATTAGATTGCATGGGTCTAACACTCCCTGAGGTTGAGCTTTTATCCATTTTCCTTTTTTTTTTAAAAGAGCGTCAGTAAAACGTAACTCTTCATATTCTCTTCTTGAAACATTTGCCTGTTTTGAAATTTTTTGTCCATTCCCTACTTCAGCACAATTTTTTAGGGCAGGTGTCCTTACAGCCCTGAGTCCTTGTGAATGTTAAGTGACCATTAGCTGTGACTTTAAAGCTGCTCTTGCAGGAAACGGCCACAAGGTGGCAGCATTTCTCCTTTACCAAATTTGGTTACTAGGGAAACAGAGCCTTAATGGAAGTGGTGTTCTAGGTTGTAAATTAAAATGGAATGTGCCAGGAAAAAGCCCTTTAAGTTTATGTCTCATTACTTCTTGTTCATATTTGTAATTTACTTTTTATTTTTTATCCCAGCAAATTTGATTACAATGGTTTGTTTCTTCTTGGTGTGCAAGATGTGGTTCTTTCACACATATATGTGTATCTATTCTTCCTCGCATCCTTTTCCCATTTAGGTTATGACAGAATGTTGAGTAGTCTTCTCCTGGTCTTCCGTACGCCTTTGGTGATTATATATTTCACATGGTTTGTATATCTCTGTTAACCCCAATATGGTAATGTATCCAATCCCCATCCCTTTCTATTTGGTGAACCTAAGTTTTTTTAATGAATCTCTGATTGCCTTTCTCTGTGGAAATATCTTCATTGGTATCAATTTTTAAGTAACTCCTAAAAGTGATATGATAGGATATGTGTCTTTTGCTTTCTTACTTACTACAGGTGGCGTGATTACGTCTAGACTCATCTATGGTGCTGCAAATGGCATTGTTTCATTTTTTTCAGTAGCGAATATTCCATCTGTACATGGAGGAGTTCTTCTGTGTCCACCCATCTGTTGGTGGACTTTTTGGTTACTTCCATATCTTGGCTATTGTGATACTGTGCAATGCAGATTTGCCTGCCTGTGTCTTTCCAATTCTGTCTTCTTAGATTATAGGTCGAGGAGTGGGCCTGTTAGGTCATATGGTAGCTCAATGTTTACCTTTTTAAGGCACCTCCTTTCTGTTCTCATCTGTGGCCCTTTCCAACTTACGTCCCATTTGAAGTTGAGGGTATACACTTCTCCACAACACCTTCAGCACTTATTGTTTGTAGTTTTCTTGCTGATGGTTACTCTTGCAATTGTGAGCTGATACCTCTTTGTGGTTGAATTCGCATGTGCCTCAAAATCCATTGAAACTGAGCTTTAAGGCATGTCCTTTTTATTTGTCAAGCTGTGATTACCCCTTAGTACTTCAAAGTGTTCTCTTAAAGTATGTGTCACATTTTGAAATGTTTTGGCCATTACCTCCCTCAAGACATTTTGAGGGCAGTTTTCATTTACAGTTCTGCAGTATTTGTTCCTATGAAATGACCATTAGCTCAGGCTTTAAAGCTGCTTTTGCAGGTAACTGCCAGAGGGCAGCAGCCTTTCTATTTTCCCCACCCTGGTAACTAGGGAAAAGCCCTTACGGCCGGTGGGGTTTCTCGGTTATAAATTAGAGTGGAGTGTGCCTGGACAAACCCACACAAGCTGATGTCTCCTTATTTTTGTTGGATTTTTAAATGTAATTTTTATTTTTTATTGGAGTAATTTTCGACTGTGTGCGTGGACCACTTCTACTTTGTGCATTCCTCGGTTGATGGACATTTTCATTGCTTCCAAGTGTTGGCTATGGTAAATATTGTTTTAGTGCAGGATTGCCAGCCTGTGACTTTTTGATTCTCATTTTCTCAGGTGATAGGCCCAGCAGTGGGTGTGATTGACTGACTGGTAGCACCGTATTTCCCTTTTCAATGCACCTTCTTTGTGTTTTCATTAGTGGCACTTACCACGTCCCCTTTAGAATCGAGGGTACACATTTCTCCACAATCGTTTCAGCATTTATTGTTTGCAGCATTTATGCTAATGGCCCTTCTGGCTGCTGTGAGCTGATAGGTTTTTGTAATTTGGGTTTGCATGTCTCTGAAAATTCGTAAAACTCATCATTTTTCTCCGCCGTTTTCTTTTCTGTTAAAAAAAGGAAACAATTGGGAGTACAATATAACTCTTGATATGGTCTTCTTGGAAGGTTGCCCTCTTTTGAATTTTTTGGTCAATTTTCCACCCCAGAATTTTTTTAGAGAGCAGGTGTCATTTACCGAACTGCAAGTTTGGTGAATATTTAGTGACCTTTAGCAATGGGTTTAAAGCTGATTTGTAGGAAGTGGCCTCAAGCAGGCAGCATTTCTCCATTCCCAAATCTGGGTACTAGGGCAGCAGAGCCTTTCTGGAAGTCGTGTTCCTAGGTTGTAAATTACGTTGGAATGTGCATGGAGAAACGCCCCTAAGTTTATGTCTCATTATTTCTTCTTGGTATAAAAAATTTTTTAAATTGGAGTAAAGCTTAGAATATTGTTTGTCCTAGGTGTACACAATCTGGTTCATTTGTACATTATATATGTCTATTCAAGTACAGATCCTCTTCCCATGTAAAATGTTACACAGGGTTCCGCAGACCTCCCTTGCTATATGGTCAGTCTTTTTGAGATATGTATATAATATGTGTTTGTATACATATAGTAACACTAATCTTAATTTATCCATTCCCCCCACCGTTCCTTTTAGATGAGCATAGTTTGTTTTCTAAGTCTGTGAGTGTCTTTCTCTGTGGAAATATGTTCATTTGTGTCAGTTATTAGATAACGCCTATAAGTGATATCATAGAATATAGGTCTTTTGCTTTCCGACTTACCTCATGTTTCATGATTATCTCCAGACTCATTTGTGGTGCCTCAGAGAGCAATGGTTCATTGTTTTCCATGGCTAATATTCCATTGTGTACATGGACCACTTCTTCTTTATCCATTCACCTCTTGTTGGATATTTTGATTGCTTCACTGTCTTGGCTATTGTGAATAAGGCTGCACTGCAGCTTTTGCGGCCTGTGTCTTCTCGATTCTTGTCTTCTCAGGTGAGAGGTCCAATGGTGCGCCTGCTGGATTGAATGGTACCTCCATTTTTACTTTTAAACACAGCTCCTTTCTGTTCTCATTATTGGCTGTTACCCTTTTACGTCTCACCAGCAGGTAGAGGGTACACAGTTCTGTAAAACCCCTTCACATTTTATTGTTCGTAGACTTTTTGCTGATGGTCAGTCGACTGGTGTAAGTTGAAACTTTTTGTAGATTAGATTGCAGGTGTCTAACACTCCCTGAGGTTGAGCTTTTATCCATTTACCTTTTTTTTAAAAAGAGTGTGAGTAAAACTTAACTCTTCATAATCTCTTCTTGAAACATTTGCCTGTTTTGAATTTTTTTGTTCATTCCCTACTTCAGCACAATTTTTTAGGGCAGGTGTCCTTTACAACCCTGAGTCTTTGTGAATGTTAAGTGACCATTAGCTGTGAGTTTAAAGCTGCTCTTGCAGGAAACGGCCACAAGGTGGCAGCATTTCTCCTTTACCAAATTTGGTTACGAGGGAAACAGAGCCTTAATGGAAGTGGTGTTCTAGGTTGTATATTAGAATGGAATATGCCAGGAAAAAGCCCTTTAAGTTTATGTCTCATTACTTCTTGTTCATATTTGTAATTTACGTTTTATTTTTTATCCCAGTAAATTTGATTACAATGGTTTGTTTGCTCTAGGTGTGCAAGATGTGGTTCTTTCACACATGTACAGGTATCTATTCTTCCTCACATCCTTTTCTCATGTACGTTATGACAGAATGTTGAGTAGTCTTCTCCTGGTCTTCCGTACGCCTTTGGTGATTATATATTTCACATGGTTTGTATATCTCTGTTAACCCCAATATGGTAATGTATCCAATCCTCATCCCTTTCTATTTGGTGAACCATAAGTTTTTTAATGAATCTGCGATTGCCTCTCTCTGTGGAAATATCTTCATTGGTATCGATTTTTAAGTAACTCCTAAAAGTGATATGATAGGATATGTGTCTTTTGCTTTCTCACTTACTACAGGTGGCGTGATTACGTCTAGACTCATCTATGGTGCTGCAAATGGCATTGTTTCATTTTTTCACTAGCTCATATTCCATCTGTACAGGTAGCAGTTCTTCTTTGTCCGCCCATCTGTCGGTGGACTTTTTGGTTACTTCCGTATCTTGGCTATTGTAATACTATGCAATGCAGATTTGCATACCTGTGTCCTTCCAATTCTGTCTTCTTAGTTTATAGGTCCAGGAATAGGTCTGCTGGATCCTATGGTAGCTCAATGTTTACCTTTTAAAGGCACCTCTATTCTGCTCTCTTTAGTGGCTCTTTCCAGGTTACGTCCCACATAAAGTTGAGGGTATGCATTTCTTCCCATCACCTTCAGCATTTATTCTTTGCAGTTTTTGCTGATGGTTATTCTGAGTGGTGTGAGCTGATACCTCTTTGTGGTTGAATTTGCATGTGTCTCATAATGCGTTGAAATTGAGCTTTTAGACATGTCCTTTTTATTTTTCCAGCTATGATTAGAGCTTATTTCTTCATAGTGTTTTCTTAAAGTATGTGTCACCATTTGAAATATTTTGGCCATTAACTCCCTCAAGACATTTTGAGGGCAAGTTTCATTTACAGTTCTGCAGTACTTGTTCCTATGAAATGACCATTAGCACGGGCTTTAAAGCTGCTTTTGCAGGTAACTGCCAGAGGGCAGCAGCCTTTCTATGTTCCCCACCCTGGTAACTAGGGAAAAGCCCTTGCGGCCTGTGGTGTTTCTCGGTTAAAAATTAGAGTGGAGTGTGCCTGGAGAAACCCACACAAGCTGATGTCTCCTTACTTTTGTTGGATTTTTAAATGTAATTTTTATTTTTTATTGGAGTAATTTTCCACTGTGTACGTGGACCACTTCTACTTTGTGCATTCCTCGGTTGATGGACATTTTCATTTCTTCCAAGTCTTGGCTATGGTAAATATTGTTGGAGTGCAGGATTGCCAGCTTGTGACTTTTTGATTCTCATTTTCTCAGGTGATAGGCCCAGCAGTGGGTGTGATTCATTGACTGGTAGCACCGTGTTTCACTTTTCAAAGCACCTCCTTTGTGTTTTCATTAGTGGCTCTTACCACGTCCCCCTTAGAATCGAGGGTACGCATTTCTCCACAATCGCTTCAGCATTTATTGTTTGCAGCATTTATGCTAATGGCCCTACTGGCTGCTGTGAGCTGATAGGTTTTTGTAATTTGGGTTTGCATGTCTTTGAAAATTCGTAAAACTCATCATTTTTCTCCGCCGTTTTCTTTTCTGTTACAAAAAGGAAACAAATGGGAGTACATTATAACTCTTGAAAGTGTCTTCTTAGAAGGTTGCCCTCTTTTGAATTTTTTGGTCGATTTTCCACCCCAGAGTTTTTTTAGAGAGCAGGTGTCATTTCCCGAACTGCAAGTTTGGTGAATATTTATTGACCTTTAGAAATGGGTTTAAAGCTGCTGTTGTGGGAAGTGGCCTCAAGCAGGCAGCATTTCTCCATTCCCAAATCTGGTTTCTAGGGCAGCAGAGCCTTTCTGGAAGTCGTGTTCCTAGGTTGTAAATTACATTGGAATGTGCATGGAGAAACCCCCATAAGTTTATGTCTCATTATTTCTTCTTGGTTTTAAAAATTTTTTAATTGTGGTAAAGCTTAGAATATTGTTTGTCCTAGGTGTACACAATCTGGTTCATTTGTAGATTATATATGTCTATTCAAGTACAGATCCTCTTCCCATGTAAAATGTTACAGAATGTTCCGCAGACCTCCCTTGCTATATGGTCGGTCTTTTTGAGATATGTATATAATATGTGTTTGTATACATATAGTAACACTAATCTTAATTTATCCATTTCCCCCACCTTTCCTTTTAGATGAGCATAGTTTGTTTTCTAAGTCTGTGAGTGTCTTTCTCTGTGGAAATATGTTCATTTGTGTCAGTTATTAGATAACGCCTATAAGTGATATCATAGAATATAGGTCTTTTGCTTTTGGACTTACCTCATGTTTCGTGATTATCTCCAGACTCATTTGTGGTGCCTCAGGGAGCAATGGTTCATTGTTTTCCATGGCTAATATTCCATTGTGTACATGGACCACTTCTTCTTTATCCATTCACCTCTTGTTGGATATTTTGATTGCTTCACGGTCTTGGCTATTGTGAATAAGGCTGCACTGCAGCTTTTGCGGCCTGTGTCTTCTCGATTCTTGTCTTCTCAGGTGAGAGGTCCAATGGTGTGCCTGCTGGATTGAATGGTACCTCCATTTTTACTTTTAAACACAGCTCCTTTCTATTCTCATTATTGGCTGTTACCCTTTTACGTCTCAACAGCAGGTAGAGGGTTCACAGTTCTCTAAAACCCCTTCAGCATTTATTGTTCGTAGACTTTTTGCTGATGGTCAGTCGATTGGTGTAAGTTGAAAACTTTTTGTAGATTAGATTGCATGGGTCTAACACTCCCTGAGGTTGAGCTTTTATCCATTTTCCTTTTTTTTTTAAAAGAGCGTCAGTAAAACGTAACTCTTCATATTCTCTTCTTGAAACATTTGCCTGTTTTGAAATTTTTTGTCCATTCCCTACTTCAGCACAATTTTTTAGGGCAGGTGTCCTTACAGCCCTGAGTCCTTGTGAATGTTAAGTGACCATTAGCTGTGACTTTAAAGCTGCTCTTGCAGGAAACGGCCACAAGGTGGCAGCATTTCTCCTTTACCAAATTTGGTTACTAGGGAAACAGAGCCTTAATGGAAGTGGTGTTCTAGGTTGTAAATTAAAATGGAATGTGCCAGGAAAAAGCCCTTTAAGTTTATGTCTCATTACTTCTTGTTCATATTTGTAATTTACTTTTTATTTTTTATCCCAGCAAATTTGATTACAATGGTTTGTTTCTTCTTGGTGTGCAAGATGTGGTTCTTTCACACATATATGTGTATCTATTCTTCCTCGCATCCTTTTCCCATTTAGGTTATGACAGAATGTTGAGTAGTCTTCTCCTGGTCTTCCGTACGCCTTTGGTGATTATACATTTCACATGGTTTGTATATCTCTGTTAACCCCAATATGGTAATGTATCCAATCCTCATCCCTTTCTATTTGGTGAACCTAAGTTTTTTTAATGAATCTGTGATTGCCTTTCTCTGTGGAAATATCTTCATTGGTATCAATTTTTAAGTAACTCCTAAAAGTGATATGATAGGATATGTGTCTTTTGCTTTCTTACTTACTACAGGTGGCGTGATTACGTCTAGACTCATCTATGGTGCTGCAAATGGCATTGTTTCATTTTTTTCAGTAGCGAATATTCCATCTGTACATGGAGGAGTTCTTCTGTGTCCACCCATCTGTTGGTGGACTTTTTGGTTACTTCCATATCTTGGCTATTGTGATACTGTGCAATGCAGATTTGCCTGCCTGTGTCTTTCCAATTCTGTCTTCTTAGATTATAGGTCGAGGAGTGGGCCTGTTAGGTCATATGGTAGCTCAATGTTTACCTTTTTAAGGCACCTCCTTTCTGTTCTCATCTGTGGCCCTTTCCAACTTACGTCCCACTTGAAGTTGAGGGTATACACTTCTCCACAACACCTTCAGCACTTATTGTTTGTAGTTTTCTTGCTGATGGTTACTCTTGCAATTGTGAGCTGATACCTCTTTGTGGTTGAATTCGCATGTGCCTCAAAATCCATTGAAACTGAGCTTTAAGGCATGTCCTTTTTATTTTTCAAGCTGTGATTACCCCTTAGTTCTTCAAAGTGTTCTCTTAAAGTATGTGTCACATTTTGAAATGTTTTGGCCATTACCTCCCTCAAGACATTTTGAGGGCAGTTTTCATTTACAGTTCTGCAGTATTTGTTCCTATGAAATGACCATTAGCACAGGCTTTAAAGCTGCTTTTGCAGGTAACTGCCAGAGGGCAGCAGCCTTTCTATTTTCCCCACCCTGGTAACTAGGGAAAAGCCCTTACGGCCGGTGGGGTTTCTCGGTTATAAATTAGAGTGGAGTGTGCCTGGACAAACCCACACAAGCTGATGTCTCCTTATTTTTGTTGGATTTTTAAATGTATTTTTTATTTTTTTATTGGAGTAATTTTCGACTGTGTGCGTGGACCACTTCTACTTTGTGCATTCCTCGGTTGATGGACATTTTCATTGCTTCCAAGTGTTGGCTATGGTAAATATTGTTTTAGTGCAGGATTGCCAGCCTGTGACTTTTTGATTCTCATTTTCTCTGGTGATAGGCCCAGCAGTGGGTGTGATTGACTTACTGGTAGCACCGTATTTCCCTTTTCAAGGCACCTTCTTTGTGTTTTCATTAGTGGCACTTACCACGTCCCCTTTAGAATCGAGGGTACACATTTCTCCACAATCGTTTCAGCATTTATTGTTTGCAGCATTTATGCTAATGGCCCTTCTGTCTGCTGTGAGCTGATAGGTTTTTGTAATTTGGGTTTGCATGTCTCTGAAAATTCGTAAAACTCATCATTTTTCTCCGCCGTTTTCTTTTCTGTTAAAAAAAGGAAACAATTGGGAGTACAATATAACTCTTGATATGGTCTTCTTGGAAGGGTGCCCTCTTTTGAATTTTTTGGTCAATTTTCCACCCCAGAATTTTTTTAGAGAGCAGGTGTCATTTACCGAACTGCAAGTTTGGTGAATATTTAGTGACCTTTAGCAATGGGTTTAAAGCTGATTTGTGGGAAGTGGCCTCAAGAAGGCAGCATTTCTCCATTCCCAAATCTGGGTACTAGGGCAGCAGAGCCTTTCTGGAAGTCGTGTTCCTAGGTTGTAAATTACGTTGGAATGTGCATGGAGAAACGCCCCTAAGTTTATGTCTCATTATTTCTTCTTGGTATAAAAATTTTTTTAAATTGGAGTAAAGCTTAGAATATTGTTTGTCCTAGGTGTACACAATCTGGTTCATTTGTAGATTATATATGTCTATTCAAGTACTGATCCTCTTCCCATGTAAAATGTTACACAGGGTTCCGCAGACCTCCCTTGCTATATGGTCAGTCTTTTTGAGATATGTATATAATATGTGTTTGTATACATATAGTAACACTGATCTTAATTTATCCATTCCCCCCACCGTTCCTTTTAGATGAGCATAGTTTGTTTTCTAAGTCTGTGAGTGTCTTTCTCTGTGGAAATATGTTCATTTGTGTAAGTTATTAGATAACGCCTATAAGTGATATCATAGAATATAGGTCTTTTGCTTTCCGACTTACCTCATGTTTCATGATTATCTCCAGACTCATTTGTGGTGCCTCAGAGAGCAATGGTTCATTGTTTTCCATGGCTAATATTCCATTGTGTACATGGACCACTTCTGCTTTATCCATTCACCTCTTGTTGGATATTTTGATTGCTTCACTGTCTTGGCTATTGTGAATAAGGCTGCACTGCAGCTTTTGCAGCCTGTGTCTTCTCGATTCTTGTCTTCTCAGGTGAGAGGCCCAATGGTGTGCCTGCTGGATTGAATGGTACCTCCATTTTTACTTTTAAACACAGCTCCTTTCTATTCTCATTATTGGCTGTTACCCTTTTACGTCTCACCAGCAGGTAGAGGGTACACAGTTCTGTAAAACCCCTTCAGCTTTTATTGTTCGTAGACTTTTTGCTGATGGTCAGTCGACTGGTGTAAGTTGAAACTTTTTGTAGATTAGATTGCAGGTGTCTAATACTCCCTGAGGTTGAGCTTTTATCAATTTACCTTTTTTTTAAAAAGAGTGTGAGTAAAACTTAACTCTTCATAATCTCTTCTTGAAACATTTGCATGTTTTGAATTTTTTTGTTCATTCCCTACTTCAGCACAATTTTTTAGGGCAGGTGTCCTTTACAACCCTGAGTCTTTGTGAATGTTAAGTGACCACTAGCTGTGAGTTTAAAGCTGCTCTTGCAGGAAACGGCCACAAGGTGGCAGCATTTCTCCTTTACCAAATTTGGTTACGAGGGAAACAGAGCCTTAATGGAAGTGGTGTTCTAGGTTGTATATTAGAATGGAATATGCCAGGAAAAAGCCGTTTAAGTTTATGTCTCATTACTTCTTGTTCATATTTGTAATTTAGTTTATATTTTTTATCCCAGCAAATTTGATTACAATGGTTTGTTTGCTCTAGGTGTGCAAGATGTGGTTCTTTCACACATATACAGGTATCTATTCATCCTCACATCCTTTTCTCATGTACGTTATGACAGAATGTTGAGTAGTCTTCTCCTGGTCTTCCGTACGTCTTTGGTGATTATATATTTCACATGGTTTGTATATCTCTGTTAACCCCAATATGGTAATGTATCCAATCCTCATCCCTTTCTATTTGGTGAACCATAAGTTTTTTAATGAATCTGCGATTGCCTCTCTCTGTGGAAATATCTTCATTGGTATCGATTTTTAAGTAACTCCTAAAAGTGATATCATAGGATATGTGTCTTTTGCTTTCTCACTTACTACAGGTGGCGTGATTACGTCTAGACTCATCTATGGTGCTGCAAATGACATTGTTTCATTTTTTCACTAGCTCATATTCCATCTGTACAGGTAGCAGTTCTTCTTTGTCCGCCCATCTGTCGGTGGACTTTTTGGTTACTTCCGTATCTTGGCTATTGTAATACTATGCAATGCAGATTTGCATACCTGTGTCCTTCCAATTCTGTCTTCTTAGTTTATAGGTCCAGGAATAGGTCTGCTGGATCCTATGGTAGCTCAATGTTTACCTTTTAAAGGCACCTCTATTCTGTTCTCTTTAGTGGCTCTTTCCAGGTTACGTCCCACATAAAGTTGAGGGTATGCATTTCTTCCCAGCACCTTCAGCATTTATTCTTTGCAGTTTTTGCTGATGGTTATTCTGAGTGGTGTGAGCTGATACCTCTTTGTGGTTGAATTTGCATGTGTCTCATAATGCGTTGAAATTGAGCTTTTAGACATGTCCTTTTTATTTTTCCAGCTATGATTAGAGCTTATTTCTTCAAAGTGTTTTCTTAAAGTATGTGTCACCATTTGAAATATTTTGGCCATTACCTCCCTCAAGACATTTTGAGGGCAAGTTTCATTTGCAGTTCTGCAGTACTTGTTCCTATGAAATGACCATTAGCACGGGCTTTAAAGCTGCTTTTGCAGGTAACTGCCAGAGGGCAGCAGCCTTTCTATGTTCCCCACCCTGGTAACTAGGGAAAAGCCCTTGCGGCCTGTGGTGTTTCTCGGTTAAAAATTAGAGTGGAGTGTGCCTGGAGAAACCCACACAAGCTGATGTCTCCTTACTTTTGTTGGATTTTTAAATGTAATTTTTATTTTTTATTGGAGTAATTTTCCACTGTGTACGTGGACCACTTCTACTTTGTGCATTCCTCGGTTGATGGACATTTTCATTTCTTCCAAGTGTTGGCTATGGTAAATATTGTTGGAGTGCAGGATTGCCAGCCTGTGACTTTTTGATTCTCATTTTCTCAGGTGATAGGCCCAGCAGTGGGTGTGATTCATTGACTGGTAGCACCGTGTTTCCCCTTTCAAAGCACCTCCTTTGTGTTTTCATTAGTGGCTCTTACCACGTCCCCCTTAGAATCGAGGGTACGCATTTCTCCACAATCGCTTCAGCATTTATTGTTTGCAGCATTTATGCTAATGGCCCTACTGGCTGCTGTGAGCTGATAGGTTTTTGTAATTTGGGTTTGCATGTATTTGAAAATTCGTAAAACTCATTATTTTTCTCCGCCGTTTTCTTTTCTGTTACAAAAAGGAAACAAATGGGAGTACATTATAACTCTTGAAATTGTCTTCTTAGAAGGTTGCCCTCTTTTGAATTTTTTGGTCGATTTTCCACCCCAGAGTTTTTTTAGAGAGCAGGTGTCATTTCCCGAACTGCTAGTTTGGTGAATATTTATTGACCTTTAGAAATGGGTTTAAAGCTGCTGTTGTGGGAAGTGGCCTCAAGCAGGCAGCATTTCTCCATTCCCAAATCTGGTTTCTAGGGCAGCAGAGCCTTTCTGGAAGTCTTGTTCCTAGGTTGTAAATTACATTGGAATGTGCATGGAAGAACCCCCATAAGTTTATGTCTCATTATTTCTTCTTGGTTTTAAAAATTTATTAATTGTGGTAAAGCTTAGAATATTGTTTGTCCTAGGTGTACACAATCTGGTTCATTTGTAGATTATATATGTCTATTCAAGTACAGATCCTCTTCCCATGTAAAATGTTACAGAATGTTCCGCAGACCTCCCTTGCTATATGGTCGGTCGTTTTGAGATATGTATATAATATGTGTTTGTATACATATAGTAACACTAATCTTAATTTATCCATTCCCCCCACCTTTCCTTTTAGATGAGCATAGTTTGTTTTCTAAGTCTGTGAGTGTCTTTCTCTGTGGAAATATGTTCATTTGTGTCAGTTATTAGATAACGCCTATAAGTGATATCATAGAATATAGGTCTTTTGCTTTCCGACTTACCTCATGTTTCATGATTATCTCCAGACTCATTTGTGGTGCCTCAGAGAGCAATGGTTCATTGTTTTCCATGGCTAATATTCCATTGTGTACATGGACCACTTCTTCTTTATCCATTCACCTCTTGTTGGATATTTTGATTGCTTCACGGTCTTGGCTATTGCGAATAAGGCTGCACTGCAGCTTTTGCGGCCTGTGTCTTCTCGATTCTTGCCTTCTCAGGTGAGAGGTCCAACGGTGTGCCTGCTGGATTGAATGGTACCTCCATTTTTACTTTTAAACACAGCTCCTTTCTATTCTCATTATTGGCTGTTACCCTTTTACGTCTCAACAGCAGGTAGAGGGTTCACAGTTCTCTAAAACCCCTTCAGCATTTATTGTTCGTAGACTTTTTGCTGATGGTCAGTCGATTGGTGTAAGTTGAAAACATTTGTAGATTAGATTGCATGGGTCTAACACTCCGTGAGGTTGAGTTTTATCCATTTTCCTTTTTTTTAAAAGAGCGTCAGTAAAACGTAACTCTTCATATTCTCTTCTTGAAACATTTGCCTGTTTTGAAATTTTTTGTCCATTCCCTACTTCAGCACAATTTTTTAGGGCAGGTGTCCTTACAGCCCTGAGTCCTTGTGAATGTTAAGTGACCATTAGCTGTGACTTTAAAGCTGCTCTTGCAGAAAACGGCCACAAGGTGGCAGCATTTCTCCTTTACCAAATTTGGTTACTAGGGAAACAGAGCCTTAAAGGAAGTGGTGTTCTAGGTTGTAAATTAAAATGGAATGTGCCAGGAAAAAGCCTTTTAAGTTTATCTCTCATTACTTCTTGTTCATATTTGTAATTTACTTTTTATTTTTTATCCCAGCAAATTTGATTACAATGGTTTGTTTCTCCTTGGTGTGCAAGATGTGGTTCTTTCACACATATATGTGTATCTATTCTTCCTCGCATCCTTTTCCCATTTAGGTTATGACAGAATGTTGAGTATTCTTCTCCTGGTCTTCCGTACGCCTTTGGTGATTATATATTTCACATGGTATGTATATCTCTGTTAACCCCAATATGGTAATGTATCCAATCCTCATCCCTTTCTATTTGGTGAACCATAAGTTTTCAAATGAATCTGCGATTGCCTCTCTCTGTTGAAATATCTTCATTGGTATCAATTTTTAAGTAACTCCTAAAAGTGGTATGATAGGATATGTGTCTTTTGCTTTCTCACTTACTACAGGTGGCATGATTACGTCTAGACTCATCTATGGTGCTGCAAATGGCATTGTTTCATTTTTTTCAGTAGCGAATATTCCATCTGTACATGGAGGAGTTCTTCTTTGTTCATCCTTCTGTTGGTGGCCTTTTTGGTTACTTCCATATCTTGGCTATTGTAATACTGTGCAATGCAGATTTCCTGCCTCTGTCTTTCCAATTCTCTCCTCTTAGATTATAGGTCGAGGAGTGGGCCTGCTGGATCATATGGTAGCTCAATGTTTACCTTTTTAAGGCACCTCCATTCTGTTCTAGTTCGTGGCCCTTTCCAAGTTACGTCCCCCTTGAAGTTGAGGGTATGCATTTCTCTACAACACCTTCAGCATTTATTGTTTCTAGTTTTCTTGCTGGTGGTTATTCTGACAAGTGTGATCTGATACCTCTTTGTGGTTGAATTCGTACGTGCCTCATAATCCATTGAAAATGAGCTTGAAGGCATGTCCTTTTTTATTTTTCAAGCTGTGATTACCCCTTAGTTCTTCAAAGTGTTCTCTTAAAGTATGTGTCACATTTTGAAATGTATTGGCCATTACCTCCCTCAAGACATTTTGAGGGCAGGTTTCATTTACAGTTCTGCAGTACTTTTTCCTATGAAATGACCATTAGCACAGGCTTAAAGCTGTTTTTGCAGGTAACTGCCAGAGGGCAGCAGCCTTTCTATGTTCCCCACCCTGGTAACTCGGGAAAAGCCCTTGCAGCCTGTGGTGTTTCTCGGTTATATATTAGCGTGGAGTGTGCCTGGACAAACCCACACAAGCTGATGCCTCCTTACTTTCGTTGGATTTTTAAATGTAAGTTTTATTTTTTATTGGAGTAATTTTCCACTGTGTACGTGGACCACTTCTACTTTGTGCATTCCTCGGTTGATGGACATTTTCATTGCTTCCAAGTGTTGGCTATGGTAAATATTGTTGGAGTGCAGGATTGCCAGCCTGTGACTTTTTGATTCTCATTTTCTCAGGTGATAGGCCAAGCAGTGGTTGTGATTGACTGACTGGTAGCACCGTGTTTCCCTTTTCAAAGCACCTTCTTTGTGTTTTCATTAGTGGCACTTATCACGTCCCCTATAGAATCGAGGGTACACATTTCTCCACAATCGTTTCAGCATTTATTGTTTGCAGCATTTATGCTAATGGCCCTTCTGGCTGCTGTGAGCTGATAGGTTTTTGTAATTTGGGTTTGCATGTCTCTGAAAATTCCTAAAACTCATCATTTTTCTCCGCCGTTTTCTTTTCTGTTAAAAAAAGAAAACAGTTAGGAGTACAATATAACTCTTGATATGGTCTTCTTGGAAGGTTGCCCTCTTTTGAATTTTTTGGTCAATTTTCCACCCCAGAATTTTTTTAGAGAGCAGGTGTCATTTACCGAACTGCAAGTTTGGTGAATATTTAGAGACCTTTAGCAATGGTTTAAAGCTGATTTGTGGGAAGTGGCCTCAAGCAGGCAGCATTTCTCCATTCCCAAATCTGGGTACTAGGGCAGCAGAGCCTTTCTGGAAGTCGTGATCCTAGGTTGTAAATTACGTTGGAATGTGCATGGAGAAAAGCCCATAAGTTTATGTCTCATTATTTCTTCTTGGTATAATTTTTTTTTTAAAATTTCAGTAAAGCTTAGAATATTGTTTGTCCTAGGTGTACACAATCTGGTTCATTTGTAGATTATATATGTCTATTCAAGTACAGATCCTCTTCCCATGTAAAATGTTACACAGGGTTCCGCAGACCTCCCTTGCTATATGGTCAGTCTTTTTGAGATATGTATATAATATGTGTTTGTATACATATAGTAACACTGATCTTAATTTATCCATTCCCCCCACCGTTCCTTTTAGATGAGCATAGTTTGTTTTCTAAGTCTGTGAGTGTCTTTCTCTGTGGAAATATGTTCATTTGTGTCAGTTATTAGATAACGCCTATAAGTGATATCATAGAATATAGGTCTTTTGCTTTCCGACTTACCTCATGTTTCATGATTATCTCCAGACTCATTTGTGGTGCCTCAGAGAGCAATGGTTCATTGTTTTCCATGGCTAATATTCCATTGTGTACATGGACCACTTCTTCTTTATCCATTCACCTCTTGTTGGATATTTTGATTGCTTCACTGTCTTGGCTATTGTGAATAAGGCTGCACTGCAGCTTTTGCGGCCTGTGTCTTCTCGATTCTTGTCTTCTCAGGTGAGAGGTCCAATGGTGTGCCTGCTGGATTGAATGGTACCTCCATTTTTACTTTTAAACACAGCTCCTTTCTATTCTCATTATTGGCTGTTACCCTTTTACGTCTCACCAGCAGGTAGAGGGTACACAGTTCTGTAAAACCACTTCAGCTTTTATTGTTCGTAGACTTTTTGCTGATGGTCAGTCGACTGGTGTAAGTTGAAACTTTTTGTAGATTAGATTGCAGGTGTCTAACACTCCCTGAGGTTGAGCTTTTATCCATTTACCTTTTTTTTAAAAAGAGTGTGAGTAAAACTTAACTCTTCATAATCTCTTCTTGAAACATTTGCATGTTTTGAATTTTTTTGTTCATTCCCTACTTCAGCACAATTTTTTAGGGCAGGTGTCCTTTACAACCCTGAGTCTTTGTGAATGTTAAGTGACCACTAGCTGTGAGTTTAAAGCTGCTCTTGCAGGAAACGGCCACAAGGTGGCAGCATTTCTCCTTTACCAAATTTGGTTACGAGGGAAACAGAGCCTTAATGGAAGTGGTGTTCTAGGTTGTATATTAGAATGGAATATGCCAGGAAAAAGCCGTTTAAGTTTATGTCTCATTACTTCTTGTTCATATTTGTAATTTAGTTTATATTTTTTATCCCAGCAAATTTGATTACAATGGTTTGTTTGCTCTAGGTGTGCAAGATGTGGTTCTTTCACACATATACAGGTATCTATTCATCCTCACATCCTTTTCTCATGTACGTTATGACAGAATGTTGAGTAGTCTTCTCCTGGTCTTCCGTACGTCTTTGGTGATTATATATTTCACATGGTTTGTATATCTCTGTTAACCCCAATATGGTAATGTATCCAATCCTCATCCCTTTCTATTTGGTGAACCATAAGTTTTTTAATGAATCTGCGATTGCCTCTCTCTGTGGAAATATCTTCATTGGTATCGATTTTTAAGTAACTCCTAAAAGTGATATCATAGGATATGTGTCTTTTGCTTTCTCACTTACTACAGGTGGCGTGATTACGTCTAGACTCATCTATGGTGCTGCAAATGACATTGTTTCATTTTTTCACTAGCTCATATTCCATCTGTACAGGTAGCAGTTCTTCTTTGTCCGCCCATCTGTCGGTGGACTTTTTGGTTACTTCCGTATCTTGGCTATTGTAATACTATGCAATGCAGATTTGCATACCTGTGTCCTTCCAATTCTGTCTTCTTAGTTTATAGGTCCAGGAATAGGTCTGCTGGATCCTATGGTAGCTCAATGTTTACCTTTTAAAGGCACCTCTATTCTGTTCTCTTTAGTGGCTCTTTCCAGGTTACGTCCCACATAAAGTTGAGGGTATGCATTTCTTCCCAGCACCTTCAGCATTTATTCTTTGCAGTTTTTGCTGATGGTTATTCTGAGTGGTGTGAGCTGATACCTCTTTGTGGTTGAATTTGCATGTGTCTCATAATGCGTTGAAATTGAGCTTTTAGACATGTCCTTTTTATTTTTCCAGCTATGATTAGAGCTTATTTCTTCAAAGTGTTTTCTTAAAGTATGTGTCACCATTTGAAATATTTTGGCCATTACCTCCCTCAAGACATTTTGAGGGCAAGTTTCATTTACAGTTCTGCAGTACTTGTTCCTATGAAATGACCATTAGCACGGGCTTTAAAGCTGCTTTTGCAGGTAACTGCCAAAGGGCAGCAGCCTTTCTATGTTCCCCACCCTGGTAACTAGGGAAAAGCCCTTGCGGCCTGTGGTGTTTCTCGGTTAAAAATTAGAGTGGAGTGTGCCTGGAGAAACCCACACAAGCTGATGTCTCCTTACTTTTGTTGGATTTTTAAATGTAATTTTTATTTTTTATTGGAGTAATTTTCCACTGTGTACGTGGACCACTTCTACTTTGTGCATTCCTCGGTTGATGGACATTTTCATTTCTTCCAAGTGTTGGCTATGGTAAATATTGTTGGAGTGCAGGATTGCCAGCCTGTGACTTTTTGATTCTCATTTTCTCAGGTGATAGGCCCAGCAGTGGGTGTGATTCATTGACTGGTAGCACCGTGTTTCCCCTTTCAAAGCACCTCCTTTGTGTTTTCATTAGTGGCTCTTACCACGTCCCCCTTAGAATTGAGGGTACGCATTTCTCCACAATCGCTTCAGCATTTATTGTTTGCAGCATTTATGCTAATGGCCCTACTGGCTGCTGTGAGCTGATAGGTTTTTGTAATTTGGGTTTGCATGTATTTGAAAATTCGTAAAACTCATTATTTTTCTCCGCCGTTTTCTTTTCTGTTACAAAAAGGAAACAAATGGGAGTACATTATAACTCTTGAAATTGTCTTCTTAGAAGGTTGCCCTCTTTTGAATTTTTTGGTCGATTTTCCACCCCAGAGTTTTTTTAGAGAGCAGGTGTCATTTCCCGAACTGCTAGTTTGGTGAATATTTATTGACCTTTAGAAATGGGTTTAAAGCTGCTGTTGTGGGAAGTGGCCTCAAGCAGGCAGCATTTCTCCATTCCCAAATCTGGTTTCTAGGGCAGCAGAGCCTTTCTGGAAGTCGTGTTCCTAGGTTGTAAATTACATTGGAATGTGCATGGAGAAACCCCCATAAGTTTATGTCTCATTATTTCTTCTTGGTTTTAAAAATTTATTAATTGTGGTAAAGCTTAGAATATTGTTTGTCCTAGGTGTACACAATCTGGTTCATTTGTAGATTATATATGTCTATTCAAGTACAGATCCTCTTCCCATGTAAAATGTTACAGAATGTTCCGCAGACCTCCCTTGCTATATGGTCGGTCGTTTTGAGATATGTATATAATATGTGTTTGTATACATATAGTAACACTAATCTTAATTTATCCATTCCCCCCACCTTTCCTTTTAGATGAGCATAGTTTGTTTTCTAAGTCTGTGAGTGTCTTTCTCTGTGGAAATATGTTCATTTGTGTCAGTTATTAGATAACGCCTATAAGTGATATCATAGAATATAGGTCTTTTGCTTTCCGACTTACCTCATGTTTCATGATTATCTCCAGACTCATTTGTGGTGCCTCAGAGAGCAATGGTTCATTGTTTTCCATGGCTAATATTCCATTGTGTACATGGACCACTTCTTCTTTATCCATTCACCTCTTGTTGGATATTTTGATTGCTTCACGGTCTTGGCTATTGCGAATAAGGCTGCACTGCAGCTTTTGCGGCCTGTGTCTTCTCGATTCTTGCCTTCTCAGGTGAGAGGTCCAATGGTGTGCCTGCTGGATTGAATGGTACCTCCATTTTTACTTTTAAACACAGCTCCTTTCTATTCTCATTATTGGCTGTTACCCTTTTACGTCTCAACAGCAGGTAGAGGGTTCACAGTTCTCTAAAACCCCTTCAGCATTTATTGTTCGTAGACTTTTTGCTGATGGTCAGTCGATTGGTGTAAGTTGAAAACTTTTTGTAGATTAGATTGCATGGGTCTAACACTCCGTGAGGTTGAGCTTTTATCCATTTTCCTTTTTTTTAAAAGAGCGTCAGTAAAACGTAACTCTTCATATTCTCTTCTTGAAACATTTGCCTGTTTTGAAATTTTTTGTCCATTCCCTACTTCAGCACAATTTTTTAGGGCAGGTGTCCTTACAGCCCTGAGTCCTTGTGAATGTTAAGTGACCATTAGCTGTGACTTTAAAGCTGCTCTTGCAGGAAACGGCCACAAGGTGGCAGCATTTCTCCTTTACCAAATTTGGTTACTAGGGAAACAGAGCCTTAAAGGAAGTGGTGTTCTAGGTTGTAAATTAAAATGGAATGTGCCAGGAAAAAGCCTTTTAAGTTTATCTCTCATTACTTCTTGTTCATATTTGTAATTTACTTTTTATTTTTTATCCCAGCAAATTTGATTACAATGGTTTGTTTCTCCTTGGTGTGCAAGATGTGGTTCTTTCACACATATATGTGTATCTATTCTTCCTCGCATCCTTTTCCCATTTAGGTTATGACAGAATGTTGAGTATTCTTCTCCTGGTCTTCCGTACGCCTTTGGTGATTATATATTTCACATGGTATGTATATCTCTGTTAACCCCAATATGGTAATGTATCCAATCCTCATCCCTTTCTATTTGGTGAACCATAAGTTTTCAAATGAATCTGCGATTGCCTCTCTCTGTTGAAATATCTTCATTGGTATCAATTTTTAAGTAACTCCTAAAAGTGGTATGATAGGATATGTGTCTTTTGCTTTCTCACTTACTACAGGTGGCATGATTACGTCTAGACTCATCTATGGTGCTGCAAATGGCATTGTTTCATTTTTTTCAGTAGCGAATATTCCATCTGTACATGGAGGAGTTCTTCTTTGTCCATCCTTCTGTTGGTGGCCTTTTTGGTTACTTCCATATCTTGGCTATTGTAGTACTGTGCAATGCAGATTTCCTGCCTCTGTCTTTCCAATTCTCTCCTCTTAGATTATAGGTCGAGGAGTGGGCCTGCTGGATCATATGGTAGCTCAATGTTTACCTTTTTAAGGCACCTCCATTCTGTTCTAGTTCGTGGCCCTTTCCAAGTTACGTCCCCCTTGAAGTTGAGGGTATGCATTTCTCTACAACACCTTCAGCATTTATTGTTTCTAGTTTTCTTGCTGGTGGTTATTCTGACAAGTGTGATCTGATACCTCTTTGTGGTTGAATTCGTACGTGCCTCATAATCCATTGAAAATGAGCTTGAAGGCATGTCCTTTTTTATTTTTCAAGCTGTGATTACCCCTTAGTTCTTCAAAGTGTTCTCTTAAAGTATGTGTCACATTTTGAAATGTATTGGCCATTACCTCCCTCAAGACATTTTGAGGGCAGGTTTCATTTACAGTTCTGCAGTACTTTTTCCTATGAAATGACCATTAGCACAGGCTTAAAGCTGTTTTTGCAGGTAACTGCCAGAGGGCAGCAGCCTTTCTATGTTCCCCACCCTTGTAACTCGGGAAAAGCCCTTGCAGCCTGTGGTGTTTCTCGGTTATATATTAGCGTGGAGTGTGCCTGGACAAACCCACACAAGCTGATGCCTCCTTACTTTCGTTGGATTTTTAAATGTAAGTTTTATTTTTTATTGGAGTAATTTTCCACTGTGTACGTGGACCACTTCTACTTTGTGCATTCCTCGGTTGATGGACATTTTCATTGCTTCCAAGTGTTGGCTATGGTAAATATTGTTGGAGTGCAGGATTGCCAGCCTGTGACTTTTTGATTCTCATTTTCTCAGGTGATAGGCCAAGCAGTGGTTGTGATTGACTGACTGGTAGCACCGTGTTTCCCTTTTCAAAGCACCTTCTTTGTGTTTTCATTAGTGGCACTTACCACGTCCCCTATAGAATCGAGGGTACACATTTCTCCACAATCGTTTCAGCATTTATTGTTTGCAGCATTTATGCTAATGGCCCTTCTGGCTGCTGTGAGCTGATAGGTTTTTGTAATTTGGGTTTGCATGTCTCTGAAAATTCCTAAAACTCATCATTTTTCTCCGCCGTTTTCTTTTCTGTTAAAAAAAGAAAACAGTTAGGAGTACAATATAACTCTTGATATGGTCTTCTTGGAAGGTTGCCCTCTTTTGAATTTTTTGGTCAATTTTCCACCCCAGAATTTTTTTAGAGAGCAGGTGTCATTTACCGAACTGCAAGTTTGGTGAATATTTAGAGACCTTTAGCAATGGTTTAAAGCTGATTTGTGGGAAGTGGCCTCAAGCAGGCAGCATTTCTCCATTCCCAAATCTGGGTACTAGGGCAGCAGAGCCTTTCTGGAAGTCGTGTTCCTAGGTTGTAAATTACGTTGGAATGTGCATGGAGAAAAGCCCATAAGTTTATGTCTCATTATTTCTTCTTGGTATAATTTTTTTTTTAAAATTTCAGTAAAGCTTAGAATATTGTTTGTCCTAGGTGTACACAATCTGGTTCATTTGTAGATTATATATGTCTATTCAAGTACAGATCCTCTTCCCATGTAAAATGTTACACAGGGTTCCGCAGACCTCCCTTGTTTTATGGTCGGTAGTTTTGAGATATGTATATAATATGTGTTTGTATACATATAGTAACACTAATCTTAATTTATCCATTCCCCCCACCGTTCCTTTTAGATGAGCATAGTTTGTTTTCTAAGTCTGTGAGTGTCTTTCTCTGTGGAAATATGCTCATTTGTGTCAGTTATTAGATAACGCCTATAAGTGATATCATAGAGTATAGGTCTTTTGCTTTCCGACTTACCTCATGTTTCATGATTATCTCCAGACTCATTTGTGGTGCCTCAGAGAGCAATGGTTCATTGTTTTCCATGGCTAATATTCCATTGTGTACATGGACCACTTCTTCTTTATCCATTCACCTCTTGTTGGATATTTTGATTGCTTCACTGTCTTGGCTATTGTGAATAAGGCTGCACTGCAGCTTTTGCGGCCTGTGTCTTCTCGATTCTTGTCTTCTCAGGTGAGAGGTCCAATGGTGTGCCTGCTGGATTGAATGGTACCTCCATTTTTACTTTTAAACACAGCTCCTTTCTATTCTCATTATTGGCTGTTACCCTTTTACGTCTCACCAGCAGGTAGAGGGTACACAGTTCTGTAAAACCACTTCAGCTTTTATTGTTCGTAGACTTTTTGCTGATGGTCAGTCGACTGGTGTAAGTTGAAACTTTTTGTAGATTAGATTGCAGGTGTCTAACACTCCCTGAGGTTGAGCTTTTATCCATTTACCTTTTTTTTAAAAAGAGTGTGAGTAAAACTTAACTCTTCATAATCTCTTCTTGAAACATTTGCATGTTTTGAATTTTTTTGTTCATTCCCTACTTCAGCACAATTTTTTAGGGCAGGTGTCCTTTACAACCCTGAGTCTTTGTGAATGTTAAGTGACCACTAGCTGTGAGTTTAAAGCTGCTCTTGCAGGAAACGGCCACAAGGTGGCAGCATTTCTCCTTTACCAAATTTGGTTACGAGGGAAACAGAGCCTTAATGGAAGTGGTGTTCTAGGTTGTATATTAGAATGGAATATGCCAGGAAAAAGCCGTTTAAGTTTATGTCTCATTACTTCTTGTTCATATTTGTAATTTAGTTTATATTTTTTATCCCAGCAAATTTGATTACAATGGTTTGTTTGCTCTAGGTGTGCAAGATGTGGTTCTTTCACACATATACAGGTATCTATTCATCCTCACATCCTTTTCTCATGTACGTTATGACAGAATGTTGAGTAGTCTTCTCCTGGTCTTCCGTACGTCTTTGGTGATTATATATTTCACATGGTTTGTATATCTCTGTTAACCCCAATATGGTAATGTATCCAATCCTCATCCCTTTCTATTTGGTGAACCATAAGTTTTTTAATGAATCTGCGATTGCCTCTCTCTGTGGAAATATCTTCATTGGTATCGATTTTTAAGTAACTCCTAAAAGTGATATCATAGGATATGTGTCTTTTGCTTTCTCACTTACTACAGGTGGCGTGATTACGTCTAGACTCATCTATGGTGCTGCAAATGACATTGTTTCATTTTTTCACTAGCTCATATTCCATCTGTACAGGTAGCAGTTCTTCTTTGTCCGCCCATCTGTCGGTGGACTTTTTGGTTACTTCCGTATCTTGGCTATTGTAATACTATGCAATGCAGATTTGCATACCTGTGTCCTTCCAATTCTGTCTTCTTAGTTTATAGGTCCAGGAATAGGTCTGCTGGATCCTATGGTAGCTCAATGTTTACCTTTTAAAGGCACCTCTATTCTGTTCTCTTTAGTGGCTCTTTCCAGGTTACGTCCCACATAAAGTTGAGGGTATGCATTTCTTCCCAGCACCTTCAGCATTTATTCTTTGCAGTTTTTGCTGATGGTTATTCTGAGTGGTGTGAGCTGATACCTCTTTGTGGTTGAATTTGCATGTGTCTCATAATGCGTTGAAATTGAGCTTTTAGACATGTCCTTTTTATTTTTCCAGCTATGATTAGAGCTTATTTCTTCAAAGTGTTTTCTTAAAGTATGTGTCACCATTTGAAATATTTTGGCCATTACCTCCCTCAAGACATTTTGAGGGCAAGTTTCATTTACAGTTCTGCAGTACTTGTTCCTATGAAATGACCATTAGCACGGGCTTTAAAGCTGCTTTTGCAGGTAACTGCCAAAGGGCAGCAGCCTTTCTATGTTCCCCACCCTGGTAACTAGGGAAAAGCCCTTGCGGCCTGTGGTGTTTCTCGGTTAAAAATTAGAGTGGAGTGTGCCTGGAGAAACCCACACAAGCTGATGTCTCCTTACTTTTGTTGGATTTTTAAATGTAATTTTTATTTTTTATTGGAGTAATTTTCCACTGTGTACGTGGACCACTTCTACTTTGTGCATTCCTCGGTTGATGGACATTTTCATTTCTTCCAAGTGTTGGCTATGGTAAATATTGTTGGAGTGCAGGATTGCCAGCCTGTGACTTTTTGATTCTCATTTTCTCAGGTGATAGGCCCAGCAGTGGGTGTGATTCATTGACTGGTAGCACCGTGTTTCCCCTTTCAAAGCACCTCCTTTGTGTTTTCATTAGTGGCTCTTACCACGTCCCCCTTAGAATTGAGGGTACGCATTTCTCCACAATCGCTTCAGCATTTATTGTTTGCAGCATTTATGCTAATGGCCCTACTGGCTGCTGTGAGCTGATAGGTTTTTGTAATTTGGGTTTGCATGTATTTGAAAATTCGTAAAACTCATTATTTTTCTCCGCCGTTTTCTTTTCTGTTACAAAAAGGAAACAAATGGGAGTACATTATAACTCTTGAAATTGTCTTCTTAGAAGGTTGCCCTCTTTTGAATTTTTTGGTCGATTTTCCACCCCAGAGTTTTTTTAGAGAGCAGGTGTCATTTCCCGAACTGCTAGTTTGGTGAATATTTATTGACCTTTAGAAATGGGTTTAAAGCTGCTGTTGTGGGAAGTGGCCTCAAGCAGGCAGCATTTCTCCATTCCCAAATCTGGTTTCTAGGGCAGCAGAGCCTTTCTGGAAGTCGTGTTCCTAGGTTGTAAATTACATTGGAATGTGCATGGAGAAACCCCCATAAGTTTATGTCTCATTATTTCTTCTTGGTTTTAAAAATTTATTAATTGTGGTAAAGCTTAGAATATTGTTTGTCCTAGGTGTACACAATCTGGTTCATTTGTAGATTATATATGTCTATTCAAGTACAGATCCTCTTCCCATGTAAAATGTTACAGAATGTTCCGCAGACCTCCCTTGCTATATGGTCGGTCGTTTTGAGATATGTATATAATATGTGTTTGTATACATATAGTAACACTAATCTTAATTTATCCATTCCCCCCACCTTTCCTTTTAGATGAGCATAGTTTGTTTTCTAAGTCTGTGAGTGTCTTTCTCTGTGGAAATATGTTCATTTGTGTCAGTTATTAGATAACGCCTATAAGTGATATCATAGAATATAGGTCTTTTGCTTTCCGACTTACCTCATGTTTCATGATTATCTCCAGACTCATTTGTGGTGCCTCAGAGAGCAATGGTTCATTGTTTTCCATGGCTAATATTCCATTGTGTACATGGACCACTTCTTCTTTATCCATTCACCTCTTGTTGGATATTTTGATTGCTTCACGGTCTTGGCTATTGCGAATAAGGCTGCACTGCAGCTTTTGCGGCCTGTGTCTTCTCGATTCTTGCCTTCTCAGGTGAGAGGTCCAATGGTGTGCCTGCTGGATTGAATGGTACCTCCATTTTTACTTTTAAACACAGCTCCTTTCTATTCTCATTATTGGCTGTTACCCTTTTACGTCTCAACAGCAGGTAGAGGGTTCACAGTTCTCTAAAACCCCTTCAGCATTTATTGTTCGTAGACTTTTTGCTGATGGTCAGTCGATTGGTGTAAGTTGAAAACTTTTTGTAGATTAGATTGCATGGGTCTAACACTCCGTGAGGTTGAGCTTTTATCCATTTTCCTTTTTTTTAAAAGAGCGTCAGTAAAACGTAACTCTTCATATTCTCTTCTTGAAACATTTGCCTGTTTTGAAATTTTTTGTCCATTCCCTACTTCAGCACAATTTTTTAGGGCAGGTGTCCTTACAGCCCTGAGTCCTTGTGAATGTTAAGTGACCATTAGCTGTGACTTTAAAGCTGCTCTTGCAGGAAACGGCCACAAGGTGGCAGCATTTCTCCTTTACCAAATTTGGTTACTAGGGAAACAGAGCCTTAAAGGAAGTGGTGTTCTAGGTTGTAAATTAAAATGGAATGTGCCAGGAAAAAGCCTTTTAAGTTTATCTCTCATTACTTCTTGTTCATATTTGTAATTTACTTTTTATTTTTTATCCCAGCAAATTTGATTACAATGGTTTGTTTCTCCTTGGTGTGCAAGATGTGGTTCTTTCACACATATATGTGTATCTATTCTTCCTCGCATCCTTTTCCCATTTAGGTTATGACAGAATGTTGAGTATTCTTCTCCTGGTCTTCCGTACGCCTTTGGTGATTATATATTTCACATGGTATGTATATCTCTGTTAACCCCAATATGGTAATGTATCCAATCCTCATCCCTTTCTATTTGGTGAACCATAAGTTTTCAAATGAATCTGCGATTGCCTCTCTCTGTTGAAATATCTTCATTGGTATCAATTTTTAAGTAACTCCTAAAAGTGGTATGATAGGATATGTGTCTTTTGCTTTCTCACTTACTACAGGTGGCATGATTACGTCTAGACTCATCTATGGTGCTGCAAATGGCATTGTTTCATTTTTTTCAGTAGCGAATATTCCATCTGTACATGGAGGAGTTCTTCTTTGTCCATCCTTCTGTTGGTGGCCTTTTTGGTTACTTCCATATCTTGGCTATTGTAGTACTGTGCAATGCAGATTTCCTGCCTCTGTCTTTCCAATTCTCTCCTCTTAGATTATAGGTCGAGGAGTGGGCCTGCTGGATCATATGGTAGCTCAATGTTTACCTTTTTAAGGCACCTCCATTCTGTTCTAGTTCGTGGCCCTTTCCAAGTTACGTCCCCCTTGAAGTTGAGGGTATGCATTTCTCTACAACACCTTCAGCATTTATTGTTTCTAGTTTTCTTGCTGGTGGTTATTCTGACAAGTGTGATCTGATACCTCTTTGTGGTTGAATTCGTACGTGCCTCATAATCCATTGAAAATGAGCTTGAAGGCATGTCCTTTTTTATTTTTCAAGCTGTGATTACCCCTTAGTTCTTCAAAGTGTTCTCTTAAAGTATGTGTCACATTTTGAAATGTATTGGCCATTACCTCCCTCAAGACATTTTGAGGGCAGGTTTCATTTACAGTTCTGCAGTACTTTTTCCTATGAAATGACCATTAGCACAGGCTTAAAGCTGTTTTTGCAGGTAACTGCCAGAGGGCAGCAGCCTTTCTATGTTCCCCACCCTTGTAACTCGGGAAAAGCCCTTGCAGCCTGTGGTGTTTCTCGGTTATATATTAGCGTGGAGTGTGCCTGGACAAACCCACACAAGCTGATGCCTCCTTACTTTCGTTGGATTTTTAAATGTAAGTTTTATTTTTTATTGGAGTAATTTTCCACTGTGTACGTGGACCACTTCTACTTTGTGCATTCCTCGGTTGATGGACATTTTCATTGCTTCCAAGTGTTGGCTATGGTAAATATTGTTGGAGTGCAGGATTGCCAGCCTGTGACTTTTTGATTCTCATTTTCTCAGGTGATAGGCCAAGCAGTGGTTGTGATTGACTGACTGGTAGCACCGTGTTTCCCTTTTCAAAGCACCTTCTTTGTGTTTTCATTAGTGGCACTTACCACGTCCCCTATAGAATCGAGGGTACACATTTCTCCACAATCGTTTCAGCATTTATTGTTTGCAGCATTTATGCTAATGGCCCTTCTGGCTGCTGTGAGCTGATAGGTTTTTGTAATTTGGGTTTGCATGTCTCTGAAAATTCCTAAAACTCATCATTTTTCTCCGCCGTTTTCTTTTCTGTTAAAAAAAGAAAACAGTTAGGAGTACAATATAACTCTTGATATGGTCTTCTTGGAAGGTTGCCCTCTTTTGAATTTTTTGGTCAATTTTCCACCCCAGAATTTTTTTAGAGAGCAGGTGTCATTTACCGAACTGCAAGTTTGGTGAATATTTAGAGACCTTTAGCAATGGTTTAAAGCTGATTTGTGGGAAGTGGCCTCAAGCAGGCAGCATTTCTCCATTCCCAAATCTGGGTACTAGGGCAGCAGAGCCTTTCTGGAAGTCGTGTTCCTAGGTTGTAAATTACGTTGGAATGTGCATGGAGAAAAGCCCATAAGTTTATGTCTCATTATTTCTTCTTGGTATAATTTTTTTTTTAAAATTTCAGTAAAGCTTAGAATATTGTTTGTCCTAGGTGTACACAATCTGGTTCATTTGTAGATTATATATGTCTATTCAAGTACAGATCCTCTTCCCATGTAAAATGTTACACAGGGTTCCGCAGACCTCCCTTGTTTTATGGTCGGTAGTTTTGAGATATGTATATAATATGTGTTTGTATACATATAGTAACACTAATCTTAATTTATCCATTCCCCCCACCGTTCCTTTTAGATGAGCATAGTTTGTTTTCTAAGTCTGTGAGTGTCTTTCTCTGTGGAAATATGCTCATTTGTGTCAGTTATTAGATAACGCCTATAAGTGATATCATAGAGTATAGGTCTTTTGCTTTCCGACTTACCTCATGTTTCATGATTATCTCCAGACTCATTTGTGGTGCCTCAGAGAGCAATGGTTCATTGTTTTCCATGGCTAATATTCCATTGTGTACATGGACCACTTCTTCTTTATCCATTCACCTCTTGTTGGATATTTTGATTGCTTCACTGTCTTGGCTATTGTGAATAAGGCTGCACTGCAGCTTTTGCGGCCTGTGTCTTCTCGATTCTTGTCTTCTCAGGTGAGAGGTCCAATGGTGTGCCTGCTGGATTGAATGGTACCTCCATTTTTACTTTTAAACACAGCTCCTTTCTATTCTCATTATTGGCTGTTACCCTTTTACGTCTCACCAGCAGGTAGAGGGTACACAGTTCTGTAAAACCACTTCAGCTTTTATTGTTCGTAGACTTTTTGCTGATGGTCAGTCGAATGGTGTAAGTTGAAACTTTTTGTAGATTAGATTGCAGGTGTCTAACACTCCCTGAGGTTGAGCTTTTATCCATTTACCTTTTTTTTAAAAAGAGTGTGAGTAAAACTTAACTCTTCATAATCTCTTCTTGAAACATTTGCATGTTTTGAATTTTTTTGTTCATTCCCTACTTCAGCACAATTTTTTAGGGCAGGTGTCCTTTACAACCCTGAGTCTTTGTGAATGTTAAGTGACCACTAGCTGTGAGTTTAAAGCTGCTCTTGCAGGAAACGGCCACAAGGTGGCAGCATTTCTCCTTTACCAAATTTGGTTACGAGGGAAACAGAGCCTTAATGGAAGTGGTGTTCTAGGTTGTATATTAGAATGGAATATGCCAGGAAAAAGCCGTTTAAGTTTATGTCTCATTACTTCTTGTTCATATTTGTAATTTAGTTTATATTTTTTATCCCAGCAAATTTGATTACAATGGTTTGTTTGCTCTAGGTGTGCAAGATGTGGTTCTTTCACACATATACAGGTATCTATTCATCCTCACATCCTTTTCTCATGTACGTTATGACAGAATGTTGAGTAGTCTTCTCCTGGTCTTCCGTACGTCTTTGGTGATTATATATTTCACATGGTTTGTATATCTCTGTTAACCCCAATATGGTAATGTATCCAATCCTCATCCCTTTCTATTTGGTGAACCATAAGTTTTTTAATGAATCTGCGATTGCCTCTCTCTGTGGAAATATCTTCATTGGTATCGATTTTTAAGTAACTCCTAAAAGTGATATCATAGGATATGTGTCTTTTGCTTTCTCACTTACTACAGGTGGCGTGATTACGTCTAGACTCATCTATGGTGCTGCAAATGACATTGTTTCATTTTTTCACTAGCTCATATTCCATCTGTACAGGTAGCAGTTCTTCTTTGTCCGCCCATCTGTCGGTGGACTTTTTGGTTACTTCCGTATCTTGGCTATTGTAATACTATGCAATGCAGATTTGCATACCTGTGTCCTTCCAATTCTGTCTTCTTAGTTTATAGGTCCAGGAATAGGTCTGCTGGATCCTATGGTAGCTCAATGTTTACCTTTTAAAGGCACCTCTATTCTGTTCTCTTTAGTGGCTCTTTCCAGGTTACGTCCCACATAAAGTTGAGGGTATGCATTTCTTCCCAGCACCTTCAGCATTTATTCTTTGCAGTTTTTGCTGATGGTTATTCTGAGTGGTGTGAGCTGATACCTCTTTGTGGTTGAATTTGCATGTGTCTCATAATGCGTTGAAATTGAGCTTTTAGACATGTCCTTTTTATTTTTCCAGCTATGATTAGAGCTTATTTCTTCAAAGTGTTTTCTTAAAGTATGTGTCACCATTTGAAATATTTTGGCCATTACCTCCCTCAAGACATTTTGAGGGCAAGTTTCATTTACAGTTCTGCAGTACTTGTTCCTATGAAATGACCATTAGCACGGGCTTTAAAGCTGCTTTTGCAGGTAACTGCCAAAGGGCAGCAGCCTTTCTATGTTCCCCACCCTGGTAACTAGGGAAAAGCCCTTGCGGCCTGTGGTGTTTCTCGGTTAAAAATTAGAGTGGAGTGTGCCTGGAGAAACCCACACAAGCTGATGTCTCCTTACTTTTGTTGGATTTTTAAATGTAATTTTTATTTTTTATTGGAGTAATTTTCCACTGTGTACGTGGACCACTTCTACTTTGTGCATTCCTCGGTTGATGGACATTTTCATTTCTTCCAAGTGTTGGCTATGGTAAATATTGTTGGAGTGCAGGATTGCCAGCCTGTGACTTTTTGATTCTCATTTTCTCAGGTGATAGGCCCAGCAGTGGGTGTGATTCATTGACTGGTAGCACCGTGTTTCCCCTTTCAAAGCACCTCCTTTGTGTTTTCATTAGTGGCTCTTACCACGTCCCCCTTAGAATTGAGGGTACGCATTTCTCCACAATCGCTTCAGCATTTATTGTTTGCAGCATTTATGCTAATGGCCCTACTGGCTGCTGTGAGCTGATAGGTTTTTGTAATTTGGGTTTGCATGTATTTGAAAATTCGTAAAACTCATTATTTTTCTCCGCCGTTTTCTTTTCTGTTACAAAAAGGAAACAAATGGGAGTACATTATAACTCTTGAAATTGTCTTCTTAGAAGGTTGCCCTCTTTTGAATTTTTTGGTCGATTTTCCACCCCAGAGTTTTTTTAGAGAGCAGGTGTCATTTCCCGAACTGCTAGTTTGGTGAATATTTATTGACCTTTAGAAATGGGTTTAAAGCTGCTGTTGTGGGAAGTGGCCTCAAGCAGGCAGCATTTCTCCATTCCCAAATCTGGTTTCTAGGGCAGCAGAGCCTTTCTGGAAGTCGTGTTCCTAGGTTGTAAATTACATTGGAATGTGCATGGAGAAACCCCCATAAGTTTATGTCTCATTATTTCTTCTTGGTTTTAAAAATTTATTAATTGTGGTAAAGCTTAGAATATTGTTTGTCCTAGGTGTACACAATCTGGTTCATTTGTAGATTATATATGTCTATTCAAGTACAGATCCTCTTCCCATGTAAAATGTTACAGAATGTTCCGCAGACCTCCCTTGCTATATGGTCGGTCGTTTTGAGATATGTATATAATATGTGTTTGTATACATATAGTAACACTAATCTTAATTTATCCATTCCCCCCACCTTTCCTTTTAGATGAGCATAGTTTGTTTTCTAAGTCTGTGAGTGTCTTTCTCTGTGGAAATATGTTCATTTGTGTCAGTTATTAGATAACGCCTATAAGTGATATCATAGAATATAGGTCTTTTGCTTTCCGACTTACCTCATGTTTCATGATTATCTCCAGACTCATTTGTGGTGCCTCAGAGAGCAATGGTTCATTGTTTTCCATGGCTAATATTCCATTGTGTACATGGACCACTTCTTCTTTATCCATTCACCTCTTGTTGGATATTTTGATTGCTTCACGGTCTTGGCTATTGCGAATAAGGCTGCACTGCAGCTTTTGCGGCCTGTGTCTTCTCGATTCTTGCCTTCTCAGGTGAGAGGTCCAATGGTGTGCCTGCTGGATTGAATGGTACCTCCATTTTTACTTTTAAACACAGCTCCTTTCTATTCTCATTATTGGCTGTTACCCTTTTACGTCTCAACAGCAGGTAGAGGGTTCACAGTTCTCTAAAACCCCTTCAGCATTTATTGTTCGTAGACTTTTTGCTGATGGTCAGTCGATTGGTGTAAGTTGAAAACTTTTTGTAGATTAGATTGCATGGGTCTAACACTCCGTGAGGTTGAGCTTTTATCCATTTTCCTTTTTTTTAAAAGAGCGTCAGTAAAACGTAACTCTTCATATTCTCTTCTTGAAACATTTGCCTGTTTTGAAATTTTTTGTCCATTCCCTACTTCAGCACAATTTTTTAGGGCAGGTGTCCTTACAGCCCTGAGTCCTTGTGAATGTTAAGTGACCATTAGCTGTGACTTTAAAGCTGCTCTTGCAGGAAACGGCCACAAGGTGGCAGCATTTCTCCTTTACCAAATTTGGTTACTAGGGAAACAGAGCCTTAAAGGAAGTGGTGTTCTAGGTTGTAAATTAAAATGGAATGTGCCAGGAAAAAGCCTTTTAAGTTTATCTCTCATTACTTCTTGTTCATATTTGTAATTTACTTTTTATTTTTTATCCCAGCAAATTTGATTACAATGGTTTGTTTCTCCTTGGTGTGCAAGATGTGGTTCTTTCACACATATATGTGTATCTATTCTTCCTCGCATCCTTTTCCCATTTAGGTTATGACAGAATGTTGAGTATTCTTCTCCTGGTCTTCCGTACGCCTTTGGTGATTATATATTTCACATGGTATGTATATCTCTGTTAACCCCAATATGGTAATGTATCCAATCCTCATCCCTTTCTATTTGGTGAACCATAAGTTTTCAAATGAATCTGCGATTGCCTCTCTCTGTTGAAATATCTTCATTGGTATCAATTTTTAAGTAACTCCTAAAAGTGGTATGATAGGATATGTGTCTTTTGCTTTCTCACTTACTACAGGTGGCATGATTACGTCTAGACTCATCTATGGTGCTGCAAATGGCATTGTTTCATTTTTTTCAGTAGCGAATATTCCATCTGTACATGGAGGAGTTCTTCTTTGTCCATCCTTCTGTTGGTGGCCTTTTTGGTTACTTCCATATCTTGGCTATTGTAGTACTGTGCAATGCAGATTTCCTGCCTCTGTCTTTCCAATTCTCTCCTCTTAGATTATAGGTCGAGGAGTGGGCCTGCTGGATCATATGGTAGCTCAATGTTTACCTTTTTAAGGCACCTCCATTCTGTTCTAGTTCGTGGCCCTTTCCAAGTTACGTCCCCCTTGAAGTTGAGGGTATGCATTTCTCTACAACACCTTCAGCATTTATTGTTTCTAGTTTTCTTGCTGGTGGTTATTCTGACAAGTGTGATCTGATACCTCTTTGTGGTTGAATTCGTACGTGCCTCATAATCCATTGAAAATGAGCTTGAAGGCATGTCCTTTTTTATTTTTCAAGCTGTGATTACCCCTTAGTTCTTCAAAGTGTTCTCTTAAAGTATGTGTCACATTTTGAAATGTATTGGCCATTACCTCCCTCAAGACATTTTGAGGGCAGGTTTCATTTACAGTTCTGCAGTACTTTTTCCTATGAAATGACCATTAGCACAGGCTTAAAGCTGTTTTTGCAGGTAACTGCCAGAGGGCAGCAGCCTTTCTATGTTCCCCACCCTTGTAACTCGGGAAAAGCCCTTGCAGCCTGTGGTGTTTCTCGGTTATATATTAGCGTGGAGTGTGCCTGGACAAACCCACACAAGCTGATGCCTCCTTACTTTCGTTGGATTTTTAAATGTAAGTTTTATTTTTTATTGGAGTAATTTTCCACTGTGTACGTGGACCACTTCTACTTTGTGCATTCCTCGGTTGATGGACATTTTCATTGCTTCCAAGTGTTGGCTATGGTAAATATTGTTGGAGTGCAGGATTGCCAGCCTGTGACTTTTTGATTCTCATTTTCTCAGGTGATAGGCCAAGCAGTGGTTGTGATTGACTGACTGGTAGCACCGTGTTTCCCTTTTCAAAGCACCTTCTTTGTGTTTTCATTAGTGGCACTTACCACGTCCCCTATAGAATCGAGGGTACACATTTCTCCACAATCGTTTCAGCATTTATTGTTTGCAGCATTTATGCTAATGGCCCTTCTGGCTGCTGTGAGCTGATAGGTTTTTGTAATTTGGGTTTGCATGTCTCTGAAAATTCCTAAAACTCATCATTTTTCTCCGCCGTTTTCTTTTCTGTTAAAAAAAGAAAACAGTTAGGAGTACAATATAACTCTTGATATGGTCTTCTTGGAAGGTTGCCCTCTTTTGAATTTTTTGGTCAATTTTCCACCCCAGAATTTTTTTAGAGAGCAGGTGTCATTTACCGAACTGCAAGTTTGGTGAATATTTAGAGACCTTTAGCAATGGTTTAAAGCTGATTTGTGGGAAGTGGCCTCAAGCAGGCAGCATTTCTCCATTCCCAAATCTGGGTACTAGGGCAGCAGAGCCTTTCTGGAAGTCGTGTTCCTAGGTTGTAAATTACGTTGGAATGTGCATGGAGAAAAGCCCATAAGTTTATGTCTCATTATTTCTTCTTGGTATAATTTTTTTTTTTAAATTTCAGTAAAGCTTAGAATATTGTTTGTCCTAGGTGTACACAATCTGGTTCATTTGTAGATTATATATGTCTATTCAAGTACAGATCCTCTTCCCATGTAAAATGTTACACAGGGTTCCGCAGACCTCCCTTGTTTTATGGTCGGTAGTTTTGAGATATGTATATAATATGTGTTTGTATACATATAGTAACACTAATCTTAATTTATCCATTCCCCCCACCGTTCCTTTTAGATGAGCATAGTTTGTTTTCTAAGTCTGTGAGTGTCTTTCTCTGTGGAAATATGCTCATTTGTGTCAGTTATTAGATAACGCCTATAAGTGATATCATAGAGTATAGGTCTTTTGCTTTCCGACTTACCTCATGTTTCATGATTATCTCCAGACTCATTTGTGGTGCCTCAGAGAGCAATGGTTCATTGTTTTCCATGGCTAATATTCCATTGTGTACATGGACCACTTCTTCTTTATCCATTCACCTCTTGTTGGATATTTTGATTGCTTCACTGTCTTGGCTATTGTGAATAAGGCTGCACTGCAGCTTTTGCGGCCTGTGTCTTCTCGATTCTTGTCTTCTCAGGTGAGAGGTCCAATGGTGTGCCTGCTGGATTGAATGGTACCTCCATTTTTACTTTTAAACACAGCTCCTTTCTGTTCTCATTATTGGCTCTTATCCTTTTACGTCTCACCAGCAGGTTGAGGCTACACAGTTCTGTAAAACCCCTTCAGCATTTATTGTTTGTAGACTTTTTGCTGATGGTCAGTCGATTGGTGTAAGTTGAAACTTTTTGTAGATTAGATTGCATGCGTCTAACACTCCCTGAGGTTGAGCTTTTATCCATGTTCCGTTTTTTTAAAAAAAGAGTGTGAGTAAAACTTAATTCTTCATAATCTCTTCTTGAAACATTTGCCTGTTTTGAATTTTTTTGTCCATTCCCTACTTCAGCACAATTTTTTAGGGCAGGTGTCCTTTACAGCCCTGACTCTTTGTGAATGTTAAGTGACCATTAGCTGTGACTTTAAAGCTGCTCTTGCAGGAAACGGCCACAAGGTGGCAGCATTTCTCCTTTACCAAATTTGGTTACTAGGGAAACAGAGCCTTAATGGAAGTGGTGTTCTAGGTTGTATATTAGAATGGAATATGCCAGGAAAAAGCCCTTTAAGTTTATGTCTCATTACTTCTTGTTCATATTTGTAATTTACTTTTTATTTTTTATCCCAGCAAATTTGATTACAATGGTTTGTTTGCTCTAGGTGTGCAAGATGTGGTTCTTTCACACATATACAGGTATCTATTTTTCCTCGCATCCTTTTCCCATGTAGGTTATGGCACAATATTTAGTAGTCTTCTCCTGGTCTTCCGTACGTCTTTGGTGGTTATATATTTCACATGGTTTGTATATCTCTGTTAACCCCAATACGGTAATGTATCAAATCCTCATCCCTTTCTATTTGGTGAACCATACGTTTTTAAATGAATCTGCAATTGCCTCTCTCTGTGGAAATATCTTCATTGGTATCAATTTTTAAGTAACTCCTAAAAGTGATATCATAGGATATGTGTCTTTTGCTTTCTCACTTACTACAGGTGGCGTGATTACGTCTAGACTCATCTATGGTGCTGCAAATGGCATTGTTTCATTTTTCACTAGCTCATATTCCATCTGTACAGGTAGCAGTTCTTCTTTGTCCGCCCATCTGTCAGTGGACTTTTTGGTTACTTCCGTATCTTGGCTATTGTAATACTATGCAATGCAGATTTGCATACCTGTGTCCTTCCAATTCTGTCTTCTTTGTTTATAGGTCCAGGAATAGGTCTGCTGGATCCTATGGTAGCTCAATGTTTACCTTTTAAAGGCACCTCTATTCTGTTCTCTTTAGTGGCTCTTTCCAGGTTACGTCCCACATAAAGTTGAGGGTATGCATTTCTTCCCAGCACCTTCAGCATTTATTCTTTGTAGTTTTTGCTGATGGTTATTCTGAGTGGTGTGAGCTGATACCTCTTTGTGGTTGAATTTGCATGTGTCTCATAATGCGTTGAAATTGAGCTTTTAGACATGCCCTTTTTATTTTTCCAGCTATGATTAGAGCTTATTTCTTCAAAGTGTTTTCTTAAAGTATGTGTCACCATTTGAAATATTTTGGCCATTACCTCCCTCAAGACATTTTGAGGGCAAGTTTCATTTACAGTTCTGCAGTACTTGTTCCTATGAAATGACCATTAGCACGGGCTTTAAAGCTGCTTTTGCAGGTAACTGCCAGAGGGCAGCAGCCTTTCTATGTTCCCCACCCTGGTAACTAGGGAAAAGCCCTTGCGGCCTGTGGTGTTTCTCGGTTAAAAATTAGAGTGGAGTGTGCCTGGAGAAACCCACACAAGCTGATGTCTCCTTACTTTTGTTGGATTTTTAAATGTAATTTTTATTTTTTATTGGAGTAATTTTCCACTGTGTACGTGGACCACTTCTACTTTGTGCATTCCTCGGTTGATGGACATTTTCATTTCTTCCAAGTGTTGGCTATGGTAAATATTGTTGGAGTGCAGGATTGCCAGCCTGTGACTTTTTGATTCTCATTTTCTCAGGTGATAGGCGCAGCAGTGGGTGTGATTCATGGACTGGTAGCACCGTGTTTCCCTTTTCAAAGCACCTCCTTTGTGTTTTCATTAGTGGCTCTTACCACGTCCCCCTTAGAATCGAGGGTACGCATTTCTCCACAATCGCTTCAGCATTTATTGTTTGCAGCATTTATGCTAATGGCCCTACTGGCTGCTGTGAGCTGATAGGTTTTTGTAATTTGGGTTTGCATGTCTTTGAAAATTCGTAAAACTCATCATTTTTCTCCGCCGTTTTCTTTTCTGTTACAAAAAGGAAACAAATGGGAGTACATTATAACTCTTGAAAGTGTCTTCTTAGAAGGTTGCCCTCTTTTGAATTTTTTGGTCGATTTTCCACCCCAGAGTTTTTTTAGAGAGCAGGTGTCATTTCCCGAACTGCAAGTTTGGTGAATATTTATTGACCTTTAGAAATGGGTTTAAAGCTGCTGTTGTGGGAAGTGGCCTCAAGCAGGCAGCATTTCTC
This sequence comes from Eschrichtius robustus, assembly GCF_028021215.1. NCBI lineage: Eukaryota > Metazoa > Chordata > Mammalia > Artiodactyla > Eschrichtiidae > Eschrichtius > Eschrichtius robustus. Next base: position 39,025,478 of record NC_090830.1, on the reverse strand, counting down.
CATTCCCAAATCTGGTTTCTAGGGCAGCAGAGCCTTTCTGGAAGTCGTGTTCCTAGGTTGTAAATTACATTGGAATGTGCATGGAGAAACCCCCATAAGTTTATGTCTCATTATTTCTTCTTGGTTTTAAAAATTTTTTAATTGTGGTAAAGCTTAGAATATTGTTTGTCCTAGGTGTACACAATCTGGTTCATTTGTAGATTATATATGTCTATTCAAGTACAGATCCTCTTCCCATGTAAAATGTTACAGAATGTTCCGCAGACCTCCCTTGCTATATGGTCGGTCTTTTTGAGATATGTATATAATATGTGTTTGTATACATATAGTAACACTAATCTTAATTTATCCATTTCCCCCACCTTTCCTTTTAGATGAGCATAGTTTGTTTTCTAAGTCTGTGAGTGTCTTTCTCTGTGGAAATATGTTCATTTGTGTCAGTTATTAGATAACGCCTATAAGTGATATCATAGAATATAGGTCTTTTGCTTTTGGACTTACCTCATGTTTCGTGATTATCTCCAGACTCATTTGTGGTGCCTCAGGGAGCAATGGTTCATTGTTTTCCATGGCTAATATTCCATTGTGTACATGGACCACTTCTTCTTTATCCATTCACCTCTTGTTGGATATTTTGATTGCTTCACGGTCTTGGCTATTGTGAATAAGGCTGCACTGCAGCTTTTGCGGCCTGTGTCTTCTCGATTCTTGTCTTCTCAGGTGAGAGGTCCAATGGTGTGCCTGCTGGATTGAATGGTACCTCCATTTTTACTTTTAAACACAGCTCCGTTCTATTCTCATTATTGGCTGTTACCCTTTTACGTCTCAACAGCAGGTAGAGGGTTCTCAGTTCTCTAAAACCCCTTCAGCATTTATTGTTCGTAGACTTTTTGCTGATATTCAGTCGATTGGTGTAAGTTGAAAACTTTTTGTAGATTAGATTGCATGGGTCTAACACTCCCTGAGGTTGAGCTTTTATCCATTTTCCTTTTTTTTAAAAGAGCGTCAGTAAAACGTAACTCTTCATATTCTCTTCTTGAAACATTTGCCTGTTTTGAAATTTTTTGTCCATTCCCTACTTCAGCACAATTTTTTAGGGCAGGTGTCCTTACAGCCCTGAGTCCTTGTGAATGTTAAGTGACCATTAGCTGTGACTTTAAAGCTGCTCTTGCAGGAAACGGCCACAAGGTGGCAGCATTTCTCCTTTACCAAATTTGGTTACTAGGGAAACAGAGCCTTAATGGAAGTGGTGTTCTAGGTTGTAAATTAAAATGGAATGTGCCAGGAAAAAGCCCTTTAAGTTTATGTCTCATTACTTCTTGTTCATATTTGTAATTTACTTTTTATTTTTTATCCCAGCAAATTTGATTACAATGGTTTGTTTCTTCTTGGTGTGCAAGATGTGGTTCTTTCACACATATATGTGTATCTATTCTTCCTCGCATCCTTTTCCCATTTAGGTTATGACAGAATGTTGAGTAGTCTTCCCCTGGTCTTCCGTACGCCTTTGGTGATTATATATTTCACATGGTTTGTATATCTCTGTTAACCCCAATATGGTAATGTATCCAATCCCCATCCCTTTCTATTTGGTGAACCTAAGTTTTTTTAATGAATCTGTGATTGCCTTTCTCTGTGGAAATATCTTCATTGGTATCAATTTTTAAGTAACTCCTAAAAGTGATATGATAGGATATGTGTCTTTTGCTTTCTCACTTACTACAGGTGGCGTGATTACGTCTAGACTCATCTATGGTGCTGCAAATGGCATTGTTTCATTTTTTTCAGTAGCGAATATTCCATCTGTACATGGAGGAGTTCTTCTGTGTCCACCCATCTGTTGGTGGACTTTTTGGTTACTTCCATATCTTGGCTATTGTGATACTGTGCAATGCAGATTTGCCTGCCTGTGTCTTTCCAATTCTGTCTTCTTAGATTATAGGTCGAGGAGTGGGCCTGTTAGGTCATATGGTAGCTCAATGTTTACCTTTTTAAGGAACCTCCTTTCTGTTCTCATCTGTGGCCCTTTCCAACTTACGTCCCATTTGAAGTTGAGGGTATACACTTCTCCACAACACCTTCAGCACTTATTGTTTGTAGTTTTCTTGCTGATGGTTACTCTTGCAATTGTGAGCTGATACCTCTTTGTGGTTGAATTCGCATGTGCCTCAAAATCCATTGAAACTGAGCTTTAAGGCATGTCCTTTTTATTTTTCAAGCTGTGATTACCCCTTAGTTCTTCAAAGTGTTCTCTTAAAGTATGTGTCACATTTTGAAATGTTTTGACCATTACCTCCCTCAAGACATTTTGAGGGCAGTTTTCATTTACAGTTCTGCAGTATTTGTTCCTATGAAATGACCATTAGCACAGGCTTTAAAGCTGCTTTTGCAGGTAACTGCCAGAGGGCAGCAGCCTTTCTATTTTCCCCACCCTGGTAACTAGGGAAAAGCCCTTACGGCCGGTGGGGTTTCTCGGTTATAAATTAGAGTGGAGTGTGCCTGGACAAACCCACACAAGCTGATGTCTCCTTATTTTTGTTGGATTTTTAAATGTAATTTTTATTTTTTATTGGAGTAATTTTCGACTGTGTGCGTGGACCACTTCTACTTTGTGCATTCCTCGGTTGATGGACATTTTCATTGCTTCCAAGTGTTGGCTATGGTAAATATTGTTTTAGTGCAGGATTGCCAGCCTGTGACTTTTTGATTCTCATTTTCTCAGGTGATAGGCCCAGCAGTGGGTGTGATTGACTGACTGGTAGCACCGTATTTCCCTTTTCAATACACCTTCTTTGTGTTTTCATTAGTGGCACTTACCACGTCCCCTTTAGAATCGAGGGTACACATTTCTCCACAATCGTTTCAGCATTTATTGTTTGCAGCATTTATGCTAATGGCCCTTCTGGCTGCTGTGAGCTGATAGGTTTTTGTAATTTGGGTTTGCATGTCTCTGAAAATTCGTAAAACTCATCATTTTTCTCCGCCGTTTTCTTTTCTGTTAAAAACAGGAAACAATTGGGAGTACAATATAACTCTTGATATGGTCTTCTTGGAAGGTTGCCCTCTTTTGAATTTTTTGGTCAATTTTCCACCCCAGAATTTTTTTAGAGAGCAGGTGTCATTTACCGAACTGCAAGTTTGGTGAATATTTAGTGACCTTTAGCAATGGGTTTAAAGCTGATTTGTGGGAAGTGGCCTCAAGCAGGCAGCATTTCTCCATTCCCAAATCTGGGTACTAGGGCAGCAGAGCCTTTCTGGAAGTCGTGTTCCTAGGTTGTAAGTTACGTTGGAATGTGCATGGAGAAACGCCCCTAAGTTTATGTCTCATTATTTCTTCTTGGTATAAAAAATTTTTTAAATTGGAGTAAAGCTTAGAATATTGTTTGTCCTAGGTGTACACAATCTGGTTCATTTGTACATTATATATGTCTATTCAAGTACAGATCCTCTTCCCATGTAAAATGTTACACAGGGTTCCGCAGACCTCCCTTGCTATATGGTCAGTCTTTTTGAGATATGTATATAATATGTGTTTGTATACATATAGTAACACTAATCTTAATTTATCCATTCCCCCCACCGTTCCTTTTAGATGAGCATAGTTTGTTTTCTAAGTCTGTGAGTGTCTTTCTCTGTGGAAATATGTTCATTTGTGTCAGTTATTAGATAACGCCTATAAGTGATATCATAGAATATAGGTCTTTTGCTTTCCGACTTACCTCATGTTTCATGATTATCTCCAGACTCATTTGTGGTGCCTCAGAGAGCAATGGTTCATTGTTTTCCATGGCTAATATTCCCTTGTGTACATGGACCACTTCTTCTTTATCCATTCACCTCTTGTTGGATATTTTGATTGCTTCACTGTCTTGGCTATTGTGAATAAGGCTGCACTGCAGCTTTTGCGGCCTGTGTCTTCTCGATTCTTGTCTTCTCAGGTGAGAGGTCCAATGGTGCGCCTGCTGGATTGAATGGTACCTCCATTTTTACTTTTAAACACAGCTCCTTTCTGTTCTCATTATTGGCTGTTACCCTTTTACGTCTCACCAGCAGGTAGAGGGTACACAGTTCTGTAAAACCCCTTCACATTTTATTGTTCGTAGACTTTTTGCTGATGGTCAGTCGACTGGTGTAAGTTGAAACTTTTTGTAGATTAGATTGCAGGTGTCTAACACTCCCTGAGGTTGAGGTTTTATCCATTTACCTTTTTTTTAAAAAGAGTGTGAGTAAAACTTAACTCTTCATAATCTCTTCTTGAAACATTTGCCTGTTTTGAATTTTTTTGTTCATTCCCTACTTCAGCACAATTTTTTAGGGCAGGTGTCCTTTACAACCCTGAGTCTTTGTGAATGTTAAGTGACCATTAGCTGTGAGTTTAAAGCTGCTCTTGCAGGAAACGGCCACAAGGTGGCAGCATTTCTCCTTTACCAAATTTGGTTACGAGGGAAACAGAGCCTTAATGGAAGTGGTGTTCTAGGTTGTATATTAGAATGGAATATGCCAGGAAAAAGCCCTTTAAGTTTATGTCTCATTACTTCTTGTTCATATTTGTAATTTACGTTTTATTTTTTATCCCAGCAAATTTGATTACAATGGTTTGTTTGCTCTAGGTGTGCAAGATGTGGTTCTTTCACACATATACAGGTATCTATTCTTCCTCACATCCTTTTCTCATGTACGTTATGACAGAATGTTGAGTAGTCTTCTCCTGGTCTTCCGTACGCCTTTGGTGATTATATATTTCACATGGTTTGTATATCTCTGTTAACCCCAATATGGTAATGTATCCAATCCTCATCCCTTTCTATTTGGTGAACCATAAGTTTTTTAATGAATCTGCGATTGCCTCTCTCTGTGGAAATATCTTCATTGGTATCGATTTTTAAGTAACTCCTAAAAGTGATATCATAGGATATGTGTCTTTTGCTTTCTCACTTACTACAGGTGGCGTGATTACGTCTAGACTCATCTATGGTGCTGCAAATGGCATTGTTTCATTTTTTCACTAGCTCATATTCCATCTGTACAGGTAGCAGTTCTTCTTTGTCCGCCCATCTGTCGGTGGACTTTTTGGTTACTTCCGTATCTTGGCTATTGTAATACTATGCAATGCAGATTTGCATACCTGTGTCCTTCCAATTCTGTCTTCTTAGTTTATAGGTCCAGGAATAGGTCTGCTGGATCCTATGGTAGCTCAATGTTTACCTTTTAAAGGCACCTCTATTCTGCTCTCTTTAGTGGCTCTTTCCAGGTTACGTCCCACATAAAGTTGAGGGTATGCATTTCTTCCCATCACCTTCAGCATTTATTCTTTGCAGTTTTTGCTGATGGTTATTCTGAGTGGTGTGAGCTGATACCTCTTTGTGGTTGAATTTGCATGTGTCTCATAATGCGTTGAAATTGAGCTTTTAGACATGTCCTTTTTATTTTTCCAGCTATGATTAGAGCTTATTTCTTCATAGTGTTTTCTTAAAGTATGTGTCACCATTTGAAATATTTTGGCCATTACCTCCCTCAAGACATTTTGAGGGCAAGTTTCATTTACAGTTCTGCAGTACTTGTTCCTATGAAATGACCATTAGCACGGGCTTTAAAGCTGCTTTTGCAGGTAACTGCCAGAGGGTAGCAGCCTTTCTATGTTCCCCACCCTGGTAACTAGGGAAAAGCCCTTGCGGCCTGTGGTGTTTCTCGGTTAAAAATTAGAGTGGAGTGTGCCTGGAGAAACCCACACAAGCTGATGTCTCCTTACTTTTGTTGGATTTTTAAATGTAATTTTTATTTTTTATTGGAGTAATTTTCCACTGTGTACGTGGACCACTTCTACTTTGTACATTCCTCGGTTGATGGACATTTTCATTTCTTCCAAGTGTTGGCTATGGTAAATATTGTTGGAGTGCAGTATTGCCAGCCTGTGACTTTTTGATTCTCATTTTCTCAGGTGATAGGCCCAGCAGTGGGTGTGATTCATTGACTGGTAGCACCGTGTTTCCCTTTTCAAAGCACCTCCTTTGTGTTTTCATTAGTGGCTCTTACCACGTCCCCCTTAGAATCGAGGGTACGCATTTCTCCACAATCGCTTCAGCATTTATTGTTTGCAGCATTTATGCTAATGGCCCTACTGGCTGCTGTGAGCTGATAGGTTTTTGTAATTTGGGTTTGCATGTCTTTGAAAATTCGTAAAACTCAATATTTTTCTCCGCCGTTTTCTTTTCTGTTACAAAAAGGAAACAAATGGGAGTACATTATAACTCTTGAAATTGTCTTCTTAGAAGGTTGCCCTCTTTTGAATTTTTTGGTCGATTTTCCACCCCAGAGTTTTTTTAGAGAGCAGGTGTCATTTCCCGAACTGCAAGTTTGGTGAATATTTATTGACCTTTAGAAATGGGTTTAAAGCTGCTGTTGTGGGAAGTGGCCTCAAGCAGGCAGCATTTCTCCATTCCCAAATCTGGTTTCTAGGGCAGCAGAGCCTTTCTGGAAGTCGTGTTCCTAGGTTGTAAATTACATTGGAATGTGCATGGAGAAACCCCCATAAGTTTATGTCTCATTATTTCTTCTTGGTTTTAAAAATTTTTTAATTGTGGTAAAGCTTAGAATATTGTTTGTCCTAGGTGTACACAATCTGGTTCATTTGTAGATTATATATGTCTATTCAAGTACAGATCCTCTTCTCATGTAAAATGTTACAGAATGTTCCGCAGACCTCCCTTGCTATATGGTCGGTCTTTTTGAGATATGTATATAATATGTGTTTGTATACATATAGTAACACTAATCTTAATTTATCCATTTCCCCCACCTTTCCTTTTAGATGAGCATAGTTTGTTTTCTAAGTCTGTGAGTGTCTTTCTCTGTGGAAATATGTTCATTTGTGTCAGTTATTAGATAACGCCTATAAGTGATATCATAGAATATAGGTCTTTTGCTTTTGGACTTACCTCATGTTTCGTGATTATCTCCAGACTCATTTGTGGTGCCTCAGGGAGCAATGGTTCATTGTTTTCCATGGCTAATATTCCATTGTGTACATGGACCACTTCTTCTTTATCCATTCACCTCTTGTTGGATATTTTGATTGCTTCACGGTCTTGGCTATTGTGAATAAGGCTGCACTGCAGCTTTTGCGGCCTGTGTCTTCTCGATTCTTGTCTTCTCAGGTGAGAGGTCCAATGGTGTGCCTGCTGGATTGAATGGTACCTCCATTTTTACTTTTAAACACAGCTCCTTTCTATTCTCATTATTGGCTGTTACCCTTTTACGTCTCAACAGCAGGTAGAGGGTTCACAGTTCTCTAAAACCCCTTCAGCATTTATTGTTCGTAGACTTTTTGCTGATGGTCAGTCGATTGGTGTAAGTTGAAAACTTTTTGTAGATTAGATTGCATGGGTCTAACACTCCCTGAGGTTGAGCTTTTATCCATTTTCCTTTTTTTTTAAAAGAGCGTCAGTAAAACGTAACTCTTCATATTCTCTTCTTGAAACATTTGCCTGTTTTGAAATTTTTTGTCCATTCCCTACTTCAGCACAATTTTTTAGGGCAGGTGTCCTTACAGCCCTGAGTCCTTGTGAATGTTAAGTGACCATTAGCTGTGACTTTAAAGCTGCTCTTGCAGGAAACGGCCACAAGGTGGCAGCATTTCTCCTTTACCAAATTTGGTTACGAGGGAAACAGAGCCTTAATGGAAGTGGTGTTCTAGGTTGTATATTAGAATGGAATATGCCAGGAAAAAGCCCTTTAAGTTTATGTCTCATTACTTCTTGTTCATATTTGTAATTTACGTTTTATTTTTTATCCCAGCAAATTTGATTACAATGGTTTGTTTGCTCTAGGTGTGCAAGATGTGGTTCTTTCACACATATACAGGTATCTATTCTTCCTCACATCCTTTTCTCATGTACGTTATGACAGAATGTTGAGTAGTCTTCTCCTGGTCTTCCGTACGCCTTTGGTGATTATATATTTCACATGGTTTGTATATCTCTGTTAACCCCAATATGGTAATGTATCCAATCCTCATCCCTTTCTATTTGGTGAACCATAAGTTTTTTAATGAATCTGCGATTGCCTCTCTCTGTGGAAATATCTTCATTGGTATCGATTTTTAAGTAACTCCTAAAAGTGATATCATAGGATATGTGTCTTTTGCTTTCTCACTTACTACAGGTGGCGTGATTACGTCTAGACTCATCTATGGTGCTGCAAATGGCATTGTTTCATTTTTTCACTAGCTCATATTCCATCTGTACAGGTAGCAGTTCTTCTTTGTCCGCCCATCTGTCGGTGGACTTTTTGGTTACTTCCGTATCTTGGCTATTGTAATACTATGCAATGCAGATTTGCATACCTGTGTCCTTCCAATTCTGTCTTCTTAGTTTATAGGTCCAGGAATAGGTCTGCTGGATCCTATGGTAGCTCAATGTTTACCTTTTAAAGGCACCTCTATTCTGCTCTCTTTAGTGGCTCTTTCCAGGTTACGTCCCACATAAAGTTGAGGGTATGCATTTCTTCCCATCACCTTCAGCATTTATTCTTTGCAGTTTTTGCTGATGGTTATTCTGAGTGGTGTGAGCTGATACCTCTTTGTGGTTGAATTTGCATGTGTCTCATAATGCGTTGAAATTGAGCTTTTAGACATGTCCTTTTTATTTTTCCAGCTATGATTAGAGCTTATTTCTTCATAGTGTTTTCTTAAAGTATGTGTCACCATTTGAAATATTTTGGCCATTACCTCCCTCAAGACATTTTGAGGGCAAGTTTCATTTACAGTTCTGCAGTACTTGTTCCTATGAAATGACCATTAGCACGGGCTTTAAAGCTGCTTTTGCAGGTAACTGCCAGAGGGTAGCAGCCTTTCTATGTTCCCCACCCTGGTAACTAGGGAAAAGCCCTTGCGGCCTGTGGTGTTTCTCGGTTAAAAATTAGAGTGGAGTGTGCCTGGAGAAACCCACACAAGCTGATGTCTCCTTACTTTTGTTGGATTTTTAAATGTAATTTTTATTTTTTATTGGAGTAATTTTCCACTGTGTACGTGGACCACTTCTACTTTGTACATTCCTCGGTTGATGGACATTTTCATTTCTTCCAAGTGTTGGCTATGGTAAATATTGTTGGAGTGCAGTATTGCCAGCCTGTGACTTTTTGATTCTCATTTTCTCAGGTGATAGGCCCAGCAGTGGGTGTGATTCATTGACTGGTAGCACCGTGTTTCCCTTTTCAAAGCACCTCCTTTGTGTTTTCATTAGTGGCTCTTACCACGTCCCCCTTAGAATCGAGGGTACGCATTTCTCCACAATCGCTTCAGCATTTATTGTTTGCAGCATTTATGCTAATGGCCCTACTGGCTGCTGTGAGCTGATAGGTTTTTGTAATTTGGGTTTGCATGTCTTTGAAAATTCGTAAAACTCAATATTTTTCTCCGCCGTTTTCTTTTCTGTTACAAAAAGGAAACAAATGGGAGTACATTATAACTCTTGAAATTGTCTTCTTAGAAGGTTGCCCTCTTTTGAATTTTTTGGTCGATTTTCCACCCCAGAGTTTTTTTAGAGAGCAGGTGTCATTTCCCGAACTGCAAGTTTGGTGAATATTTATTGACCTTTAGAAATGGGTTTAAAGCTGCTGTTGTGGGAAGTGGCCTCAAGCAGGCAGCATTTCTCCATTCCCAAATCTGGTTTCTAGGGCAGCAGAGCCTTTCTGGAAGTCGTGTTCCTAGGTTGTAAATTACATTGGAATGTGCATGGAGAAACCCCCATAAGTTTATGTCTCATTATTTCTTCTTGGTTTTAAAAATTTTTTAATTGTGGTAAAGCTTAGAATATTGTTTGTCCTAGGTGTACACAATCTGGTTCATTTGTAGATTATATATGTCTATTCAAGTACAGATCCTCTTCTCATGTAAAATGTTACAGAATGTTCCGCAGACCTCCCTTGCTATATGGTCGGTCTTTTTGAGATATGTATATAATATGTGTTTGTATACATATAGTAACACTAATCTTAATTTATCCATTTCCCCCACCTTTCCTTTTAGATGAGCATAGTTTGTTTTCTAAGTCTGTGAGTGTCTTTCTCTGTGGAAATATGTTCATTTGTGTCAGTTATTAGATAACGCCTATAAGTGATATCATAGAATATAGGTCTTTTGCTTTTGGACTTACCTCATGTTTCGTGATTATCTCCAGACTCATTTGTGGTGCCTCAGGGAGCAATGGTTCATTGTTTTCCATGGCTAATATTCCATTGTGTACATGGACCACTTCTTCTTTATCCATTCACCTCTTGTTGGATATTTTGATTGCTTCACGGTCTTGGCTATTGTGAATAAGGCTGCACTGCAGCTTTTGCGGCCTGTGTCTTCTCGATTCTTGTCTTCTCAGGTGAGAGGTCCAATGGTGTGCCTGCTGGATTGAATGGTACCTCCATTTTTACTTTTAAACACAGCTCCTTTCTATTCTCATTATTGGCTGTTACCCTTTTACGTCTCAACAGCAGGTAGAGGGTTCACAGTTCTCTAAAACCCCTTCAGCATTTATTGTTCGTAGACTTTTTGCTGATGGTCAGTCGATTGGTGTAAGTTGAAAACTTTTTGTAGATTAGATTGCATGGGTCTAACACTCCCTGAGGTTGAGCTTTTATCCATTTTCCTTTTTTTTTAAAAGAGCGTCAGTAAAACGTAACTCTTCATATTCTCTTCTTGAAACATTTGCCTGTTTTGAAATTTTTTGTCCATTCCCTACTTCAGCACAATTTTTTAGGGCAGGTGTCCTTACAGCCCTGAGTCCTTGTGAATGTTAAGTGACCATTAGCTGTGACTTTAAAGCTGCTCTTGCAGGAAACGGCCACAAGGTGGCAGCATTTCTCCTTTACCAAATTTGGTTACTAGGGAAACAGAGCCTTAATGGAAGTGGTGTTCTAGGTTGTAAATTAAAATGGAATGTGCCAGGAAAAAGCCCTTTAAGTTTATGTCTCATTACTTCTTGTTCATATTTGTAATTTACTTTTTATTTTTTATCCCAGCAAATTTGATTACAATGGTTTGTTTCTTCTTGGTGTGCAAGATGTGGTTCTTTCACACATATATGTGTATCTATTCTTCCTCGCATCCTTTTCCCATTTAGGTTATGACAGAATGTTGAATAGTCTTCTCCTGGTCTTCCGTACGCCTTTGGTGATTATATATTTCACATGGTTTGTATATCTCTGTTAACCCCAATATGGTAATGTATCCAATCCTCATCCCTTTCTATTTGGTGAACCTAAGTTTTTTTAATGAATCTGTGATTGCCTTTCTCTGTGGAAATATCTTCATTGGTATCAATTTTTAAGTAACTCCTAAAAGTGATATGATAGGATATGTGTCTTTTGCTTTCTTACTTACTACAGGTGGCGTGATTACGTCTAGACTCATCTATGGTGCTGCAAATGGCATTGTTTCATTTTTTTCAGTAGCGAATATTCCATCTGTACATGGAGGAGTTCTTCTGTGTCCACCCATCTGTTGGTGGACTTTTTGGTTACTTCCATATCTTGGCTATTGTGATACTGTGCAATGCAGATTTGCCTGCCTGTGTCTTTCCAATTCTGTCTTCTTAGATTATAGGTCGAGGAGTGGGCCTGTTAGGTCATATGGTAGCTCAATGTTTACCTTTTTAAGGCACCTCCTTTCTGTTCTCATCTGTGGCCCTTTCCAACTTACGTCCCACTTGAAGTTGAGGGTATACACTTCTCCACAACACCTTCAGCACTTATTGTTTGTAGTTTTCTTGCTGATGGTTACTCTTGCAATTGTGAGCTGATACCTCTTTGTGGTTGAATTCGCATGTGCCTCAAAATCCATTGAAACTGAGCTTTAAGGCATGTCCTTTTTATTTTTCAAGCTGTGATTACCCCTTAGTACTTCAAAGTGTTCTCTTAAAGTATGTGTCACATTTTGAAATGTTTTGGCCATTACCTCCCTCAAGACATTTTGAGGGCAGTTTTCATTTACAGTTCTGCAGTATTTGTTCCTATGAAATGACCATTAGCACAGGCTTTAAAGCTGCTTTTGCAGGTAACTGCCAGAGGGCAGCAGCCTTTCTATTTTCCCCACCCTGGTAACTAGGGAAAAGCCCTTACGGCCGGTGGGGTTTCTCGGTTATAAATTAGAGTGGAGTGTGCCTGGACAAACCCACACAAGCTGATGTCTCCTTATTTTTGTTGGATTTTTAAATGTAATTTTTATTTTTTATTGGAGTAATTTTCGACTGTGTGCGTGGACCACTTCTACTTTGTGCATTCCTCGGTTGATGGACATTTTCATTGCTTCCAAGTGTTGGCTATGGTAAATATTGTTTTAGTGCAGGATTGCCAGCCTGTGACTTTTTGATTCTCATTTTCTCAGGTGATAGGCCCAGCAGTGGGTGTGATTGACTGACTGGTAGCACCGTATTTCCCTTTTCAATACACCTTCTTTGTGTTTTCATTAGTGGCACTTACCACGTCCCCTTTAGAATCGAGGGTACACATTTCTCCACAATCGTTTCAGCATTTATTGTTTGCAGCATTTATGCTAATGGCCCTTCTGGCTGCTGTGAGCTGATAGGTTTTTGTAATTTGGGTTTGCATGTCTCTGAAAATTCGTAAAACTCATCATTTTTCTCCGCCGTTTTCTTTTCTGTTAAAAAAAGGAAACAATTGGGAGTACAATATAACTCTTGATATGGTCTTCTTGGAAGGTTGCCCTCTTTTGAATTTTTTGGTCAATTTTCCACCCCAGAATTTTTTTAGAGAGCAGGTGTCATTTACCGAACTGCAAGTTTGGTGAATATTTAGTGACCTTTAGCAATGGGTTTAAAGCTGATTTGTGGGAAGTGGCCTCAAGCAGGCAGCATTTCTCCATTCCCAAATCTGGGTACTAGGGCAGCAGAGCCTTTCTGGAAGTCGTGTTCCTAGGTTGTAAATTACGTTGGAATGTGCATGGAGAAACGCCCCTAAGTTTATGTCTCATTATTTCTTCTTGGTATAAAAAATTTTTTAAATTGGAGTAAAGCTTAGAATATTGTTTGTCCTAGGTGTACACAATCTGGTTCATTTGTACATTATATATGTCTATTCAAGTACAGATCCTCTTCCCATGTAAAATGTTACACAGGGTTCCGCAGACCTCCCTTGCTATATGGTCAGTCTTTTTGAGATATGTATATAATATGTGTTTGTATACATATAGTAACACTAATCTTAATTTATCCATTCCCCCCACCGTTCCTTTTAGATGAGCATAGTTTGTTTTCTAAGTCTGTGAGTGTCTTTCTCTGTGGAAATATGTTCATTTGTGTCAGTTATTAGATAACGCCTATAAGTGATATCATAGAATATAGGTCTTTTGCTTTCCGACTTACCTCATGTTTCATGATTATCTCCAGACTCATTTGTGGTGCCTCAGAGAGCAATGGTTCATTGTTTTCCATGGCTAATATTCCATTGTGTACATGGACCACTTCTTCTTTATCCATTCACCTCTTGTTGGATATTTTGATTGCTTCACTGTCTTGGCTATTGTGAATAAGGCTGCACTGCAGCTTTTGCGGCCTGTGTCTTCTCGATTCTTGTCTTCTCAGGTGAGAGGTCCAATGGTGCGCCTGCTGGATTGAATGGTACCTCCATTTTTACTTTTAAACACAGCTCCTTTCTGTTCTCATTATTGGCTGTTACCCTTTTACGTCTCACCAGCAGGTAGAGGGTACACAGTTCTGTAAAACCCCTTCACATTTTATTGTTCGTAGACTTTTTGCTGATGGTCAGTCGACTGGTGTAAGTTGAAACTTTTTGTAGATTAGATTGCAGGTGTCTAACACTCCCTGAGGTTGAGCTTTTATCCATTTACCTTTTTTTTAAAAAGAGTGTGAGTAAAACTTAACTCTTCATAATCTCTTCTTGAAACATTTGCCTGTTTTGAATTTTTTTGTTCATTCCCTACTTCAGCACAATTTTTTAGGGCAGGTGTCCTTTACAACCCTGAGTCTTTGTGAATGTTAAGTGACCATTAGCTGTGAGTTTAAAGCTGCTCTTGCAGGAAACGGCCACAAGGTGGCAGCATTTCTCCTTTACCAAATTTGGTTACGAGGGAAACAGAGCCTTAATGGAAGTGGTGTTCTAGGTTGTATATTAGAATGGAATATGCCAGGAAAAAGCCCTTTAAGTTTATGTCTCATTACTTCTTGTTCATATTTGTAATTTACGTTTTATTTTTTATCCCAGCAAATTTGATTACAATGGTTTGTTTGCTCTAGGTGTGCAAGATGTGGTTCTTTCACACATATACAGGTATCTATTCTTCCTCACATCCTTTTCTCATGTACGTTATGACAGAATGTTGAGTAGTCTTCTCCTGGTCTTCCGTACGCCTTTGGTGATTATATATTTCACATGGTTTGTATATCTCTGTTAACCCCAATATGGTAATGTATCCAATCCTCATCCCTTTCTATTTGGTGAACCATAAGTTTTTTAATGAATCTGCGATTGCCTCTCTCTGTGGAAATATCTTCATTGGTATCGATTTTTAAGTAACTCCTAAAAGTGATATGATAGGATATGTGTCTTTTGCTTTCTCACTTACTACAGGTGGCGTGATTACGTCTAGACTCATCTATGGTGCTGCAAATGGCATTGTTTCATTTTTTCACTAGCTCATATTCCATCTGTACAGGTAGCAGTTCTTCTTTGTCCGCCCATCTGTCGGTGGACTTTTTGGTTACTTCCGTATCTTGGCTATTGTAATACTATGCAATGCAGATTTGCATACCTGTGTCCTTCCAATTCTGTCTTCTTAGTTTATAGGTCCAGGAATAGGTCTGCTGGATCCTATGGTAGCTCAATGTTTACCTTTTAAAGGCACCTCTATTCTGCTCTCTTTAGTGGCTCTTTCCAGGTTACGTGCCACATAAAGTTGAGGGTATGCATTTCTTCCCATCACCTTCAGCATTTATTCTTTGCAGTTTTTGCTGATGGTTATTCTGAGTGGTGTGAGCTGATACCTCTTTGTGGTTGAATTTGCATGTGTCTCATAATGCGTTGAAATTGAGCTTTTAGACATGTCCTTTTTATTTTTCCAGCTATGATTAGAGCTTATTTCTTCATAGTGTTTTCTTAAAGTATGTGTCACCATTTGAAATATTTTGGCCATTACCTCCCTCAAGACATTTTGAGGGCAAGTTTCATTTACAGTTCTGCAGTACTTGTTCCTATGAAATGACCATTAGCACGGGCTTTAAAGCTGCTTTTGCAGGTAACTGCCAGAGGGCAGCAGCCTTTCTATGTTCCCCACCCTGGTAACTAGGGAAAAGCCCTTGCGGCCTGTGGTGTTTCTCGGTTAAAAATTAGAGTGGAGTGTGCCTGGAGAAACCCACACAAGCTGATGTCTCCTTACTTTTGTTGGATTTTTAAATGTAATTTTTATTTTTTATTGGAGTAATTTTCCACTGTGTACGTGGACCACTTCTACTTTGTGCATTCCTCGGTTGATGGACATTTTCATTTCTTCCAAGTCTTGGCTATGGTAAATATTGTTGGAGTGCAGGATTGCCAGCTTGTGACTTTTTGATTCTCATTTTCTCAGGTGATAGGCCCAGCAGTGGGTGTGATTCATTGACTGGTAGCACCGTGTTTCCCTTTTCAAAGCACCTCCTTTGTGTTTTCATTAGTGGCTCTTACCACGTCCCCCTTAGAATCGAGGGTACGCATTTCTCCACAATCGCTTCAGCATTTATTGTTTGCAGCATTTATGCTAATGGCCCTACTGGCTGCTGTGAGCTGATAGGTTTTTGTAATTTGGGTTTGCATGTATTTGAAAATTCGTAAAACTCATTATTTTTCTGCGCCGTTTTCTTTTCTGTTACAAAAAGGAAACAAATGGGACTACATTATAACTCTTGAAATTGTCTTCTTAGAAGGTTGCCCTCTTTTGAATTTTTTGGTCGATTTTCCACCCCAGAGTTTTTTTAGAGAGCAGGTGTCATTTCCCGAACTGCAAGTTTGGTGAATATTTATTGACCTTTAGAAATGGGTTTAAAGCTGCTGTTGTGGGAAGTGGCCTCAAGCAGGCAGCATTTCTCCATTCCCAAATCTGGTTTCTAGGGCAGCAGAGCCTTTCTGGAAGTCGTGTTCCTAGGTTGTAAATTACATTGGAATGTGCATGGAGAAACCCCCATAAGTTTATGTCTCATTATTTCTTCTTGGTTTTAAAAATTTTTTAATTGTGGTAAAGCTTAGAATATTGTTTGTCCTAGGTGTACACAATCTGGTTCATTTGTAGATTATATATGTCTATTCAAGTACAGATCCTCTTCCCATGTAAAATGTTACAGAATGTTCCGCAGACCTCCCTTGCTATATGGTCGGTCTTTTTGAGATATGTATATAATATGTGTTTGTATACATATAGTAACACTAATCTTAATTTATCCATTCACTCCACCTTTCCTTTTAGATGAGCATAGTTTGTTTTCTAAGTCTGTGAGTGTCTTTCTCTGTGGAAATATGTTCATTTGTGTCAGTTATTAGATAACGCCTATAAGTGATATCATAGAATATAGGTCTTTTGCTTTTGGACTTACCTCATGTTTCGTGATTATCTCCAGACTCATTTGTGGTGCCTCAGGGAGCAATGGTTCATTGTTTTCCATGGCTAATATTCCATTGTGTACATGGACCACTTCTTCTTTATCCATTCACCTCTTGTTGGATATTTTGATTGCTTCACGGTCTTGGCTATTGTGAATAAGGCTGCACTGCAGCTTTTGCGGCCTGTGTCTTCTCGATTCTTGTCTTCTCAGGTGAGAGGTCCAATGGTGTGCCTGCTGGATTGAATGGTACCTCCATTTTTACTTTTAAACACAGCTCCTTTCTATTCTCATTATTGGCTGTTACCCTTTTACGTCTCAACAGCAGGTAGAGGGTTCACAGTTCTCTAAAACCCCTTCAGCATTTATTGTTCGTAGACTTTTTGCTGATGGTCAGTCGATTGGTGTAAGTTGAAAACTTTTTGTAGATTAGATTGCATGGGTCTAACACTCCCTGAGGTTGAGCTTTTATCCATTTTCCTTTTTTTTTAAAAGAGCGTCAGTAAAACGTAACTCTTCATATTCTCTTCTTGAAACATTTGCCTGTTTTGAAATTTTTTGTCCATTCCCTACTTCAGCACAATTTTTTAGGGCAGGTGTCCTTACAGCCCTGAGTCCTTGTGAATGTTAAGTGACCATTAGCTGTGACTTTAAAGCTGCTCTTGCAGGAAACGGCCACAAGGTGGCAGCATTTCTCCTTTACCAAATTTGGTTACTAGGGAAACAGAGCCTTAATGGAAGTGGTGTTCTAGGTTGTAAATTAAAATGGAATGTGCCAGGAAAAAGCCCTTTAAGTTTATGTCTCATTACTTCTTGTTCATATTTGTAATTTACTTTTTATTTTTTATCCCAGCAAATTTGATTACAATGGTTTGTTTCTTCTTGGTGTGCAAGATGTGGTTCTTTCACACATATATGTGTATCTATTCTTCCTCGCATCCTTTTCCCATTTAGGTTATGACAGAATGTTGAATAGTCTTCTCCTGGTCTTCCGTACGCCTTTGGTGATTATATATTTCACATGGTTTGTATATCTCTGTTAACCCCAATATGGTAATGTATCCAATCCTCATCCCTTTCTATTTGGTGAACCTAAGTTTTTTTAATGAATCTGTGATTGCCTTTCTCTGTGGAAATATCTTCATTGGTATCAATTTTTAAGTAACTCCTAAAAGTGATATGATAGGATATGTGTCTTTTGCTTTCTTACTTACTACAGGTGGCCTGATTACGTCTAGACTCATCTATGGTGCTGCAAATGGCATTGTTTCATTTTTTTCAGTAGCGAATATTCCATCTGTACATGGAGGAGTTCTTCTGTGTCCACCCATCTGTTGGTGGACTTTTTGGTTACTTCCATATCTTGGCTATTGTGATACTGTGCAATGCAGATTTGCCTGCCTGTGTCTTTCCAATTCTGTCTTCTTAGATTATAGGTCGAGGAGTGGGCCTGTTAGGTCATATGGTAGCTCAATGTTTACCTTTTTAAGGCACCTCCTTTCTGTTCTCATCTGTGGCCCTTTCCAACTTACGTCCCACTTGAAGTTGAGGGTATACACTTCTCCACAACACCTTCAGCACTTATTGTTTGTAGTTTTCTTGCTGATGGTTACTCTTGCAATTGTGAGCTGATACCTCTTTGTGGTTGAATTCGCATGTGCCTCAAAATCCATTGAAACTGAGCTTTAAGGCATGTCCTTTTTATTTTTCAAGCTGTGATTACCCCTTAGTACTTCAAAGTGTTCTCTTAAAGTATGTGTCACATTTTGAAATGTTTTGGCCATTACCTCCCTCAAGACATTTTGAGGGCAGTTTTCATTTACAGTTCTGCAGTATTTGTTCCTATGAAATGACCATTAGCACAGGCTTTAAAGCTGCTTTTGCAGGTAACTGCCAGAGGGCAGCAGCCTTTCTATTTTCCCCACCCTGGTAACTAGGGAAAAGCCCTTACGGCCGGTGGGGTTTCTCGGTTATAAATTAGAGTGGAGTGTGCCTGGACAAACCCACACAAGCTGATGTCTCCTTATTTTTGTTGGATTTTTAAATGTAATTTTTATTTTTTATTGGAGTAATTTTCGACTGTGTGCGTGGACCACTTCTACTTTGTGCATTCCTCGGTTGATGGACATTTTCATTGCTTCCAAGTGTTGGCTATGGTAAATATTGTTTTAGTGCAGGATTGCCAGCCTGTGACTTTTTGATTCTCATTTTCTCAGGTGATAGGCCCAGCAGTGGGTGTGATTGACTGACTGGTAGCACCGTATTTCCCTTTTCAATGCACCTTCTTTGTGTTTTCATTAGTGGCACTTACCACGTCCCCTTTAGAATCGAGGGTACACATTTCTCCACAATCGTTTCAGCATTTATTGTTTGCAGCATTTATGCTAATGGCCCTTCTGGCTGCTGTGAGCTGATAGGTTTTTGTAATTTGGGTTTGCATGTCTCTGAAAATTCGTAAAACTCATCATTTTTCTCCGCCGTTTTCTTTTCTGTTAAAAAAAGGAAACAATTGGGAGTTCAATATAACTCTTGATATGGTCTTCTTGGAAGGTTGCCCTCTTTTGAATTTTTTGGTCAATTTTCCACCCCAGAATTTTTTAGAGAGCAGGTGTCATTTACCGAACTGCAAGTTTGGTGAATATTTAGTGACCTTTAGCAATGGGTTTAAAGCTGATTTGTGGGAAGTGGCCTCAAGCAGGCAGCATTTCTCCATTCCCAAATCTGGGTACTAGGGCAGCAGAGCCTTTCTGGAAGTCGTGTTCCTAGGTTGTAAATTACGTTGGAATGTGCATGGAGAAACGCCCCTAAGTTTATGTCTCATTATTTCTTCTTGGTATAAAAAATTTTTTAAATTGGAGTAAAGCTTAGAATATTGTTTGTCCTAGGTGTACACAATCTGGTTCATTTGTACATTATATATGTCTATTCAAGTACAGATCCTCTTCCCATGTAAAATGTTACACAGGGTTCCGCAGACCTCCCTTGCTATATGGTCAGTCTTTTTGAGATATGTATATAATATGTGTTTGTATACATATAGTAACACTAATCTTAATTTATCCATTCCCCCCACCGTTCCTTTTAGATGAGCATAGTTTGTTTTCTAAGTCTGTGAGTGTCTTTCTCTGTGGAAATATGTTCATTTGTGTCAGTTATTAGATAACGCCTATAAGTGATATCATAGAATATAGGTCTTTTGCTTTCCGACTTACCTCATGTTTCATGATTATCTCCAGACTCATTTGTGGTGCCTCAGAGAGCAATGGTTCATTGTTTTCCATGGCTAATATTCCATTGTGTACATGGACCACTTCTTCTTTATCCATTCACCTCTTGTTGGATATTTTGATTGCTTCACTGTCTTGGCTATTGTGAATAAGGCTGCACTGCAGCTTTTGCGGCCTGTGTCTTCTCGATTCTTGTCTTCTCAGGTGAGAGGTCCAATGGTGCGCCTGCTGGATTGAATGGTACCTCCATTTTTACTTTTAAACACAGCTCCTTTCTGTTCTCATTATTGGCTGTTACCCTTTTACGTCTCACCAGCAGGTAGAGGGTACACAGTTCTGTAAAACCCCTTCACATTTTATTGTTCGTAGACTTTTTGCTGATGGTCAGTCGACTGGTGTAAGTTGAAACTTTTTGTAGATTAGATTGCAGGTGTCTAACACTCCCTGAGGTTGAGCTTTTATCCATTTACCTTTTTTTTAAAAAGAGTGTGAGTAAAACTTAACTCTTCATAATCTCTTCTTGAAACATTTGCCTGTTTTGAATTTTTTTGTTCATTCCCTACTTCAGCACAATTTTTTAGGGCAGGTGTCCTTTACAACCCTGAGTCTTTGTGAATGTTAAGTGACCATTAGCTGTGAGTTTAAAGCTGCTCTTGCAGGAAACGGCCACAAGGTGGCAGCATTTCTCCTTTATCAAATTTGGTTACGAGGGAAACAGAGCCTTAATGGAAGTGGTGTTCTAGGTTGTATATTAGAATGGAATATGCCAGGAAAAAGCCCTTTAAGTTTATGTCTCATTACTTCTTGTTCATATTTGTAATTTACGTTTTATTTTTTATCCCAGCAAATTTGATTACAATGGTTTGTTTGCTCTAGGTGTGCAAGATGTGGTTCTTTCACACATATACAGGTATCTATTCTTCCTCACATCCTTTTCTCATGTACGTTATGACAGAATGTTGAGTAGTCTTCTCCTGGTCTTCCGTACGCCTTTGGTGATTATATATTTCACATGGTTTGTATATCTCTGTTAACCCCAATATGGTAATGTATCCAATCCTCATCCCTTTCTATTTGGTGAACCATAAGTTTTTTAATGAATCTGCGATTGCCTCTCTCTGTGGAAATATCTTCATTGGTATCGATTTTTAAGTAACTCCTAAAAGTGATATGATAGGATATGTGTCTTTTGCTTTCTCACTTACTACAGGTGGCGTGATTACGTCTAGACTCATCTATGGTGCTGCAAATGGCATTGTTTCATTTTTTCACTAGCTCATATTCCATCTGTACAGGTAGCAGTTCTTCTTTGTCCGCCCATCTGTCGGTGGACTTCTTGGTTACTTCCGTATCTTGGCTATTGTAATACTATGCAATGCAGATTTGCATACCTGTGTCCTTCCAATTCTGTCTTCTTAGTTTATAGGTCCAGGAATAGGTCTGCTGGATCCTATGGTAGCTCAATGTTTACCTTTTAAAGGCACCTCTATTCTGCTCTCTTTAGTGGCTCTTTCCAGGTTACGTCCCACATAAAGTTGAGGGTATGCATTTCTTCCCATCACCTTCAGCATTTATTCTTTGCAGTTTTTGCTGATGGTTATTCTGAGTGGTGTGAGCTGATACCTCTTTGTGGTTGAATTTGCATGTGTCTCATAATGCGTTGAAATTGAGCTTTTAGACATGTCCTTTTTATTTTTCCAGCTATGATTAGAGCTTATTTCTTCATAGTGTTTTCTTAAAGTATGTGTCACCATTTGAAATATTTTGGCCATTACCTCCCTCAAGACATTTTGAGGGCAAGTTTCATTTACAGTTCTGCAGTACTTGTTCCTATGAAATGACCATTAGCACGGGCTTTAAAGCTGCTTTTGCAGGTAACTGCCAGAGGGCAGCAGCCTTTCTATGTTCCCCACCCTGGTAACTAGGGAAAAGCCCTTGCGGCCTGTGGTGTTTCTCGGTTAAAAATTAGAGTGGAGTGTGCCTGGAGAAACCCACACAAGCTGATGTCTCCTTACTTTTGTTGGATTTTTAAATGTAATTTTTATTTTTTATTGGAGTAATTTTCCACTGTGTACGTGGACCACTTCTACTTTGTGCATTCCTCGGTTGATGGACATTTTCATTTCTTCCAAGTCTTGGCTATGGTAAATATTGTTGGAGTGCAGGATTGCCAGCTTGTGACTTTTTGATTCTCATTTTCTCAGGTGATAGGCCCAGCAGTGGGTGTGATTCATTGACTGGTAGCACCGTGTTTCCCTTTTCAAAGCACCTCCTTTGTGTTTTCATTAGTGGCTCTTACCACGTCCCCCTTAGAATCGAGGGTACGCATTTCTCCACAATCGCTTCAGCATTTACTGTTTGCAGCATTTATGCTAATGGCCCTACTGGCTGCTGTGAGCTGATAGTTTTTTGTAATTTGGGTTTGCATGTATTTGAAAATTCGTAAAACTCATTATTTTTCTGCGCCGTTTTCTTTTCTGTTACAAAAAGGAAACAAATGGGAGTACATTATAACTCTTGAAATTGTCTTCTTAGAAGGTTGCCCTCTTTTGAATTTTTTGGTCGATTTTCCACCCCAGAGTTTTTTTAGAGAGCAGGTGTCATTTCCCGAACTGCAAGTTTGGTGAATATTTATTGACCTTTAGAAATGGGTTTAAAGCTGCTGTTGTGGGAAGTGGCCTCAAGCAGGCAGCATTTCTCCATTCCCAAATCTGGTTTCTAGGGCAGCAGAGCCTTTCTGGAAGTCGTGTTCCTAGGTTGTAAATTACATTGGAATGTGCATGGAGAACCCCCCATAAGTTTATGTCTCATTATTTCTTCTTGGTTTTAAAATTTTTTTAATTGTGGTAAAGCTTAGAATATTGTTTGTCCTAGGTGTACACAATCTGGTTCATTTGTAGATTATATATGTCTATTCAAGTACAGATCCTCTTCCCATGTAAAATGTTACAGAATGTTCCGCAGACCTCCCTTGCTATATGGTCGGTCTTTTTGAGATATGTATATAATATGTGTTTGTATACATATAGTAACACTAATCTTAATTTATCCATTCACTCCACCTTTCCTTTTAGATGAGCATAGTTTGTTTTCTAAGTCTGTGAGTGTCTTTCTCTGTGGAAATATGTTCATTTGTGTCAGTTATTAGATAACGCCTATAAGTGATATCATAGAATATAGGTCTTTTGCTTTTGGACTTACCTCATGTTTCGTGATTATCTCCAGACTCATTTGTGGTGCCTCAGGGAGCAATGGTTCATTGTTTTCCATGGCTAATATTCCATTGTGTACATGGACCACTTCTTCTTTATCCATTCACCTCTTGTTGGATATTTTGATTGCTTCACGGTCTTGGCTATTGTGAATAAGGCTGCACTGCAGCTTTTGCGGCCTGTGTCTTCTCGATTCTTGTCTTCTCAGGTGAGAGGTCCAATGGTGTGCCTGCTGGATTGAATGGTACCTCCATTTTTACTTTTAAACACAGCTCCTTTCTATTCTCATTATTGGCTGTTACCCTTTTACGTCTCAACAGCAGGTAGAGGGTTCACAGTTCTCTAAAACCCCTTCAGCATTTATTGTTCGTAGACTTTTTGCTGATGGTCAGTCGATTGGTGTAAGTTGAAAACTTTTTGTAGATTAGATTGCATGGGTCTAACACTCCCTGAGGTTGAGCTTTTATCCATTTTCCTTTTTTTTTTAAAGAGCGTCAGTAAAACGTAACTCTTCATATTCTCTTCTTGAAACATTTGCCTGTTTTGAAAATTTTTGTTCATTCCCTACTTCAGCACAATTTTTTAGGGCAGGTGTCCTTTACAACCCTGAGTCTTTGTGAATGTTAAGTGACCATTAGCTGTGACTTTAAAGCTGCTCTTGCAGGAAACGGCCACAAGGTGGCAGCATTTCTCCTTTACCAAATTTGGTTACTAGGGAAACAGAGCCTTAATGGAAGTGGTGTTCTAGGTTGTAAATTAAAATGGAATGTGCCAGGAAAAAGCCCTTTAAGTTTATGTCTCATTACTTCTTGTTCATATTTGTAATTTACTTTTTATTTTTTATCCCAGCAAATTTGATTACAATGGTTTGTTTCTTCTTGGTGTGCAAGATGTGGTTCTTTCACACATATATGTGTATCTATTCTTCCTCGCATCCTTTTCCCATTTAGGTTATGACAGAATGTTGAGTAATCTTCTCCTGGTCTTCCGTACGCCTTTGGTGATTATATATTTCACATGGTTTGTATATCTCTGTTAACCCCAATATGGTAATGTATCCAATCCTCATCCCTTTCTATTTGGTGAACCTAAGTTTTTTTAATGAATCTGTGATTGCCTTTCTCTGTGGAAATATCTTCATTGGTATCAATTTTTAAGTAACTCCTAAAAGTGATATGATAGAATATGTGTCTTTTGCTTTCTTACTTACTACAGGTGGCGTGATTACGTCTAGACTCATCTATGGTGCTGCAAATGGCATTGTTTCATTTTTTTCAGTAGCGAACATTCCATCTGTACATGGAGGAGTTCTTCTTTGTCCACCCATCTGTTGGTGGACTTTTTGGTTACTTCCATATCTTGGCTATTGTGATACTGTGCAATGCAGATTTGCCTGCCTGTGTCTTTCCAATTCTGTCTTCTTAGATTATAGGTCGAGGAGTGGGCCTGTTAGGTCATATGGTAGCTCAATGTTTACCTTTTTAAGGCACCTCCTTTCTGTTCTCATCTGTGGCCCTTTCCAACTTACGTCCCACTTGAAGTTGAGGGTATACACTTCTCCACAACACCTTCAGCACTTATTGTTTGTAGTTTTCTTGCTGATGGTTACTCTTGCAATTGTGAGCTGATACCTCTTTGTGGTTGAATTCGCATGTGCCTCAAAATCCATTGAAACTGAGCTTTAAGGCATGTCCTTTTTATTTTTCAAGCTGTGATTACCCCTTAGTACTTCAAAGTGTTCTCTTAAAGTATGTGTCACATTTTGAAATGTTTTGGCCATTACCTTCCTCAAGACATTTTGAGGGCAGTTTTCATTTACAGTTCTGCAGTATTTGTTCCTATGAAATGACCATTAGCACAGGCTTTAAAGCTGCTTTTGCAGGTAACTGCCAGAGGGCAGCAGCCTTTCTATTTTCCCCACCCTGGTAACTAGGGAAAAGCCCTTACGGCCGGTGGGGTTTCTCGGTTATAAATTAGAGTGGAGTGTGCCTGGACAAACCCACACAAGCTGATGTCTCCTTATTTTGTTGGATTTTTAAATGTAATTTTTATTTTTTATTGGAGTAATTTTCGACTGTGTGCGTGGACCACTTCTACTTTGTGCATTCCTCGGTTGATGGACATTTTCATTGCTTCCAAGTGTTGGCTATGGTAAATATTGTTTTAGTGCAGGATTGCCAGCCTGTGACTTTTTGATTCTCATTTTCTCAGGTGATAGGCCCAGCAGTGGGTGTGATTGACTGACTGGTAGCACCGTATTTCCCTTTTCAATGCACCTTCTTTGTGTTTTCATTAGTGGCACTTACCACGTCCCCTTTAGAATCGAGGGTACACATTTCTCCACAATCGTTTCAGCATTTATTGTTTGCAGCATTTATGCTAATGGCCCTTCTGGCTGCTGTGAGCTGATAGGTTTTTGTAATTTGGGTTTGCATGTCTCTGAAAATTCGTAAAACTCATCATTTTTCTCCGCCGTTTTCTTTTCTGTTAAAAAAAGGAAACAATTGGGAGTACAATATAACTCTTGATATGGTCTTCTTGGAAGGTTGCCCTCTTTTGAATTTTTTGGTCAATTTTCCACCCCAGAATTTTTTTAGAGAGCAGGTGTCATTTACCGAACTGCAAGTTTGGTGAATATTTAGTGACCTTTAGCAATGGGTTTAAAGCTGATTTGTGGGAAGTGGCCTCAAGAAGGCAGCATTTCTCCATTCCCAAATCTGGGTACTAGGGCAGCAGAGCCTTTCTGGAAGTCGTGTTCCTAGCTTGTAAATTACGTTGGAATGTGCATGGAGAAACGCCCCTAAGTTTATGTCTCATTATTTCTTCTTGGTATAAAAATTTTTTTAAATTGGAGTAAAGCTTAGAATATTGTTTGTCCTAGGTGTACACAATCTGGTTCATTTGTAGATTATATATGTCTATTCAAGTACAGATCCTCTTCCCATGTAAAATGTTACACAGGGTTCCGCAGACCTCCCTTGCTATATGGTCAGTCTTTTTGAGATATGTATATAATATGTGTTTGTATACATATAGTAACACTAATCTTAATTTATCCATTCCCCCCACCGTTCCTTTTAGATGAGCATAGTTTGTTTTCTAAGTCTGTGAGTGTCTTTCTCTGTGGAAATATGTTCATTTGTGTCAGTTATTAGATAACGCCTATAAGTGATATCATAGAATATAGGTCTTTTGCTTTCCGACTTACCTCATGTTTCATGATTATCTCCAGACTCATTTGTGGTGCCTCAGAGAGCAATGGTTCATTGTTTTCCATGGCTAATATTCCATTGTGTACATGGACCACTTCTTCTTTATCCATTCACCTCTTGTTGGATATTTTGATTGCTTCACTGTCTTGGCTATTGTGAATAAGGCTGCACTGCAGCTTTTGCGGCCTGTGTCTTCTCGATTCTTGTCTTCTCAGGTGAGAGGTCCAATGGTGTGCCTGCTGGATTGAATGGTACCTCCATTTTTACTTTTAAACACAGTTCCTTTCTATTCTCATTATTGGCTGTTACCCTTTTACGTCTCACCAGCAGGTAGAGGGTACACAGTTCTGTAAAACCCCTTCAGCTTTTATTGTTCGTAGACTTTTTGCTGATGGTCAGTCGACTGGTGTAAGTTGAAACTTTTTGTAGATTAGATTGCAGGTGTCTATCACTCCCTGAGGTTGAGCTTTTATCCATTTTCCTTTTTTTTAAAAAGAGTGTGAGTAAAACTTAACTCTTCATAATCTCTTCTTGAAACATTTGCCTGTTTTGAATTTTTTTGTTCATTCCCTACTTCAGCACAATTTTTTAGGGCAGGTGTCCTTTACAACCCTGAGTCTTTGTTAATGTTAAGTGACCACTAGCTGTGAGTTTAAAGCTGCTCTTGCAGGAAACGGCCACAAGGTGGCAGCATTTCTCATTTACCAAATTTGGTTACGAGGGAAACAGAGCCTTAATGGAAGTGGTGTTCTAGGTTGTATATTAGAATGGAATATGCCAGGAAAAAGCCGTTTAAGTTTATGTCTCATTACTTCTTGTTCATATTTGTAATTTAGTTTATATTTTTTATCCCAGCAAATTTGATTACAATGGTTTGTTTGCTCTAGGTGTGCAAGATGTGGTTCTTTCACACATATACAGGTATCTATTCTTCCTCACATCCTTTTCTCATGTACGTTATGACAGAATGTTGAGTAGTCTTCTCCTGGTCTTCCGTACGTCTTTGGTGATTATATATTTCACATGGTTTGTATATCTCTGTTAACCCCAATATGGTAATGTATCCAATCCTCATCCCTTTCTATTTGGTGAACCATAAGTTTTTTAATGAATCTGCGATTGCCTCTCTCTGTGGAAATATCTTCATTGGTATCGATTTTTAAGTAACTCCTAAAAGTGATATCATAGGATATGTGTCTTTTGCTTTCTCACTTACTACAGGTGACGTGATTACGTCTAGACTCATCTATGGTGCTGCAAATGGCATTGTTTCATTTTTTCACTAGCTCATATTCCATCTGTACAGGTAGCAGTTCTTCTTTGTCCGCCCATCTGTCGGTGGACTTTTTGGTTACTTCCGTATCTTGGCTATTGTAATACTATGCAATGCAGATTTGCATACCTGTGTCCTTCCAATTCTGTCTTCTTAGTTTATAGGTCCAGGAATAGGTCTGCTGGATCCTATGGTAGCTCAATGTTTACCTTTTAAAGGCACCTCTATTCTGTTCTCTTTAGTGGCTCTTTCCAGCTTACGTCCCACATAAAGTTGAGGGTATGCATTTCTTCCCATCACCTTCAGCATTTATTCTTTGCAGTTTTTGCTGATGGTTATTCTGAGTGGTGTGAGCTGATACCTCTTTGTGGTTGAATTTGCATGTGTCTCATAATGCGTTGAAATAGAGCTTTTAGACATGTCCTTTTTATTTTTCCAGCTATGATTAGAGCTTATTTCTTCAAAGTGTTTTCTTAAAGTATGTGTCACCATTTGAAATATTTTGGCCATTACCTCCCTCAAGACATTTTGAGGGCAAGTTTCATTTACAGTTCTGCAGTACTTGTTCCTATGAAATGACCATTAGCACGGGCTTTAAAGCTGCTTTTGCAGGTAACTGCCAGAGGGCAGCAGCCTTTCTATGTTCCCCACCCTGGTAACTAGGGAAAAGCCCTTGCGGCCTGTGGTGTTTCTCGGTTAAAAATTAGAGTGGAGTGTGCCTGGAGAAACCCACACAAGCTGATGTCTCCTTACTTTTGTTGGATTTTTAAATGTAATTTTTATTTTTTATTGGAGTAATTTTCCACTGTGTACGTGGACCACTTCTACTTTGTGCATTCCTCGGTTGATGGACATTTTCATTTCTTCCAAGTGTTGGCTATGGTAAATATTGTTGGAGTGCAGGATTGCCAGCCTGTGACTTTTTGATTCTCATTTTCTCAGGTGATAGGCCCAGCAGTGGGTGTGATTCATTGACTGGTAGCACCGTGTTTCCCCTTTCAAAGCACCTCCTTTGTGTTTTCATTAGTGGCTCTTACCACGTCCCCCTTAGAATCGAGGGTACGCATTTCTCCACAATCGCTTCAGCATTTATTGTTTGCAGCATTTATGCTAATGGCCCTACTGGCTGCTGTGAGCTGATAGGTTTTTGTAATTTGTGTTTGCATGTATTTGAAAATTCGTAAAACTCATTATTTTTCTCCGCCGTTTTCTTTTCTGTTACAAAAAGGAAACAAATGGGAGTACATTATAACTCTTGAAATTGTCTTCTTAGAAGGTTGCCCTCTTTTGAATTTTTTGGTCGATTTTCCACCCCAGAGTTTTTTTAGAGAGCAGGTGTCATTTCCCGAACTGCAAGTTTGGTGAATATTTATTGACCTTTAGAAATGGGTTTAAAGCTGCTGTTGTGGGAAGTGGCCTCAAGCAGGCAGCATTTCTCCATTCCCAAATCTGGTTTCTAGGGCAGCAGAGCCTTTCTGGAAGTCGTGTTCCTAGGTTGTAAATTACATTGGAATGTGCATGGAGAAACCCCCATAAGTTTATGTCTCATTATTTCTTCTTGGTTTTAAAAATTTATTAATTGTGGTAAAGCTTAGAATATTGTTTGTCCTAGGTGTACACAATCTGGTTCATTTGTAGATTATATATGTCTATTCAAGTACAGATCCTCTTCCCATGTAAAATGTTACAGAATGTTCCGCAGACCTCCCTTGCTATATGGTCGGTCGTTTTGAGATATGTATATAATATGTGTTTGTATACATATAGTAACACTAATCTTAATTTATCCATTCCCCCCACCTTTCCTTTTAGATGAGCATAGTTTGTTTTCTAAGTCTGTGAGTGTCTTTCTCTGTGGAAATATGTTCATTTGTGTCAGTTATTAGATAACGCCTATAAGTGATATCATAGAATATAGGTCTTTTGCTTTCCGACTTACCTCATGTTTCATGATTATCTCCAGACTCATTTGTGGTGCCTCAGAGAGCAATGGTTCATTGTTTTCCATGGCTAATATTCCATTGTGTACATGGACCACTTCTTCTTTATCCATTCACCTCTTGTTGGATATTTTGATTGCTTCACGGTCTTGGCTATTGTGAATAAGGCTGCACTGCAGCTTTTGCGGCCTGTGTCTTCTCGATTCTTGCCTTCTCAGGTGAGAGGTCCAATGGTGTGCCTGCTGGATTGAATGGTACCTCCATTTTTACTTTTAAACACAGCTCCTTTCTATTCTCATTATTGGCTGTTACCCTTTTACGTCTCAACAGCAGGTAGAGGGTTCACAGTTCTCTAAAACCCCTTCAGCATTTATTGTTCGTAGACTTTTTGCTGATGGTCAGTCGATTGGTGTAAGTTGAAAACTTTTTGTAGATTAGATTGCATGGGTCTAACACTCCGTGAGGTTGAGCTTTTATCCATTTTCCTTTTTTTTAAAAGAGCGTCGGTAAAACGTAACTCTTCATATTCTCTTCTTGAAACATTTGCCTGTTTTGAAATTTTTTGTCCATTCCCTACTTCAGCACAATTTTTTAGGGCAGGTGTCCTTACAGCCCTGAGTCCTTGTGAATGTTAAGTGACCATTAGCTGTGACTTTAAAGCTGCTCTTGCAGGAAACGGCCACAAGGTGGCAGCATTTCTCCTTTACCAAATTTGGTTACTAGGGAAACAGAGCCTTAAAGGAAGTGGTGTTCTATGTTGTAAATTGAAATGGAATGTGCCAGGAAAAAGCCTTTTAAGTTTATCTCTCATTACTTCTTGTTCATATTTGTAATTTACTTTTTATTTTTTATCCCAGCAAATTTGATTACAATGGTTTGTTTCTTCTTGGTGTGCAAGATGTGGTTCTTTCACACATATATGTGTATCTATTCTTCCTCGCATCCTTTTCCCATTTAGGTTATGACAGAATGTTGAGTATTCTTCTCCTGGTCTTCCGTACGCCTTTGGTGATTATATATTTCACATGGTATGTATATCTCTGTTAACCCCAATATGGTAATGTATCCAATCCTCATCCCTTTCTATTTGGTGAACCATAAGTTTTCAAATGAATCTGCGATTGCCTCTCTCTGTTGAAATATCTTCATTGGTATCAATTTTTAAGTAACTCCTAAAAGTGGTATGATGGGATATGTGTCTTTTGCTTTCTCACTTACTACAGGTGGCATGATTACGTCTAGACTCATCTATGGTGCTGCAAATGGCATTGTTTCATTTTTTTCAGTAGCGAATATTCCATCTGTACATGGAGGAGTTCTTCTTTGTCCATCCTTCTGTTGGTGGCCTTTTTGGTTACTTCCATATCTTGGCTATTGTAATACTGTGCAATGCAGATTTCCTGCCTCTGTCTTTCCAATTCTCTCCTCTTAGATTATAGGTCGAGGAGTGGGCCTGCTGGATCATATGGTAGCTCAATGTTTACCTTTTTAAGGCACCTCCATTCTGTTCTAGTTCGTGGCCCTTTCCAAGTTACGTCCCCCTTGAAGTTGAGGGTATGCATTTCTCTACAACACCTTCAGCATTTATTGTTTCTAGTTTTCTTGCTGGTGGTTATTCTGACAATTGTGATCTGATACCTCTTTGTGGTTGAATTCGTACGTGCCTCATAATCCATTGAAAATGAGCTTGAAGGCATGTCCTTTCTTATTTTTCAAGCTGTGATTACCCCTTAGTTCTTCAAAGTGTTCTCTTAAAGTATGTGTCACATTTTGAAATGTATTGGCCATTACCTCCCTCAAGACATTTTGAGGGCAGGTTTCATTTACAGTTCTGCAGTACTTTTTCCTATGAAATCACCATTAGCACAGGCTTAAAGCTGTTTTTGCAGGTAACTGCCAGAGGGCAGCAGCCTTTCTATGTTCCCCACCCTGGTAACTCGGGAAAAGCCCTTGCAGCCTGTGGTGT
This sequence comes from Eschrichtius robustus, assembly GCF_028021215.1. NCBI lineage: Eukaryota > Metazoa > Chordata > Mammalia > Artiodactyla > Eschrichtiidae > Eschrichtius > Eschrichtius robustus. Next base: position 38,994,056 of record NC_090830.1, on the reverse strand, counting down.
TTCTCGGTTATATATTAGCGTGGAGTGTGCCTGGACAAACCCACACAAGCTGATGTCTCCTTACTTTCGTTGGATTTTTAAATGTAAGTTTTATTTTTTATTGGAGTAATTTTCCACTGTGTACGTGGACCACTTCTACTTTGTGCATTCCTCGGTTGATGGACATTTTCATTGCTTCCAAGTGTTGGCTATGGTAAATATTGTTGGAGTGCAGGATTGCCAGCCTGTGACTTTTTGATTCTCATTTTCTCAGGTGATAGGCCAAGCAGTGGTTGTGATTGACTGACTGGTAGCACCGTGTTTCCCTTTTCAAAGCACCTTCTTTGTGTTTTCATTAGTGGCACTTACCACGTCCCCTATAGAATCGAGGGTACACATTTCTCCACAATCGTTTCAGCATTTATTGTTTGCAGCATTTATGCTAATGGCCCTTCTGGCTGCTGTGAGCTGATAGGTTTTTGTAATTTGGGTTTGCATGTCTCTGAAAATTCCTAAAACTCATCATTTTTCTCCGCCGTTTTCTTTTCTGTTAAAAAAAGAAAACAGTTAGGAGTACAATATAACTCTTGATATGGTCTTCTTGGAAGGTTGCCCTCTTTTGAATTTTTTGGTCAATTTTCCACCCCAGAATTTTTTTAGAGAGCAGGTGTCATTTACCGAACTGCAAGTTTGGTGAATATTTAGAGACCTTTAGCAATGGTTTAAAGCTGATTTGTGGGAAGTGGCCTCAAGCAGGCAGCATTTCTCCATTCCCAAATCTGGGTACTAGGGCAGCAGAGCCTTTCTGGAAGTCGTGTTCCTAGGTTGTAAATTACGTTGGAATGTGCATGGAGAAAAGCCCATAAGTTTATGTCTCATTATTTCTTCTTGGTATAATTTTTTTTTTTAAATTTGAGTAAAGCTTAGAATATTGTTTGTCCTAGGTGTACACAATCTGGTTCATTTGTAGATTATATATGTCTATTCAAGTACAGATCCTCTTCCCATGTAAAATGTTACACAGGGTTCCGCAGACCTCCCTTGCTTTATGGTCGGTAGTTTTGAGATATGTATATAATATGTGTTTGTATACATATAGTAACACTAATCTTAATTTATCCATTCCCCCCACCGTTGCTTTTAGATGAGCATAGTTTGTTTTCTAAGTCTGTGAGTGTCTTTCTCTGTGGAAATATGTTCATTTGTGTCAGTTATTAGATAACGCCTATAAGTGATATCATAGAATATAGGTCTTTTGCTTTCCGACTTACCTCATGTTTCATGATTATCTCCAGACTCATTTGTGGTGCCTCAGAGAGCAATGGTTCATTGTTTTCCATGGCTAATATTCCATTGTGTACATGGACCACTTCTTCTTTATCCATTCACCTCTTGTTGGATATTTTGATTGCTTCACTGTCTTGGCTATTGTGAATAAGGCTGCACTGCAGCTTTTGCGGCCTGTGTCTTCTCGATTCTTGTCTTCTCAGGTGAGAGGTCCAATGGTGTGCCTGCTGGATTGAATGGTACCTCCATTTTGACTTTTAAACACAGCTCCTTTCTGTTCTCATTATTGGCTCTTATCCTTTTACGTCTCACCAGCAGGTTGAGGGTACACAGTTCTGTAAAACCCCTTCAGCATTTATTGTTTGTAGACTTTTTGCTGATGGTCATTCGACTGATGTAAGTTGAAACTTTTTGTAGATTAGATTACATGTGTCTAACACTCCCTGAGGTTGAGCTTTTATCCATTTTCCTTTTTTTTTAAAAGTGTGTGAGTAAAACTTAAGTCTTCATAATCTCTTCTTGAAACATTTGCCTGTTTTGAATTTTTTTGTCCATTCCCTACTTCAGCTCAATTTTTTAGGGCAGGTATCCTTTACAGCCCTGAGTCCTTGTGAATGTTAAGTGACCATTAGCTGTGAGTTTAAAGCTGCTCTTGCAGGAAACGGCCACAAGGTGGCAGCATTTCTCCTTTACCAAATTTGGTTACTAGGGAAACAGAGCCTTAATGGAAGTGGTGTTCTAGGTTGTATATTAGAATGGAATATGCCAGGAAAAAGCCCTTTAAGTTTATGTCTCATTACTTCTTGTTCATATTTGTAATTTACTTTTTATTTTTTATCCCAGCAAATTTGATTACAATGGTTTGTTTGCTCTAGGTGTGCAAGATGTGGTTCTTTCACACATATACAGGTATCTATTTTTCCTCGCATCCTTTTCCCATGTAGGTTATGGCACAATGTTGAGTAGTCTTCTCCTGGACTTCCGTACGTCTTTGGTGGTTATATATTTCACATGGTTTGTATATCTCTGTTAACCCCAATATGGTAATGTATCCAATCCTCATCCCTTTCTATTTGGTGAACCATAAGTTTTTAAATGAATCTGCGATTGCCTCTCTCTGTGGAAATATCTTCATTGGTATCAATTTTTAAGTAACTCCTAAAAGTGATATGATAGGATATGTGTCTTTTGCTTTCTCACTTACTACAGGTGGCGTGATTACGACTAGACTCATCTATGGTGCTGCAAATGGCATTGTTTCATTTTTTCACTTCCTCATATTCCATCTGCACAGGTAGCAGTTCTTCTTTGTCCGCCCATCTGTCGGTGGACTTTTTGGTTACTTCCGTATCTTGGCTATTGTAATACTATGCAATGCAGATTTGCATACCTGTGTCCTTCCAATTCTGTCTTCTTAGTTTATAGGTCCAGGAATAGGTCTGCTGGATCCTATGGTAGCTCAATGTTTACCTTTTAAAGGCACCTCTATTCTGTTCTCTTTAGTGGCTCTTTCCAGCTTACGTCCCACATAAAGTTGAGGGTATGCATTTCTTCCCAGCACCTTCAGCATTTATTCTTTGTAGTTTTTGCTGATGGTTATTCTGAGTGGTGTGAGCTGATACCTCTTTGTGGTTGAATTTGCATGTGTCTCATAATGCGTTGAAATTGAGCTTTTAGACATGTCCTTTTTATTTTTCCAGCTATGATTAGAGCTTATTTCTTCAAAGTGTTTTCTTAAAGTATGTGTCACCATTTGAAATATTTTGGCCATTACCTCCCTCAAGACATTTTGAGGGCAAGTTTCATTTACAGTTCTGCAGTACTTGTTCCTATGAAATGACCATTAGCACGGGCTTTAAAGCTGCTTTTGCAGGTAACTGCCAGAGGGCAGCAGCCTTTCTATGTTCCCCACCCTGGTAACTAGGGAAAAGCCCTTGCGGCCTGTGGTGTTTCTCGGTTAAAAATTAGAGTGGAGTGTGCCTGGAGAAACCCACACAAGCTGATGTCTCCTTACTTTTGTTGGATTTTTAAATGTAATTTTTATTTTTTATTGGAGTAATTTTCCACTGTGTACGTGGACCACTTCTACTTTGTGCATTCCTCGGTTGATGGACATTTTCATTTCTTCCAAGTGTTGGCTATGGTAAATATTGTTGGAGTGCAGTATTGCCAGCCTGTGACTTTTTGATTCTCATTTTCTCAGGTGATAGGCCCAGCAGTGGGTGTGATTCATTGACTGGTAGCACCGTGTTTCCCTTTTCAAAGCACCTCCTTTGTGTTTTCATTAGTGGCTCTTACCACGTCCCCCTTAGAATCGAGGTTACGCATTTCTCCACAATCGCTTCAGCATTTATTGTTTGCAGCATTTATGCTAATGGCCCTACTGGCTGCTGTGAGCTGATAGGTTTTTGTAATTTGGATTTGCATGTATTTGAAAATTCGTAAAATTCATTATTTTTCTCCGCCGTTTTCTTTTCTGTTACAAAAAGGAAACAAATGGGAGTACATTATAACTCTTGAAATTGTCTTCTTAGAAGGTTGCCCTCTTTTGAATTTTTTGGTCGATTTTCCACCCCAGAGTTTTTTTAGAGAGCAGGTGTCATTTCCCGAACTGCAAGTTTGGTGAATATTTATTGACCTTTAGAAATGGGTTTAAAGCTGCTGTTGTGGGAAGTGGCCTCAAGCAGGCAGCATTTCTCCATTCCCAAATCTGGTTTCTAGGGCAGCAGAGCCTTTCTGGAAGTCGTGTTCCTAGGTTGTAAATTACATTGGAATGTGCATGGAGAAACCCCCATAAGTTTATGTCTCATTATTTCTTCTTGGTTTTAAAATTTTTTTTAATTGTGGTAAAGCGTAGAATATTGTTTGTCCTAGGTGTACACAATCTGGTTCATTTGTAGATTATATATGTCTATTCAAGTACAGATCCTCTTCCCATGTAAAATGTTACAGAATGTTCCGCAGACCTCCCTTGCTATATGGTCGGTCTTTTTGAGATATGTATATAATATGTGTTTGTATACATATAGTAACACTAATCTTAATTTATCCATTCCCCCCACCTTTCCTTTTAGATGAGCATAGTTTGTTTTCTAAGTCTGTGAGTGTCTTTCTCTGTGGAAATATGTTCATTTGTGTCAGTTATTAGATAACGCCTATAAGTGATATCATAGAATATAGGTCTTTTGCTTTTGGACTTACCTCATGTTTCGTGATTATCTCCAGACTCATTTGTGGTGCCTCAGAGAGCAATGGTTCATTGTTTTCTATGGCTAATATTCCATTGTGTACATGGACCACTTCTTCTTTATCCATTCACCTCTTGTTGGATATTTTGATTGCTTCACGGTCTTGGCTATTGTGAATAAGGCTGCACTGCAGCTTTTGCGGCCTGTGTCTTCTCGATTCTTGTCTTCTCAGGTGAGAGGTCCAATGGCGTGCCTGCTGGATTGAATGGTATCTCCATTTTTACTTTTAAACACAGCTCCTTTCTATTCTCATTATTGGCTGTTACCCTTTTACGTCTCAACAGCAGGTAGAGGGTTCACAGTTCTCTAAAACCCCTTCAGCATTTATTGTTCGTAGACTTTGTGCTGATGGTCAGTCGATTGGTGTAAGTTGAAAACTTTTTGTAGATTAGATTGCATGGGTCTAACACTCCCTGAGGTTGAGCTTTTATCCATTTTCCTTTTTTTTTAAAGAGCGTCAGTAAAACGTAACTCTTCATATTCTCTTCTTGAAACATTTGCCTGTTTTGAAATTTTTTGTCCATTCCCTACTTCAGCACAATTTTTTAGGGCAGGTGTCCTTTCAGCCCTGAGTCCTTGTGAATGTTAAGTGACCATTAGCTGTGACTTTAAAGCTGCTCTTGCAGGAAACGGCCACAAGGTGGCAGCATTTCTCCTTTACCAAATTTGGTTACTAGGGAAACAGAGCCTTAATGGAAGTGGTGATCTAGGTTGTAAATTAAAATGGAATGTGCCAGGAAAAAGCCCTTTAAGTTTATGTCTCATTACTTCTTGTTCATATTTGTAATTTACTTTTTATTTTTTATCCCAGCAAATTTGATTACAATGGTTTGTTTCTTCTTGGTGTGCAAGATGTGGTTCTTTCACACATATATGTGTATCTATTCTTCCTCGCATCCTTTTCCCATTTTGGTTATGACAGAATGTTGAGTAGTCTTCTCCTGGTCTTCCGTACGTCTTTGGTGGTTATATATTTCACATGGTTTGTATATCTCTGTTAACCCCAATATGGTAATGTATCCAATCCTCATCCCTTTCTATTTGGTGAACCATAAGTTTTCAAATGAATCTGCGATTGCCTCTCTCTGTTGAAATATCTTCATTGGTATCAATTTTTTAGTAACTCCTAAAAGTGGTATGATAGGATATGTGTCTTTTGCTTTCTCACTTACTACAGGTGGCATGATTACGTCTAGACCCATCTATGGTGCTGCAAATGGCATTGTTTCTTTTTTTTCACTAGCGAATATTCCATCTGTACATGGAGGTGTTCTTCTTTGTCCATCCATCTGTTGGTGGCCTTTTTGGTTACTTCCATATCTTGGCTATTGTAATACTGTGCAATGCAGATTTCCTGCCTCTGTCTTTCCAATTCTCTCCTCTTAGAATATAGGTCGAGGAGTGGGCCTGCTGGATCATATGGTAGCTCAATGTTTACCTTTTTAAGGCACCTCCATTCTGTTCTAGTTCGTGGCCCTTTCCAAGTTACGTCCCCCTTGAAGTTGAGGGTATGCATTTCTCAACAACACCTTCAGCATTTATTGTTTGTAGTTTTCTTGCTGGTGGTTATTCTGACAAGTGTGATCTGATACCTCTTTGTGGTTGAATTCGCACGTGCCTCATAATCCATTGAAAATGAGCTTGAAGGCATGTCCTTTTTTTATTTTTCAAGCTGTGATTACCCTTTAGTTCTTCAAAGTGTTCTCTTAAAGTATGTGTCACATTTTGAAATGTATTGGCCATTACCTCCCTCAAGACATTTTGAGGGCAGGTTTCATTTACAGTTCTGCAGTACTTCTTCCTATGAAATGACCATTAGCACAGGCTTAAAGCTGTTTTTGCAGGTAACTGCCAGAGGGCAGCAGCCTTTCTATGTTCCCCACCCTGGTAACTCGGGAAAAGCCCTTGCACCCTGTGGTGTTTCTCGGTTATAAATTAGCGTGGAGTGTGCCTGGACAAACCCACACAAGCTGATGTCTCCTTACTTTCGTTGGATTTTTAAATGTAAGTTTTATTTTTTATTGGAGTAATTTTCCACTGTGTACGTGGACCACTTCTACTTTCTGCATTCCTCGGTTGATGGACATTTTCATTGCTTCCAAGTGTTGGCTATGGTAAATATTGTTTTAGTGCAGGATTGCCTGCCTGTGACTTTTTGATTCTCATTTTCTCAGGTGATAGGCCAAGCAGTGGTTGTGATTGACTGACTGGTAGCACCGTGTTTCCCTTTTCAAAGCACCTTCTTTGTGTTTTCATTAGTGGCACTTACCACGTCCCCTTTAGAATCGAGGGTACACATTTCTCCACAATCGTTTCAGCATTTATTGTTTGCAGCATTTATGCTAATGGCCCTTCTGGCTGCTGTGAGTTGATAGGTTTTTGTAATTTGGGTTTGCATGTCTCTGAAAATTCGTAAAACTCATCATTTTTCTCCGCCGTTTTCTTTTCTGTTAAAAAAAGGAAACAGTTGGGAGTACAATATAACTCTTGATATGGTCTTCTTGGAAGGTTGCCCTCTTTTGAATTTTTTGGTCAATTTTCCACCCCAGAATTTTTTTAGAGAGCAGGTGTCATTTACCGAACTGCAAGTTTGGTGAATATTTAGTGACCTTTAGCAATGGGTTTAAAGCTGATTTGTGGGAAGTGGCCTCAAGCAGGCAGCATTTCTCCATTCCCAAATCTGGGTACTAGGGCAGCAGAGCCTTTCTGGAAGTCGTGTTCCTAAGTTGTAAATTACGTTGGAATGTGCATGGAGAAACGCCCCTAAGTTTATGTCTCATTATTTCTTCTTGGTATAAAAATTTTTTTAATTTGAGTAAAGCTTAGAATATTGTTTGTCCTAGGTGTACACAATCTGGTTCATTTGTAGATTATATATGTCTATTCAAGTACAGATCCTCTTCCCATGTAAAATGTTACACAGGGTTCTGCAGTCCTCCCTTGCTATATGGTCGGTAGTTTTGAGATATGTATATGTGTTTGTATACATATAGTAACACTAATCTTAATTTATCCATTCCCCCCACCTTTCCTTTTAGATGAGCATAGTTTGTTTTCTAAGTCTGTGAGTGTGTATCTCTGTGGAAATATGTTCATTTGTGTCAGTTATTAGATAACGCCTATAAGTGATATCATAGAATATAGGTCTTTTGCTTTCCGACTTACCTCATGATTCATGATTATCTAAAGACTCATTTGTGGTGCCTCAGAGAGCAATGGTTCATTGTTTTCCATGGCCAATATTCCATTGTGTACCTGGACCACTTCTTCTTTATCCATTCACCTCTTGTTGGATATTTTGATTGCTTCACGGTCTTGGCTATTGTGAATAAGGCTGCACTGCAGCTTTTGCGGCCTGTGTCTTCTCGATTCTTGTCTTCTCAGGTGAGAGGTCCAATGGTGTGCCTGCTGGATTGAATGGTACCTACATTTTTACTTTTAAACACAGCTCCTTTCTGTTCTCATTATTGGCTGTTATCCTTTTACGTCTCACCAGCAGGTTGAGGGTACACAGTTCTGTAAAACCCCTTCAGCATTTATTTTTTGTAGACTTTTTGCTGATGGTCAGTCGACTGGTGTAAGTTGAAACTTTTTGTAGATTAGATTGCATGCGTCTAACACTCCCTGAGGTTGAGCTTTTATCCATGTTCCTTTTTTTTTAAAAAAATAGTGTAAAACTTAACTCTTCATAATCTCTTCTTGAAACATTTGCCTGTTTTGAATTTTATTGTCCACTCCCTACTTCAGCACAATATTTTAGGGCAGGTGTTCTTTACAGCCCTGAGTCTTTGTGAATTTTAAGTGACCATTAGCTGTGAGTTTAAAGCTGCTCTTGCAGGTAACGGCCACAAGGTGGCATCATTTCTCCTTTACCAAATTTGGTTACGAGGGAAACAGAGCCTTAATGGAAGTGGTGTTCTAGGTTGTATATTAGAATGGAATATGCCAGGAGAAAGCCCTTTAAGTTTATGTCTCATTACTTCTTGTTCATATTTGTAATTTACGTTTTATTTTTTATCCCAGCAAATTTGATTACAATGGTTTGTTTGCTCTAGGTGTGCAAGATGTGGCTCTTTCACACATATACAGGTATCTATTCTTCCTCGCATCCTTTTCTCATGTAGGTTATGACGGAATGTTGAGTAGTCTTCTCCTGGTCTTCCGTACGTCTTTGGTGGTTATATATTTCACATGGTTTGTATATCTCTGTTAACCCCAATATGGTAATGTATCCAATCCTCATCCCTTTCTATTTGGTGAACCATAAGTTTTTAAATGAATCTGCGATTGCCTCTCTCTGTGGAAATATCTTCATTGGTATCAATTTTTAAGTAACTCCTAAAAGTGATATGATAGGATATGTGTCTTTTGCTTTCTCACTTACTACAGGTGGCGTGATTACGACTAGACTCATCTATGGTGCTGCAAATGGCATTGTTTCATTTTTTCACTACCTCATATTCCATCTGCACAGGTAGCAGTTCTTCTTTGTCCGCCCATCTGTCGGTGGACTTTTTGGTTACTTCCGTATCTTGGCTATTGTAATACTATGCAATGCAGATTTGCATACCTGTGTCCTTCCAATTCTGTCTTCTTAGTTTATAGGTCCAGGAATAGGTCTGCTGGATCCTATGGTAGCTCAATGTTTACCTTTTAAAGGCACCTCTATTCTGTTCTCTTTAGTGGCTCTTTCCAGGTTACGTCCCACATAAAGTTGAGGGTATGCATTTCTTCCCAGCACCTTCAGCATTTATTCTTTGTAGTTTTTGCTGATGGTTATTCTGAGTGGTGTGAGCTGATACCTCTTTGTGGTTGAATTTGCATGTGTCTCATAATGCGTTGAAATTGAGCTTTTAGACATGTCCTTTTTATTTTTCCAGCTATGATTAGAGCTTATTTCTTCAAAGTGTTTTCTTAAAGTATGTGTCACCATTTGAAATATTTTGGCCATTACCTCCCTCAAGACATTTTGAGGGCAAGTTTCATTTACAGTTCTGCAGTACTTGTTCCTATGAAATGACCATTAGCACGGGCTTTAAAGCTGCTTTTGCAGGTAACTGCCAGAGGGCAGCAGCCTTTCTATGTTCCCCACCCTGGTAAATAGGGAAAAGCCCTTGCGGCCTGTGGTGTTTCTCGGTTAAAAATTAGAGTGGAGTGTGCCTGGAGAAACCCACACAAGCTGATGTCTCCTTACTTTTGTTGGATTTTTAAATGTAATTTTTATTTTTTATTGGAGTAATTTTCCACTGTGTACGTGGACCACTTCTACTTTGTGCATTCCTCGGTTGATGGACATTTTCATTTCTTCCAAGTGTTGGCTATGGTAAATATTGTTGGAGTGCAGTATTGCCAGCCTGTGACTTTTTGATTCTCATTTTCTCAGGTGATAGGCCCAGCAGTGGGTGTGATTCATTGACTGGTAGCACCGTGTTTCCCTTTTCAAAGCACCTCCTTTGTGTTTTCATTAGTGGCTCTTACCACGTCCCCCTTAGAATCGAGGGTACGCATTTCTCCACAATCGCTTCAGCATTTATTGTTTGCAGGATTTATGCTAATGGCCCTACTGGCTGCTGTGAGCTGACAGGTTTTTGTAATTTGGGTTTGCATGTATTTGAAAATTCGTAAAATTCATTATTTTTCTCCGCCGTTTTCTTTTCTGTTACAAAAAGGAAACAAATGGGAGTACATTATAACTCTTGAAATTGTCTTCTTAGAAGGTTGCCCTCTTTTGATTTTTTTGGTCGATTTTCCACCCCAGAGTTTTTTTAGAGAGCAGGTGTCATTTCCCGAACTGCAAGTTTGGTGAATATTTATTGACCTTTAGAAATGGGTTTAAAGCTGCTGTTGTGGGAAGTGGCCTCAAGCAGGCAGCATTTCTCCATTCCCAAATCTGGTTTCTAGGGCAGCAGAGCCTTTCTGGAAGTCGTGTTCCTAGGTTGTAAATTACATTGGAATGTGCATGGAGAAACCCCCATAAGTTTATGTCTCATTATTTCTTCTTGGTTTTAAAATTTTTTTTAATTGTGGTAAAGCGTAGAATATTGTTTGTCCTGGGTGTACACAATCTGGTTCATTTGTAGATTATATATGTCTATTCAAGTACAGATCCTCTTCCCAAGTAAAATGTTACAGAATGTTCCGCAGACCTCCCTTGCTATATGGTCGGTCTTTTTGAGATATGTATATAATATGTGTTTGTATACATATAGTAACACTAATCTTAATTTATCCATTCCCCCCACCTTTCCTTTTAGATGAGCATAGTTTGTTTTCTAAGTCTGTGAGTGTCTTTCTCTGTGGAAATATGTTCATTTGTGTCAGTTATTAGATAACGCCTATAAGTGATATCATAGAATATAGGTCTTTTGCTTTTGGACTTACCTCATGTTTCGTGATTATCTCCAGACTCATTTGTGGTGCCTCAGAGAGCAATGGTTCATTGTTTTCTATGGCTAATATTCCATTGTGTACATGGACCACTTCTTCTTTATCCATTCACCTCTTGTTGGATATTTTGATTGCTTCACGGTCTTGGCTATTGTGAATAAGGCTGCACTGCAGCTTTTGCGGCCTGTGTCTTCTCGATTCTTGTCTTCTCAGGTGAGAGGTCCAATGGCGTGACTGCTGGATTGAATGGTATCTCCATTTTTACTTTTAAACACAGCTCCTTTCTATTCTCATTATTGGCTGTTACCCTTTTACGTCTCAACAGCAGGTAGAGGGTTCACAGTTCTCTAAAACCCCTTCAGCATTTATTGTTCGTAGACTTTTTGCTGATGGTCAGTCGATTGGTGTAAGTTGAAAACTTTTTGTAGATTAGATTGCATGGGTCTAACACTCCGTGAGGTTGAGCTTTTATCCATTTTCCTTTTTTTTAAAAGAGCGTCGGTAAAACGTAACTCTTCATATTCTCTTCTTGAAACATTTGCCTGTTTTGAAATTTTTTGTCCATTCCCTACTTCAGCACAATTTTTTAGGGCAGGTGTCCTTACAGCCCTGAGTCCTTGTGAATGTTAAGTGACCATTAGCTGTGACTTTAAAGCTGCTCTTGCAGGAAACGGCCACAAGGTGGCAGCATTTCTCCTTTACCAAATTTGGTTACTAGGGAAACAGAGCCTTAAAGGAAGTGGTGTTCTATGTTGTAAATTAAAATGGAATGTGCCAGGAAAAAGCCTTTTAAGTTTATCTCTCATTACTTCTTGTTCATATTTGTAATTTACTTTTTATTTTTTATCCCAGCAAATTTGATTACAATGGTTTGTTTCTTCTTGGTGTGCAAGATGTGGTTCTTTCACACATATATGTGTATCTATTCTTCCTCGCATCCTTTTCCCATTTTGGTTATGACAGAATGTTGAGTAGTCTTCTCCTGGTCTTCCGTACGCCTTTGGTGGTTATATATTTCACATGGTTTGTATATCTCTGTTAACCCCAATATGGTAATGTATCCAATCCTCATCCCTTTCTATTTGGTGAACCATAAGTTTTCAAATGAATCTGCGATTGCCTCTCTCTGTTGAAATATCTTCATTGGTATCAATTTTTAAGTAACTCCTAAAAGTGGTATGATAGGATATGTGTCTTTTGCTTTCTCACTTACTACAGGTGGCATGATTACGTCTAGACTCATCTATGGTGCTGCAAATGGCATTGTTTCATTTTTTTCAGTAGCGAATATTCCATCTGTACATGGAGGAGTTCTTCTTTGTCCATCCTTCTGTTGGTGGCCTTTTTGGTTACTTCCATATCTTGGCTATTGTAATACTGTGCAATGCAGATTTCCTGCCTCTGTCTTTCCAATTCTCTCCTCTTAGATTATAGGTCGAGGAGTGGGCCTGCTGGATCATATGGTAGCTCAATGTTTACCTTTTTAAGGCACCTCCATTCTGTTCTAGTTCGTGGCCCTTTCCAAGTTACGTCCCCCTTGAAGTTGAGGGTATGCATTTCTCTACAACACCTTCAGCATTTATTGTTTCTAGTTTTCTTGCTGGTGGTTATTCTGACAATTGTGATCTGATACCTCTTTGTGGTTGAATTCGTACGTGCCTCATAACCCATTGAAAATGAGCTTGAAGGCATGTCCTTTCTTATTTTTCAAGCTGTGATTACCCCTTAGTTCTTCAAAGTGTTCTCTTAAAGTATGTGTCACATTTTGAAATGTATTGGCCATTACCTCCCTCAAGACATTTTGAGGGCAGGTTTCATTTACAGTTCTGCAGTACTTTTTCCTATGAAATGACCATTAGCACAGGCTTAAAGCTGTTTTTGCAGGTAACTGCCAGAGGGCAGCAGCCTTTCTATGTTCCCCACCCTGGTAACTCGGGAAAAGCCCTTGCAGCCTGTGGTGTTTCTCGGTTATATATTAGCGTGGAGTCTGCCTGGACAAACCCACACAAGCTGATGTCTCCTTACTTTCGTTGGATTTTTAAATGTAAGTTTTATTTTTTATTGGAGTAATTTTCCACTGTGTACGTGGACCACTTCTACTTAGTGCATTCCTCGGTTGATGGACATTTTCATTGCTTCCAAGTGTTGGCTATGGTAAATATTGTTGGAGTGCAGGATTGCCAGCCTGTGACTTTTTGATTCTCATTTTCTCAGGTGATAGGCCAAGCAGTGGTTGTGATTGACTGACTGGTAGCACCGTGTTTCCCTTTTCAAAGCACCTTCTTTGTGTTTTCATTAGTGGCACTTACCACGTCCCCTATAGAATCGAGGGTACACATTTCTCCACAATCGTTTCAGCATTTATTGTTTGCAGCATTTATGCTAATGGCCCTTCTGGCTGCTGTGAGCTGATAGGTTTTTGTAATTTGGGTTTGCATGTATTTGAAAATTCGTAAAACTCATTATTTTTCTCCGCCGTTTTCTTTTCTGTTACAAAAAGGAAACAAATGGGAGTACATTATAACTCTTGAAATTGTCTTCTTAGAAGGTTGCCCTCTTTTGAATTTTTTGGTCGATTTTCCACCCCAGAGTTTTTTTAGAGAGCAGGTGTCATTTCCCGAACTGCAAGTTTGGTGAATATTTATTGACCTTTAGAAATGGGTTTAAAGCTGCTGTTGTGGGAAGTGGCCTCAAGCAGGCAGCATTTCTCCATTCCCAAATCTGGTTTCTAGGGCAGCAGAGCCTTTCTGGAAGTCGTGTTCCTAGGTTGTAAATTACATTGGAATGTGCATGGAGAAACCCCCATAAGTTTATGTCTCATTATTTCTTCTTGGTTTTAAAAATTTATTAATTGTGGTAAAGCTTAGAATATTGTTTGTCCTAGGTGTACACAATCTGGTTCATTTGTAGATTATATATGTCTATTCAAGTACAGATCCTCTTCCCATGTAAAATGTTACAGAATGTTCCGCAGACCTCCCTTGCTATATGGTCGGTCGTTTTGAGATATGTATATAATATGTGTTTGTATACATATAGTAACACTAATCTTAATTTATCCATTCCCCCCACCTTTCCTTTTAGATGAGCATAGTTTGTTTTCTAAGTCTGTGAGTGTCTTTCTCTGTGGAAATATGTTCATTTGTGTCAGTTATTAGATAACGCCTATAAGTGATATCATAGAATATAGGTCTTTTGCTTTCCGACTTACCTCATGTTTCATGATTATCTCCAGACTCATTTGTGGTGCCTCAGAGAGCAATGGTTCATTGTTTTCCATGGCTAATATTCCATTGTGTACATGGACCACTTCTTCTTTATCCATTCACCTCTTGTTGGATATTTTGATTGCTTCACGGTCTTGGCTATTGTGAATAAGGCTGCACTGCAGCTTTTGCGGCCTGTGTCTTCTCGATTCTTGCCTTCTCAGGTGAGAGGTCCAATGGTGTGCCTGCTGGATTGAATGGTACCTCCATTTTTACTTTTAAACACAGCTCCTTTCTATTCTCATTATTGGCTGTTACCCTTTTACGTCTCAACAGCAGGTAGAGGGTTCACAGTTCTCTAAAACCCCTTCAGCATTTATTGTTCGTAGACTTTTTGCTGATGGTCAGTCGATTGGTGTAAGTTGAAAACTTTTTGTAGATTAGATTGCATGGGTCTAACACTCCGTGAGGTTGAGCTTTTATCCATTTTCCTTTTTTTTAAAAGAGCGTCGGTAAAACGTAACTCTTCATATTCTCTTCTTGAAACATTTGCCTGTTTTGAAATTTTTTGTCCATTCCCTACTTCAGCACAATTTTTTAGGGCAGGTGTCCTTACAGCCCTGAGTCCTTGTGAATGTTAAGTGACCATTAGCTGTGACTTTAAAGCTGCTCTTGCAGGAAACGGCCACAAGGTGGCAGCATTTCTCCTTTACCAAATTTGGTTACTAGGGAAACAGAGCCTTAAAGGAAGTGGTGTTCTATGTTGTAAATTAAAATGGAATGTGCCAGGAAAAAGCCTTTTAAGTTTATCTCTCATTACTTCTTGTTCATATTTGTAATTTACTTTTTATTTTTTATCCCAGCAAATTTGATTACAATGGTTTGTTTCTTCTTGGTGTGCAAGATGTGGTTCTTTCACACATATATGTGTATCTATTCTTCCTCGCATCCTTTTCCCATTTAGGTTATGACAGAATGTTGAGTATTCTTCTCCTGGTCTTCCGTACGCCTTTGGTGATTATATATTTCACATGGTATGTATATCTCTGTTAACCCCAATATGGTAATGTATCCAATCCTCATCCCTTTCTATTTGGTGAACCATAAGTTTTCAAATGAATCTGCGATTGCCTCTCTCTGTTGAAATATCTTCATTGGTATCAATTTTTAAGTAACTCCTAAAAGTGGTATGATAGGATATGTGTCTTTTGCTTTCTCACTTACTACAGGTGGCATGATTACGTCTAGACTCATCTATGGTGCTGCAAATGGCATTGTTTCATTTTTTTCAGTAGCGAATATTCCATCTGTACATGGAGGAGTTCTTCTTTGTCCATCCTTCTGTTGGTGGCCTTTTTGGTTACTTCCATATCTTGGCTATTGTAATACTGTGCAATGCAGATTTCCTGCCTCTGTCTTTCCAATTCTCTCCTCTTAGATTATAGGTCGAGGAGTGGGCCTGCTGGATCATATGGTAGCTCAATGTTTACCTTTTTAAGGCACCTCCATTCTGTTCTAGTTCGTGGCCCTTTCCAAGTTACGTCCCCCTTGAAGTTGAGGGTATGCATTTCTCTACAACACCTTCAGCATTTATTGTTTCTAGTTTTCTTGCTGGTGGTTATTCTGACAATTGTGATCTGATACCTCTTTGTGGTTGAATTCGTACGTGCCTCATAATCCATTGAAAATGAGTTTGAAGGCATGTCCTTTCTTATTTTTCAAGCTGTGATTACCCCTTAGTTCTTCAAAGTGTTCTCTTAAAGTATGTGTCACATTTTGAAATGTATTGGCCATTACCTCCCTCAAGACATTTTGAGGGCAGGTTTCATTTACAGTTCTGCAGTACTTTTTCCTATGAAATGACCATTAGCACAGGCTTAAAGCTGTTTTTGCAGGTAACTGCCAGAGGGCAGCAGCCTTTCTATGTTCCCCACCCTGGTAACTCGGGAAAAGCCCTTGCAGCCTGTGGTGTTTCTCGGTTATATATTAGCGTGGAGTGTGCCTGGACAAACCCACACAAGCTGATGTCTCCTTACTTTCGTTGGATTTTTAAATGTAAGTTTTATTTTTTATTGGAGTAATTTTCCACTGTGTACGTGGACCACTTCTACTTTGTGCATTCCTCGGTTGATGGACATTTTCATTGCTTCCAAGTGTTGGCTATGGTAAATATTGTTGGAGTGCAGGATTGCCAGCCTGTGACTTTTTGATTCTCATTTTCTCAGGTGATAGGCCAAGCAGTGGTTGTGATTGACTGACTGGTAGCACCGTGTTTCCCTTTTCAAAGCACCTTCTTTGTGTTTTCATTAGTGGCACTTACCACGTCCCCTATAGAATCGAGGGTACACATTTCTCCACAATCGTTTCAGCATTTATTGTTTGCAGCATTTATGCTAATGGCCCTTCTGGCTGCTGTGAGCTGATAGGTTTTTGTAATTTGGGTTTGCATGTCTCTGAAAATTCCTAAAACTCATCATTTTTCTCCGCCGTTTTCTTTTCTGTTAAAAAAAGAAAACAGTTAGGAGTACAATATAACTCTTGATATGGTCTTCTTGGAAGGTTGCCCTCTTTTGAATTTTTTGGTCAATTTTCCACCCCAGAATTTTTTTAGAGAGCAGGTGTCATTTACCGAACTGCAAGTTTGGTGAATATTTAGAGACCTTTAGCAATGGTTTAAAGCTGATTTGTGGGAAGTGGCCTCAAGCAGGCAGCATTTCTCCATTCCCAAATCTGGGTACTAGGGCAGCAGAGCCTTTCTGGAAGTCGTGTTCCTAGGTTGTAAATTACGTTGGAATGTGCATGGAGAAAAGCCCATAAGTTTATGTCTCATTATTTCTTCTTGGTATAATTTTTTTTTTAAAATTTGAGTAAAGCTTAGAATATTGTTTGTCCTAGGTGTACACAATCTGGTTCATTTGTAGATTATATATGTCTATTCAAGTACAGATCCTCTTCCCATGTAAAATGTTACACAGGGTTCCGCAGACCTCCCTTGCTTTATGGTCGGTAGTTTTGAGATATGTATATAATATGTGTTTGTATACATATAGTAACACTAATCTTAATTTATCCATTCCCCCCACCGTTGCTTTTAGATGAGCATAGTTTGTTTTCTAAGTCTGTGAGTGTCTTTCTCTGTGGAAATATGTTCATTTGTGTCAGTTATTAGATAACGCCTATAAGTGATATCATAGAATATAGGTCTTTTGCTTTCCGACTTACCTCATGTTTCATGATTATCTCCAGACTCATTTGTGGTGCCTCAGAGAGCAATGGTTCATTGTTTTCCATGGCTAATATTCCATTGTGTACATGGACCACTTCTTCTTTATCCATTCACCTCTTGTTGGATATTTTGATTGCTTCACTGTCTTGGCTATTGTGAATAAGGCTGCACTGCAGCTTTTGCGGCCTGTGTCTTCTCGATTCTTGTCTTCTCAGGTGAGAGGTCCAATGGTGTGCCTGCTGGATTGAATGGTACCTCCATTTTGACTTTTAAACACAGCTCCTTTCTGTTCTCATTATTGGCTCTTATCCTTTTACGTCTCACCAGCAGGTTGAGGGTACACAGTTCTGTAAAACCCCTTCAGCATTTATTGTTTGTAGACTTTTTGCTGATGGTCATTCGACTGATGTAAGTTGAAACTTTTTGTAGATTAGATTACATGTGTCTAACACTCCCTGAGGTTGAGCTTTTATCCATTTTCCTTTTTTTTTAAAAGTGTGTGAGTAAAACTTAAGTCTTCATAATCTCTTCTTGAAACATTTGCCTGTTTTGAATTTTTTTGTCCATTCCCTACTTCAGCTCAATTTTTTAGGGCAGGTGTCCTTTACAGCCCTGAGTCCTTGTGAATGTTAAGTGACCATTAGCTGTGAGTTTAAAGCTGCTCTTGCAGGAAACGGCCACAAGGTGGCAGCATTTCTCCTTTACCAAATTTGGTTACTAGGGAAACAGAGCCTTAATGGAAGTGGTGTTCTAGGTTGTATATTAGAATGGAATATGCCAGGAAAAAGCCCTTTAAGTTTATGTCTCATTACTTCTTGTTCATATTTGTAATTTACTTTTTATTTTTTATCCCAGCAAATTTGATTACAATGGTTTGTTTGCTCTAGGTGTGCAAGATGTGGTTCTTTCACACATATACAGGTATCTATTTTTCCTCGCATCCTTTTCCCATGTAGGTTATGGCACAATGTTGAGTAGTCTTCTCCTGGACTTCCGTACGTCTTTGGTGGTTATATATTTCACATGGTTTGTATATCTCTGTTAACCCCAATATGGTAATGTATCCAATCCTCATCCCTTTCTATTTGGTGAACCATAAGTTTTTAAATGAATCTGCGATTGCCTCTCTCTGTGGAAATATCTTCATTGGTATCAATTTTTAAGTAACTCCTAAAAGTGATATGATAGGATATGTGTCTTTTGCTTTCTCACTTACTACAGGTGGCGTGATTACGACTAGACTCATCTATGGTGCTGCAAATGGCATTGTTTCATTTTTTCACTTCCTCATATTCCATCTGCACAGGTAGCAGTTCTTCTTTGTCCGCCCATCTGTCGGTGGACTTTTTGGTTACTTCCGTATCTTGGCTATTGTAATACTATGCAATGCAGATTTGCATACCTGTGTCCTTCCAATTCTGTCTTCTTAGTTTATAGGTCCAGGAATAGGTCTGCTGGATCCTATGGTAGCTCAATGTTTACCTTTTAAAGGCACCTCTATTCTGTTCTCTTTAGTGGCTCTTTCCAGCTTACGTCCCACATAAAGTTGAGGGTATGCATTTCTTCCCAGCACCTTCAGCATTTATTCTTTGTAGTTTTTGCTGATGGTTATTCTGAGTGGTGTGAGCTGATACCTCTTTGTGGTTGAATTTGCATGTGTCTCATAATGCGTTGAAATTGAGCTTTTAGACATGTCCTTTTTATTTTTCCAGCTATGATTAGAGCTTATTTCTTCAAAGTGTTTTCTTAAAGTATGTGTCACCATTTGAAATATTTTGGCCATTACCTCCCTCAAGACATTTTGAGGGCAAGTTTCATTTACAGTTCTGCAGTACTTGTTCCTATGAAATGACCATTAGCACGGGCTTTAAAGCTGCTTTTGCAGGTAACTGCCAGAGGGCAGCAGCCTTTCTATGTTCCCCACCCTGGTAACTAGGGAAAAGCCCTTGCGGCCTGTGGTGTTTCTCGGTTAAAAATTAGAGTGGAGTGTGCCTGGAGAAACCCACACAAGCTGATGTCTCCTTACTTTTGTTGGATTTTTAAATGTAATTTTTATTTTTTATTGGAGTAATTTTCCACTGTGTACGTGGACCACTTCTACTTTGTGCATTCCTCGGTTGATGGACATTTTCATTTCTTCCAAGTGTTGGCTATGGTAAATATTGTTGGAGTGCAGTATTGCCAGCCTGTGACTTTTTGATTCTCATTTTCTCAGGTGATAGGCCCAGCAGTGGGTGTGATTCATTGACTGGTAGCACCGTGTTTCCCTTTTCAAAGCACCTCCTTTGTGTTTTCATTAGTGGCTCTTACCACGTCCCCCTTAGAATCGAGGTTACGCATTTCTCCACAATCGCTTCAGCATTTATTGTTTGCAGCATTTATGCTAATGGCCCTACTGGCTGCTGTGAGCTGATAGGTTTTTGTAATTTGGATTTGCATGTATTTGAAAATTCGTAAAATTCATTATTTTTCTCCGCCGTTTTCTTTTCTGTTACAAAAAGGAAACAAATGGGAGTACATTATAACTCTTGAAATTGTCTTCTTAGAAGGTTGCCCTCTTTTGAATTTTTTGGTCGATTTTCCACCCCAGAGTTTTTTTAGAGAGCAGGTGTCATTTCCCGAACTGCAAGTTTGGTGAATATTTATTGACCTTTAGAAATGGGTTTAAAGCTGCTGTTGTGGGAAGTGGCCTCAAGCAGGCAGCATTTCTCCATTCCCAAATCTGGTTTCTAGGGCAGCAGAGCCTTTCTGGAAGTCGTGTTCCTAGGTTGTAAATTACATTGGAATGTGCATGGAGAAACCCCCATAAGTTTATGTCTCATTATTTCTTCTTGGTTTTAAAATTTTTTTTAATTGTGGTAAAGCGTAGAATATTGTTTGTCCTAGGTGTACACAATCTGGTTCATTTGTAGATTATATATGTCTATTCAAGTACAGATCCTCTTCCCATGTAAAATGTTACAGAATGTTCCGCAGACCTCCCTTGCTATATGGTCGGTCTTTTTGAGATATGTATATAATATGTGTTTGTATACATATAGTAACACTAATCTTAATTTATCCATTCCCCCCACCTTTCCTTTTAGATGAGCATAGTTTGTTTTCTAAGTCTGTGAGTGTCTTTCTCTGTGGAAATATGTTCATTTGTGTCAGTTATTAGATAACGCCTATAAGTGATATCATAGAATATAGGTCTTTTGCTTTTGGACTTACCTCATGTTTCGTGATTATCTCCAGACTCATTTGTGGTGCCTCAGAGAGCAATGGTTCATTGTTTTCTATGGCTAATATTCCATTGTGTACATGGACCACTTCTTCTTTATCCATTCACCTCTTGTTGGATATTTTGATTGCTTCACGGTCTTGGCTATTGTGAATAAGGCTGCACTGCAGCTTTTGCGGCCTGTGTCTTCTCGATTCTTGTCTTCTCAGGTGAGAGGTCCAATGGCGTGCCTGCTGGATTGAATGGTATCTCCATTTTTACTTTTAAACACAGCTCCTTTCTATTCTCATTATTGGCTGTTACCCTTTTACGTCTCAACAGCAGGTAGAGGGTTCACAGTTCTCTAAAACCCCTTCAGCATTTATTGTTCGTAGACTTTTTGCTGATGGTCAGTCGATTGGTGTAAGTTGAAAACTTTTTGTAGATTAGATTGCATGGGTCTAACACTCCCTGAGGTTGAGCTTTTATCCATTTTCCTTTTTTTTTAAAGAGCGTCAGTAAAACGTAACTCTTCATATTCTCTTCTTGAAACATTTGCCTGTTTTGAAATTTTTTGTCCATTCCCTACTTCAGCACAATTTTTTAGGGCAGGTGTCCTTTCAGCCCTGAGTCCTTGTGAATGTTAAGTGACCATTAGCTGTGACTTTAAAGCTGCTCTTGCAGGAAACGGCCACAAGGTGGCAGCATTTCTCCTTTACCAAATTTGGTTACTAGGGAAACAGAGCCTTAATGGAAGTGGTGATCTAGGTTGTAAATTAAAATGGAATGTGCCAGGAAAAAGCCCTTTAAGTTTATGTCTCATTACTTCTTGTTCATATTTGTAATTTACTTTTTATTTTTTATCCCAGCAAATTTGATTACAATGGTTTGTTTCTTCTTGGTGTGCAAGATGTGGTTCTTTCACACATATATGTGTATCTATTCTTCCTCGCATCCTTTTCCCATTTTGGTTATGACAGAATGTTGAGTAGTCTTCTCCTGGTCTTCCGTACGTCTTTGGTGGTTATATATTTCACATGGTTTGTATATCTCTGTTAACCCCAATATGGTAATGTATCCAATCCTCATCCCTTTCTATTTGGTGAACCATAAGTTTTCAAATGAATCTGCGATTGCCTCTCTCTGTTGAAATATCTTCATTGGTATCAATTTTTTAGTAACTCCTAAAAGTGGTATGATAGGATATGTGTCTTTTGCTTTCTCACTTACTACAGGTGGCATGATTACGTCTAGACCCATCTATGGTGCTGCAAATGGCATTGTTTCTTTTTTTTCACTAGCGAATATTCCATCTGTACATGGAGGTGTTCTTCTTTGTCCATCCATCTGTTGGTGGCCTTTTTGGTTACTTCCATATCTTGGCTATTGTAATACTGTGCAATGCAGATTTCCTGCCTCTGTCTTTCCAATTCTCTCCTCTTAGATTATAGGTCGAGGAGTGGGCCTGCTGGATCATATGGTAGCTCAATGTTTAACTTTTTAAGGCACCTCCATTCTGTTCTAGTTCGTGGCCCTTTCCAAGTTACGTCCCCCTTGAAGTTGAGGGTATGCATTTCTCAACAACACCTTCAGCATTTATTGTTTGTAGTTTTCTTGCTGGTGGTTATTCTGACAAGTGTGATCTGATACCTCTTTGTGGTTGAATTCGCACGTGCCTCATAATCCATTGAAAATGAGCTTGAAGGCATGTCCTTTTTTTATTTTTCAAGCTGTGATTACCCTTTAGTTCTTCAAAGTGTTCTCTTAAAGTATGTGTCACATTTTGAAATGTATTGGCCATTACCTCCCTCAAGACATTTTGAGGGCAGGTTTCATTTACAGTTCTGCAGTACTTCTTCCTATGAAATGACCATTAGCACAGGCTTAAAGCTGTTTTTGCAGGTAACTGCCAGAGGGCAGCAGCCTTTCTATGTTCCCCACCCTGGTAACTCGGGAAAAGCCCTTGCACCCTGTGGTGTTTCTCGGTTATAAATTAGCGTGGAGTGTGCCTGGACAAACCCACACAAGCTGATGTCTCCTTACTTTCGTTGGATTTTTAAATGTAAGTTTTATTTTTTATTGGAGTAATTTTCCACTGTGTACGTGGACCACTTCTACTTTCTGCATTCCTCGGTTGATGGACATTTTCATTGCTTCCAAGTGTTGGCTATGGTAAATATTGTTTTAGTGCAGGATTGCCTGCCTGTGACTTTTTGATTCTCATTTTCTCAGGTGATAGGCCAAGCAGTGGTTGTGATTGACTGACTGGTAGCACCGTGTTTCCCTTTTCAAAGCACCTTCTTTGTGTTTTCATTAGTGGCACTTACCACGTCCCCTTTAGAATCGAGGGTACACATTTCTCCACAATCGTTTCAGCATTTATTGTTTGCAGCATTTATGCTAATGGCCCTTCTGGCTGCTGTGAGTTGATAGGTTTTTGTAATTTGGGTTTGCATGTCTCTGAAAATTCGTAAAACTCATCATTTTTCTCCGCCGTTTTCTTTTCTGTTAAAAAAAGGAAACAGTTGGGAGTACAATATAACTCTTGATATGGTCTTCTTGGAAGGTTGCCCTCTTTTGAATTTTTTGGTCAATTTTCCACCCCAGAATTTTTTTAGAGAGCAGGTGTCATTTACCGAACTGCAAGTTTGGTGAATATTTAGTGACCTTTAGCAATGGGTTTAAAGCTGATTTGTGGGAAGTGGCCTCAAGCAGGCAGCATTTCTCCATTCCCAAATCTGGGTACTAGGGCAGCAGAGCCTTTCTGGAAGTCGTGTTCCTAAGTTGTAAATTACGTTGGAATGTGCATGGAGAAACGCCCCTAAGTTTATGTCTCATTATTTCTTCTTGGTATAAAAATTTTTTTAATTTGAGTAAAGCTTAGAATATTGTTTGTCCTAGGTGTACACAATCTGGTTCATTTGTAGATTATATATGTCTATTCAAGTACAGATCCTCTTCCCATGTAAAATGTTACACAGGGTTCTGCAGACCTCCCTTGCTATATGGTCGGTAGTTTTGAGATATGTATATGTGTTTGTATACATATAGTAACACTAATCTTAATTTATCCATTCCCCCCACCTTTCCTTTTAGATGAGCATAGTTTGTTTTCTAAGTCTGTGAGTGTGTATCTCTGTGGAAATATGTTCATTTGTGTCAGTTATTAGATAACGCCTATAAGTGATATCATAGAATATAGGTCTTTTGCTTTCCGACTTACCTCATGATTCATGATTATCTAAAGACTCATTTGTGGTGCCTCAGAGAGCAATGGTTCATTGTTTTCCATGGCCAATATTCCATTGTGTACCTGGACCACTTCTTCTTTATCCATTCACCTCTTGTTGGATATTTTGATTGCTTCACGGTCTTGGCTATTGTGAATAAGGCTGCACTGCAGCTTTTGCGGCCTGTGTCTTCTCGATTCTTGTCTTCTCAGGTGAGAGGTCCAATGGTGTGCCTGCTGGATTGAATGGTACCTACATTTTTACTTTTAAACACAGCTCCTTTCTGTTCTCATTATTGGCTGTTATCCTTTTACGTCTCACCAGCAGGTTGAGGGTACACAGTTCTGTAAAACCCCTTCAGCATTTATTTTTTGTAGACTTTTTGCTGATGGTCAGTCGACTGGTGTAAGTTGAAACTTTTTGTAGATTAGATTGCATGCGTCTAACACTCCCTGAGGTTGAGCTTTTATCCATGTTCCTTTTTTTTTAAAAAAATAGTGTAAAACTTAACTCTTCATAATCTCTTCTTGAAACATTTGCCTGTTTTGAATTTTATTGTCCACTCCCTACTTCAGCACAATATTTTAGGGCAGGTGTTCTTTACAGCCCTGAGTCTTTGTGAATTTTAAGTGACCATTAGCTGTGAGTTTAAAGCTGCTCTTGCAGGTAACGGCCACAAGGTGGCATCATTTCTCCTTTACCAAATTTGGTTACGAGGGAAACAGAGCCTTAATGGAAGTGGTGTTCTAGGTTGTATATTAGAATGGAATATGCCAGGAGAAAGCCCTTTAAGTTTATGTCTCATTACTTCTTGTTCATATTTGTAATTTACGTTTTATTTTTTATCCCAGCAAATTTGATTACAATGGTTTGTTTGCTCTAGGTGTGCAAGATGTGGCTCTTTCACACATATACAGGTATCTATTCTTCCTCGCATCCTTTTCTCATGTAGGTTATGACGGAATGTTGAGTAGTCTTCTCCTGGTCTTCCGTACGTCTTTGGTGGTTATATATTTCACATGGTTTGTATATCTCTGTTAACCCCAATATGGTAATGTATCCAATCCTCATCCCTTTCTATTTGGTGAACCATAAGTTTTTAAATGAATCTGCGATTGCCTCTCTCTGTGGAAATATCTTCATTGGTATCAATTTTTAAGTAACTCCTAAAAGTGATATGATAGGATATGTGTCTTTTGCTTTCTCATTTACTACAGGTGGCGTGATTACGACTAGACTCATCTATGGTGCTGCAAATGGCATTGTTTCATTTTTTCACTACCTCATATTCCATCTGCACAGGTAGCAGTTCTTCTTTGTCCGCCCATCTGTCGGTGGACTTTTTGGTTACTTCCGTATCTTGGCTATTGTAATACTATGCAATGCAGATTTGCATACCTGTGTCCTTCCAATTCTGTCTTCTTAGTTTATAGGTCCAGGAATAGGTCTGCTGGATCCTATGGTAGCTCAATGTTTACCTTTTAAAGGCACCTCTATTCTGTTCTCTTTAGTGGCTCTTTCCAGGTTACGTCCCACATAAAGTTGAGGGTATGCATTTCTTCCCAGCACCTTCAGCATTTATTCTTTGTAGTTTTTGCTGATGGTTATTCTGAGTGGTGTGAGCTGATACCTCTTTGTGGTTGAATTTGCATGTGTCTCATAATGCGTTGAAATTGAGCTTTTAGACATGTCCTTTTTATTTTTCCAGCTATGATTAGAGCTTATTTCTTCAAAGTGTTTTCTTAAAGTATGTGTCACCATTTGAAATATTTTGGCCATTACCTCCCTCAAGACATTTTGAGGGCAAGTTTCATTTACAGTTCTGCAGTACTTGTTCCTATGAAATGACCATTAGCACGGGCTTTAAAGCTGCTTTTGCAGGTAACTGCCAGAGGGCAGCAGCCTTTCTATGTTCCCCACCCTGGTAAATAGGGAAAAGCCCTTGCGGCCTGTGGTGTTTCTCGGTTAAAAATTAGAGTGGAGTGTGCCTGGAGAAACCCACACAAGCTGATGTCTCCTTACTTTTGTTGGATTTTTAAATGTAATTTTTATTTTTTATTGGAGTAATTTTCCACTGTGTACGTGGACCACTTCTACTTTGTGCATTCCTCGGTTGATGGACATTTTCATTTCTTCCAAGTGTTGGCTATGGTAAATATTGTTGGAGTGCAGTATTGCCAGCCTGTGACTTTTTGATTCTCATTTTCTCAGGTGATAGGCCCAGCAGTGGGTGTGATTCATTGACTGGTAGCACCGTGTTTCCCTTTTCAAAGCACCTCCTTTGTGTTTTCATTAGTGGCTCTTACCACGTCCCCCTTAGAATCGAGGGTACGCATTTCTCCACAATCGCTTCAGCATTTATTGTTTGCAGGATTTATGCTAATGGCCCTACTGGCTGCTGTGAGCTGACAGGTTTTTGTAATTTGGGTTTGCATGTATTTGAAAATTCGTAAAATTCATTATTTTTCTCCGCCGTTTTCTTTTCTGTTACAAAAAGGAAACAAATGGGAGTACATTATAACTCTTGAAATTGTCTTCTTAGAAGGTTGCCCTCTTTTGATTTTTTTGGTCGATTTTCCACCCCAGAGTTTTTTTAGAGAGCAGGTGTCATTTCCCGAACTGCAAGTTTGGTGAATATTTATTGACCTTTAGAAATGGGTTTAAAGCTGCTGTTGTGGGAAGTGGCCTCAAGCAGGCAGCATTTCTCCATTCCCAAATCTGGTTTCTAGGGCAGCAGAGCCTTTCTGGAAGTCGTGTTCCTAGGTTGTAAATTACATTGGAATGTGCATGGAGAAACCCCCATAAGTTTATGTCTCATTATTTCTTCTTGGTTTTAAAATTTTTTTTAATTGTGGTAAAGCGTAGAATATTGTTTGTCCTAGGTGTACACAATCTGGTTCATTTGTAGATTATATATGTCTATTCAAGTACAGATCCTCTTCCCATGTAAAATGTTACAGAATGTTCCGCAGACCTCCCTTGCTATATGGTCGGTCTTTTTGAGATATGTATATAATATGTGTTTGTATACATATAGTAACACTAATCTTAATTTATCCATTCCCCCCACCTTTCCTTTTAGATGAGCATAGTTTGTTTTCTAAGTCTGTGAGTGTCTTTCTCTGTGGAAATATGTTCATTTGTGTCAGTTATTAGATAACGCCTATAAGTGATATCATAGAATATAGGTCTTTTGCTTTTGGACTTACCTCATGTTTCGTGATTATCTCCAGACTCATTTGTGGTGCCTCAGAGAGCAATGGTTCATTGTTTTCTATGGCTAATATTCCATTGTGTACATGGACCACTTCTTCTTTATCCATTCACCTCTTGTTGGATATTTTGATTGCTTCACGGTCTTGGCTATTGTGAATAAGGCTGCACTGCAGCTTTTGCGGCCTGTGTCTTCTCGATTCTTGTCTTCTCAGGTGAGAGGTCCAATGGCGTGACTGCTGGATTGAATGGTATCTCCATTTTTACTTTTAAACACAGCTCCTTTCTATTCTCATTATTGGCTGTTACCCTTTTACGTCTCAACAGCAGGTAGAGGGTTCACAGTTCTCTAAAACCCCTTCAGCATTTATTGTTCGTAGACTTTTTGCTGATGGTCAGTCGATTGGTGTAAGTTGAAAACTTTTTGTAGATTAGATTGCATGGGTCTAACACTCCGTGAGGTTGAGCTTTTATCCATTTTCCTTTTTTTTAAAAGAGCGTCGGTAAAACGTAACTCTTCATATTCTCTTCTTGAAACATTTGCCTGTTTTGAAATTTTTTGTCCATTCCCTACTTCAGCACAATTTTTTAGGGCAGGTGTCCTTACAGCCCTGAGTCCTTGTGAATGTTAAGTGACCATTAGCTGTGACTTTAAAGCTGCTCTTGCAGGAAACGGCCACAAGGTGGCAGCATTTCTCCTTTACCAAATTTGGTTACTAGGGAAACAGAGCCTTAAAGGAAGTGGTGTTCTATGTTGTAAATTAAAATGGAATGTGCCAGGAAAAAGCCTTTTAAGTTTATCTCTCATTACTTCTTGTTCATATTTGTAATTTACTTTTTATTTTTTATCCCAGCAAATTTGATTACAATGGTTTGTTTCTTCTTGGTGTGCAAGATGTGGTTCTTTCACACATATATGTGTATCTATTCTTCCTCGCATCCTTTTCCCATTTTGGTTATGACAGAATGTTGAGTAGTCTTCTCCTGGTCTTCCGTACGCCTTTGGTGGTTATATATTTCACATGGTTTGTATATCTCTGTTAACCCCAATATGGTAATGTATCCAATCCTCATCCCTTTCTATTTGGTGAACCATAAGTTTTCAAATGAATCTGCGATTGCCTCTCTCTGTTGAAATATCTTCATTGGTATCAATTTTTAAGTAACTCCTAAAAGTGGTATGATAGGATATGTGTCTTTTGCTTTCTCACTTACTACAGGTGGCATGATTACGTCTAGACTCATCTATGGTGCTGCAAATGGCATTGTTTCATTTTTTTCAGTAGCGAATATTCCATCTGTACATGGAGGAGTTCTTCTTTGTCCATCCTTCTGTTGGTGGCCTTTTTGGTTACTTCCATATCTTGGCTATTGTAATACTGTGCAATGCAGATTTCCTGCCTCTGTCTTTCCAATTCTCTCCTCTTAGATTATAGGTCGAGGAGTGGGCCTGCTGGATCATATGGTAGCTCAATGTTTACCTTTTTAAGGCACCTCCATTCTGTTCTAGTTCGTGGCCCTTTCCAAGTTACGTCCCCCTTGAAGTTGAGGGTATGCATTTCTCTACAACACCTTCAGCATTTATTGTTTCTAGTTTTCTTGCTGGTGGTTATTCTGACAATTGTGATCTGATACCTCTTTGTGGTTGAATTCGTACGTGCCTCATAACCCATTGAAAATGAGCTTGAAGGCATGTCCTTTCTTATTTTTCAAGCTGTGATTACCCCTTAGTTCTTCAAAGTGTTCTCTTAAAGTATGTGTCACATTTTGAAATGTATTGGCCATTACCTCCCTCAAGACATTTTGAGGGCAGGTTTCATTTACAGTTCTGCAGTACTTTTTCCTATGAAATGACCATTAGCACAGGCTTAAAGCTGTTTTTGCAGGTAACTGCCAGAGGGCAGCAGCCTTTCTATGTTCCCCACCCTGGTAACTCGGGAAAAGCCCTTGCAGCCTGTGGTGTTTCTCGGTTATATATTAGCGTGGAGTCTGCCTGGACAAACCCACACAAGCTGATGTCTCCTTACTTTCGTTGGATTTTTAAATGTAAGTTTTATTTTTTATTGGAGTAATTTTCCACTGTGTACGTGGACCACTTCTACTTTGTGCATTCCTCGGTTGATGGACATTTTCATTGCTTCCAAGTGTTGGCTATGGTAAATATTGTTGGAGTGCAGGATTGCCAGCCTGTGACTTTTTGATTCTCATTTTCTCAGGTGATAGGCCAAGCAGTGGTTGTGATTGACTGACTGGTAGCACCGTGTTTCCCTTTTCAAAGCACCTTCTTTGTGTTTTCATTAGTGGCACTTACCACGTCCCCTATAGAATCGAGGGTACACATTTCTCCACAATCGTTTCAGCATTTATTGTTTGCAGCATTTATGCTAATGGCCCTTCTGGCTGCTGTGAGCTGATAGGTTTTTGTAATTTGGGTTTGCATGTCTCTGAAAATTCCTAAAACTCATCATTTTTCTCCGCCGTTTTCTTTTCTGTTAAAAAAAGAAAACAGTTAGGAGTACAATATAACTCTTGATATGGTCTTCTTGGAAGGTTGCCCTCTTTTGAATTTTTTGGTCAATTTTCCACCCCAGAATTTTTTTAGAGAGCAGGTGTCATTTACTGAACTGCAAGTTTGGTGAATATTTAGAGACCTTTAGCAATGGTTTAAAGCTGATTTGTGGGAAGTGGCCTCAAGCAGGCAGCATTTCTTCATTCCCAAATCTGGGTACTAGGGCAGCAGAGCCTTTCTGGAAGTCGTGTTCCTAGGTTGTAAATTACGTTGGAATGTGCATGGAGAAAAGCCCATAAGTTTATGTCTCATTATTTCTTCTTGGTATAATTTTTTTTTTAAAATTGGAGTAAAGCTTAGAATATTGTTTGTCCTAGGTGTACACAATCTGGTTCATTTGTAGATTATATATGTCTATTCAAGTACAGATCCTCTTCCCATGTAAAATGTTACACAGGGTTCCGCAGACCTCCCTTGCTTTATGGTCGGTAGTTTTGAGATATGTATATAATATGTGTTTGTATACATATAGTAACACTAATCTTAATTTATCCATTCCCCCCACCGTTCCTTTTAGATGAGCATAGTTTGTTTTCTAAGTCTGTGAGTGTCTTTCTCTGTGGAAATATGTTCATTTGTGTCAGTTATTAGATAACGCCTATAAGTGATATCATAGAATATAGGTCTTTTGCTTTCCGACTTACCTCATGTTTCATGATTATCTCCAGACTCATTTGTGGTGCCTCAGAGAGCAATGGTTCATTGTTTTCCATGGCTAATATTCCATTGTGTACATGGACCACTTCTTCTTTATCCATTCACCTCTTGTTGGATATTTTGATTGCTTCACTGTCTTGGCTATTGTGAATAAGGCTGCACTGCAGCTTTTGCGGCCTGTGTCTTCTCGATTCTTGTCTTCTCAGGTGAGAGGTCCAATGGTGTGCCTGCTGGATTGAATGGTACCTCCATTTTTACTTTTAAACACAGCTCCTTTCTGTTCTCATTATTGGCTCTTATCCTTTTACGTCTCACCAGCAGGTTGAGGGTACACATTTCTGTAAAACCCCTTCAGCATTTATTGTTTGTAGACTTTTTGCTGATGGTCATTCGACTGATGTAAGTTGAAACTTTTTGTAGATTAGATTGCATGCGTCTAACACTCCCTGAGGTTGAGCTTTTATCCATTTTCCTTTTTTTTTAAAAGTGTGTGAGTAAAACTTAAGTCTTCATAATCTCTTCTTGAAACATTTGCCTGTTTTGAATTTTTTTGTCCATTCCCTACTTCAGCTCAATTTTTTAGGGCAGGTGTCCTTTACAGCCCTGAGTCCTTGTGAATGTTAAGTGACCATTAGCTGTGAGTTTAAAGCTGCTCTTGCAGGAAACGGCCACAAGGTGGCAGCATTTCTCCTTTACCAAATTTGGTTACTAGGGAAACAGAGCCTTAATGGAAGTGGTGTTCTAGGTTGTATATTAGAATGGAATATGCCAGGAAAAAGCCCTTTAAGTTTATGTCTCATTACTTCTTGTTCATATTTGTAATTTACTTTTTATTTTTTATCCCAGCAAATTTGATTACAATGGTTTGTTTGCTCTAGGTGTGCAAGATGTGGTTCTTTCACACATATACAGGTATCTATTTTTCCTCGCATCCTTTTCCCATGTAGGTTATGGCACAATGTTGAGTAGTCTTCTCCTGGTCTTCCGTACGTCTTTGGTGGTTATATATTTCACATGGTTTGTATATCTCTGTTAACCCCAATATGGTAATGTATCCAATCCTCATCCCTTTCTATTTGGTGAACCATTAGTTTTTAAATGAATCTGCGATTGCCTCTCTCTGTGGAAATATCTTCATTGGTATCAATTTTTAAGTAACTCCTAAAAGTGATATGATAGGATATGTGTCTTTTGCTTTCTCACTTACTACAGGTGGCGTGATTACGACTAGACTCATCTATGGCGCTGCAAATGGCATTGTTTCATTTTTTCACTTCCTCATATTCCATCTGCACAGGTAGCAGTTCTTCTTTGTCCGCCCATCTGTCGGTGGACTTTTTGGTTACTTCCGTATCTTGTCTATTGTAATACTATGCAATGCAGATTTGCATACCTGTGTCCTTCCAATTCTGTCTTCTTAGTTTATAGGTCCAGGAATAGGTCTGCTGGATCCTATGGTAGCTCAATGTTTACCTTTTAAAGGCACCTCTATTCTGTTCTCTTTAGTGGCTCTTTCCAGGTTACGTCCCACATAAAGTTGAGGGTATGCATTTCTTCCCAGCACCTTCAGCATTTATTCTTTGTAGTTTTTGCTGATGGTTATTCTGAGTGGTGTGAGCTGATACCTCTTTGTGGTTGAATTTGCATGTGTCTCATAATGCGTTGAAATTGAGCTTTTAGACATGTCCTTTTTATTTTTCCAGCTATGATTAGAGCTTATTTCTTCAAAGTGTTTTCTTAAAGTATGTGTCACCATTTGAAATATTTTGGCCATTACCTCCCTCAAGACATTTTGAGGGCAAGTTTCATTTACAGTTCTGCAGTACTTGTTCCTATGAAATGACCATTAGCACGGGCTTTAAAGCTGCTTTTGCAGGTAACTGCCAGAGGGCAGCAGCCTTTCTATGTTCCCCACCCTGGTAACTAGGGAAAAGCCCTTGCGGCCTGTGGTGTTTCTCGGTTAAAAATTAGAGTGGAGTGTGCCTGGAGAAACCCACACAAGCTGATGTCTCCTTACTTTTGTTGGATTTTTAAATGTAATTTTTATTTTTTATTGGAGTAATTTTCCACTGTGTACGTGGACCACTTCTACTTTGTGCATTCCTCGGTTGATGGACATTTTCATTTCTTCCAAGTGTTGGCTATGGTAAATATTGTTGGAGTGCAGTATTGCCAGCCTGTGACTTTTTGATTCTCATTTTCTCAGGTGATAGGCCCAGCAGTGGGTGTGATTCATTGACTGGTAGCACCGTGTTTCCCTTTTCAAAGCACCTCCTTTGTGTTTTCATTAGTGGCTCTTACCACGTCCCCCTTAGAATCGAGGGTACGCATTTCTCCACAATCGCTTCAGCATTTATTGTTTGCAGGATTTATGCTAATGGCCCTACTGGCTGCTGTGAGCTGATAGGTTTTTGTAATTTGGGTTTGCATGTATTTGAAAATTCGTAAAATTCATTATTTTTCTCCGCCATTTTCTTTTCTGTTACAAAAAGGAAACAAATGGGAGTACATTATAACTCTTGAAATTGTCTTCTTAGAAGGTTGCCCTCTTTTGAATTTTTTGGTCGATTTTCCACCCCAGAGTTTTTTTAGAGAGCAGGTGTCATTTCCCGAACTGCAAGTTTGGTGAATATTTATTGACCTTTAGAAATGGGTTTAAAGCTGCTGTTGTGGGAAGTGGCCTCAAGCAGGCAGCATTTCTCCATTCCCAAATCTGGTTTCTAGGGCAGCAGAGCCTTTCTGGAAGTCGTGTTCCTAGGTTGTAAATTACATTGGAATGTGCATGGAGAAACCCCCATAAGTTTATGTCTCATTATTTCTTCTTGGTTTTAAAATTTTTTTTAATTGTGGTAAAGCGTAGAATATTGTTTGTCCTAGGTGTACACAATCTGGTTCATTTGTAGATTATATATGTCTATTCAAGTACAGATCCTCTTCCCATGTAAAATGTTACAGAATGTTCCGCAGACCTCCCTTGCTATATGGTCGGTCTTTTTGAGATATGTATATAATATGTGTTTGTATACATATAGTAACACTAATCTTAATTTATCCATTCCCCCCACCTTTCCTTTTAGATGAGCATAGTTTGTTTTCTAAGTCTGTGAGTGTCTTTCTCTGTGGAAATATGTTCATTTGTGTCAGTTATTAGATAACGCCTATAAGTGATATCATAGAATATAGGTCTTTTGCTTTTGGACTTACCTCATGTTTCGTGATTATCTCCAGACTCATTTGTGGTGCCTCAGAGAGCAATGGTTCATTGTTTTCTATGGCTAATATTCCATTGTGTACATGGACCACTTCTTCTTTATCCATTCACCTCTTGTTGGATATTTTGATTGCTTCACGGTCTTGGCTATTGTGAATAAGGCTGCACTGCAGCTTTTGCGGCCTGTGTCTTCTCGATTCTTGTCTTCTCAGGTGAGAGGTCCAATGGCGTGCCTGCTGGATTGAATGGTATCTCCATTTTTACTTTTAAACACAGCTCCTTTCTATTCTCATTATTGGCTGTTACCCTTTTACGTCTCAACAGCAGGTAGAGGGTTCACAGTTCTCTAAAACCCCTTCAGCATTTATTGTTCGTAGACTTTGTGCTGATGGTCAGTCGATTGGTGTAAGTTGAAAACTTTTTGTAGATTAGATTGCATGGGTCTAACACTCCCTGAGGTTGAGCTTTTATCCATTTTCCTTTTTTTTTAAAGAGCGTCAGTAAAACGTAACTCTTCATATTCTCTTCTTGAAACATTTGCCTGTTTTGAAATTTTTTGTCCATTCCCTACTTCAGCACAATTTTTTAGGGCAGGTGTCCTTTCAGCCCTGAGTCCTTGTGAATGTTAAGTGACCATTAGCTGTGACTTTAAAGCTGCTCTTGCAGGAAACGGCCACAAGGTGGCAGCATTTCTCCTTTACCAAATTTGGTTACTAGGGAAACAGAGCCTTAATGGAAGTGGTGATCTAGGTTGTAAATTAAAATGGAATGTGCCAGGAAAAAGCCCTTTAAGTTTATGTCTCATTACTTCTTGTTCATATTTGTAATTTACTTTTTATTTTTTATCCCAGCAAATTTGATTACAATGGTTTGTTTCTTCTTGGTGTGCAAGATGTGGTTCTTTCACACATATATGTGTATCTATTCTTCCTCGCATCCTTTTCCCATTTTGGTTATGACAGAATGTTGAGTAGTCTTCTCCTGGTCTTCCGTACGTCTTTGGTGGTTATATATTTCACATGGTTTGTATATCTCTGTTAACCCCAATATGGTAATGTATCCAATCCTCATCCCTTTCTATTTGGTGAACCATAAGTTTTCAAATGAATCTGCGATTGCCTCTCTCTGTTGAAATATCTTCATTGGTATCAATTTTTTAGTAACTCCTAAAAGTGGTATGATAGGATATGTGTCTTTTGCTTTCTCACTTACTACAGGTGGCATGATTACGTCTAGACCCATCTATGGTGCTGCAAATGGCATTGTTTCTTTTTTTTCACTAGCGAATATTCCATCTGTACATGGAGGTGTTCTTCTTTGTCCATCCATCTGTTGGTGGCCTTTTTGGTTACTTCCATATCTTGGCTATTGTAATACTGTGCAATGCAGATTTCCTGCCTCTGTCTTTCCAATTCTCTCCTCTTAGATTATAGGTCGAGGAGTGGGCCTGCTGGATCATATGGTAGCTCAATGTTTACCTTTTTAAGGCACCTCCATTCTGTTCTAGTTCGTGGCCCTTTCCAAGTTACGTCCCCCTTGAAGTTGAGGGTATGCATTTCTCTACAACACCTTCAGCATTTATTGTTTCTAGTTTTCTTGCTGGTGGTTATTCTGACAATTGTGATCTGATACCTCTTTGTGGTTGAATTCGTACGTGCCTCATAACCCATTGAAAATGAGCTTGAAGGCATGTCCTTTCTTATTTTTCAAGCTGTGATTACCCCTTAGTTTTTCAAAGTGTTCTCTTAAAGTATGTGTCACATTTTGAAATGTATTGGCCATTACCTCCCTCAAGACATTTTGAGGGCAGGTTTCATTTACAGTTCTGCAGTACTTTTTCCTATGAAATGACCATTAGCACAGGCTTAAAGCTGTTTTTGCAGGTAACTGCCAGAGGGCAGCAGCCTTTCTATGTTCCCCACCCTGGTAACTCGGGAAAAGCCCTTGCAGCCTGTGGTGTTTCTCGGTTATATATTAGCGTGGAGTCTGCCTGGACAAACCCACACAAGCTGATGTCTCCTTACTTTCGTTGGATTTTTAAATGTAAGTTTTATTTTTTATTGGAGTAATTTTCCACTGTGTACGTGGACCACTTCTACTTTGTGCATTCCTCGGTTGATGGACATTTTCATTGCTTCCAAGTGTTGGCTATGGTAAATATTGTTGGAGTGCAGGATTGCCAGCCTGTGACTTTTTGATTCTCATTTTCTCAGGTGATAGGCCAAGCAGTGGTTGTGATTGACTGACTGGTAGCACCGTGTTTCCCTTTTCAAAGCACCTTCTTTGTGTTTTCATTAGTGGCACTTACCACGTCCCCTATAGAATCGAGGGTACACATTTCTCCACAATCGTTTCAGCATTTATTGTTTGCAGCATTTATGCTAATGGCCCTTCTGGCTGCTGTGAGCTGATAGGTTTTTGTAATTTGGGTTTGCATGTCTCTGAAAATTCCTAAAACTCATCATTTTTCTCCGCCGTTTTCTTTTCTGTTAAAAAAAGAAAACAGTTAGGAGTACAATATAACTCTTGATATGGTCTTCTTGGAAGGTTGCCCTCTTTTGAATTTTTTGGTCAATTTTCCACCCCAGAATTTTTTTAGAGAGCAGGTGTCATTTACCGAACTGCAAGTTTGGTGAATATTTAGAGACCTTTAGCAATGGTTTAAAGCTGATTTGTGGGAAGTGGCCTCAAGCAGGCAGCATTTCTTCATTCCCAAATCTGGGTACTAGGGCAGCAGAGCCTTTCTGGAAGTCGTGTTCCTAGGTTGTAAATTACGTTGGAATGTGCATGGAGAAAAGCCCATAAGTTTATGTCTCATTATTTCTTCTTGGTATAAATTTTTTTTTTAAATTGGAGTAAAGCTTAGAATATTGTTTGTCCTAGGTGTACACAATCTGGTTCATTTGTAGATTATATATGTCTATTCAAGTACAGATCCTCTTCCCATGTAAAATGTTACACAGGGTTCCGCAGACCTCCCTTGCTTTATGGTCGGTAGTTTTGAGATATGTATATAATATGTGTTTGTATACATATAGTAACACTAATCTTAATTTATCCATTCCCCCCACCGTTCCTTTTAGATGAGCATAGTTTGTTTTCTAAGTCTGTGAGTGTCTTTCTCTGTGGAAATATGTTCATTTGTGTCAGTTATTAGATAACGCCTATAAGTGATATCATAGAATATAGATCTTTTGCTTTCCGACTTACCTCATGTTTCATGATTATCTCCAGACTCATTTGTGGTGCCTCAGAGAGCAATGGTTCATTGTTTTCCATGGCTAATATTCCATTGTGTACATGGACCACTTCTTCTTTATCCATTCACCTCTTGTTGGATATTTTGATTGCTTCACTGTCTTGGCTATTGTGAATAAGGCTGCACTGCAGCTTTTGCGGCCTGTGTCTTCTCGATTCTTGTCTTCTCAGGTGAGAGGTCCAATGGTGTGCCTGCTGGATTGAATGGTACCTCCATTTTTACTTTTAAACACAGCTCCTTTCTGTTCTCATTATTGGCTCTTATCCTTTTACGTCTCACCAGCAGGTTGAGGGTACACAGTTCTGTAAAACCCCTTCAGCATTTATTGTTTGTAGACTTTTTGCTGATGGTCATTCGACTGATGTAAGTTGAAACTTTTTGTAGATTAGATTGCATGCGTCTAACACTCCCTGAGGTTGAGCTTTTATCCATTTTCCTTTTTTTTTAAAAGTGTGTGAGTAAAACTTAAGTCTTCATAATCTCTTCTTGAAACATTTGCCTGTTTTGAATTTTTTTGTCCATTCCCTACTTCAGCTCAATTTTTTAGGGCAGGTGTCCTTTACAGCCCTGAGTCCTTGTGAATGTTAAGTGACCATTAGCTGTGAGTTTAAAGCTGCTCTTGCAGGAAACGGCCACAAGGTGGCAGCATTTCTCCTTTACCAAATTTGGTTACTAGGGAAACAGAGCCTTAATGGAAGTGGTGTTCTAGGTTGTATATTAGAATGGAATATGCCAGGAAAAAGCCCTTTAAGTTTATGTCTCATTACTTCTTGTTCATATTTGTAATTTACTTTTTATTTTTTATCCCAGCAAATTTGATTACAATGGTTTGTTTGCTCTAGGTGTGCAAGATGTGGTTCTTTCACACATATACAGGTATCTATTTTTCCTCGCATCCTTTTCCCATGTAGGTTATGACAGAATGTTGAGTAGTCTTCTCCTGGTCTTCCGTACGTCTTTGGTGGTTATATATTTCACATGGTTTGTATATCTCTGTTAACCCCAATATGGTAATGTATCCAATCCTCATCCCTTTCTATTTGGTGAACCATTAGTTTTTAAATGAATCTGCGATTGCCTCTCTCTGTGGAAATATCTTCATTGGTATCAATTTTTAAGTAACTCCTAAAAGTGATATGATAGGATATGTGTCTTTTGCTTTCTCACTTACTACAGGTGGCGTGATTACGACTAGACTCATCTATGGCGCTGCAAATGGCATTGTTTCATTTTTTCACTTCCTCATATTCCATCTGCACAGGTAGCAGTTCTTCTTTGTCCGCCCATCTGTCGGTGGACTTTTTGGTTACTTCCGTATCTTGTCTATTGTAATACTATGCAATGCAGATTTGCATACCTGTGTCCTTCCAATTCTGTCTTCTTAGTTTATAGGTCCAGGAATAGGTCTGCTGGATCCTATGGTAGCTCAATGTTTACCTTTTAAAGGCACCTCTATTCTGTTCTCTTTAGTGGCTCTTTCCAGGTTACGTCCCACATAAAGTTGAGGGTATGCATTTCTTCCCAGCACCTTCAGCATTTATTCTTTGTAGTTTTTGCTGATGGTTATTCTGAGTGGTGTGAGCTGATACCTCTTTGTGGTTGAATTTGCATGTGTCTCATAATGCGTTGAAATTGAGCTTTTAGACATGTCCTTTTTATTTTTCCAGCTATGATTAGAGCTTATTTCTTCAAAGTGTTTTCTTAAAGTATGTGTCACCATTTGAAATATTTTGGCCATTACCTCCCTCAAGACATTTTGAGGGCAAGTTTCATTTACAGTTCTGCAGTACTTGTTCCTATGAAATGACCATTAGCACGGGCTTTAAAGCTGCTTTTGCAGGTAACTGCCAGAGGGCAGCAGCCTTTCTATGTTCCCCACCCTGGTAACTAGGGAAAAGCCCTTGCGGCCTGTGGTGTTTCTCGGTTAAAAATTAGAGTGGAGTGTGCCTGGAGAAACCCACACAAGCTGATGTCTCCTTACTTTTGTTGGATTTTTAAATGTAATTTTTATTTTTTATTGGAGTAATTTTCCACTGTGTACGTGGACCACTTCTACTTTGTGCATTCCTCGGTTGATGGACATTTTCATTTCTTCCAAGTGTTGGCTATGGTAAATATTGTTGGAGTGCAGTATTGCCAGCCTGTGACTTTTTGATTCTCATTTTCTCAGGTGATAGGCCCAGCAGTGGGTGTGATTCATTGACTGGTAGCACCGTGTTTCCCTTTTCAAAGCACCTCCTTTGTGTTTTCATTAGTGGCTCTTACCACGTCCCCCTTAGAATCGAGGGTACGCATTTCTCCACAATCGCTTCAGCATTTATTGTTTGCAGGATTTATGCTAATGGCCCTACTGGCTGCTGTGAGCTGATAGGTTTTTGTAATTTGGGTTTGCATGTATTTGAAAATTCGTAAAATTCATTATTTTTCTCCGCCATTTTCTTTTCTGTTACAAAAAGGAAACAAATGGGAGTACATTATAACTCTTGAAATTGTCTTCTTAGAAGGTTGCCCTCTTTTGAATTTTTTGGTCGATTTTCCACCCCAGAGTTTTTTTAGAGAGCAGGTGTCATTTCCCGAACTGCAAGTTTGGTGAATATTTATTGACCTTTAGAAATGGGTTTAAAGCTGCTGTTGTGGGAAGTGGCCTCAAGCAGGCAGCATTTCTCCATTCCCAAATCTGGTTTCTAGGGCAGCAGAGCCTTTCTGGAAGTCGTGTTCCTAGGTTGTAAATTACATTGGAATGTGCATGGAGAAACCCCCATAAGTTTATGTCTCATTATTTCTTCTTGGTTTTAAAATTTTTTTTAATTGTGGTAAAGCGTAGAATATTGTTTGTCCTAGGTGTACACAATCTGGTTCATTTGTAGATTATATATGTCTATTCAAGTACAGATCCTCTTCCCATGTAAAATGTTACAGAATGTTCCGCAGACCTCCCTTGCTATATGGTCGGTCTTTTTGAGATATGTATATAATATGTGTTTGTATACATATAGTAACACTAATCTTAATTTATCCATTCCCCCCACCTTTCCTTTTAGATGAGCATAGTTTGTTTTCTAAGTCTGTGAGTGTCTTTCTCTGTGGAAATATGTTCATTTGTGTCAGTTATTAGATAACGCCTATAAGTGATATCATAGAATATAGGTCTTTTGCTTTTGGACTTACCTCATGTTTCGTGATTATCTCCAGACTCATTTGTGGTGCCTCAGAGAGCAATGGTTCATTGTTTTCTATGGCTAATATTCCATTGTGTACATGGACCACTTCTTCTTTATCCATTCACCTCTTGTTGGATATTTTGATTGCTTCACGGTCTTGGCTATTGTGAATAAGGCTGCACTGCAGCTTTTGCGGCCTGTGTCTTCTCGATTCTTGTCTTCTCAGGTGAGAGGTCCAATGGCGTGCCTGCTGGATTGAATGGTATCTCCATTTTTACTTTTAAACACAGCTCCTTTCTATTCTCATTATTGGCTGTTACCCTTTTACGTCTCAACAGCAGGTAGAGGGTTCACAGTTCTCTAAAACCCCTTCAGCATTTATTGTTCGTAGACTTTGTGCTGATGGTCAGTCGATTGGTGTAAGTTGAAAACTTTTTGTAGATTAGATTGCATGGGTCTAACACTCCCTGAGGTTGAGCTTTTATCCATTTTCCTTTTTTTTTAAAGAGCGTCAGTAAAACGTAACTCTTCATATTCTCTTCTTGAAACATTTGCCTGTTTTGAAATTTTTTGTCCATTCCCTACTTCAGCACAATTTTTTAGGGCAGGTGTCCTTTCAGCCCTGAGTCCTTGTGAATGTTAAGTGACCATTAGCTGTGACTTTAAAGCTGCTCTTGCAGGAAACGGCCACAAGGTGGCAGCATTTCTCCTTTACCAAATTTGGTTACTAGGGAAACAGAGCCTTAATGGAAGTGGTGATCTAGGTTGTAAATTAAAATGGAATGTGCCAGGAAAAAGCCCTTTAAGTTTATGTCTCATTACTTCTTGTTCATATTTGTAATTTACTTTTTATTTTTTATCCCAGCAAATTTGATTACAATGGTTTGTTTCTTCTTGGTGTGCAAGATGTGGTTCTTTCACACATATATGTGTATCTATTCTTCCTCGCATCCTTTTCCCATTTTGGTTATGACAGAATGTTGAGTAGTCTTCTCCTGGTCTTCCGTACGTCTTTGGTGGTTATATATTTCACATGGTTTGTATATCTCTGTTAACCCCAATATGGTAATGTATCCAATCCTCATCCCTTTCTATTTGGTGAACCATAAGTTTTCAAATGAATCTGCGATTGCCTCTCTCTGTTGAAATATCTTCATTGGTATCAATTTTTTAGTAACTCCTAAAAGTGGTATGATAGGATATGTGTCTTTTGCTTTCTCACTTACTACAGGTGGCATGATTACGTCTAGACCCATCTATGGTGCTGCAAATGGCATTGTTTCTTTTTTTTCACTAGCGAATATTCCATCTGTACATGGAGGTGTTCTTCTTTGTCCATCCATCTGTTGGTGGCCTTTTTGGTTACTTCCATATCTTGGCTATTGTAATACTGTGCAATGCAGATTTCCTGCCTCTGTCTTTCCAATTCTCTCCTCTTAGATTATAGGTCGAGGAGTGGGCCTGCTGGATCATATGGTAGCTCAATGTTTACCTTTTTAAGGCACCTCCATTCTGTTCTAGTTCGTGGCCCTTTCCAAGTTACGTCCCCCTTGAAGTTGAGGGTATGCATTTCTCAACAACACCTTCAGCATTTATTGTTTGTAGTTTTCTTGCTGGTGGTTATTCTGACAAGTGTGATCTGATACCTCTTTGTGGTTGAATTCGCACGTGCCTCATAATCCATTGAAAATGAGCTTGAAGGCATGTCCTTTTTTTTATTTTTCAAGCTGTGATTACCCTTTAGTTCTTCAAAGTGTTCTCTTAAAGTATGTGTCACATTTTGAAATGTATTGGCCATTACCTCCCTCAAGACATTTTGAGGGCAGGTTTCATTTACAGTTCTGCAGTACTTCTTCCTATGAAATGACCATTAGCACAGGCTTAAAGCTGTTTTTGCAGGTAACTGCCAGAGGGCAGCAGCCTTTCTATGTTCCCCACCCTGGTAACTCGGGAAAAGCCCTTGCACCCTGTGGTGTTTCTCGGTTATAAATTAGCGTGGAGTGTGCCTGGACAAACCCACACAAGCTGATGTCTCCTTACTTTCGTTGGATTTTTAAATGTAAGTTTTATTTTTTATTGGAGTAATTTTCCACTGTGTACGTGGACCACTTCTACTTTGTGCATTCCTCGGTTGATGGACATTTTCATTGCTTCCAAGTGTTGGCTATGGTAAATATTGTTTTAGTGCAGGATTGCCTGCCTGTGACTTTTTGATTCTCATTTTCTCAGGTGATAGGCCAAGCAGTGGTTGTGATTGACTGACTGGTAGCACCGTGTTTCCCTTTTCAAAGCACCTTCTTTGTGTTTTCATTAGTGGCACTTACCACGTCCCCTTTAGAATCGAGGGTACACATTTCTCCACAATCGTTTCAGCATTTATTGTTTGCAGCATTTATGCTAATGGCCCTTCTGGCTGCTGTGAGTTGATAGGTTTTTGTAATTTGGGTTTGCATGTCTCTGAAAATTCGTAAAACTCATCATTTTTCTCCGCCGTTTTCTTTTCTGTTAAAAAAAGGAAACAGTTGGGAGTACAATATAACTCTTGATATGGTCTTCTTGGAAGGTTGCCCTCTTTTGAATTTTTTGGT
Source organism: Eschrichtius robustus (assembly GCF_028021215.1). Lineage (NCBI taxonomy): Eukaryota > Metazoa > Chordata > Mammalia > Artiodactyla > Eschrichtiidae > Eschrichtius > Eschrichtius robustus. The sequence goes on along the minus strand of NC_090830.1, from coordinate 38,951,633 downwards.
CAATTTTCCACCCCAGAATTTTTTTAGAGAGCAGGTGTCATTTACCGAACTGCAAGTTTGGTGAATATTTAGTGACCTTTAGCAATGGGTTTAAAGCTGATTTGTGGGAAGTGGCCTCAAGCAGGCAGCATTTCTCCATTCCCAAATCTGGGTACTAGGGCAGCAGAGCCTTTCTGGAAGTCGTGTTCCTAAGTTGTAAATTACGTTGGAATGTGCATGGAGAAACGCCCCTAAGTTTATGTCTCATTATTTCTTCTTGGTATAAAAATTTTTTTAATTTGAGTAAAGCTTAGAATATTGTTTGTCCTAGGTGTACACAATCTGGTTCATTTGTAGATTATATATGTCTATTCAAGTACAGATCCTCTTCCCATGTAAAATGTTACACAGGGTTCTGCAGACCTCCCTTGCTATATGGTCGGTAGTTTTGAGATATGTATATGTGTTTGTATACATATAGTAACACTAATCTTAATTTATCCATTCCCCCCACCTTTCCTTTTAGATGAGCATAGTTTGTTTTCTAAGTCTGTGAGTGTGTATCTCTGTGGAAATATGTTCATTTGTGTCAGTTATTAGATAACGCCTATAAGTGATATCATAGAATATAGGTCTTTTGCTTTCCGACTTACCTCATGATTCATGATTATCTAAAGACTCATTTGTGGTGCCTCAGAGAGCAATGGTTCATTGTTTTCCATGGCCAATATTCCATTGTGTACCTGGACCACTTCTTCTTTATCCATTCACCTCTTGTTGGATATTTTGATTGCTTCACGGTCTTGGCTATTGTGAATAAGGCTGCACTGCAGCTTTTGCGTCCTGTGTCTTCTCGATTCTTGTCTTCTCAGGTGAGAGGTCCAATGGTGTGCCTGCTGGATTGAATGGTACCTACATTTTTACTTTTAAACACAGCTCCTTTCTGTTCTCATTATTGGCTGTTATCCTTTTACGTCTCACCAGCAGGTTGAGGGTACACAGTTCTGTAAAACCCCTTCAGCATTTATTTTTTGTAGACTTTTTGCTGATGGTCAGTCGACTGGTGTAAGTTGAAACTTTTTGTAGATTAGATTGCATGCGTCTAACACTCCCTGAGGTTGAGCTGTTATCCATGTTCCTTTTTTTTTAAAAAAATAGTGTAAAACTTAACTCTTCATAATCTCTTCTTGAAACATTTGCCTGTTTTGAATTTTATTGTCCACTCCCTACTTCAGCACAATATTTTAGGGCAGGTGTTCTTTACAGCCCTGAGTCTTTGTGAATTTTAAGTGACCATTAGCTGTGAGTTTAAAGCTGCTCTTGCAGGTAACGGCCACAAGGTGGCATCATTTCTCCTTTACCAAATTTGGTTACGAGGGAAACAGAGCCTTAATGGAAGTGGTGTTCTAGGTTGTATATTAGAATGGAATATGCCAGGAAAAAGCCCTTTAAGTTTATGTCTCATTACTTCTTGTTCATATTTGTAATTTACGTTTTATTTTTTATCCCAGCAAATTTGATTACAATGGTTTGTTTGCTCTAGGTGTGCAAGATGTGGCTCTTTCACACATATACAGGTATCTATTCTTCCTCGCATCCTTTTCTCATGTAGGTTATGACGGAATGTTGAGTAGTCTTCTCCTGGTCTTCCGTACGTCTTTGGTGGTTATATATTTCACATGGTTTGTATATCTCTGTTAACCCCAATATGGTAATGTATCCAATCCTCATCCCTTTCTATTTGGTGAACCATAAGTTTTTAAATGAATCTGCGATTGCCTCTCTCTGTGGAAATATCTTCATTGGTATCAATTTTTAAGTAACTTCTAAAAGTGATATGATAGGATATGTGTCTTTTGCTTTCTCACTTACTACAGGTGGCGTGATTACGACTAGACTCATCTATGGTGCTGCAAATGGCATTGTTTCATTTTTTCACTACCTCATATTCCATCTGCACAGGTAGCAGTTCTTCTTTGTCCGCCCATCTGTCGGTGGACTTTTTGGTTACTTCCGTATCTTGGCTATTGTAATACTATGCAATGCAGATTTGCATACCTGTGTCCTTCCAATTCTGTCTTCTTAGTTTATAGGTCCAGGAATAGGTCTGCTGGATCCTATGGTAGCTCAATGTTTACCTTTTAAAGGCACCTCTATTCTGTTCTCTTTAGTGGCTCTTTCCAGGTTACGTCCCACATAAAGTTGAGGGTATGCATTTCTTCCCAGCACCTTCAGCATTTATTCTTTGTAGTTTTTGCTGATGGTTATTCTGAGTGGTGTGAGCTGATACCTCTTTGTGGTTGAATTTGCATGTGTCTCATAATGCGTTGAAATTGAGCTTTTAGACATGTCCTTTTTATTTTTCCAGCTATGATTAGAGCTTATTTCTTCAAAGTGTTTTCTTAAAGTATGTGTCACCATTTGAAATATTTTGGCCATTACCTCCCTCAAGACATTTTGAGGGCAAGTTTCATTTACAGTTCTGCAGTACTTGTTCCTATGAAATGACCATTAGCACGGGCTTTAAAGCTGCTTTTGCAGGTAACTGCCAGAGGGCAGCAGCCTTTCTATGTTCCCCACCCTGGTAACTAGGGAAAAGCCCTTGCGGCCTGTGGTGTTTCTTGGTTAAAAATTAGAGTGGAGTGTGCCTGGAGAAACCCACACAAGCTGATGTCTCCTTACTTTTGTTGGATTTTTAAATGTAATTTTTATTTTTTATTGGAGTAATTTTCCACTGTGTACGTGGACCACTTCTACTTTGTGCATTCCTCGGTTGATGGACATTTTCATTTCTTCCAAGTGTTGGCTATGGTAAATATTGTTGGAGTGCAGTATTGCCAGCCTGTGACTTTTTGATTCTCATTTTCTCAGGTGATAGGCCCAGCAGTGGGTGTGATTCATTGACTGGTAGCACCGTGTTTCCCTTTTCAAAGCACCTCCTTTGTGTTTTCATTAGTGGCTCTTACCACGTCCCCCTTAGAATCGAGGGTACGCATTTCTCCACAATCGCTTCAGCATTTATTGTTTGCAGGATTTATGCTAATGGCCCTACTGGCTGCTGTGAGCTGACAGGTTTTTGTAATTTGGGTTTGCATGTATTTGAAAATTCGTAAAATTCATTATTTTTCTCCGCCGTTTTCTTTTCTGTTACAAAAAGGAAACAAATGGGAGTACATTATAACTCTTGAAATTGTCTTCTTAGAAGGTTGCCCTCTTTTGATTTTTTTGGTCGATTTTCCACCCCAGAGTTTTTTTAGAGAGCAGGTGTCATTTCCCGAACTGCAAGTTTGGTGAATATTTATTGACCTTTAGAAATGGGTTTAAAGCTGCTGTTGTGGGAAGTGGCCTCAAGCAGGCAGCATTTCTCCATTCCCAAATCTGGTTTCTAGGGCAGCAGAGCCTTTCTGGAAGTCGTGTTCCTAGGTTGTAAATTACATTGGAATGTGCATGGAGAAACCCCCATAAGTTTATGTCTCATTATTTCTTCTTGGTTTTAAAATTTTTTTTAATTGTGGTAAAGCGTAGAATATTGTTTGTCCTAGGTGTACACAATCTGGTTCATTTGTAGATTATATATGTCTATTCAAGTACAGATCCTCTTCCCATGTAAAATGTTACAGAATGTTCCGCAGACCTCCCTTGCTATATGGTCGGTCTTTTTGAGATATGTATATAATATGTGTTTGTATACATATAGTAACACTAATCTTAATTTATCCATTCCCCCCACCTTTCCTTTTAGATGAGCATAGTTTGTTTTCTAAGTCTGTGAGTGTCTTTCTCTGTGGAAATATGTTCATTTGTGTCAGTTATTAGATAACGCCTATAAGTGATATCATAGAATATAGGTCTTTTGCTTTTGGACTTACCTCATGTTTCGTGATTATCTCCAGACTCATTTGTGGTGCCTCAGAGAGCAATGGTTCATTGTTTTCTATGGCTAATATTCCATTGTGTACATGGACCACTTCTTCTTTATCCATTCACCTCTTGTTGGATATTTTGATTGCTTCACGGTCTTGGCTATTGTGAATAAGGCTGCACTGCAGCTTTTGCGGCCTGTGTCTTCTCGATTCTTGTCTTCTCAGGTGAGAGGTCCAATGGCGTGCCTGCTGGATTGAATGGTATCTCCATTTTTACTTTTAAACACAGCTCCTTTCTATTCTCATTATTGGCTGTTACCCTTTTACGTCTCAACAGCAGGTAGAGGGTTCACAGTTCTCTAAAACCCCTTCAGCATTTATTGTTCGTAGACTTTTTGCTGATGGTCAGTCGATTGGTGTAAGTTGAAAACTTTTTGTAGATTAGATTGCATGGGTCTAACACTCCGTGAGGTTGAGCTTTTATCCATTTTCCTTTTTTTTAAAAGAGCGTCGGTAAAACGTAACTCTTCATATTCTCTTCTTGAAACATTTGCCTGTTTTGAAATTTTTTGTCCATTCCCTACTTCAGCACAATTTTTTAGGGCAGGTGTCCTTACAGCCCTGAGTCCTTGTGAATGTTAAGTGACCATTAGCTGTGACTTTAAAGCTGCTCTTGCAGGAAACGGCCACAAGGTGGCAGCATTTCTCCTTTACCAAATTTGGTTACTAGGGAAACAGAGCCTTAAAGGAAGTGGTGTTCTATGTTGTAAATTAAAATGGAATGTGCCAGGAAAAAGCCTTTTAAGTTTATCTCTCATTACTTCTTGTTCATATTTGTAATTTACTTTTTATTTTTTATCCCAGCAAATTTGATTACAATGGTTTGTTTCTTCTTGGTGTGCAAGATATGGTTCTTTCACACATATATGTGTATCTATTCTTCCTCGCATCCTTTTCCCATTTTGGTTATGACAGAATGTTGAGTAGTCTTCTCCTGGTCTTCCGTACGCCTTTGGTGGTTATATATTTCACATGGTTTGTATATCTCTGTTAACCCCAATATGGTAATGTATCCAATCCTCATCCCTTTCTATTTGGTGAACCATAAGTTTTCAAATGAATCTGCGATTGCCTCTCTCTGTTGAAATATCTTCATTGGTATCAATTTTTAAGTAACTCCTAAAAGTGGTATGATAGGATATGTGTCTTTTGCTTTCTCACTTACTACAGGTGGCATGATTACGTCTAGACTCATCTATGGTGCTGCAAATGGCATTGTTTCATTTTTTTCAGTAGCGAATATTCCATCTGTACATGGAGGAGTTCTTCTTTGTCCATCCTTCTGTTGGTGGCCTTTTTGGTTACTTCCATATCTTGGCTATTGTAATACTGTGCAATGCAGATTTCCTGCCTCTGTCTTTCCAATTCTCTCCTCTTAGATTATAGGTCGAGGAGTGGGCCTGCTGGATCATATGGTAGCTCAATGTTTACCTTTTTAAGGCACCTCCATTCTGTTCTAGTTCGTGGCCCTTTCCAAGTTACGTCCCCCTTGAAGTTGAGGGTATGCATTTCTCTACAACACCTTCAGCATTTATTGTTTCTAGTTTTCTTGCTGGTGGTTATTCTGACAATTGTGATCTGATACCTCTTTGTGGTTGAATTCGTACGTGCCTCATAACCCATTGAAAATGAGCTTGAAGGCATGTCCTTTCTTATTTTTCAAGCTGTGATTACCCCTTAGTTTTTCAAAGTGTTCTCTTAAAGTATGTGTCACATTTTGAAATGTATTGGCCATTACCTCCCTCAAGACATTTTGAGGGCAGGTTTCATTTACAGTTCTGCAGTACTTTTTCCTATGAAATGACCATTAGCACAGGCTTAAAGCTGTTTTTGCAGGTAACTGCCAGAGGGCAGCAGCCTTTCTATGTTCCCCACCCTGGTAACTCGGGAAAAGCCCTTGCAGCCTGTGGTGTTTCTCGGTTATATATTAGCGTGGAGTCTGCCTGGACAAACCCACACAAGCTGATGTCTCCTTACTTTCGTTGGATTTTTAAATGTAAGTTTTATTTTTTATTGGAGTAATTTTCCACTGTGTACGTGGACCACTTCTACTTTGTGCATTCCTCGGTTGATGGACATTTTCATTGCTTCCAAGTGTTGGCTATGGTAAATATTGTTGGAGTGCAGGATTGCCAGCCTGTGACTTTTTGATTCTCATTTTCTCAGGTGATAGGCCAAGCAGTGGTTGTGATTGACTGACTGGTAGCACCGTGTTTCCCTTTTCAAAGCACCTTCTTTGTGTTTTCATTAGTGGCACTTACCACGTCCCCTATAGAATCGAGGGTACACATTTCTCCACAATCGTTTCAGCATTTATTGTTTGCAGCATTTATGCTAATGGCCCTTCTGGCTGCTGTGAGCTGATAGGTTTTTGTAATTTGGGTTTGCATGTCTCTGAAAATTCCTAAAACTCATCATTTTTCTCCGCCGTTTTCTTTTCTGTTAAAAAAAGAAAACAGTTAGGAGTACAATATAACTCTTGATATGGTCTTCTTGGAAGGTTGCCCTCTTTTGAATTTTTTGGTCAATTTTCCACCCCAGAATTTTTTTAGAGAGCAGGTGTCATTTACCGAACTGCAAGTTTGGTGAATATTTAGAGACCTTTAGCAATGGTTTAAAGCTGATTTGTGGGAAGTGGCCTCAAGCAGGCAGCATTTCTTCATTCCCAAATCTGGGTACTAGGGCAGCAGAGCCTTTCTGGAAGTCGTGTTCCTAGGTTGTAAATTACGTTGGAATGTGCATGGAGAAAAGCCCATAAGTTTATGTCTCATTATTTCTTCTTGGTATAAATTTTTTTTTTAAATTGGAGTAAAGCTTAGAATATTGTTTGTCCTAGGTGTACACAATCTGGTTCATTTGTAGATTATATATGTCTATTCAAGTACAGATCCTCTTCCCATGTAAAATGTTACACAGGGTTCCGCAGACCTCCCTTGCTTTATGGTCGGTAGTTTTGAGATATGTATATAATATGTGTTTGTATACATATAGTAACACTAATCTTAATTTATCCATTCCCCCCACCGTTCCTTTTAGATGAGCATAGTTTGTTTTCTAAGTCTGTGAGTGTCTTTCTCTGTGGAAATATGTTCATTTGTGTCAGTTATTAGATAACGCCTATAAGTGATATCATAGAATATAGATCTTTTGCTTTCCGACTTACCTCATGTTTCATGATTATCTCCAGACTCATTTGTGGTGCCTCAGAGAGCAATGGTTCATTGTTTTCCATGGCTAATATTCCATTGTGTACATGGACCACTTCTTCTTTATCCATTCACCTCTTGTTGGATATTTTGATTGCTTCACTGTCTTGGCTATTGTGAATAAGGCTGCACTGCAGCTTTTGCGGCCTGTGTCTTCTCGATTCTTGTCTTCTCAGGTGAGAGGTCCAATGGTGTGCCTGCTGGATTGAATGGTACCTCCATTTTTACTTTTAAACACAGCTCCTTTCTGTTCTCATTATTGGCTCTTATCCTTTTACGTCTCACCAGCAGGTTGAGGGTACACAGTTCTGTAAAACCCCTTCAGCATTTATTGTTTGTAGACTTTTTGCTGATGGTCATTCGACTGATGTAAGTTGAAACTTTTTGTAGATTAGATTGCATGCGTCTAACACTCCCTGAGGTTGAGCTTTTATCCATTTTCCTTTTTTTTTAAAAGTGTGTGAGTAAAACTTAAGTCTTCATAATCTCTTCTTGAAACATTTGCCTGTTTTGAATTTTTTTGTCCATTCCCTACTTCAGCTCAATTTTTTAGGGCAGGTGTCCTTTACAGCCCTGAGTCCTTGTGAATGTTAAGTGACCATTAGCTGTGAGTTTAAAGCTGCTCTTGCAGGAAACGGCCACAAGGTGGCAGCATTTCTCCTTTACCAAATTTGGTTACTAGGGAAACAGAGCCTTAATGGAAGTGGTGTTCTAGGTTGTATATTAGAATGGAATATGCCAGGAAAAAGCCCTTTAAGTTTATGTCTCATTACTTCTTGTTCATATTTGTAATTTACTTTTTATTTTTTATCCCAGCAAATTTGATTACAATGGTTTGTTTGCTCTAGGTGTGCAAGATGTGGTTCTTTCACACATATACAGGTATCTATTTTTCCTCGCATCCTTTTCCCATGTAGGTTATGACAGAATGTTGAGTAGTCTTCTCCTGGTCTTCCGTACGTCTTTGGTGGTTATATATTTCACATGGTTTGTATATCTCTGTTAACCCCAATATGGTAATGTATCCAATCCTCATCCCTTTCTATTTGGTGAACCATTAGTTTTTAAATGAATCTGCGATTGCCTCTCTCTGTGGAAATATCTTCATTGGTATCAATTTTTAAGTAACTCCTAAAAGTGATATGATAGGATATGTGTCTTTTGCTTTCTCACTTACTACAGGTGGCGTGATTACGACTAGACTCATCTATGGCGCTGCAAATGGCATTGTTTCATTTTTTCACTTCCTCATATTCCATCTGCACAGGTAGCAGTTCTTCTTTGTCCGCCCATCTGTCGGTGGACTTTTTGGTTACTTCCGTATCTTGTCTATTGTAATACTATGCAATGCAGATTTGCATACCTGTGTCCTTCCAATTCTGTCTTCTTAGTTTATAGGTCCAGGAATAGGTCTGCTGGATCCTATGGTAGCTCAATGTTTACCTTTTAAAGGCACCTCTATTCTGTTCTCTTTAGTGGCTCTTTCCAGGTTACGTCCCACATAAAGTTGAGGGTATGCATTTCTTCCCAGCACCTTCAGCATTTATTCTTTGTAGTTTTTGCTGATGGTTATTCTGAGTGGTGTGAGCTGATACCTCTTTGTGGTTGAATTTGCATGTGTCTCATAATGCGTTGAAATTGAGCTTTTAGACATGTCCTTTTTATTTTTCCAGCTATGATTAGAGCTTATTTCTTCAAAGTGTTTTCTTAAAGTATGTGTCACCATTTGAAATATTTTGGCCATTACCTCCCTCAAGACATTTTGAGGGCAAGTTTCATTTACAGTTCTGCAGTACTTGTTCCTATGAAATGACCATTAGCACGGGCTTTAAAGCTGCTTTTGCAGGTAACTGCCAGAGGGCAGCAGCCTTTCTATGTTCCCCACCCTGGTAACTAGGGAAAAGCCCTTGCGGCCTGTGGTGTTTCTCGGTTAAAAATTAGAGTGGAGTGTGCCTGGAGAAACCCACACAAGCTGATGTCTCCTTACTTTTGTTGGATTTTTAAATGTAATTTTTATTTTTTATTGGAGTAATTTTCCACTGTGTACGTGGACCACTTCTACTTTGTGCATTCCTCGGTTGATGGACATTTTCATTTCTTCCAAGTGTTGGCTATGGTAAATATTGTTGGAGTGCAGTATTGCCAGCCTGTGACTTTTTGATTCTCATTTTCTCAGGTGATAGGCCCAGCAGTGGGTGTGATTCATTGACTGGTAGCACCGTGTTTCCCTTTTCAAAGCACCTCCTTTGTGTTTTCATTAGTGGCTCTTACCACGTCCCCCTTAGAATCGAGGGTACGCATTTCTCCACAATCGCTTCAGCATTTATTGTTTGCAGGATTTATGCTAATGGCCCTACTGGCTGCTGTGAGCTGATAGGTTTTTGTAATTTGGGTTTGCATGTATTTGAAAATTCGTAAAATTCATTATTTTTCTCCGCCATTTTCTTTTCTGTTACAAAAAGGAAACAAATGGGAGTACATTATAACTCTTGAAATTGTCTTCTTAGAAGGTTGCCCTCTTTTGAATTTTTTGGTCGATTTTCCACCCCAGAGTTTTTTTAGAGAGCAGGTGTCATTTCCCGAACTGCAAGTTTGGTGAATATTTATTGACCTTTAGAAATGGGTTTAAAGCTGCTGTTGTGGGAAGTGGCCTCAAGCAGGCAGCATTTCTCCATTCCCAAATCTGGTTTCTAGGGCAGCAGAGCCTTTCTGGAAGTCGTGTTCCTAGGTTGTAAATTACATTGGAATGTGCATGGAGAAACCCCCATAAGTTTATGTCTCATTATTTCTTCTTGGTTTTAAAATTTTTTTTAATTGTGGTAAAGCGTAGAATATTGTTTGTCCTAGGTGTACACAATCTGGTTCATTTGTAGATTATATATGTCTATTCAAGTACAGATCCTCTTCCCATGTAAAATGTTACAGAATGTTCCGCAGACCTCCCTTGCTATATGGTCGGTCTTTTTGAGATATGTATATAATATGTGTTTGTATACATATAGTAACACTAATCTTAATTTATCCATTCCCCCCACCTTTCCTTTTAGATGAGCATAGTTTGTTTTCTAAGTCTGTGAGTGTCTTTCTCTGTGGAAATATGTTCATTTGTGTCAGTTATTAGATAACGCCTATAAGTGATATCATAGAATATAGGTCTTTTGCTTTTGGACTTACCTCATGTTTCGTGATTATCTCCAGACTCATTTGTGGTGCCTCAGAGAGCAATGGTTCATTGTTTTCTATGGCTAATATTCCATTGTGTACATGGACCACTTCTTCTTTATCCATTCACCTCTTGTTGGATATTTTGATTGCTTCACGGTCTTGGCTATTGTGAATAAGGCTGCACTGCAGCTTTTGCGGCCTGTGTCTTCTCGATTCTTGTCTTCTCAGGTGAGAGGTCCAATGGCGTGCCTGCTGGATTGAATGGTATCTCCATTTTTACTTTTAAACACAGCTCCTTTCTATTCTCATTATTGGCTGTTACCCTTTTACGTCTCAACAGCAGGTAGAGGGTTCACAGTTCTCTAAAACCCCTTCAGCATTTATTGTTCGTAGACTTTGTGCTGATGGTCAGTCGATTGGTGTAAGTTGAAAACTTTTTGTAGATTAGATTGCATGGGTCTAACACTCCCTGAGGTTGAGCTTTTATCCATTTTCCTTTTTTTTTAAAGAGCGTCAGTAAAACGTAACTCTTCATATTCTCTTCTTGAAACATTTGCCTGTTTTGAAATTTTTTGTCCATTCCCTACTTCAGCACAATTTTTTAGGGCAGGTGTCCTTTCAGCCCTGAGTCCTTGTGAATGTTAAGTGACCATTAGCTGTGACTTTAAAGCTGCTCTTGCAGGAAACGGCCACAAGGTGGCAGCATTTCTCCTTTACCAAATTTGGTTACTAGGGAAACAGAGCCTTAATGGAAGTGGTGATCTAGGTTGTAAATTAAAATGGAATGTGCCAGGAAAAAGCCCTTTAAGTTTATGTCTCATTACTTCTTGTTCATATTTGTAATTTACTTTTTATTTTTTATCCCAGCAAATTTGATTACAATGGTTTGTTTCTTCTTGGTGTGCAAGATGTGGTTCTTTCACACATATATGTGTATCTATTCTTCCTCGCATCCTTTTCCCATTTTGGTTATGACAGAATGTTGAGTAGTCTTCTCCTGGTCTTCCGTACGTCTTTGGTGGTTATATATTTCACATGGTTTGTATATCTCTGTTAACCCCAATATGGTAATGTATCCAATCCTCATCCCTTTCTATTTGGTGAACCATAAGTTTTCAAATGAATCTGCGATTGCCTCTCTCTGTTGAAATATCTTCATTGGTATCAATTTTTTAGTAACTCCTAAAAGTGGTATGATAGGATATGTGTCTTTTGCTTTCTCACTTACTACAGGTGGCATGATTACGTCTAGACCCATCTATGGTGCTGCAAATGGCATTGTTTCTTTTTTTTCACTAGCGAATATTCCATCTGTACATGGAGGTGTTCTTCTTTGTCCATCCATCTGTTGGTGGCCTTTTTGGTTACTTCCATATCTTGGCTATTGTAATACTGTGCAATGCAGATTTCCTGCCTCTGTCTTTCCAATTCTCTCCTCTTAGATTATAGGTCGAGGAGTGGGCCTGCTGGATCATATGGTAGCTCAATGTTTACCTTTTTAAGGCACCTCCATTCTGTTCTAGTTCGTGGCCCTTTCCAAGTTACGTCCCCCTTGAAGTTGAGGGTATGCATTTCTCAACAACACCTTCAGCATTTATTGTTTGTAGTTTTCTTGCTGGTGGTTATTCTGACAAGTGTGATCTGATACCTCTTTGTGGTTGAATTCGCACGTGCCTCATAATCCATTGAAAATGAGCTTGAAGGCATGTCCTTTTTTTATTTTTCAAGCTGTGATTACCCCTTAGTTCTTCAAAGTGTTCTCTTAAAGTATGTGTCACATTTTGAAATGTATTGGCCATTACCTCCCTCAAGACATTTTGAGGGCAGGTTTCATTTACAGTTCTGCAGTACTTCTTCCTATGAAATGACCATTAGCACAGGCTTAAAGCTGTTTTTGCAGGTAACTGCCAGAGGGCAGCAGCCTTTCTATGTTCCCCACCCTGGTAACTCGGGAAAAGCCCTTGCACCCTGTGGTGTTTCTCGGTTATAAATTAGCGTGGAGTGTGACTGGACAAACCCACACAAGCTGATGTCTCCTTACTTTCGTTGGATTTTTAAATGTAAGTTTTATTTTTTATTGGAGTAATTTTCCACTGTGTACGTGGACCACTTCTACTTTGTGCATTCCTCGGTTGATGGACATTTTCATTGCTTCCAAGCGTTGGCTATGGTAAATATTGTTTTAGTGCAGGATTGCCAGCCTGTGACTTTTTGATTCTCATTTTCTCAGGTGATAGGCCAAGCAGTGGTTGTGATTGACTGACTGGTAGCACCGTGTTTCCCTTTTCAAAGCACCTTCTTTGTGTTTTCATTAGTGGCACTTACCACGTCCCCTTTAGAATCGAGGGTACACATTTCTCCACAATCGTTTCAGCATTTATTGTTTGCAGCATTTATGCTAATGGCCCTTCTGGCTGCTGTGAGCTGATAGGTTTTTGTAATTTGGGTTTGCATGTCTCTGAAAATTCGTAAAACTCATCATTTTTCTCCGCCGTTTTCTTTTCTGTTAAAAAAAGGAAACAGTTGGGAGTACAATATAACTCTTGATATGGTCTTCTTGGAAGGTTGCCCTCTTTTGAATTTTTTGGTCAATTTTCCACCCCAGAATTTTTTTAGAGAGCAGGTGTCATTTACCGAACTGCAAGTTTGGTGAATATTTAGTGACCTTTAGCAATGGGTTTAAAGCTGATTTGTGGGAAGTGGCCTCAAGCAGGCAGCATTTCTCCATTCCCAAATCTGGGTACTAGGGCAGCAGAGCCTTTCTGGAAGTCGTGTTCCTAGGTTGTAAATTACGTTGGAATGTGCATGGAGAAACGCCCCTAAGTTTATGTCTCATTATTTCTTCTTGGTATAAAAATTTTTTTAAATTTGAGTAAAGCTTAGAATATTGTTTGTCCTAGGTGTACACAATCTGGTTCATTTGTAGATTATATATGTCTATTCAAGTACAGATCCTCTTCCCATGTAAAATGTTACACAGGGTTCTGCAGACCTCCCTTGCTATATGGTCGGTAGTTTTGAGATATGTATATGTGTTTGTATACATATAGTAACACTAATCTTAATTTATCCATTCCCCCCACCTTTCCTTTTAGATGAGCATAGTTTGTTTTCTAAGTCTGTGAGTGTGTATCTCTGTGGAAATATGTTCATTTGTGTCAGTTATTAGATAACGCCTATAAGTGATATCATAGAATATAGGTCTTTTGCTTTCCGACTTACCTCATGATTCATGATTATCTAAAGACTCATTTGTGGTGCCTCAGAGAGCAATGGTTCATTGTTTTCCATGGCCAATATTCCATTGTGTACCTGGACCACTTCTTCTTTATCCATTCACCTCTTGTTGGATATTTTGATTGCTTCACGGTCTTGGCTATTGTGAATAAGGCTGCACTGCAGCTTTTGCGGCCTGTGTCTTCTCGATTCTTGTCTTCTCAGGTGAGAGGTCCAATGGTGTGCCTGCTGGATTGAATGGTACCTACATTTTTACTTTTAAACACAGCTCCTTTCTGTTCTCATTATTGGCTGTTATCCTTTTACGTCTCACCAGCAGGTTGAGGGTACACAGTTCTGTAAAACCCCTTCAGCATTTATTTTTTGTAGACTTTTTGCTGATGGTCAGTCGACTGGTGTAAGTTGAAACTTTTTGTAGATTAGATTGCATGCGTCTAACACTCCCTGAGGTTGAGCTTTTATCCATGTTCCTTTTTTTTAAAAAAACAGTGTAAAACTTAACTCTTCATAATCTCTTCTTGAAACATTTGCCTGTTTTGAATTTTATTGTCCACTCCCTACTTCAGCACAATATTTTAGGGCAGGTGTTCTTTACAGCCCTGAGTCTTTGTGAATTTTAAGTGACCATTAGCTGTGAGTTTAAAGCTGCTCTTGCAGGTAACGGCCACAAGGTGGCATCATTTCTCCTTTACCAAATTTGGTTACGAGGGAAACAGAGCCTTAATGGAAGTGGTGTTCTAGGTTGTATATTAGAATGGAATATGCCAGGAAAAAGCCCTTTAAGTTTATGTCTCATTACTTCTTGTTCATATTTGTAATTTACGTTTTATTTTTTATCCCAGCAAATTTGATTACAATGGTTTGTTTGCTCTAGGTGTGCAAGATGTGGCTCTTTCACACATATACAGGTATCTATTCTTCCTCGCATCCTTTTCTCATGTAGGTTATGACGGAATGTTGAGTAGTCTTCTCCTGGTCTTCCGTACGTCTTTGGTGGTTATATATTTCACATGGTTTGTATATCTCTGTTAACCCCAATATGGTAATGTATCCAATCCTCATCCCTTTCTATTTGGTGAACCATAAGTTTTTAAATGAATCTGCGATTGCCTCTCTCTGTGGAAATATCTTCATTGGTATCAATTTTTAAGTAACTCCTAAAAGTGATATGATAGGATATGTGTCTTTTGCTTTCTCACTTACTACAGGTGGCGTTATTACGACTAGACTCATCTATGGTGCTGCAAATGGCATTGTTTCATTTTTTCACTACCTCATATTCCATCTGCACAGGTAGCAGTTCTTCTTTGTCCGCCCATCTGTCGGTGGACTTTTTGGTTACTTCCGTATCTTGGCTATTGTAATACTATGCAATGCAGATTTGCATACCTGTGTCCTTCCAATTCTGTCTTCTTAGTTTATAGGTCCAGGAATAGGTCTGCTGGATCCTATGGTAGCTCAATGTTTACCTTTTAAAGGCACCTCTATTCTGTTCTCTTTAGTGGCTCTTTCCAGGTTACGTCCCACATAAAGTTGAGGGTATGCATTTCTTCCCAGCACCTTCAGCATTTATTCTTTGTAGTTTTTGCTGATGGTTATTCTGAGTGGTGTGAGCTGATACCTCTTTGTGGTTGAATTTGCATGTGTCTCATAATGCGTTGAAATTGAGCTTTTAGACATGTCCTTTTTATTTTTCCAGCTATGATTAGAGCTTATTTCTTCAAAGTGTTTTCTTAAAGTATGTGTCACCATTTGAAATATTTTGGCCATTACCTCCCTCAAGACATTTTCAGGGCAAGTTTCATTTACAGTTCTGCAGTACTTGTTCCTATGAAATGACCATTAGCACGGGCTTTAAAGCTGCTTTTGCAGGTAACTGCCAGAGGGCAGCAGCCTTTCTATGTTCCCCACCCTGGTAACTAGGGAAAAGCCCTTGCGGCCTGTGGTGTTTCTCGGTTAAAAATTAGAGTGGAGTGTGCCTGGAGAAACCCACACAAGCTGATGTCTCCTTACTTTTGTTGGATTTTTAAATGTAATTTTTATTTTTTATTGGAGTAATTTTCCACTGTGTACGTGGACCACTTCTACTTTGTGCATTCCTCGGTTGATGGACATTTTCATTTCTTCCAAGTGTTGGCTATGGTAAATATTGTTGGAGTGCAGTATTGCCAGCCTGTGACTTTTTGATTCTCATTTTCTCAGGTGATAGGCCCAGCAGTGGGTGTGATTCATTGACTGGTAGCACCGTGTTTCCCTTTTCAAAGCACCTCCTTTGTGTTTTCATTAGTGGCTCTTACCACGTCCCCCTTAGAATCGAGGGTACGCATTTCTCCACAATCGCTTCAGCATTTATTGTTTGCAGCATTTATGCTAATGGCCCTACTGGCTGCTGTGAGCTGATAGGTTTTTGTAATTTGGGTTTGCATGTATTTGAAAATTCGTAAAATTCATTATTTTTCTCCGCCGTTTTCTTTTCTGTTACAAAAAGGAAACAAATGGGAGTACATTATAACTCTTGAAATTGTCTTCTTAGAAGGTTGCCCTCTTTTGAATTTTTTGGTCGATTTTCCACCCCAGAGTTTTTTTAGAGAGCAGGTGTCATTTCCCGAACTGCAAGTTTGGTGAATATTTATTGACCTTTAGAAATGGGTTTAAAGCTGCTGTTGTGGGAAGTGGCCTCAAGCAGGCAGCATTTCTCCATTCCCAAATCTGGTTTCTAGGGCAGCAGAGCCTTTCTGGAAGTCGTGTTCCTAGGTTGTAAATTACATTGGAATGTGCATGGAGAAACCCCCATAAGTTTATGTCTCATTATTTCTTCTTGGTTTTAAAATTTTTTTTAATTGTGGTAAAGCGTAGAATATTGTTTGTCCTAGGTGTACACAATCTGGTTCATTTGTAGATTATATATGTCTATTCAAGTACAGATCCTCTTCCCATGTAAAATGTTACAGAATGTTCCGCAGACCTCCCTTGCTATATGGTCGGTCTTTTTGAGATATGTATATAATATGTGTTTGTATACATATAGTAACACTAATCTTAATTTATCCATTCCCCCCACCTTTCCTTTTAGATGAGCATAGTTTGTTTTCTAAGTCTGTGAGTGTCTTTCTCTGTGGAAATATGTTCATTTGTGTCAGTTATTAGATAACGCCTATAAGTGATATCATAGAATATAGGTCTTTTGCTTTTGGACTTACCTCATGTTTCGTGATTATCTCCAGACTCATTTGTGGTGCCTCAGAGAGCAATGGTTCATTGTTTTCTATGGCTAATATTCCATTGTGTACATGGACCACTTCTTCTTTATCCATTCACCTCTTGTTGGATATTTTGATTGCTTCACGGTCTTGGCTATTGTGAATAAGGCTGCACTGCAGCTTTTGCGGCCTGTGTCTTCTCGATTCTTGTCTTCTCAGGTGAGAGGTCCAATGGCGTGCCTGCTGGATTGAATGGTATCTCCATTTTTACTTTTAAACACAGCTCCTTTCTATTCTCATTATTGGCTGTTACCCTTTTACGTCTCAACAGCAGGTAGAGGGTTCACAGTTCTCTAAAACCCCTTCAGCATTTATTGTTCGTAGACTTTGTGCTGATGGTCAGTCGATTGGTGTAAGTTGAAAACTTTTTGTAGATTAGATTGCATGGGTCTAACACTCCCTGAGGTTGAGCTTTTATCCATTTTCCTTTTTTTTTAAAGAGCGTCAGTAAAACGTAACTCTTCATATTCTCTTCTTGAAACATTTGCCTGTTTTGAAATTTTTTGTCCATTCCCTACTTCAGCACAATTTTTTAGGGCAGGTGTCCTTTCAGCCCTGAGTCCTTGTGAATGTTAAGTGACCATTAGCTGTGACTTTAAAGCTGCTCTTGCAGGAAACGGCCACAAGGTGGCAGCATTTCTCCTTTACCAAATTTGGTTACTAGGGAAACAGAGCCTTAATGGAAGTGGTGATCTAGGTTGTAAATTAAAATGGAATGTGCCAGGAAAAAGCCCTTTAAGTTTATGTCTCATTACTTCTTGTTCATATTTGTAATTTACTTTTTATTTTTTATCCCAGCAAATTTGATTACAATGGTTTGTTTCTTCTTGGTGTGCAAGATGTGGTTCTTTCACACATATATGTGTATCTATTCTTCCTCGCATCCTTTTCCCATTTTGGTTATGACAGAATGTTGAGTAGTCTTCTCCTGGTCTTCCGTACGTCTTTGGTGGTTATATATTTCACATGGTTTGTATATCTCTGTTAACCCCAATATGGTAATGTATCCAATCCTCATCCCTTTCTATTTGGTGAACCATAAGTTTTCAAATGAATCTGCGATTGCCTCTCTCTGTTGAAATATCTTCATTGGTATCAATTTTTTAGTAACTCCTAAAAGTGGTATGATAGGATATGTGTCTTTTGCTTTCTCACTTACTACAGGTGGCATGATTACGTCTAGACCCATCTATGGTGCTGCAAATGGCATTGTTTCTTTTTTTTTCACTAGCGAATATTCCATCTGTACATGGAGGTGTTCTTCTTTGTCCATCCATCTGTTGGTGGCCTTTTTGGTTACTTCCATATCTTGGCTATTGTAATACTGTGCAATGCAGATTTCCTGCCTCTGTCTTTCCAATTCTCTCCTCTTAGATTATAGGTCGAGGAGTGGGCCTGCTGGATCATATGGTAGCTCAATGTTTACCTTTTTAAGGCACCTCCATTCTGTTCTAGTTCGTGGCCCTTTCCAAGTTACGTCCCCCTTGAAGTTGAGGGTATGCATTTCTCAACAACACCTTCAGCATTTATTGTTTGTAGTTTTCTTGCTGGTGGTTATTCTGACAAGTGTGATCTGATACCTCTTTGTGGTTGAATTCGCACGTGCCTCATAATCCATTGAAAATGAGCTTGAAGGCATGTCCTTTTTTTATTTTTCAAGCTGTGATTACCCCTTAGTTCTTCAAAGTGTTCTCTTAAAGTATGTGTCACATTTTGAAATGTATTGGCCATTACCTCCCTCAAGACATTTTGAGGGCAGGTTTCATTTACAGTTCTGCAGTACTTCTTCCTATGAAATGACCATTAGCACAGGCTTAAAGCTGTTTTTGCAGGTAACTGCCAGAGGGCAGCAGCCTTTCTATGTTCCCCACCCTGGTAACTCGGGAAAAGCCCTTGCACCCTGTGGTGTTTCTCGGTTATAAATTAGCGTGGAGTGTGCCTGGACAAACCCACACAAGCTGATGTCTCCTTACTTTCGTTGGATTTTTAAATGTAAGTTTTATTTTTTATTGGAGTAATTTTCCACTGTGTACGTGGACCACTTCTACTTTGTGCATTCCTCGGTTGATGGACATTTTCATTGCTTCCAAGTGTTGGCTATGGTAAATATTGTTTTAGTGCAGGATTGCCTGCCTGTGACTTTTTGATTCTCATTTTCTCAGGTGATAGGCCAAGCAGTGGTTGTGATTGACTGACTGGTAGCACCGTGTTTCCCTTTTCAAAGCACCTTCTTTGTGTTTTCATTAGTGGCACTTACCACGTCCCCTTTAGAATCGAGGGTACACATTTCTCCACAATCGTTTCAGCATTTATTGTTTGCAGCATTTATGCTAATGGCCCTTCTGGCTGCTGTGAGCTGATAGGTTTTTGTAATTTGGGTTTGCATGTCTCTGAAAATTCGTAAAACTCATCATTTTTCTCCGCCGTTTTCTTTTCTGTTAAAAAAAGGAAACAGTTGGGAGTACAATATAACTCTTGATATGGTCTTCTTGGAAGGTTGCCCTCTTTTGAATTTTTTGGTCAATTTTCCACCCCAGAATTTTTTTAGAGAGCAGGTGTCATTTACCGAACTGCAAGTTTGGTGAATATTTAGTGACCTTTAGCAATGGGTTTAAAGCTGATTTGTGGGAAGTGGCCTCAAGCAGGCAGCATTTCTCCATTCCCAAATCTGGGTACTAGGGCAGCAGAGCCTTTCTGGAAGTCGTGTTCCTAGGTTGTAAATTACGTTGGAATGTGCATGGAGAAACGCCCCTAAGTTTATGTCTCATTATTTCTTCTTGGTATAAAAATTTTTTTAAATTTGAGTAAAGCTTAGAATATTGTTTGTCCTAGGTGTACACAATCTGGTTCATTTGTAGATTATATATGTCTATTCAAGTACAGATCCTCTTCCCATGTAAAATGTTACACAGGGTTCTGCAGACCTCCCTTGCTATATGGTCGGTAGTTTTGAGATATGTATATGTGTTTGTATACATATAGTAACACTAATCTTAATTTATCCATTCCCCCCACCTTTCCTTTTAGATGAGCATAGTTTGTTTTCTAAGTCTGTGAGTGTGTATGTCTGTGGAAATATGTTCATTTGTGTCAGTTATTAGATAACGCCTATAAGTGATATCATAGAATATAGGTCTTTTGCTTTCCGACTTACCTCATGATTCATGATTATCTAAAGACTCATTTGTGGTGCCTCAGAGAGCAATGGTTCATTGTTTTCCATGGCCAATATTCCATTGTGTACCTGGACCACTTCTTCTTTATCCATTCACCTCTTGTTGGATATTTTGATTGCTTCACGGTCTTGGCTATTGTGAATAAGGCTGCACTGCAGCTTTTGCGGCCTGTGTCTTCTCGATTCTTGTCTTCTCAGGTGAGAGGTCCAATGGTGTGCCTGCTGGATTGAATGGTACCTACATTTTTACTTTTAAACACAGCTCCTTTCTGTTCTCATTATTGGCTGTTATCCTTTTACGTCTCACCAGCAGGTTGAGGGTACACAGTTCTGTAAAACCCCTTCAGCATTTATTTTTTGTAGACTTTTTGCTGATGGTCAGTCGACTGGTGTAAGTTGAAACTTTTTGTAGATTAGATTGCATGCGTCTAACACTCCCTGAGGTTGAGCTTTTATCCATGTTCCTTTTTTTTAAAAAAACAGTGTAAAACTTAACTCTTCATAATCTCTTCTTGAAACATTTGCCTGTTTTGAATTTTATTGTCCACTCCCTACTTCAGCACAATATTTTAGGGCAGGTGTTCTTTACAGCCCTGAGTCTTTGTGAATTTTAAGTGACCATTAGCTGTGAGTTTAAAGCTGCTCTTGCAGGTAACGGCCACAAGGTGGCATCATTTCTCCTTTACCAAATTTGGTTACGAGGGAAACAGAGCCTTAATGGAAGTGGTGTTCTAGGTTGTATATTAGAATGGAATATGCCAGGAAAAAGCCCTTTAAGTTTATGTCTCATTACTTCTTGTTCATATTTGTAATTTACGTTTTATTTTTTATCCCAGCAAATTTGATTACAATGGTTTGTTTGCTCTAGGTGTGCAAGATGTGGCTCTTTCACACATATACAGGTATCTATTCTTCCTCGCATCCTTTTCTCATGTAGGTTATGACGGAATGTTGAGTAGTCTTCTCCTGGTCTTCCGTACGTCTTTGGTGGTTATATATTTCACATGGTTTGTATATCTCTGTTAACCCCAATATGGTAATGTATCCAATCCTCATCCCTTTCTATTTGGTGAACCATAAGTTTTTAAATGAATCTGCGATTGCCTCTCTCTGTGGAAATATCTTCATTGGTATCAATTTTTAAGTAACTCCTAAAAGTGATATGATAGGATATGTGTCTTTTGCTTTCTCACTTACTACAGGTGGCGTGATTACGACTAGACTCATCTATGGTGCTGCAAATGGCATTGTTTCATTTTTTCACTACCTCATATTCCATCTGCACAGGTAGCAGTTCTTCTTTGTCCGCCCATCTGTCGGTGGACTTTTTGGTTACTTCCGTATCTTGGCTATTGTAATACTATGCAATGCAGATTTGCATACCTGTGTCCTTCCAATTCTGTCTTCTTAGTTTATAGGTCCAGGAATAGGTCTGCTGGATCCTATGGTAGCTCAATGTTTACCTTTTAAAGGCACCTCTATTCTGTTCTCTTTAGTGGCTCTTTCCAGGTTACGTCCCACATAAAGTTGAGGGTATGCATTTCTTCCCAGCACCTTCAGCATTTATTCTTTGTAGTTTTTGCTGATGGTTATTCTGAGTGGTGTGAGCTGATACCTCTTTGTGGTTGAATTTGCATGTGTCTCATAATGCGTTGAAATTGAGCTTTTAGACATGTCCTTTTTATTTTTCCAGCTATGATTAGAGCTTATTTCTTCAAAGTGTTTTCTTAAAGTATGTGTCACCATTTGAAATATTTTGGCCATTACCTCCCTCAAGACATTTTCAGGGCAAGTTTCATTTACAGTTCTGCAGTACTTGTTCCTATGAAATGACCATTAGCACGGGCTTTAAAGCTGCTTTTGCAGGTAACTGCCAGAGGGCAGCAGCCTTTCTATGTTCCCCACCCTGGTAACTAGGGAAAAGCCCTTGCGGCCTGTGGTGTTTCTCGGTTAAAAATTAGAGTGGAGTGTGCCTGGAGAAACCCACACAAGCTGATGTCTCCTTACTTTTGTTGGATTTTTAAATGTAATTTTTATTTTTTATTGGAGTAATTTTCCACTGTGTACGTGGACCACTTCTACTTTGTGCATTCCTCGGTTGATGGACATTTTCATTTCTTCCAAGTGTTGGCTATGGTAAATATTGTTGGAGTGCAGTATTGCCAGCCTGTGACTTTTTGATTCTCATTTTCTCAGGTGATAGGCCCAGCAGTGGGTGTGATTCATTGACTGGTAGCACCGTGTTTCCCTTTTCAAAGCACCTCCTTTGTGTTTTCATTAGTGGCTCTTACCACGTCCCCCTTAGAATCGAGGGTACGCATTTCTCCACAATCGCTTCAGCATTTATTGTTTGCAGCATTTATGCTAATGGCCCTACTGGCTGCTGTGAGCTGATAGGTTTTTGTAATTTGGGTTTGCATGTATTTGAAAATTCGTAAAATTCATTATTTTTCTCCGCCGTTTTCTTTTCTGTTACAAAAAGGAAACAAATGGGAGTACATTATAACTCTTGAAATTGTCTTCTTAGAAGGTTGCCCTCTTTTGAATTTTTTGGTCGATTTTCCACCCCAGAGTTTTTTTAGAGAGCAGGTGTCATTTCCCGAACTGCAAGTTTGGTGAATATTTATTGACCTTTAGAAATGGGTTTAAAGCTGCTGTTGTGGGAAGTGGCCTCAAGCAGGCAGCATTTCTCCATTCCCAAATCTGGTTTCTAGGGCAGCAGAGCCTTTCTGGAAGTCGTGTTCCTAGGTTGTAAATTACATTGGAATGTGCATGGAGAAACCCCCATAAGTTTATGTCTCATTATTTCTTCTTGGTTTTAAAATTTTTTTTAATTGTGGTAAAGCGTAGAATATTGTTTGTCCTAGGTGTACACAATCTGGTTCATTTGTAGATTATATATGTCTATTCAAGTACAGATCCTCTTCCCATGTAAAATGTTACAGAATGTTCCGCAGACCTCCCTTGCTATATGGTCGGTCTTTTTGAGATATGTATATAATATGTGTTTGTATACATATAGTAACACTAATCTTAATTTATCCATTCCCCCCACCTTTCCTTTTAGATGAGCATAGTTTGTTTTCTAAGTCTGTGAGTGTCTTTCTCTGTGGAAATATGTTCATTTGTGTCAGTTATTAGATAACGCCTATAAGTGATATCATAGAATATAGGTCTTTTGCTTTTGGACTTACCTCATGTTTCGTGATTATCTCCAGACTCATTTGTGGTGCCTCAGAGAGCAATGGTTCATTGTTTTCTATGGCTAATATTCCATTGTGTACATGGACCACTTCTTCTTTATCCATTCACCTCTTGTTGGATATTTTGATTGCTTCACGGTCTTGGCTATTGTGAATAAGGCTGCACTGCAGCTTTTGCGGCCTGTGTCTTCTCGATTCTTGTCTTCTCAGGTGAGAGGTCCAATGGCGTGCCTGCTGGATTGAATGGTATCTCCATTTTTACTTTTAAACACAGCTCCTTTCTATTCTCATTATTGGCTGTTACCCTTTTACGTCTCAACAGCAGGTAGAGGGTTCACAGTTCTCTAAAACCCCTTCAGCATTTATTGTTCGTAGACTTTGTGCTGATGGTCAGTCGATTGGTGTAAGTTGAAAACTTTTTGTAGATTAGATTGCATGGGTCTAACACTCCCTGAGGTTGAGCTTTTATCCATTTTCCTTTTTTTTTAAAGAGCGTCAGTAAAACGTAACTCTTCATATTCTCTTCTTGAAACATTTGCCTGTTTTGAAATTTTTTGTCCATTCCCTACTTCAGCACAATTTTTTAGGGCAGGTGTCCTTTCAGCCCTGAGTCCTTGTGAATGTTAAGTGACCATTAGCTGTGACTTTAAAGCTGCTCTTGCAGGAAACGGCCACAAGGTGGCAGCATTTCTCCTTTACCAAATTTGGTTACTAGGGAAACAGAGCCTTAATGGAAGTGGTGATCTAGGTTGTAAATTAAAATGGAATGTGCCAGGAAAAAGCCCTTTAAGTTTATGTCTCATTACTTCTTGTTCATATTTGTAATTTACTTTTTATTTTTTATCCCAGCAAATTTGATTACAATGGTTTGTTTCTTCTTGGTGTGCAAGATGTGGTTCTTTCACACATATATGTGTATCTATTCTTCCTCGCATCCTTTTCCCATTTTGGTTATGACAGAATGTTGAGTAGTCTTCTCCTGGTCTTCCGTACGTCTTTGGTGGTTATATATTTCACATGGTTTGTATATCTCTGTTAACCCCAATATGGTAATGTATCCAATCCTCATCCCTTTCTATTTGGTGAACCATAAGTTTTCAAATGAATCTGCGATTGCCTCTCTCTGTTGAAATATCTTCATTGGTATCAATTTTTTAGTAACTCCTAAAAGTGGTATGATAGGATATGTGTCTTTTGCTTTCTCACTTACTACAGGTGGCATGATTACGTCTAGACCCATCTATGGTGCTGCAAATGGCATTGTTTCTTTTTTTTTCACTAGCGAATATTCCATCTGTACATGGAGGTGTTCTTCTTTGTCCATCCATCTGTTGGTGGCCTTTTTGGTTACTTCCATATCTTGGCTATTGTAATACTGTGCAATGCAGATTTCCTGCCTCTGTCTTTCCAATTCTCTCCTCTTAGATTATAGGTCGAGGAGTGGGCCTGCTGGATCATATGGTAGCTCAATGTTTACCTTTTTAAGGCACCTCCATTCTGTTCTAGTTCGTGGCCCTTTCCAAGTTACGTCCCCCTTGAAGTTGAGGGTATGCATTTCTCAACAACACCTTCAGCATTTATTGTTTGTAGTTTTCTTGCTGGTGGTTATTCTGACAAGTGTGATCTGATACCTCTTTGTGGTTGAATTCGCACGTGCCTCATAATCCATTGAAAATGAGCTTGAAGGCATGTCCTTTTTTTATTTTTCAAGCTGTGATTACCCCTTAGTTCTTCAAAGTGTTCTCTTAAAGTATGTGTCACATTTTGAAATGTATTGGCCATTACCTCCCTCAAGACATTTTGAGGGCAGGTTTCATTTACAGTTCTGCAGTACTTCTTCCTATGAAATGACCATTAGCACAGGCTTAAAGCTGTTTTTGCAGGTAACTGCCAGAGGGCAGCAGCCTTTCTATGTTCCCCACCCTGGTAACTCGGGAAAAGCCCTTGCACCCTGTGGTGTTTCTCGGTTATAAATTAGCGTGGAGTGTGACTGGACAAACCCACACAAGCTGATGTCTCCTTACTTTCGTTGGATTTTTAAATGTAAGTTTTATTTTTTATTGGAGTAATTTTCCACTGTGTACGTGGACCACTTCTACTTTGTGCATTCCTCGGTTGATGGACATTTTCATTGCTTCCAAGCGTTGGCTATGGTAAATATTGTTTTAGTGCAGGATTGCCAGCCTGTGACTTTTTGATTCTCATTTTCTCAGGTGATAGGCCAAGCAGTGGTTGTGATTGACTGACTGGTAGCACCGTGTTTCCCTTTTCAAAGCACCTTCTTTGTGTTTTCATTAGTGGCACTTACCACGTCCCCTTTAGAATCGAGGGTACACATTTCTCCACAATCGTTTCAGCATTTATTGTTTGCAGCATTTATGCTAATGGCCCTTCTGGCTGCTGTGAGCTGATAGGTTTTTGTAATTTGGGTTTGCATGTCTCTGAAAATTCGTAAAACTCATCATTTTTCTCCGCCGTTTTCTTTTCTGTTAAAAAAAGGAAACAGTTGGGAGTACAATATAACTCTTGATATGGTCTTCTTGGAAGGTTGCCCTCTTTTGAATTTTTTGGTCAATTTTCCACCCCAGAATTTTTTTAGAGAGCAGGTGTCATTTACCGAACTGCAAGTTTGGTGAATATTTAGTGACCTTTAGCAATGGGTTTAAAGCTGATTTGTGGGAAGTGGCCTCAAGCAGGCAGCATTTCTCCATTCCCAAATCTGGGTACTAGGGCAGCAGAGCCTTTCTGGAAGTCGTGTTCCTAGGTTGTAAATTACGTTGGAATGTGCATGGAGAAACGCCCCTAAGTTTATGTCTCATTATTTCTTCTTGGTATAAAAATTTTTTTAAATTTGAGTAAAGCTTAGAATATTGTTTGTCCTAGGTGTACACAATCTGGTTCATTTGTAGATTATATATGTCTATTCAAGTACAGATCCTCTTCCCATGTAAAATGTTACACAGGGTTCTGCAGACCTCCCTTGCTATATGGTCGGTAGTTTTGAGATATGTATATGTGTTTGTATACATATAGTAACACTAATCTTAATTTATCCATTCCCCCCACCTTTCCTTTTAGATGAGCATAGTTTGTTTTCTAAGTCTGTGAGTGTGTATGTCTGTGGAAATATGTTCATTTGTGTCAGTTATTAGATAACGCCTATAAGTGATATCATAGAATATAGGTCTTTTGCTTTCCGACTTACCTCATGATTCATGATTATCTAAAGACTCATTTGTGGTGCCTCAGAGAGCAATGGTTCATTGTTTTCCATGGCCAATATTCCATTGTGTACCTGGACCACTTCTTCTTTATCCATTCACCTCTTGTTGGATATTTTGATTGCTTCACGGTCTTGGCTATTGTGAATAAGGCTGCACTGCAGCTTTTGCGGCCTGTGTCTTCTCGATTCTTGTCTTCTCAGGTGAGAGGTCCAATGGTGTGCCTGCTGGATTGAATGGTACCTACATTTTTACTTTTAAACACAGCTCCTTTCTGTTCTCATTATTGGCTGTTATCCTTTTACGTCTCACCAGCAGGTTGAGGGTACACAGTTCTGTAAAACCCCTTCAGCATTTATTTTTTGTAGACTTTTTGCTGATGGTCAGTCGACTGGTGTAAGTTGAAACTTTTTGTAGATTAGATTGCATGCGTCTAACACTCCCTGAGGTTGAGCTTTTATCCATGTTCCTTTTTTTTAAAAAAAACAGTGTAAAACTTAACTCTTCATAATCTCTTCTTGAAACATTTGCCTGTTTTGAATTTTATTGTCCACTCCCTACTTCAGCACAATATTTTAGGGCAGGTGTTCTTTACAGCCCTGAGTCTTTGTGAATTTTAAGTGACCATTAGCTGTGAGTTTAAAGCTGCTCTTGCAGGTAACGGCCACAAGGTGGCATCATTTCTCCTTTACCAAATTTGGTTACGAGGGAAACAGAGCCTTAATGGAAGTGGTGTTCTAGGTTGTATATTAGAATGGAATATGCCAGGAAAAAGCCCTTTAAGTTTATGTCTCATTACTTCTTGTTCATATTTGTAATTTACGTTTTATTTTTTATCCCAGCAAATTTGATTACAATGGTTTGTTTGCTCTAGGTGTGCAAGATGTGGCTCTTTCACACATATACAGGTATCTATTCTTCCTCGCATCCTTTTCTCATGTAGGTTATGACGGAATGTTGAGTAGTCTTCTCCTGGTCTTCCGTACGTCTTTGGTGGTTATATATTTCACATGGTTTGTATATCTCTGTTAACCCCAATATGGTAATGTATCCAATCCTCATCCCTTTCTATTTGGTGAACCATAAGTTTTTAAATGAATCTGCGATTGCCTCTCTCTGTGGAAATATCTTCATTGGTATCAATTTTTAAGTAACTCCTAAAAGTGATATGATAGGATATGTGTCTTTTGCTTTCTCACTTACTACAGGTGGCGTGATTACGACTAGACTCATCTATGGTGCTGCAAATGGCATTGTTTCATTTTTTCACTACCTCATATTCCATCTGCACAGGTAGCAGTTCTTCTTTGTCCGCCCATCTGTCGGTGGACTTTTTGGTTACTTCCGTATCTTGGCTATTGTAATACTATGCAATGCAGATTTGCATACCTGTGTCCTTCCAATTCTGTCTTCTTAGTTTATAGGTCCAGGAATAGGTCTGCTGGATCCTATGGTAGCTCAATGTTTACCTTTTAAAGGCACCTCTATTCTGTTCTCTTTAGTGGCTCTTTCCAGGTTACGTCCCACATAAAGTTGAGGGTATGCATTTCTTCCCAGCACCTTCAGCATTTATTCTTTGTAGTTTTTGCTGATGGTTATTCTGAGTGGTGTGAGCTGATACCTCTTTGTGGTTGAATTTGCATGTGTCTCATAATGCGTTGAAATTGAGCTTTTAGACATGTCCTTTTTATTTTTCCAGCTATGATTAGAGCTTATTTCTTCAAAGTGTTTTCTTAAAGTATGTGTCACCATTTGAAATATTTTGGCCATTACCTCCCTCAAGACATTTTCAGGGCAAGTTTCATTTACAGTTCTGCAGTACTTGTTCCTATGAAATGACCATTAGCACGGGCTTTAAAGCTGCTTTTGCAGGTAACTGCCAGAGGGCAGCAGCCTTTCTATGTTCCCCACCCTGGTAACTAGGGAAAAGCCCTTGCGGCCTGTGGTGTTTCTCGGTTAAAAATTAGAGTGGAGTGTGCCTGGAGAAACCCACACAAGCTGATGTCTCCTTACTTTTGTTGGATTTTTAAATGTAATTTTTATTTTTTATTGGAGTAATTTTCCACTGTGTACGTGGACCACTTCTACTTTGTGCATTCCTCGGTTGATGGACATTTTCATTTCTTCCAAGTGTTGGCTATGGTAAATATTGTTGGAGTGCAGTATTGCCAGCCTGTGACTTTTTGATTCTCATTTTCTCAGGTGATAGGCCCAGCAGTGGGTGTGATTCATTGACTGGTAGCACCGTGTTTCCCTTTTCAAAGCACCTCCTTTGTGTTTTCATTAGTGGCTCTTACCACGTCCCCCTTAGAATCGAGGGTACGCATTTCTCCACAATCGCTTCAGCATTTATTGTTTGCAGCATTTATGCTAATGGCCCTACTGGCTGCTGTGAGCTGATAGGTTTTTGTAATTTGGGTTTGCATGTATTTGAAAATTCGTAAAATTCATTATTTTTCTCCGCCGTTTTCTTTTCTGTTACAAAAAGGAAACAAATGGGAGTACATTATAACTCTTGAAATTGTCTTCTTAGAAGGTTGCCCTCTTTTGAATTTTTTGGTCGATTTTCCACCCCAGAGTTTTTTTAGAGAGCAGGTGTCATTTCCCGAACTGCAAGTTTGGTGAATATTTATTGACCTTTAGAAATGGGTTTAAAGCTGCTGTTGTGGGAAGTGGCCTCAAGCAGGCAGCATTTCTCCATTCCCAAATCTGGTTTCTAGGGCAGCAGAGCCTTTCTGGAAGTCGTGTTCCTAGGTTGTAAATTACATTGGAATGTGCATGGAGAAACCCCCATAAGTTTATGTCTCATTATTTCTTCTTGGTTTTAAAATTTTTTTTAATTGTGGTAAAGCGTAGAATATTGTTTGTCCTAGGTGTACACAATCTGGTTCATTTGTAGATTATATATGTCTATTCAAGTACAGATCCTCTTCCCATGTAAAATGTTACAGAATGTTCCGCAGACCTCCCTTGCTATATGGTCGGTCTTTTTGAGATATGTATATAATATGTGTTTGTATACATATAGTAACACTAATCTTAATTTATCCATTCCCCCCACCTTTCCTTTTAGATGAGCATAGTTTGTTTTCTAAGTCTGTGAGTGTCTTTCTCTGTGGAAATATGTTCATTTGTGTCAGTTATTAGATAACGCCTATAAGTGATATCATAGAATATAGGTCTTTTGCTTTTGGACTTACCTCATGTTTCGTGATTATCTCCAGACTCATTTGTGGTGCCTCAGAGAGCAGTGGTTCATTGTTTTCTATGGCTAATATTCCATTGTGTACATGGACCACTTCTTCTTTATCCATTCACCTCTTGTTGGATATTTTGATTGCTTCACGGTCTTGGCTATTGTGAATAAGGCTGCACTGCAGCTTTTGCGGCCTGTGTCTTCTCGATTCTTGTCTTCTCAGGTGAGAGGTCCAATGGCGTGCCTGCTGGATTGAATGGTATCTCCATTTTTACTTTTAAACACAGCTCCTTTCTATTCTCATTATTGGCTGTTACCCTTTTACGTCTCAACAGCAGGTAGAGGGTTCACAGTTCTCTAAAACCCCTTCAGCATTTATTGTTCGTAGACTTTGTGCTGATGGTCAGTCGATTGGTGTAAGTTGAAAACTTTTTGTAGATTAGATTGCATGGGTCTAACACTCCCTGAGGTTGAGCTTTTATCCATTTTCCTTTTTTTTTAAAGAGCGTCAGTAAAACGTAACTCTTCATATTCTCTTCTTGAAACATTTGCCTGTTTTGAAATTTTTTGTCCATTCCCTACTTCAGCACAATTTTTTAGGGCAGGTGTCCTTTCAGCCCTGAGTCCTTGTGAATGTTAAGTGACCATTAGCTGTGACTTTAAAGCTGCTCTTGCAGGAAACGGCCACAAGGTGGCAGCATTTCTCCTTTACCAAATTTGGTTACTAGGGAAACAGAGCCTTAATGGAAGTGGTGATCTAGGTTGTAAATTAAAATGGAATGTGCCAGGAAAAAGCCCTTTAAGTTTATGTCTCATTACTTCTTGTTCATATTTGTAATTTACTTTTTATTTTTTATCCCAGCAAATTTGATTACAATGGTTTGTTTCTTCTTGGTGTGCAAGATGTGGTTCTTTCACACATATATGTGTATCTATTCTTCCTCGCATCCTTTTCCCATTTTGGTTATGACAGAATGTTGAGTAGTCTTCTCCTGGTCTTCCGTACGTCTTTGGTGGTTATATATTTCACATGGTTTGTATATCTCTGTTAACCCCAATATGGTAATGTATCCAATCCTCATCCCTTTCTATTTGGTGAACCATAAGTTTTCAAATGAATCTGCGATTGCCTCTCTCTGTTGAAATATCTTCATTGGTATCAATTTTTTAGTAACTCCTAAAAGTGGTATGATAGGATATGTGTCTTTTGCTTTCTCACTTACTACAGGTGGCATGATTACGTCTAGACCCATCTATGGTGCTGCAAATGGCATTGTTTCTTTTTTTTTCACTAGCGAATATTCCATCTGTACATGGAGGTGTTCTTCTTTGTCCATCCATCTGTTGGTGGCCTTTTTGGTTACTTCCATATCTTGGCTATTGTAATACTGTGCAATGCAGATTTCCTGCCTCTGTCTTTCCAATTCTCTCCTCTTAGATTATAGGTCGAGGAGTGGGCCTGCTGGATCATATGGTAGCTCAATGTTTACCTTTTTAAGGCACCTCCATTCTGTTCTAGTTCGTGGCCCTTTCCAAGTTACGTCCCCCTTGAAGTTGAGGGTATGCATTTCTCAACAACACCTTCAGCATTTATTGTTTGTAGTTTTCTTGCTGGTGGTTATTCTGACAAGTGTGATCTGATACCTCTTTGTGGTTGAATTCGCACGTGCCTCATAATCCATTGAAAATGAGCTTGAAGGCATGTCCTTTTTTTATTTTTCAAGCTGTGATTACCCCTTAGTTCTTCAAAGTGTTCTCTTAAAGTATGTGTCACATTTTGAAATGTATTGGCCATTACCTCCCTCAAGACATTTTGAGGGCAGGTTTCATTTACAGTTCTGCAGTACTTCTTCCTATGAAATGACCATTAGCACAGGCTTAAAGCTGTTTTTGCAGGTAACTGCCAGAGGGCAGCAGCCTTTCTATGTTCCCCACCCTGGTAACTCGGGAAAAGCCCTTGCACCCTGTGGTGTTTCTCGGTTATAAATTAGCGTGGAGTGTGCCTGGACAAACCCACACAAGCTGATGTCTCCTTACTTTCGTTGGATTTTTAAATGTAAGTTTTATTTTTTATTGGAGTAATTTTCCACTGTGTACGTGGACCACTTCTACTTTGTGCATTCCTCGGTTGATGGACATTTTCATTGCTTCCAAGTGTTGGCTATGGTAAATATTGTTTTAGTGCAGGATTGCCTGCCTGTGACTTTTTGATTCTCATTTTCTCAGGTGATAGGCCAAGCAGTGGTTGTGATTGACTGACTGGTAGCACCGTGTTTCCCTTTTCAAAGCACCTTCTTTGTGTTTTCATTAGTGGCACTTACCACGTCCCCTTTAGAATCGAGGGTACACATTTCTCCACAATCGTTTCAGCATTTATTGTTTGCAGCATTTATGCTAATGGCCCTTCTGGCTGCTGTGAGCTGATAGGTTTTTGTAATTTGGGTTTGCATGTCTCTGAAAATTCGTAAAACTCATCATTTTTCTCCGCCGTTTTCTTTTCTGTTAAAAAAAGGAAACAGTTGGGAGTACAATATAACTCTTGATATGGTCTTCTTGGAAGGTTGCCCTCTTTTGAATTTTTTGGTCAATTTTCCACCCCAGAATTTTTTTAGAGAGCAGGTGTCATTTACCGAACTGCAAGTTTGGTGAATATTTAGTGACCTTTAGCAATGGGTTTAAAGCTGATTTGTGGGAAGTGGCCTCAAGCAGGCAGCATTTCTCCATTCCCAAATCTGGGTACTAGGGCAGCAGAGCCTTTCTGGAAGTCGTGTTCCTAGGTTGTAAATTACGTTGGAATGTGCATGGAGAAACGCCCCTAAGTTTATGTCTCATTATTTCTTCTTGGTATAAAAATTTTTTTAAATTTGAGTAAAGCTTAGAATATTGTTTGTCCTAGGTGTACACAATCTGGTTCATTTGTAGATTATATATGTCTATTCAAGTACAGATCCTCTTCCCATGTAAAATGTTACACAGGGTTCTGCAGACCTCCCTTGCTATATGGTCGGTAGTTTTGAGATATGTATATGTGTTTGTATACATATAGTAACACTAATCTTAATTTATCCATTCCCCCCACCTTTCCTTTTAGATGAGCATAGTTTGTTTTCTAAGTCTGTGAGTGTGTATGTCTGTGGAAATATGTTCATTTGTGTCAGTTATTAGATAACGCCTATAAGTGATATCATAGAATATAGGTCTTTTGCTTTCCGACTTACCTCATGATTCATGATTATCTAAAGACTCATTTGTGGTGCCTCAGAGAGCAATGGTTCATTGTTTTCCATGGCCAATATTCCATTGTGTACCTGGACCACTTCTTCTTTATCCATTCACCTCTTGTTGGATATTTTGATTGCTTCACGGTCTTGGCTATTGTGAATAAGGCTGCACTGCAGCTTTTGCGGCCTGTGTCTTCTCGATTCTTGTCTTCTCAGGTGAGAGGTCCAATGGTGTGCCTGCTGGATTGAATGGTACCTACATTTTTACTTTTAAACACAGCTCCTTTCTGTTCTCATTATTGGCTGTTATCCTTTTACGTCTCACCAGCAGGTTGAGGGTACACAGTTCTGTAAAACCCCTTCAGCATTTATTTTTTGTAGACTTTTTGCTGATGGTCAGTCGACTGGTGTAAGTTGAAACTTTTTGTAGATTAGATTGCATGCGTCTAACACTCCCTGAGGTTGAGCTTTTATCCATGTTCCTTTTTTTTAAAAAAACAGTGTAAAACTTAACTCTTCATAATCTCTTCTTGAAACATTTGCCTGTTTTGAATTTTATTGTCCACTCCCTACTTCAGCACAATATTTTAGGGCAGGTGTTCTTTACAGCCCTGAGTCTTTGTGAATTTTAAGTGACCATTAGCTGTGAGTTTAAAGCTGCTCTTGCAGGTAACGGCCACAAGGTGGCATCATTTCTCCTTTACCAAATTTGGTTACGAGGGAAACAGAGCCTTAATGGAAGTGGTGTTCTAGGTTGTATATTAGAATGGAATATGCCAGGAAAAAGCCCTTTAAGTTTATGTCTCATTACTTCTTGTTCATATTTGTAATTTACGTTTTATTTTTTATCCCAGCAAATTTGATTACAATGGTTTGTTTGCTCTAGGTGTGCAAGATGTGGCTCTTTCACACATATACAGGTATCTATTCTTCCTCGCATCCTTTTCTCATGTAGGTTATGACGGAATGTTGAGTAGTCTTCTCCTGGTCTTCCGTACGTCTTTGGTGGTTATATATTTCACATGGTTTGTATATCTCTGTTAACCCCAATATGGTAATGTATCCAATCCTCATCCCTTTCTATTTGGTGAACCATAAGTTTTTAAATGAATCTGCGATTGCCTCTCTCTGTGGAAATATCTTCATTGGTATCAATTTTTAAGTAACTCCTAAAAGTGATATGATAGGATATGTGTCTTTTGCTTTCTCACTTACTACAGGTGGCGTGATTACGACTAGACTCATCTATGGTGCTGCAAATGGCATTGTTTCATTTTTTCACTACCTCATATTCCATCTGCACAGGTAGCAGTTCTTCTTTGTCCGCCCATCTGTCGGTGGACTTTTTGGTTACTTCCGTATCTTGGCTATTGTAATACTATGCAATGCAGATTTGCATACCTGTGTCCTTCCAATTCTGTCTTCTTAGTTTATAGGTCCAGGAATAGGTCTGCTGGATCCTATGGTAGCTCAATGTTTACCTTTTAAAGGCACCTCTATTCTGTTCTCTTTAGTGGCTCTTTCCAGGTTACGTCCCACATAAAGTTGAGGGTATGCATTTCTTCCCAGCACCTTCAGCATTTATTCTTTGTAGTTTTTGCTGATGGTTATTCTGAGTGGTGTGAGCTGATACCTCTTTGTGGTTGAATTTGCATGTGTCTCATAATGCGTTGAAATTGAGCTTTTAGACATGTCCTTTTTATTTTTCCAGCTATGATTAGAGCTTATTTCTTCAAAGTGTTTTCTTAAAGTATGTGTCACCATTTGAAATATTTTGGCCATTACCTCCCTCAAGACATTTTGAGGGCAAGTTTCATTTACAGTTCTGCAGTACTTGTTCCTATGAAATGACCATTAGCACGGGCTTTAAAGCTGCTTTTGCAGGTAACTGCCAGAGGGCAGCAGCCTTTCTATGTTCCCCACCCTGGTAACTAGGGAAAAGCCCTTGCGGCCTGTGGTGTTTCTCGGTTAAAAATTAGAGTGGAGTGTGCCTGGAGAAACCCACACAAGCTGATGTCTCCTTACTTTTGTTGGATTTTTAAATGTAATTTTTATTTTTTATTGGAGTAATTTTCCACTGTGTACGTGGACCACTTCTACTTTGTGCATTCCTCGGTTGATGGACATTTTCATTTCTTCCAAGTGTTGGCTATGGTAAATATTGTTGGAGTGCAGTATTGCCAGCCTGTGACTTTTTGATTCTCATTTTCTCAGGTGATAGGCCCAGCAGTGGGTGTGATTCATTGACTGGTAGCACCGTGTTTCCCTTTTCAAAGCACCTCCTTTGTGTTTTCATTAGTGGCTCTTACCACGTCCCCCTTAGAATCGAGGGTACGCATTTCTCCACAATCGCTTCAGCATTTATTGTTTGCAGGATTTATGCTAATGGCCCTACTGGCTGCTGTGAGCTGATAGGTTTTTGTAATTTGGGTTTGCATGTATTTGAAAATTCGTAAAATTCATTATTTTTCTCCGCCGTTTTCTTTTCTGTTACAAAAAGGAAACAAATGGGAGTACATTATAACTCTTGAAATTGTCTTCTTAGAAGGTTGCCCTCTTTTGAATTTTTTGGTCGATTTTCCACCCCAGAGTTTTTTTAGAGAGCAGGTGTCATTTCCCGAACTGCAAGTTTGGTGAATATTTATTGACCTTTAGAAATGGGTTTAAAGCTGCTGTTGTGGGAAGTGGCCTCAAGCAGGCAGCATTTCTCCATTCCCAAATCTGGTTTCTAGGGCAGCAGAGCCTTTCTGGAAGTCGTGTTCCTAGGTTGTAAATTACATTGGAATGTGCATGGAGAAACCCCCATAAGTTTATGTCTCATTATTTCTTCTTGGTTTTAAAATTTTTTTTAATTGTGGTAAAGCGTAGAATATTGTTTGTCCTAGGTGTACACAATCTGGTTCATTTGTAGATTATATATGTCTATTCAAGTACAGATCCTCTTCCCATGTAAAATGTTACAGAATGTTCCGCAGACCTCCCTTGCTATATGGTCGGTCTTTTTGAGATATGTATATAATATGTGTTTGTATACATATAGTAACACTAATCTTAATTTATCCATTCCCCCCACCTTTCCTTTTAGATGAGCATAGTTTGTTTTCTAAGTCTGTGAGTGTCTTTCTCTGTGGAAATATGTTCATTTGTGTCAGTTATTAGATAACGCCTATAAGTGATATCATAGAATATAGGTCTTTTGCTTTTGGACTTACCTCATGTTTCGTGATTATCTCCAGACTCATTTGTGGTGCCTCAGAGAGCAGTGGTTCATTGTTTTCTATGGCTAATATTCCATTGTGTACATGGACCACTTCTTCTTTATCCATTCACCTCTTGTTGGATATTTTGATTGCTTCACGGTCTTGGCTATTGTGAATAAGGCTGCACTGCAGCTTTTGCGGCCTGTGTCTTCTCGATTCTTGTCTTCTCAGGTGAGAGGTCCAATGGCGTGCCTGCTGGATTGAATGGTATCTCCATTTTTACTTTTAAACACAGCTCCTTTCTATTCTCATTATTGGCTGTTACCCTTTTACGTCTCAACAGCAGGTAGAGGGTTCACAGTTCTCTAAAACCCCTTCAGCATTTATTGTTCGTAGACTTTGTGCTGATGGTCAGTCGATTGGTGTAAGTTGAAAACTTTTTGTAGATTAGATTGCATGGGTCTAACACTCCCTGAGGTTGAGCTTTTATCCATTTTCCTTTTTTTTTAAAGAGCGTCAGTAAAACGTAACTCTTCATATTCTCTTCTTGAAACATTTGCCTGTTTTGAAATTTTTTGTCCATTCCCTACTTCAGCACAATTTTTTAGGGCAGGTGTCCTTTCAGCCCTGAGTCCTTGTGAATGTTAAGTGACCATTAGCTGTGACTTTAAAGCTGCTCTTGCAGGAAACGGCCACAAGGTGGCAGCATTTCTCCTTTACCAAATTTGGTTACTAGGGAAACAGAGCCTTAATGGAAGTGGTGATCTAGGTTGTAAATTAAAATGGAATGTGCCAGGAAAAAGCCCTTTAAGTTTATGTCTCATTACTTCTTGTTCATATTTGTAATTTACTTTTTATTTTTTATCCCAGCAAATTTGATTACAATGGTTTGTTTCTTCTTGGTGTGCAAGATGTGGTTCTTTCACACATATATGTGTATCTATTCTTCCTCGCATCCTTTTCCCATTTTGGTTATGACAGAATGTTGAGTAGTCTTCTCCTGGTCTTCCGTACGTCTTTGGTGGTTATATATTTCACATGGTTTGTATATCTCTGTTAACCCCAATATGGTAATGTATCCAATCCTCATCCCTTTCTATTTGGTGAACCATAAGTTTTCAAATGAATCTGCGATTGCCTCTCTCTGTTGAAATATCTTCATTGGTATCAATTTTTTAGTAACTCCTAAAAGTGGTATGATAGGATATGTGTCTTTTGCTTTCTCACTTACTACAGGTGGCATGATTACGTCTAGACCCATCTATGGTGCTGCAAATGGCATTGTTTCTTTTTTTTTCACTAGCGAATATTCCATCTGTACATGGAGGTGTTCTTCTTTGTCCATCCATCTGTTGGTGGCCTTTTTGGTTACTTCCATATCTTGGCTATTGTAATACTGTGCAATGCAGATTTCCTGCCTCTGTCTTTCCAATTCTCTCCTCTTAGATTATAGGTCGAGGAGTGGGCCTGCTGGATCATATGGTAGCTCAATGTTTACCTTTTTAAGGCACCTCCATTCTGTTCTAGTTCGTGGCCCTTTCCAAGTTACGTCCCCCTTGAAGTTGAGGGTATGCATTTCTCAACAACACCTTCAGCATTTATTGTTTGTAGTTTTCTTGCTGGTGGTTATTCTGACAAGTGTGATCTGATACCTCTTTGTGGTTGAATTCGCACGTGCCTCATAATCCATTGAAAATGAGCTTGAAGGCATGTCCTTTTTTTATTTTTCAAGCTGTGATTACCCCTTAGTTCTTCAAAGTGTTCTCTTAAAGTATGTGTCACATTTTGAAATGTATTGGCCATTACCTCCCTCAAGACATTTTGAGGGCAGGTTTCATTTACAGTTCTGCAGTACTTCTTCCTATGAAATGACCATTAGCACAGGCTTAAAGCTGTTTTTGCAGGTAACTGCCAGAGGGCAGCAGCCTTTCTATGTTCCCCACCCTGGTAACTCGGGAAAAGCCCTTGCACCCTGTGGTGTTTCTCGGTTATAAATTAGCGTGGAGTGTGCCTGGACAAACCCACACAAGCTGATGTCTCCTTACTTTCGTTGGATTTTTAAATGTAAGTTTTATTTTTTATTGGAGTAATTTTCCACTGTGTACGTGGACCACTTCTACTTTGTGCATTCCTCGGTTGATGGACATTTTCATTGCTTCCAAGCGTTGGCTATGGTAAATATTGTTTTAGTGCAGGATTGCCTGCCTGTGACTTTTTGATTCTCATTTTCTCAGGTGATAGGCCAAGCAGTGGTTGTGATTGACTGACTGGTAGCACCGTGTTTCCCTTTTCAAAGCACCTTCTTTGTGTTTTCATTAGTGGCACTTACCACGTCCCCTTTAGAATCGAGGGTACACATTTCTCCACAATCGTTTCAGCATTTATTGTTTGCAGCATTTATGCTAATGGCCCTTCTGGCTGCTGTGAGCTGATAGGTTTTTGTAATTTGGGTTTGCATGTCTCTGAAAATTCGTAAAACTCATCATTTTTCTCCGCCGTTTTCTTTTCTGTTAAAAAAAGGAAACAGTTGGGAGTACAATATAACTCTTGATATGGTCTTCTTGGAAGGTTGCCCTCTTTTGAATTTTTTGGTCAATTTTCCACCCCAGAATTTTTTTAGAGAGCAGGTGTCATTTACCGAACTGCAAGTTTGGTGAATATTTAGTGACCTTTAGCAATGGGTTTAAAGCTGATTTGTGGGAAGTGGCCTCAAGCAGGCAGCATTTCTCCATTCCCAAATCTGGGTACTAGGGCAGCAGAGCCTTTCTGGAAGTCGTGTTCCTAGGTTGTAAATTACGTTGGAATGTGCATGGAGAAACGCCCCTAAGTTTATGTCTCATTATTTCTTCTTGGTATAAAAATTTTTTTAAATTTGAGTAAAGCTTAGAATATTGTTTGTCCTAGGTGTACACAATCTGGTTCATTTGTAGATTATATATGTCTATTCAAGTACAGATCCTCTTCCCATGTAAAATGTTACACAGGGTTCTGCAGACCTCCCTTGCTATATGGTCGGTAGTTTTGAGATATGTATATGTGTTTGTATACATATAGTAACACTAATCTTAATTTATCCATTCCCCCCACCTTTCCTTTTAGATGAGCATAGTTTGTTTTCTAAGTCTGTGAGTGTGTATGTCTGTGGAAATATGTTCATTTGTGTCAGTTATTAGATAACGCCTATAAGTGATATCATAGAATATAGGTCTTTTGCTTTCCGACTTACCTCATGATTCATGATTATCTAAAGACTCATTTGTGGTGCCTCAGAGAGCAATGGTTCATTGTTTTCCATGGCCAATATTCCATTGTGTACCTGGACCACTTCTTCTTTATCCATTCACCTCTTGTTGGATATTTTGATTGCTTCACGGTCTTGGCTATTGTGAATAAGGCTGCACTGCAGCTTTTGCGGCCTGTGTCTTCTCGATTCTTGTCTTCTCAGGTGAGAGGTCCAATGGTGTGCCTGCTGGATTGAATGGTACCTACATTTTTACTTTTAAACACAGCTCCTTTCTGTTCTCATTATTGGCTGTTATCCTTTTACGTCTCACCAGCAGGTTGAGGGTACACAGTTCTGTAAAACCCCTTCAGCATTTATTTTTTGTAGACTTTTTGCTGATGGTCAGTCGACTGGTGTAAGTTGAAACTTTTTGTAGATTAGATTGCATGCGTCTAACACTCCCTGAGGTTGAGCTTTTATCCATGTTCCTTTTTTTTAAAAAAAACAGTGTAAAACTTAACTCTTCATAATCTCTTCTTGAAACATTTGCCTGTTTTGAATTTTATTGTCCACTCCCTACTTCAGCACAATATTTTAGGGCAGGTGTTCTTTACAGCCCTGAGTCTTTGTGAATTTTAAGTGACCATTAGCTGTGAGTTTAAAGCTGCTCTTGCAGGTAACGGCCACAAGGTGGCATCATTTCTCCTTTACCAAATTTGGTTACGAGGGAAACAGAGCCTTAATGGAAGTGGTGTTCTAGGTTGTATATTAGAATGGAATATGCCAGGAAAAAGCCCTTTAAGTTTATGTCTCATTACTTCTTGTTCATATTTGTAATTTACGTTTTATTTTTTATCCCAGCAAATTTGATTACAATGGTTTGTTTGCTCTAGGTGTGCAAGATGTGGCTCTTTCACACATATACAGGTATCTATTCTTCCTCGCATCCTTTTCTCATGTAGGTTATGACGGAATGTTGAGTAGTCTTCTCCTGGTCTTCCGTACGTCTTTGGTGGTTATATATTTCACATGGTTTGTATATCTCTGTTAACCCCAATATGGTAATGTATCCAATCCTCATCCCTTTCTATTTGGTGAACCATAAGTTTTTAAATGAATCTGCGATTGCCTCTCTCTGTGGAAATATCTTCATTGGTATCAATTTTTAAGTAACTCCTAAAAGTGATATGATAGGATATGTGTCTTTTGCTTTCTCACTTACTACAGGTGGCGTGATTACGACTAGACTCATCTATGGTGCTGCAAATGGCATTGTTTCATTTTTTCACTACCTCATATTCCATCTGCACAGGTAGCAGTTCTTCTTTGTCCGCCCATCTGTCGGTGGACTTTTTGGTTACTTCCGTATCTTGGCTATTGTAATACTATGCAATGCAGATTTGCATACCTGTGTCCTTCCAATTCTGTCTTCTTAGTTTATAGGTCCAGGAATAGGTCTGCTGGATCCTATGGTAGCTCAATGTTTACCTTTTAAAGGCACCTCTATTCTGTTCTCTTTAGTGGCTCTTTCCAGGTTACGTCCCACATAAAGTTGAGGGTATGCATTTCTTCCCAGCACCTTCAGCATTTATTCTTTGTAGTTTTTGCTGATGGTTATTCTGAGTGGTGTGAGCTGATACCTCTTTGTGGTTGAATTTGCATGTGTCTCATAATGCGTTGAAATTGAGCTTTTAGACATGTCCTTTTTATTTTTCCAGCTATGATTAGAGCTTATTTCTTCAAAGTGTTTTCTTAAAGTATGTGTCACCATTTGAAATATTTTGGCCATTACCTCCCTCAAGACATTTTCAGGGCAAGTTTCATTTACAGTTCTGCAGTACTTGTTCCTATGAAATGACCATTAGCACGGGCTTTAAAGCTGCTTTTGCAGGTAACTGCCAGAGGGCAGCAGCCTTTCTATGTTCCCCACCCTGGTAACTAGGGAAAAGCCCTTGCGGCCTGTGGTGTTTCTCGGTTAAAAATTAGAGTGGAGTGTGCCTGGAGAAACCCACACAAGCTGATGTCTCCTTACTTTTGTTGGATTTTTAAATGTAATTTTTATTTTTTATTGGAGTAATTTTCCACTGTGTACGTGGACCACTTCTACTTTGTGCATTCCTCGGTTGATGGACATTTTCATTTCTTCCAAGTGTTGGCTATGGTAAATATTGTTGGAGTGCAGTATTGCCAGCCTGTGACTTTTTGATTCTCATTTTCTCAGGTGATAGGCCCAGCAGTGGGTGTGATTCATTGACTGGTAGCACCGTGTTTCCCTTTTCAAAGCACCTCCTTTGTGTTTTCATTAGTGGCTCTTACCACGTCCCCCTTAGAATCGAGGGTACGCATTTCTCCACAATCGCTTCAGCATTTATTGTTTGCAGCATTTATGCTAATGGCCCTACTGGCTGCTGTGAGCTGATAGGTTTTTGTAATTTGGGTTTGCATGTATTTGAAAATTCGTAAAATTCATTATTTTTCTCCGCCGTTTTCTTTTCTGTTACAAAAAGGAAACAAATGGGAGTACATTATAACTCTTGAAATTGTCTTCTTAGAAGGTTGCCCTCTTTTGAATTTTTTGGTCGATTTTCCACCCCAGAGTTTTTTTAGAGAGCAGGTGTCATTTCCCGAACTGCAAGTTTGGTGAATATTTATTGACCTTTAGAAATGGGTTTAAAGCTGCTGTTGTGGGAAGTGGCCTCAAGCAGGCAGCATTTCTCCATTCCCAAATCTGGTTTCTAGGGCAGCAGAGCCTTTCTGGAAGTCGTGTTCCTAGGTTGTAAATTACATTGGAATGTGCATGGAGAAACCCCCATAAGTTTATGTCTCATTATTTCTTCTTGGTTTTAAAATTTTTTTTAATTGTGGTAAAGCGTAGAATATTGTTTGTCCTAGGTGTACACAATCTGGTTCATTTGTAGATTATATATGTCTATTCAAGTACAGATCCTCTTCCCATGTAAAATGTTACAGAATGTTCCGCAGACCTCCCTTGCTATATGGTCGGTCTTTTTGAGATATGTATATAATATGTGTTTGTATACATATAGTAACACTAATCTTAATTTATCCATTCCCCCCACCTTTCCTTTTAGATGAGCATAGTTTGTTTTCTAAGTCTGTGAGTGTCTTTCTCTGTGGAAATATGTTCATTTGTGTCAGTTATTAGATAACGCCTATAAGTGATATCATAGAATATAGGTCTTTTGCTTTTGGACTTACCTCATGTTTCGTGATTATCTCCAGACTCATTTGTGGTGCCTCAGAGAGCAATGGTTCATTGTTTTCTATGGCTAATATTCCATTGTGTACATGGACCACTTCTTCTTTATCCATTCACCTCTTGTTGGATATTTTGATTGCTTCACGGTCTTGGCTATTGTGAATAAGGCTGCACTGCAGCTTTTGCGGCCTGTGTCTTCTCGATTCTTGTCTTCTCAGGTGAGAGGTCCAATGGCGTGCCTGCTGGATTGAATGGTATCTCCATTTTTACTTTTAAACACAGCTCCTTTCTATTCTCATTATTGGCTGTTACCCTTTTACGTCTCAACAGCAGGTAGAGGGTTCACAGTTCTGTAAAACCCCTTCAGCATTTATTGTTCGTAGACTTTGTGCTGATGGTCAGTCGATTGGTGTAAGTTGAAAACTTTTTGTAGATTAGATTGCATGGGTCTAACACTCCCTGAGGTTGAGCTTTTATCCATTTTCCTTTTTTTTAAAGAGCGTCAGTAAAACGTAACTCTTCATATTCTCT
Organism: Eschrichtius robustus; assembly: GCF_028021215.1. NCBI lineage: Eukaryota > Metazoa > Chordata > Mammalia > Artiodactyla > Eschrichtiidae > Eschrichtius > Eschrichtius robustus. Next base: position 38,908,673 of record NC_090830.1, on the reverse strand, counting down.
TCTTGAAACATTTGCCTGTTTTGAAATTTTTTGTCCATTCCCTACTTCAGCACAATTTTTTAGGGCAGGTGTCCTTTCAGCCCTGAGTCCTTGTGAATGTTAAGTGACCATTAGCTGTGACTTTAAAGCTGCTCTTGCAGGAAACGGCCACAAGGTGGCAGCATTTCTCCTTTACCAAATTTGGTTACTAGGGAAACAGAGCCTTAATGGAAGTGGTGATCTAGGTTGTAAATTAAAATGGAATGTGCCAGGAAAAAGCCCTTTAAGTTTATGTCTCATTACTTCTTGTTCATATTTGTAATTTACTTTTTATTTTTTATCCCAGCAAATTTGATTACAATGGTTTGTTTCTTCTTGGTGTGCAAGATGTGGTTCTTTCACACATATATGTGTATCTATTCTTCCTCGCATCCTTTTCCCATTTTGGTTATGACAGAATGTTGAGTAGTCTTCTCCTGGTCTTCCGTACGTCTTTGGTGGTTATATATTTCACATGGTTTGTATATCTCTGTTAACCCCAATATGGTAATGTATCCAATCCTCATCCCTTTCTATTTGGTGAACCATAAGTTTTCAAATGAATCTGCGATTGCCTCTCTCTGTTGAAATATCTTCATTGGTATCAATTTTTTAGTAACTCCTAAAAGTGGTATGATAGGATATGTGTCTTTTGCTTTCTCACTTACTACAGGTGGCATGATTACGTCTAGACCCATCTATGGTGCTGCAAATGGCATTGTTTCTTTTTTTTCACTAGCGAATATTCCATCTGTACATGGAGGTGTTCTTCTTTGTCCATCCATCTGTTGGTGGCCTTTTTGGTTACTTCCATATCTTGGCTATTGTAATACTGTGCAATGCAGATTTCCTGCCTCTGTCTTTCCAATTCTCTCCTCTTAGATTATAGGTCGAGGAGTGGGCCTGCTGGATCATATGGTAGCTCAATGTTTACCTTTTTAAGGCACCTCCATTCTGTTCTAGTTCGTGGCCCTTTCCAAGTTACGTCCCCCTTGAAGTTGAGGGTATGCATTTCTCAACAACACCTTCAGCATTTATTGTTTGTAGTTTTCTTGCTGGTGGTTATTCTGACAAGTGTGATCTGATACCTCTTTGTGGTTGAATTCGCACGTGCCTCATAATCCATTGAAAATGAGCTTGAAGGCATGTCCTTTTTTTATTTTTCAAGCTGTGATTACCCCTTAGTTCTTCAAAGTGTTCTCTTAAAGTATGTGTCACATTTTGAAATGTATTGGCCATTACCTCCCTCAAGACATTTTGAGGGCAGGTTTCATTTACAGTTCTGCAGTACTTCTTCCTATGAAATGACCATTAGCACAGGCTTAAAGCTGTTTTTGCAGGTAACTGCCAGAGGGCAGCAGCCTTTCTATGTTCCCCACCCTGGTAACTCGGGAAAAGCCCTTGCACCCTGTGGTGTTTCTCGGTTATAAATTAGCGTGGAGTGTGCCTGGACAAACCCACACAAGCTGATGTCTCCTTACTTTCGTTGGATTTTTAAATGTAAGTTTTATTTTTTATTGGAGTAATTTTCCACTGTGTACGTGGACCACTTCTACTTTGTGCATTCCTCGGTTGATGGACATTTTCATTGCTTCCAAGCGTTGGCTATGGTAAATATTGTTTTAGTGCAGGATTGCCAGCCTGTGACTTTTTGATTCTCATTTTCTCAGGTGATAGGCCAAGCAGTGGTTGTGATTGACTGACTGGTAGCACCGTGTTTCCCTTTTCAAAGCACCTTCTTTGTGTTTTCATTAGTGGCACTTACCACGTCCCCTTTAGAATCGAGGGTACACATTTCTCCACAATCGTTTCAGCATTTATTGTTTGCAGCATTTATGCTAATGGCCCTTCTGGCTGCTGTGAGCTGATAGGTTTTTGTAATTTGGGTTTGCATGTCTCTGAAAATTCGTAAAACTCATCATTTTTCTCCGCCGTTTTCTTTTCTGTTAAAAAAAGGAAACAGTTGGGAGTACAATATAACTCTTGATATGGTCTTCTTGGAAGGTTGCCCTCTTTTGAATTTTTTGGTCAATTTTCCACCCCAGAATTTTTTTAGAGAGCAGGTGTCATTTACCGAACTGCAAGTTTGGTGAATATTTAGTGACCTTTAGCAATGGGTTTAAAGCTGATTTGTGGGAAGTGGCCTCAAGCAGGCAGCATTTCTCCATTCCCAAATCTGGGTACTAGGGCAGCAGAGCCTTTCTGGAAGTCGTGTTCCTAGGTTGTAAATTACGTTGGAATGTGCATGGAGAAACGCCCCTAAGTTTATGTCTCATTATTTCTTCTTGGTATAAAAATTTTTTTAAATTTGAGTAAAGCTTAGAATATTGTTTGTCCTAGGTGTACACAATCTGGTTCATTTGTAGATTATATATGTCTATTCAAGTACAGATCCTCTTCCCATGTAAAATGTTACACAGGGTTCTGCAGACCTCCCTTGCTATATGGTCGGTAGTTTTGAGATATGTATATGTGTTTGTATACATATAGTAACACTAATCTTAATTTATCCATTCCCCCCACCTTTCCTTTTAGATGAGCATAGTTTGTTTTCTAAGTCTGTGAGTGTGTATGTCTGTGGAAATATGTTCATTTGTGTCAGTTATTAGATAACGCCTATAAGTGATATCATAGAATATAGGTCTTTTGCTTTCCGACTTACCTCATGATTCATGATTATCTAAAGACTCATTTGTGGTGCCTCAGAGAGCAATGGTTCATTGTTTTCCATGGCCAATATTCCATTGTGTACCTGGACCACTTCTTCTTTATCCATTCACCTCTTGTTGGATATTTTGATTGCTTCACGGTCTTGGCTATTGTGAATAAGGCTGCACTGCAGCTTTTGCGGCCTGTGTCTTCTCGATTCTTGTCTTCTCAGGTGAGAGGTCCAATGGTGTGCCTGCTGGATTGAATGGTACCTACATTTTTACTTTTAAACACAGCTCCTTTCTGTTCTCATTATTGGCTGTTATCCTTTTACGTCTCACCAGCAGGTTGAGGGTACACAGTTCTGTAAAACCCCTTCAGCATTTATTTTTTGTAGACTTTTTGCTGATGGTCAGTCGACTGGTGTAAGTTGAAACTTTTTGTAGATTAGATTGCATGCGTCTAACACTCCCTGAGGTTGAGCTTTTATCCATGTTCCTTTTTTTTAAAAAAAACAGTGTAAAACTTAACTCTTCATAATCTCTTCTTGAAACATTTGCCTGTTTTGAATTTTATTGTCCACTCCCTACTTCAGCACAATATTTTAGGGCAGGTGTTCTTTACAGCCCTGAGTCTTTGTGAATTTTAAGTGACCATTAGCTGTGAGTTTAAAGCTGCTCTTGCAGGTAACGGCCACAAGGTGGCATCATTTCTCCTTTACCAAATTTGGTTACGAGGGAAACAGAGCCTTAATGGAAGTGGTGTTCTAGGTTGTATATTAGAATGGAATATGCCAGGAAAAAGCCCTTTAAGTTTATGTCTCATTACTTCTTGTTCATATTTGTAATTTACGTTTTATTTTTTATCCCAGCAAATTTGATTACAATGGTTTGTTTGCTCTAGGTGTGCAAGATGTGGCTCTTTCACACATATACAGGTATCTATTCTTCCTCGCATCCTTTTCTCATGTAGGTTATGACGGAATGTTGAGTAGTCTTCTCCTGGTCTTCCGTACGTCTTTGGTGGTTATATATTTCACATGGTTTGTATATCTCTGTTAACCCCAATATGGTAATGTATCCAATCCTCATCCCTTTCTATTTGGTGAACCATAAGTTTTTAAATGAATCTGCGATTGCCTCTCTCTGTGGAAATATCTTCATTGGTATCAATTTTTAAGTAACTTCTAAAAGTGATATGATAGGATATGTGTCTTTTGCTTTCTCACTTACTACAGGTGGCGTGATTACGACTAGACTCATCTATGGTGCTGCAAATGGCATTGTTTCATTTTTTCACTACCTCATATTCCATCTGCACAGGTAGCAGTTCTTCTTTGTCCGCCCATCTGTCGGTGGACTTTTTGGTTACTTCCGTATCTTGGCTATTGTAATACTATGCAATGCAGATTTGCATACCTGTGTCCTTCCAATTCTGTCTTCTTAGTTTATAGGTCCAGGAATAGGTCTGCTGGATCCTATGGTAGCTCAATGTTTACCTTTTAAAGGCACCTCTATTCTGTTCTCTTTAGTGGCTCTTTCCAGGTTACGTCCCACATAAAGTTGAGGGTATGCATTTCTTCCCAGCACCTTCAGCATTTATTCTTTGTAGTTTTTGCTGATGGTTATTCTGAGTGGTGTGAGCTGATACCTCTTTGTGGTTGAATTTGCATGTGTCTCATAATGCGTTGAAATTGAGCTTTTAGACATGTCCTTTTTATTTTTCCAGCTATGATTAGAGCTTATTTCTTCAAAGTGTTTTCTTAAAGTATGTGTCACCATTTGAAATATTTTGGCCATTACCTCCCTCAAGACATTTTGAGGGCAAGTTTCATTTACAGTTCTGCAGTACTTGTTCCTATGAAATGACCATTAGCACGGGCTTTAAAGCTGCTTTTGCAGGTAACTGCCAGAGGGCAGCAGCCTTTCTATGTTCCCCACCCTGGTAACTAGGGAAAAGCCCTTGCGGCCTGTGGTGTTTCTCGGTTAAAAATTAGAGTGGAGTGTGCCTGGAGAAACCCACACAAGCTGATGTCTCCTTACTTTTGTTGGATTTTTAAATGTAATTTTTATTTTTTATTGGAGTAATTTTCCACTGTGTACGTGGACCACTTCTACTTTGTGCATTCCTCGGTTGATGGACATTTTCATTTCTTCCAAGTGTTGGCTATGGTAAATATTGTTGGAGTGCAGTATTGCCAGCCTGTGACTTTTTGATTCTCATTTTCTCAGGTGATAGGCCCAGCAGTGGGTGTGATTCATTGACTGGTAGCACCGTGTTTCCCTTTTCAAAGCACCTCCTTTGTGTTTTCATTAGTGGCTCTTACCACGTCCCCCTTAGAATCGAGGGTACGCATTTCTCCACAATCGCTTCAGCATTTATTGTTTGCAGGATTTATGCTAATGGCCCTACTGGCTGCTGTGAGCTGATAGGTTTTTGTAATTTGGGTTTGCATGTATTTGAAAATTCGTAAAATTCATTATTTTTCTCCGCCGTTTTCTTTTCTGTTACAAAAAGGAAACAAATGGGAGTACATTATAACTCTTGAAATTGTCTTCTTAGAAGGTTGCCCTCTTTTGAATTTTTTGGTCGATTTTCCACCCCAGAGTTTTTTTAGAGAGCAGGTGTCATTTCCCGAACTGCAAGTTTGGTGAATATTTATTGACCTTTAGAAATGGGTTTAAAGCTGCTGTTGTGGGAAGTGGCCTCAAGCAGGCAGCATTTCTCCATTCCCAAATCTGGTTTCTAGGGCAGCAGAGCCTTTCTGGAAGTCGTGTTCCTAGGTTGTAAATTACATTGGAATGTGCATGGAGAAACCCCCATAAGTTTATGTCTCATTATTTCTTCTTGGTTTTAAAATTTTTTTTAATTGTGGTAAAGCGTAGAATATTGTTTGTCCTAGGTGTACACAATCTGGTTCATTTGTAGATTATATATGTCTATTCAAGTACAGATCCTCTTCCCATGTAAAATGTTACAGAATGTTCCGCAGACCTCCCTTGCTATATGGTCGGTCTTTTTGAGATATGTATATAATATGTGTTTGTATACATATAGTAACACTAATCTTAATTTATCCATTCCCCCCACCTTTCCTTTTAGATGAGCATAGTTTGTTTTCTAAGTCTGTGAGTGTCTTTCTCTGTGGAAATATGTTCATTTGTGTCAGTTATTAGATAACGCCTATAAGTGATATCATAGAATATAGGTCTTTTGCTTTTGGACTTACCTCATGTTTCGTGATTATCTCCAGACTCATTTGTGGTGCCTCAGAGAGCAATGGTTCATTGTTTTCTATGGCTAATATTCCATTGTGTACATGGACCACTTCTTCTTTATCCATTCACCTCTTGTTGGATATTTTGATTGCTTCACGGTCTTGGCTATTGTGAATAAGGCTGCACTGCAGCTTTTGCGGCCTGTGTCTTCTCGATTCTTGTCTTCTCAGGTGAGAGGTCCAATGGCGTGCCTGCTGGATTGAATGGTATCTCCATTTTTACTTTTAAACACAGCTCCTTTCTATTCTCATTATTGGCTGTTACCCTTTTACGTCTCAACAGCAGGTAGAGGGTTCACAGTTCTGTAAAACCCCTTCAGCATTTATTGTTCGTAGACTTTGTGCTGATGGTCAGTCGATTGGTGTAAGTTGAAAACTTTTTGCAGATTAGATTGCATGGGTCTAACACTCCCTGAGGTTGAGCTTTTATCCATTTTCCTTTTTTTTTTAAAGAGCGTCAGTAAAACGTAACTCTTCATATTCTCTTCTTGAAACATTTGCCTGTTTTGAAATTTTTTGTCCATTCCCTACTTCAGCACAATTTTTTAGGGCAGGTGTCCTTTCAGCCCTGAGTCCTTGTGAATGTTAAGTGACCATTAGCTGTGACTTTAAAGCTGCTCTTGCAGGAAACGGCCACAAGGTGGCAGCATTTCTCCTTTACCAAATTTGGTTACTAGGGAAACAGAGCCTTAATGGAAGTGGTGATCTAGGTTGTAAATTAAAATGGAATGTGCCAGGAAAAAGCCCTTTAAGTTTATGTCTCATTACTTCTTGTTCATATTTGTAATTTACTTTTTATTTTTTATCCCAGCAAATTTGATTACAATGGTTTGTTTCTTCTTGGTGTGCAAGATGTGGTTCTTTCACACATATATGTGTATCTATTCTTCCTCGCATCCTTTTCCCATTTTGGTTATGACAGAATGTTGAGTAGTCTTCTCCTGGTCTTCCGTACGTCTTTGGTGGTTATATATTTCACATGGTTTGTATATCTCTGTTAACCCCAATATGGTAATGTATCCAATCCTCATCCCTTTCTATTTGGTGAACCATAAGTTTTCAAATGAATCTGCGATTGCCTCTCTCTGTTGAAATATCTTCATTGGTATCAATTTTTTAGTAACTCCTAAAAGTGGTATGATAGGATATGTGTCTTTTGCTTTCTCACTTACTACAGGTGGCATGATTACGTCTAGACCCATCTATGGTGCTGCAAATGGCATTGTTTCTTTTTTTTCACTAGCGAATATTCCATCTGTACATGGAGGTGTTCTTCTTTGTCCATCCATCTGTTGGTGGCCTTTTTGGTTACTTCCATATCTTGGCTATTGTAATACTGTGCAATGCAGATTTCCTGCCTCTGTCTTTCCAATTCTCTCCTCTTAGATTATAGGTCGAGGAGTGGGCCTGCTGGATCATATGGTAGCTCAATGTTTACCTTTTTAAGGCACCTCCATTCTGTTCTAGTTCGTGGCCCTTTCCAAGTTACGTCCCCCTTGAAGTTGAGGGTATGCATTTCTCAACAACACCTTCAGCATTTATTGTTTGTAGTTTTCTTGCTGGTGGTTATTCTGACAAGTGTGATCTGATACCTCTTTGTGGTTGAATTCGCACGTGCCTCATAATCCATTGAAAATGAGCTTGAAGGCATGTCCTTTTTTTATTTTTCAAGCTGTGATTACCCCTTAGTTCTTCAAAGTGTTCTCTTAAAGTATGTGTCACATTTTGAAATGTATTGGCCATTACCTCCCTCAAGACATTTTGAGGGCAGGTTTCATTTACAGTTCTGCAGTACTTCTTCCTATGAAATGACCATTAGCACAGGCTTAAAGCTGTTTTTGCAGGTAACTGCCAGAGGGCAGCAGCCTTTCTATGTTCCCCACCCTGGTAACTCGGGAAAAGCCCTTGCACCCTGTGGTGTTTCTCGGTTATAAATTAGCGTGGAGTGTGCCTGGACAAACCCACACAAGCTGATGTCTCCTTACTTTCGTTGGATTTTTAAATGTAAGTTTTATTTTTTATTGGAGTAATTTTCCACTGTGTACGTGGACCACTTCTACTTTGTGCATTCCTCGGTTGATGGACATTTTCATTGCTTCCAAGCGTTGGCTATGGTAAATATTGTTTTAGTGCAGGATTGCCAGCCTGTGACTTTTTGATTCTCATTTTCTCAGGTGATAGGCCAAGCAGTGGTTGTGATTGACTGACTGGTAGCACCGTGTTTCCCTTTTCAAAGCACCTTCTTTGTGTTTTCATTAGTGGCACTTACCACGTCCCCTTTAGAATCGAGGGTACACATTTCTCCACAATCGTTTCAGCATTTATTGTTTGCAGCATTTATGCTAATGGCCCTTCTGGCTGCTGTGAGCTGATAGGTTTTTGTAATTTGGGTTTGCATGTCTCTGAAAATTCGTAAAACTCATCATTTTTCTCCGCCGTTTTCTTTTCTGTTAAAAAAAGGAAACAGTTGGGAGTACAATATAACTCTTGATATGGTCTTCTTGGAAGGTTGCCCTCTTTTGAATTTTTTGGTCAATTTTCCACCCCAGAATTTTTTTAGAGAGCAGGTGTCATTTACCGAACTGCAAGTTTGGTGAATATTTAGTGACCTTTAGCAATGGGTTTAAAGCTGATTTGTGGGAAGTGGCCTCAAGCAGGCAGCATTTCTCCATTCCCAAATCTGGGTACTAGGGCAGCAGAGCCTTTCTGGAAGTCGTGTTCCTAGGTTGTAAATTACGTTGGAATGTGCATGGAGAAACGCCCCTAAGTTTATGTCTCATTATTTCTTCTTGGTATAAAAATTTTTTTAAATTTGAGTAAAGCTTAGAATATTGTTTGTCCTAGGTGTACACAATCTGGTTCATTTGTAGATTATATATGTCTATTCAAGTACAGATCCTCTTCCCATGTAAAATGTTACACAGGGTTCTGCAGACCTCCCTTGCTATATGGTCGGTAGTTTTGAGATATGTATATGTGTTTGTATACATATAGTAACACTAATCTTAATTTATCCATTCCCCCCACCTTTCCTTTTAGATGAGCATAGTTTGTTTTCTAAGTCTGTGAGTGTGTATGTCTGTGGAAATATGTTCATTTGTGTCAGTTATTAGATAACGCCTATAAGTGATATCATAGAATATAGGTCTTTTGCTTTCCGACTTACCTCATGATTCATGATTATCTAAAGACTCATTTGTGGTGCCTCAGAGAGCAATGGTTCATTGTTTTCCATGGCCAATATTCCATTGTGTACCTGGACCACTTCTTCTTTATCCATTCACCTCTTGTTGGATATTTTGATTGCTTCACGGTCTTGGCTATTGTGAATAAGGCTGCACTGCAGCTTTTGCGGCCTGTGTCTTCTCGATTCTTGTCTTCTCAGGTGAGAGGTCCAATGGTGTGCCTGCTGGATTGAATGGTACCTACATTTTTACTTTTAAACACAGCTCCTTTCTGTTCTCATTATTGGCTGTTATCCTTTTACGTCTCACCAGCAGGTTGAGGGTACACAGTTCTGTAAAACCCCTTCAGCATTTATTTTTTGTAGACTTTTTGCTGATGGTCAGTCGACTGGTGTAAGTTGAAACTTTTTGTAGATTAGATTGCATGCGTCTAACACTCCCTGAGGTTGAGCTTTTATCCATGTTCCTTTTTTTTAAAAAAACAGTGTAAAACTTAACTCTTCATAATCTCTTCTTGAAACATTTGCCTGTTTTGAATTTTATTGTCCACTCCCTACTTCAGCACAATATTTTAGGGCAGGTGTTCTTTATAGCCCTGAGTCTTTGTGAATTTTAAGTGACCATTAGCTGTGAGTTTAAAGCTGCTCTTGCAGGTAACGGCCACAAGGTGGCATCATTTCTCCTTTACCAAATTTGGTTACGAGGGAAACAGAGCCTTAATGGAAGTGGTGTTCTAGGTTGTATATTAGAATGGAATATGACAGGAAAAAGCCCTTTAAGTTTATGTCTCATTACTTCTTGTTCATATTTGTAATTTACGTTTTATTTTTTATCCCAGCAAATTTGATTACAATGGTTTGTTTGCTCTAGGTGTGCAAGATGTGGCTCTTTCACACATATACAGGTATCTATTCTTCCTCGCATCCTTTTCTCATGTAGGTTATGACGGAATGTTGAGTAGTCTTCTCCTGGTCTTCCGTACGTCTTTGGTGGTTATATATTTCACATGGTTTGTATATCTCTGTTAACCCCAATATGGTAATGTATCCAATCCTCATCCCTTTCTATTTGGTGAACCATAAGTTTTTAAATGAATCTGCGATTGCCTCTCTCTGTGGAAATATCTTCATTGGTATCAATTTTTAAGTAACTCCTAAAAGTGATATGATAGGATATGTGTCTTTTGCTTTCTCACTTACTACAGGTGGCGTGATTACGACTAGACTCATCTATGGTGCTGCAAATGGCATTGTTTCATTTTTTCACTACCTCATATTCCATCTGCACAGGTAGCAGTTCTTCTTTGTCCGCCCATCTGTCGGTGGACTTTTTGGTTACTTCCGTATCTTGGCTATTGTAATACTATGCAATGCAGATTTGCATACCTGTGTCCTTCCAATTCTGTCTTCTTAGTTTATAGGTCCAGGAATAGGTCTGCTGGATCCTATGGTAGCTCAATGTTTACCTTTTAAAGGCACCTCTATTCTGTTCTCTTTAGTGGCTCTTTCCAGGTTACGTCCCACATAAAGTTGAGGGTATGCATTTCTTCCCAGCACCTTCAGCATTTATTCTTTGTAGTTTTTGCTGATGGTTATTCTGAGTGGTGTGAGCTGATACCTCTTTGTGGTTGAATTTGCATGTGTCTCATAATGCGTTGAAATTGAGCTTTTAGACATGTCCTTTTTATTTTTCCAGCTATGATTAGAGCTTATTTCTTCAAAGTGTTTTCTTAAAGTATGTGTCACCATTTGAAATATTTTGGCCATTACCTCCCTCAAGACATTTTGAGGGCAAGTTTCATTTACAGTTCTGCAGTACTTGTTCCTATGAAATGACCATTAGCACGGGCTTTAAAGCTGCTTTTGCAGGTAACTGCCAGAGGGCAGCAGCCTTTCTATGTTCCCCACCCTGGTAACTAGGGAAAAGCCCTTGCGGCCTGTGGTGTTTCTCGGTTAAAAATTAGAGTGGAGTGTGCCTGGAGAAACCCACACAAGCTGATGTCTCCTTACTTTTGTTGGATTTTTAAATGTAATTTTTATTTTTTATTGGAGTAATTTTCCACTGTGTACGTGGACCACTTCTACTTTGTGCATTCCTCGGTTGATGGACATTTTCATTTCTTCCAAGTGTTGGCTATGGTAAATATTGTTGGAGTGCAGTATTGCCAGCCTGTGACTTTTTGATTCTCATTTTCTCAGGTGATAGGCCCAGCAGTGGGTGTGATTCATTGACTGGTAGCACCGTGTTTCCCTTTTCAAAGCACCTACTTTGTGTTTTCATTAGTGGCTCTTACCACGTCCCCCTTAGAATCGAGGGTACGCATTTCTCCACAATCGCTTCAGCATTTATTGTTTGCAGCATTTATGCTAATGGCCCTACTGGCTGCTGTGAGCTGATAGGTTTTTGTAATTTGGGTTTGCATGTATTTGAAAATTCGTAAAATTCATTATTTTTCTCCGCCGTTTTCTTTTCTGTTACAAAAAGGAAACAAATGGGAGTACATTATAACTCTTGAAATTGTCTTCTTAGAAGGTTGCCCTCTTTTGAATTTTTTGGTCGATTTTCCACCCCAGAGTTTTTTTAGAGAGCAGGTGTCATTTCCCGAACTGCAAGTTTGGTGAATATTTATTGACCTTTAGAAATGGGTTTAAAGCTGCTGTTGTGGGAAGTGGCCTCAAGCAGGCAGCATTTCTCCATTCCCAAATCTGGTTTCTAGGGCAGCAGAGCCTTTCTGGAAGTCGTGTTCCTAGGTTGTAAATTACATTGGAATGTGCATGGAGAAACCCCCATAAGTTTATGTCTCATTATTTCTTCTTGGTTTTAAAATTTTTTTTAATTGTGGTAAAGCGTAGAATATTGTTTGTCCTAGGTGTACACAATCTGGTTCATTTGTAGATTATATATGTCTATTCAAGTACAGATCCTCTTCCCATGTAAAATGTTACAGAATGTTCCGCAGACCTCCCTTGCTATATGGTCGGTCTTTTTGAGATATGTATATAATATGTGTTTGTATACATATAGTAACACTAATCTTAATTTATCCATTCCCCCCACCTTTCCTTTTAGATGAGCATAGTTTGTTTTCTAAGTCTGTGAGTGTCTTTCTCTGTGGAAATATGTTCATTTGTGTCAGTTATTAGATAACGCCTATAAGTGATATCATAGAATATAGGTCTTTTGCTTTTGGACTTACCTCATGTTTCGTGATTATCTCCAGACTCATTTGTGGTGCCTCAGAGAGCAATGGTTCATTGTTTTCTATGGCTAATATTCCATTGTGTACATGGACCACTTCTTCTTTATCCATTCACCTCTTGTTGGATATTTTGATTGCTTCACGGTCTTGGCTATTGTGAATAAGGCTGCACTGCAGCTTTTGCGGCCTGTGTCTTCTCGATTCTTGTCTTCTCAGGTGAGAGGTCCAATGGCGTGACTGCTGGATTGAATGGTATCTCCATTTTTACTTTTAAACACAGCTCCTTTCTATTCTCATTATTGGCTGTTACCCTTTTACGTCTCAACAGCAGGTAGAGGGTTCACAGTTCTCTAAAACCCCTTCAGCATTTATTGTTCGTAGACTTTTTGCTGATGGTCAGTCGATTGGTGTAAGTTGAAAACTTTTTGTAGATTAGATTGCATGGGTCTAACACTCCGTGAGGTTGAGCTTTTATCCATTTTCCTTTTTTTTAAAAGAGCGTCGGTAAAACGTAACTCTTCATATTCTCTTCTTGAAACATTTGCCTGTTTTGAAATTTTTTGTCCATTCCCTACTTCAGCACAATTTTTTAGGGCAGGTGTCCTTACAGCCCTGAGTCCTTGTGAATGTTAAGTGAACATTAGCTGTGACTTTAAAGCTGCTCTTGCAGGAAACGGCCACAAGGTGGCAGCATTTCTCCTTTACCAAATTTGGTTACTAGGGAAACAGAGCCTTAAAGGAAGTGGTGTTCTATGTTGTAAATTAAAATGGAATGTGCCAGGAAAAAGCCTTTTAAGTTTATCTCTCATTACTTCTTGTTCATATTTGTAATTTACTTTTTATTTTTTATCCCAGCAAATTTGATTACAATGGTTTGTTTCTTCTTGGTGTGCAAGATGTGGTTCTTTCACACATATATGTGTATCTATTCTTCCTCGCATCCTTTTCCCATTTTGGTTATGACAGAATGTTGAGTAGTCTTCTCCTGGTCTTCCATACGCCTTTGGTGGTTATATATTTCACATGGTTTGTATATCTCTGTTAACCCCAATATGGTAATGTATCCAATCCTCATCCCTTTCTATTTGGTGAACCATAAGTTTTCAAATGAATCTGCGATTGCCTCTCTCTGTTGAAATATCTTCATTGGTATCAATTTTTTAGTAACTCCTAAAAGTGGTATGATAGGATATGTGTCTTTTGCTTTCTCACTTACTACAGGTGGCATGATTACGTCTAGACTCATCTATGGTGCTGCAAATGGCATTGTTTCATTTTTTTCAGTAGCGAATATTCCATCTGTACATGGAGGAGTTCTTCTTTGTCCATCCTTCTGTTGGTGGCCTTTTTGGTTACTTCCATATCTTGGCTATTGTAATACTGTGCAATGCAGATTTCCTGCCTCTGTCTTTCCAATTCTCTCCTCTTAGATTATAGGTCGAGGAGTGGGCCTGCTGGATCATATGGTAGCTCAATGTTTACCTTTTTAAGGCACCTCCATTCTGTTCTAGTTCGTGGCCCTTTCCAAGTTACGTCCCCCTTGAAGTTGAGGGTATGCATTTCTCTACAACACCTTCAGCATTTATTGTTTCTAGTTTTCTTGCTGGTGGTTATTCTGACAATTGTGATCTGATACCTCTTTGTGGTTGAATTCGTACGTGCCTCATAATCCATTGAAAATGAGCTTGAAGGCATGTCCTTTCTTATTTTTCAAGCTGTGATTACCCCTTAGTTCTTCAAAGTGTTCTCTTAAAGTATGTGTCACATTTTGAAATGTATTGGCCATTACCTCCCTCAAGACATTTTGAGGGCAGGTTTCATTTACAGTTCTGCAGTACTTTTTCCTATGAAATGACCATTAGCACAGGCTTAAAGCTGTTTTTGCAGGTAACTGCCAGAGGGCAGCAGCCTTTCTATGTTCCCCACCCTGGTAACTCGGGAAAAGCCCTTGCAGCCTGTGGTGTTTCTCGGTTATATATTAGCGTGGAGTCTGCCTGGACAAACCCACACAAGCTGATGTCTCCTTACTTTCGTTGGATTTTTAAATGTAAGTTTTATTTTTTATTGGAGTAATTTTCCACTGTGTACGTGGACCACTTCTACTTTGTGCATTCCTCGGTTGATGGACATTTTCATTGCTTCCAAGTGTTGGCTATGGTAAATATTGTTGGAGTGCAGGATTGCCAGCCTGTGACTTTTTGATTCTCATTTTCTCAGGTGATAGGCCAAGCAGTGGTTGTGATTGACTGACTGGTAGCACCGTGTTTCCCTTTTCAAAGCACCTTCTTTGTGTTTTCATTAGTGGCACTTACCACGTCCCCTTTAGAATCGAGGGTACACATTTCTCCACAATCGTTTCAGCATTTATTGTTTGCAGCATTTATGCTAATGGCCCTTCTGGCTGCTGTGAGCTGATAGGTTTTTGTAATTTGGGTTTGCATGTCTCTGAAAATTCCTAAAACTCATCATTTTTCTCCGCCGTTTTCTTTTCTGTTAAAAAAAGAAAACAGTTAGGAGTACAATATAACTCTTTATATGGTCTTCTTGGAAGGTTGCCCTCTTTTGAATTTTTTGGTCAATTTTCCACCCCAGAATTTTTTTAGAGAGCAGGTGTCATTTACCGAACTGCAAGTTTGGTGAATATTTAGAGACCTTTAGCAATGGTTTAAAGCTGATTTGTGGGAAGTGGCCTCAAGCAGGCAGCATTTCTCCATTCCCAAATCTGGGTACTAGGGCAGCAGAGCCTTTCTGGAAGTCGTGTTCCTAGGTTGTAAATTACGTTGGAATGTGCATGGAGAAAAGCCCATAAGTTTATGTCTCATTATTTCTTCTTGGTATAAATTTTTTTTAAAAATTTGAGTAAAGCTTAGAATATTGTTTGTCCTAGGTGTACACAATCTGGTTCATTTGTAGATTATATATGTCTATTCAAGTACAGATCCTCTTCCCATGTAAAATGTTACACAGGGTTCCGCAGACCTCCCTTGCTTTATGGTCGGTAGTTTTGAGATATGTATATAATATGTGTTTGTATACATATAGTAACACTAATCTTAATTTATCCATTCCCCCCACCGTTCCTTTTAGATGAGCATAGTTTGTTTTCTAAGTCTGTGAGTGTCTTTCTCTGTGGAAATATGTTCATTTGTGTCAGTTATTAGATAACGCCTATAAGTGATATCATAGAATATAGGTCTTTTGCTTTCCGACTTACCTCATGTTTCATGATTATCTCCAGACTCATTTGTGGTGCCTCAGAGAGCAATGGTTCATTGTTTTCCATGGCTAATATTCCATTGTGTACATGGACCACTTCTTCTTTATCCATTCACCTCTTGTTGGATATTTTGATTGCTTCACTGTCTTGGCTATTGTGAATAAGGCTGCACTGCAGCTTTTGCGGCCTGTGTCTTCTCGATTCTTGTCTTCTCAGGTGAGAGGTCCAATGGTGTGCCTGCTGGATTGAATGGTACCTCCATTTTTACTTTTAAACACAGCTCCTTTCTGTTCTCATTATTGGCTCTTATCCTTTTACGTCTCACCAGCAGGTTGAGGGTACACAGTTCTGTAAAACCCCTTCAGCATTTATTGTTTGTAGACTTTTTGCTGATGGTCATTCGACTGATGTAAGTTGAAACTTTTTGTAGATTAGATTGCATGCGTCTAACACTCCCTGAGGTTGAGCTTTTATCCATTTTCCTTTTTTTTTAAAAGTGTGTGAGTAAAACTTAAGTCTTCATAATCTCTTCTTGAAACATTTGCCTGTTTTGAATTTTTTTGTCCATTCCCTACTTCAGCTCAATTTTTTAGGGCAGGTGTCCTTTACAGCCCTGAGTCCTTGTGAATGTTAAGTGACCATTAGCTGTGAGTTTAAAGCTGCTCTTGCAGGAAACGGCCACAAGGTGGCAGCATTTCTCCTTTACCAAATTTGGTTACTAGGGAAACAGAGCCTTAATGGAAGTGGTGTTCTAGGTTGTATATTAGAATGGAATATGCCAGGAAAAAGCCCTTTAAGTTTATGTCTCATTACTTCTTGTTCATATTTGTAATTTACTTTTTATTTTTTATCCCAGCAAATTTGATTACAATGGTTTGTTTGCTCTAGGTGTGCAAGATGTGGTTCTTTCACACATATACAGGTATCTATTTTTCCTCGCATCCTTTTCCCATGTAGGTTATGGCACAATGTTGAGTAGTCTTCTCCTGGTCTTCCGTACGTCTTTGGTGGTTATATATTTCACATGGTTTGTATATCTCTGTTAACCCCAATATGGTAATGTATCCAATCCTCATCCCTTTCTATTTGGTGAACCATTAGTTTTTAAATGAATCTGCGATTGCCTCTCTCTGTGGAAATATCTTCATTGGTATCAATTTTTAAGTAACTCCTAAAAGTGATATGATAGGATATGTGTCTTTTGCTTTCTCACTTACTACAGGTGGCGTGATTACGACTAGACTCATCTATGGCGCTGCAAATGGCATTGTTTCATTTTTTCACTTCCTCATATTCCATCTGCACAGGTAGCAGTTCTTCTTTGTCCGCCCATCTGTCGGTGGACTTTTTGGTTACTTCCGTATCTTGTCTATTGTAATACTATGCAATGCAGATTTGCATACCTGTGTCCTTCCAATTCTGTCTTCTTAGTTTATAGGTCCAGGAATAGGTCTGCTGGATCCTATGGTAGCTCAATGTTTACCTTTTAAAGGCACCTCTATTCTGTTCTCTTTAGTGGCTCTTTCCAGGTTACGTCCCACATAAAGTTGAGGGTATGCATTTCTTCCCAGCACCTTCAGCATTTATTCTTTGTAGTTTTTGCTGATGGTTATTCTGAGTGGTGTGAGCTGATACCTCTTTGTGGTTGAATTTGCATGTGTCTCATAATGCGTTGAAATTGAGCTTTTAGACATGTCCTTTTTATTTTTCCAGCTATGATTAGAGCTTATTTCTTCAAAGTGTTTTCTTAAAGTATGTGTCACCATTTGAAATATTTTGGCCATTACCTCCCTCAAGACATTTTGAGGGCAAGTTTCATTTACAGTTCTGCAGTACTTGTTCCTATGAAATGACCATTAGCACGGGCTTTAAAGCTGCTTTTGCAGGTAACTGCCAGAGGGCAGCAGCCTTTCTATGTTCCCCACCCTGGTAACTAGGGAAAAGCCCTTGCGGCCTGTGGTGTTTCTCGGTTAAAAATTAGAGTGGAGTGTGCCTGGAGAAACCCACACAAGCTGATGTCTCCTTACTTTTGTTGGATTTTTAAATGTAATTTTTATTTTTTATTGGAGTAATTTTCCACTGTGTACGTGGACCACTTCTACTTTGTGCATTCCTCGGTTGATGGACATTTTCATTTCTTCCAAGTGTTGGCTATGGTAAATATTGTTGGAGTGCAGTATTGCCAGCCTGTGACTTTTTGATTCTCATTTTCTCAGGTGATAGGCCCAGCAGTGGGTGTGATTCATTGACTGGTAGCACCGTGTTTCCCTTTTCAAAGCACCTCCTTTGTGTTTTCATTAGTGGCTCTTACCACGTCCCCCTTAGAATCGAGGGTACGCATTTCTCCACAATCGCTTCAGCATTTATTGTTTGCAGGATTTATGCTAATGGCCCTACTGGCTGCTGTGAGCTGATAGGTTTTTGTAATTTGGGTTTGCATGTATTTGAAAATTCGTAAAATTCATTATTTTTCTCCGCCGTTTTCTTTTCTGTTACAAAAAGGAAACAAATGGGAGTACATTATAACTCTTGAAATTGTCTTCTTAGAAGGTTGCCCTCTTTTGAATTTTTTGGTCGATTTTCCACCCCAGAGTTTTTTTAGAGAGCAGGTGTCATTTCCCGAACTGCAAGTTTGGTGAATATTTATTGACCTTTAGAAATGGGTTTAAAGCTGCTGTTGTGGGAAGTGGCCTCAAGCAGGCAGCATTTCTCCATTCCCAAATCTGGTTTCTAGGGCAGCAGAGCCTTTCTGGAAGTCGTGTTCCTAGGTTGTAAATTACATTGGAATGTGCATGGAGAAACCCCCATAAGTTTATGTCTCATTATTTCTTCTTGGTTTTAAAATTTTTTTTAATTGTGGTAAAGCGTAGAATATTGTTTGTCCTAGGTGTACACAATCTGGTTCATTTGTAGATTATATATGTCTATTCAAGTACAGATCCTCTTCCCATGTAAAATGTTACAGAATGTTCCGCAGACCTCCCTTGCTATATGGTCGGTCTTTTTGAGATATGTATATAATATGTGTTTGTATACATATAGTAACACTAATCTTAATTTATCCATTCCCCCCACCTTTCCTTTTAGATGAGCATAGTTTGTTTTCTAAGTCTGTGAGTGTCTTTCTCTGTGGAAATATGTTCATTTGTGTCAGTTATTAGATAACGCCTATAAGTGATATCATAGAATATAGGTCTTTTGCTTTTGGACTTACCTCATGTTTCGTGATTATCTCCAGACTCATTTGTGGTGCCTCAGAGAGCAATGGTTCATTGTTTTCTATGGCTAATATTCCATTGTGTACATGGACCACTTCTTCTTTATCCATTCACCTCTTGTTGGATATTTTGATTGCTTCACGGTCTTGGCTATTGTGAATAAGGCTGCACTGCAGCTTTTGCGGCCTGTGTCTTGTCGATTCTTGTCTTCTCAGGTGAGAGGTCCAATGGCGTGCCTGCTGGATTGAATGGTATCTCCATTTTTACTTTTAAACACAGCTCCTTTCTATTCTCATTATTGGCTGTTACCCTTTTACGTCTCAACAGCAGGTAGAGGGTTCACAGTTCTGTAAAACCCCTTCAGCATTTATTGTTCGTAGACTTTGTGCTGATGGTCAGTCGATTGGTGTAAGTTGAAAACTTTTTGCAGATTAGATTGCATGGGTCTAACACTCCCTGAGGTTGAGCTTTTATCCATTTTCCTTTTTTTTTTAAAGAGCGTCAGTAAAACGTAACTCTTCATATTCTCTTCTTGAAACATTTGCCTGTTTTGAAATTTTTTGTCCATTCCCTACTTCAGCACAATTTTTTAGGGCAGGTGTCCTTTCAGCCCTGAGTCCTTGTGAATGTTAAGTGACCATTAGCTGTGACTTTAAAGCTGCTCTTGCAGGAAACGGCCACAAGGTGGCAGCATTTCTCCTTTACCAAATTTGGTTACTAGGGAAACAGAGCCTTAATGGAAGTGGTGATCTAGGTTGTAAATTAAAATGGAATGTGCCAGGAAAAAGCCCTTTAAGTTTATGTCTCATTACTTCTTGTTCATATTTGTAATTTACTTTTTATTTTTTATCCCAGCAAATTTGATTACAATGGTTTGTTTCTTCTTGGTGTGCAAGATGTGGTTCTTTCACACATATATGTGTATCTATTCTTCCTCGCATCCTTTTCCCATTTTGGTTATGACAGAATGTTGAGTAGTCTTCTCCTGGTCTTCCGTACGTCTTTGGTGGTTATATATTTCACATGGTTTGTATATCTCTGTTAACCCCAATATGGTAATGTATCCAATCCTCATCCCTTTCTATTTGGTGAACCATAAGTTTTCAAATGAATCTGCGATTGCCTCTCTCTGTTGAAATATCTTCATTGGTATCAATTTTTTAGTAACTCCTAAAAGTGGTATGATAGGATATGTGTCTTTTGCTTTCTCACTTACTACAGGTGGCATGATTACGTCTAGACCCATCTATGGTGCTGCAAATGGCATTGTTTCTTTTTTTTCACTAGCGAATATTCCATCTGTACATGGAGGTGTTCTTCTTTGTCCATCCATCTGTTGGTGGCCTTTTTGGTTACTTCCATATCTTGGCTATTGTAATACTGTGCAATGCAGATTTCCTGCCTCTGTCTTTCCAATTCTCTCCTCTTAGATTATAGGTCGAGGAGTGGGCCTGCTGGATCATATGGTAGCTCAATGTTTACCTTTTTAAGGCACCTCCATTCTGTTCTAGTTCGTGGCCCTTTCCAAGTTACGTCCCCCTTGAAGTTGAGGGTATGCATTTCTCAACAACACCTTCAGCATTTATTGTTTGTAGTTTTCTTGCTGGTGGTTATTCTGACAAGTGTGATCTGATACCTCTTTGTGGTTGAATTCGCACGTGCCTCATAATCCATTGAAAATGAGCTTGAAGGCATGTCCTTTTTTTATTTTTCAAGCTGTGATTACCCCTTAGTTCTTCAAAGTGTTCTCTTAAAGTATGTGTCACATTTTGAAATGTATTGGCCATTACCTCCCTCAAGACATTTTGAGGGCAGGTTTCATTTACAGTTCTGCAGTACTTCTTCCTATGAAATGACCATTAGCACAGGCTTAAAGCTGTTTTTGCAGGTAACTGCCAGAGGGCAGCAGCCTTTCTATGTTCCCCACCCTGGTAACTCGGGAAAAGCCCTTGCACCCTGTGGTGTTTCTCGGTTATAAATTAGCGTGGAGTGTGCCTGGACAAACCCACACAAGCTGATGTCTCCTTACTTTCGTTGGATTTTTAAATGTAAGTTTTATTTTTTATTGGAGTAATTTTCCACTGTGTACGTGGACCACTTCTACTTTGTGCATTCCTCGGTTGATGGACATTTTCATTGCTTCCAAGTGTTGGCTATGGTAAATATTGTTTTAGTGCAGGATTGCCTGCCTGTGACTTTTTGATTCTCATTTTCTCAGGTGATAGGCCAAGCAGTGGTTGTGATTGACTGACTGGTAGCACCGTGTTTCCCTTTTCAAAGCACCTTCTTTGTGTTTTCATTAGTGGCACTTACCACGTCCCCTTTAGAATCGAGGGTACACATTTCTCCACAATCGTTTCAGCATTTATTGTTTGCAGCATTTATGCTAATGGCCCTTCTGGCTGCTGTGAGCTGATAGGTTTTTGTAATTTGGGTTTGCATGTCTCTGAAAATTCGTAAAACTCATCATTTTTCTCCGCCGTTTTCTTTTCTGTTAAAAAAAGGAAACAGTCGGGAGTACAATATAACTCTTGATATGGTCTTCTTGGAAGGTTGCCCTCTTTTGAATTTTTTGGTCAATTTTCCACCCCAGAATTTTTTTAGAGAGCAGGTGTCATTTACCGAACTGCAAGTTTGGTGAATATTTAGTGACCTTTAGCAATGGGTTTAAAGCTGATTTGTGGGAAGTGGCCTCAAGCAGGCAGCATTTCTCCATTCCCAAATCTGGGTACTAGGGCAGCAGAGCCTTTCTGGAAGTCGTGTTCCTAGGTTGTAAATTACGTTGGAATGTGCATGGAGAAACGCCCCTAAGTTTATGTCTCATTATTTCTTCTTGGTATAAAAATTTTTTTAAATTTGAGTAAAGCTTAGAATATTGTTTGTCCTAGGTGTACACAATCTGGTTCATTTGTAGATTATATATGTCTATTCAAGTACAGATCCTCTTCCCATGTAAAATGTTACACAGGGTTCTGCAGACCTCCCTTGCTATATGGTCGGTAGTTTTGAGATATGTATATGTGTTTGTATACATATAGTAACACTAATCTTAATTTATCCATTCCCCCCACCTTTCCTTTTAGATGAGCATAGTTTGTTTTCTAAGTCTGTGAGTGTGTATGTCTGTGGAAATATGTTCATTTGTGTCAGTTATTAGATAACGCCTATAAGTGATATCATAGAATATAGGTCTTTTGCTTTCCGACTTACCTCATGATTCATGATTATCTAAAGACTCATTTGTGGTGCCTCAGAGAGCAATGGTTCATTGTTTTCCATGGCCAATATTCCATTGTGTACCTGGACCACTTCTTCTTTATCCATTCACCTCTTGTTGGATATTTTGATTGCTTCACGGTCTTGGCTATTGTGAATAAGGCTGCACTGCAGCTTTTGCGGCCTGTGTCTTCTCGATTCTTGTCTTCTCAGGTGAGAGGTCCAATGGTGTGCCTGCTGGATTGAATGGTACCTACATTTTTACTTTTAAACACAGCTCCTTTCTGTTCTCATTATTGGCTGTTATCCTTTTACGTCTCACCAGCAGGTTGAGGGTACACAGTTCTGTAAAACCCCTTCAGCATTTATTTTTTGTAGACTTTTTGCTGATGGTCAGTCGACTGGTGTAAGTTGAAACTTTTTGTAGATTAGATTGCATGCGTCTAACACTCCCTGAGGTTGAGCTTTTATCCATGTTCCTTTTTTTTAAAAAAACAGTGTAAAACTTAACTCTTCATAATCTCTTCTTGAAACA
Source organism: Eschrichtius robustus (assembly GCF_028021215.1). Classification (NCBI taxonomy): domain Eukaryota; kingdom Metazoa; phylum Chordata; class Mammalia; order Artiodactyla; family Eschrichtiidae; genus Eschrichtius; species Eschrichtius robustus. Next base: position 38,886,159 of record NC_090830.1, on the reverse strand, counting down.
TTTGCCTGTTTTGAATTTTATTGTCCACTCCCTACTTCAGCACAATATTTTAGGGCAGGTGTTCTTTACAGCCCTGAGTCTTTGTGAATTTTAAGTGACCATTAGCTGTGAGTTTAAAGCTGCTCTTGCAGGTAACGGCCACAAGGTGGCATCATTTCTCCTTTACCAAATTTGGTTACGAGGGAAACAGAGCCTTAATGGAAGTGGTGTTCTAGGTTGTATATTAGAATGGAATATGCCAGGAAAAAGCCCTTTAAGTTTATGTCTCATTACTTCTTGTTCATATTTGTAATTTACGTTTTATTTTTTATCCCAGCAAATTTGATTACAATGGTTTGTTTGCTCTAGGTGTGCAAGATGTGGCTCTTTCACACATATACAGGTATCTATTCTTCCTCGCATCCTTTTCTCATGTAGGTTATGACGGAATGTTGAGTAGTCTTCTCCTGGTCTTCCGTACGTCTTTGGTGGTTATATATTTCACATGGTTTGTATATCTCTGTTAACCCCAATATGGTAATGTATCCAATCCTCATCCCTTTCTATTTGGTGAACCATAAGTTTTTAAATGAATCTGCGATTGCCTCTCTCTGTGGAAATATCTTCATTGGTATCAATTTTTAAGTAACTCCTAAAAGTGATATGATAGGATATGTGTCTTTTGCTTTCTCACTTACTACAGGTGGCGTGATTACGACTAGACTCATCTATGGTGCTGCAAATGGCATTGTTTCATTTTTTCACTACCTCATATTCCATCTGCACAGGTAGCAGTTCTTCTTTGTCCGCCCATCTGTCGGTGGACTTTTTGGTTACTTCCGTATCTTGGCTATTGTAATACTATGCAATGCAGATTTGCATACCTGTGTCCTTCCAATTCTGTCTTCTTAGTTTATAGGTCCAGGAATAGGTCTGCTGGATCCTATGGTAGCTCAATGTTTACCTTTTAAAGGCACCTCTATTCTGTTCTCTTTAGTGGCTCTTTCCAGGTTACGTCCCACATAAAGTTGAGGGTATGCATTTCTTCCCAGCACCTTCAGCATTTATTCTTTGTAGTTTTTGCTGATGGTTATTCTGAGTGGTGTGAGCTGATACCTCTTTGTGGTTGAATTTGCATGTGTCTCATAATGCGTTGAAATTGAGCTTTTAGACATGTCCTTTTTATTTTTCCAGCTATGATTAGAGCTTATTTCTTCAAAGTGTTTTCTTAAAGTATGTGTCACCATTTGAAATATTTTGGCCATTACCTCCCTCAAGACATTTTCAGGGCAAGTTTCATTTACAGTTCTGCAGTACTTGTTCCTATGAAATGACCATTAGCACGGGCTTTAAAGCTGCTTTTGCAGGTAACTGCCAGAGGGCAGCAGCCTTTCTATGTTCCCCACCCTGGTAACTAGGGAAAAGCCCTTGCGGCCTGTGGTGTTTCTCGGTTAAAAATTAGAGTGGAGTGTGCCTGGAGAAACCCACACAAGCTGATGTCTCCTTACTTTTGTTGGATTTTTAAATGTAATTTTTATTTTTTATTGGAGTAATTTTCCACTGTGTACGTGGACCACTTCTACTTTGTGCATTCCTCGGTTGATGGACATTTTCATTTCTTCCAAGTGTTGGCTATGGTAAATATTGTTGGAGTGCAGTATTGCCAGCCTGTGACTTTTTGATTCTCATTTTCTCAGGTGATAGGCCCAGCAGTGGGTGTGATTCATTGACTGGTAGCACCGTGTTTCCCTTTTCAAAGCACCTCCTTTGTGTTTTCATTAGTGGCTCTTACCACGTCCCCCTTAGAATCGAGGGTACGCATTTCTCCACAATCGCTTCAGCATTTATTGTTTGCAGCATTTATGCTAATGGCCCTACTGGCTGCTGTGAGCTGATAGGTTTTTGTAATTTGGGTTTGCATGTATTTGAAAATTCGTAAAATTCATTATTTTTCTCCGCCGTTTTCTTTTCTGTTACAAAAAGGAAACAAATGGGAGTACATTATAACTCTTGAAATTGTCTTCTTAGAAGGTTGCCCTCTTTTGAATTTTTTGGTCGATTTTCCACCCCAGAGTTTTTTTAGAGAGCAGGTGTCATTTCCCGAACTGCAAGTTTGGTGAATATTTATTGACCTTTAGAAATGGGTTTAAAGCTGCTGTTGTGGGAAGTGGCCTCAAGCAGGCAGCATTTCTCCATTCCCAAATCTGGTTTCTAGGGCAGCAGAGCCTTTCTGGAAGTCGTGTTCCTAGGTTGTAAATTACATTGGAATGTGCATGGAGAAACCCCCATAAGTTTATGTCTCATTATTTCTTCTTGGTTTTAAAATTTTTTTTAATTGTGGTAAAGCGTAGAATATTGTTTGTCCTAGGTGTACACAATCTGGTTCATTTGTAGATTATATATGTCTATTCAAGTACAGATCCTCTTCCCATGTAAAATGTTACAGAATGTTCCGCAGACCTCCCTTGCTATATGGTCGGTCTTTTTGAGATATGTATATAATATGTGTTTGTATACATATAGTAACACTAATCTTAATTTATCCATTCCCCCCACCTTTCCTTTTAGATGAGCATAGTTTGTTTTCTAAGTCTGTGAGTGTCTTTCTCTGTGGAAATATGTTCATTTGTGTCAGTTATTAGATAACGCCTATAAGTGATATCATAGAATATAGGTCTTTTGCTTTTGGACTTACCTCATGTTTCGTGATTATCTCCAGACTCATTTGTGGTGCCTCAGAGAGCAATGGTTCATTGTTTTCTATGGCTAATATTCCATTGTGTACATGGACCACTTCTTCTTTATCCATTCACCTCTTGTTGGATATTTTGATTGCTTCACGGTCTTGGCTATTGTGAATAAGGCTGCACTGCAGCTTTTGCGGCCTGTGTCTTCTCGATTCTTGTCTTCTCAGGTGAGAGGTCCAATGGCGTGCCTGCTGGATTGAATGGTATCTACATTTTTACTTTTAAACACAGCTCCTTTCTATTCTCATTATTGGCTGTTACCCTTTTACGTCTCAACAGCAGGTAGAGGGTTCACAGTTCTCTAAAACCCCTTCAGCATTTATTGTTCGTAGACTTTGTGCTGATGGTCAGTCGATTGGTGTAAGTTGAAAACTTTTTGTAGATTAGATTGCATGGGTCTAACACTCCCTGAGGTTGAGCTTTTATCCATTTTCCTTTTTTTTTAAAGAGCGTCAGTAAAACGTAACTCTTCATATTCTCTTCTTGAAACATTTGCCTGTTTTGAAATTTTTTGTCCATTCCCTACTTCAGCACAATTTTTTAGGGCAGGTGTCCTTTCAGCCCTGAGTCCTTGTGAATGTTAAGTGACCATTAGCTGTGACTTTAAAGCTGCTCTTGCAGGAAACGGCCACAAGGTGGCAGCATTTCTCCTTTACCAAATTTGGTTACTAGGGAAACAGAGCCTTAATGGAAGTGGTGATCTAGGTTGTAAATTAAAATGGAATGTGCCAGGAAAAAGCCCTTTAAGTTTATGTCTCATTACTTCTTGTTCATATTTGTAATTTACTTTTTATTTTTTATCCCAGCAAATTTGATTACAATGGTTTGTTTCTTCTTGGTGTGCAAGATGTGGTTCTTTCACACATATATGTGTATCTATTCTTCCTCGCATCCTTTTCCCATTTTGGTTATGACAGAATGTTGAGTAGTCTTCTCCTGGTCTTCCGTACGTCTTTGGTGGTTATATATTTCACATGGTTTGTATATCTCTGTTAACCCCAATATGGTAATGTATCCAATCCTCATCCCTTTCTATTTGGTGAACCATAAGTTTTCAAATGAATCTGCGATTGCCTCTCTCTGTTGAAATATCTTCATTGGTATCAATTTTTTAGTAACTCCTAAAAGTGGTATGATAGGATATGTGTCTTTTGCTTTCTCACTTACTACAGGTGGCATGATTACGTCTAGACCCATCTATGGTGCTGCAAATGGCATTGTTTCTTTTTTTTCACTAGCGAATATTCCATCTGTACATGGAGGTGTTCTTCTTTGTCCATCCATCTGTTGGTGGCCTTTTTGGTTACTTCCATATCTTGGCTATTGTAATACTGTGCAATGCAGATTTCCTGCCTCTGTCTTTCCAATTCTCTCCTCTTAGATTATAGGTCGAGGAGTGGGCCTGCTGGATCATATGGTAGCTCAATGTTTACCTTTTTAAGGCACCTCCATTCTGTTCTAGTTCGTGGCCCTTTCCAAGTTACGTCCCCCTTGAAGTTGAGGGTATGCATTTCTCAACAACACCTTCAGCATTTATTGTTTGTAGTTTTCTTGCTGGTGGTTATTCTGACAAGTGTGATCTGATACCTCTTTGTGGTTGAATTCGCACGTGCCTCATAATCCATTGAAAATGAGCTTGAAGGCATGTCCTTTTTTTATTTTTCAAGCTGTGATTACCCCTTAGTTCTTCAAAGTGTTCTCTTAAAGTATGTGTCACATTTTGAAATGTATTGGCCATTACCTCCCTCAAGACATTTTGAGGGCAGGTTTCATTTACAGTTCTGCAGTACTTCTTCCTATGAAATGACCATTAGCACAGGCTTAAAGCTGTTTTTGCAGGTAACTGCCAGAGGGCAGCAGCCTTTCTATGTTCCCCACCCTGGTAACTCGGGAAAAGCCCTTGCACCCTGTGGTGTTTCTCGGTTATAAATTAGCGTGGAGTGTGCCTGGACAAACCCACACAAGCTGATGTCTCCTTACTTTCGTTGGATTTTTAAATGTAAGTTTTATTTTTTATTGGAGTAATTTTCCACTGTGTACGTGGACCACTTCTACTTTGTGCATTCCTCGGTTGATGGACATTTTCATTGCTTCCAAGTGTTGGCTATGGTAAATATTGTTTTAGTGCAGGATTGCCTGCCTGTGACTTTTTGATTCTCATTTTCTCAGGTGATAGGCCAAGCAGTGGTTGTGATTGACTGACTGGTAGCACCGTGTTTCCCTTTTCAAAGCACCTTCTTTGTGTTTTCATTAGTGGCACTTACCACGTCCCCTTTAGAATCGAGGGTACACATTTCTCCACAATCGTTTCAGCATTTATTGTTTGCAGCATTTATGCTAATGGCCCTTCTGGCTGCTGTGAGCTGATAGGTTTTTGTAATTTGGGTTTGCATGTCTCTGAAAATTCGTAAAACTCATCATTTTTCTCCGCCGTTTTCTTTTCTGTTAAAAAAAGGAAACAGTTGGGAGTACAATATAACTCTTGATATGGTCTTCTTGGAAGGTTGCCCTCTTTTGAATTTTTTGGTCAATTTTCCACCCCAGAATTTTTTTAGAGAGCAGGTGTCATTTACCGAACTGCAAGTTTGGTGAATATTTAGTGACCTTTAGCAATGGGTTTAAAGCTGATTTGTGGGAAGTGGCCTCAAGCAGGCAGCATTTCTCCATTCCCAAATCTGGGTACTAGGGCAGCAGAGCCTTTCTGGAAGTCGTGTTCCTAGGTTGTAAATTACGTTGGAATGTGCATGGAGAAACGCCCCTAAGTTTATGTCTCATTATTTCTTCTTGGTATAAAAATTTTTTTAAATTTGAGTAAAGCTTAGAATATTGTTTGTCCTAGGTGTACACAATCTGGTTCATTTGTAGATTATATATGTCTATTCAAGTACAGATCCTCTTCCCATGTAAAATGTTACACAGGGTTCTGCAGACCTCCCTTGCTATATGGTCGGTAGTTTTGAGATATGTATATGTGTTTGTATACATATAGTAACACTAATCTTAATTTATCCATTCCCCCCACCTTTCCTTTTAGATGAGCATAGTTTGTTTTCTAAGTCTGTGAGTGTGTATCTCTGTGGAAATATGTTCATTTGTGTCAGTTATTAGATAACGCCTATAAGTGATATCATAGAATATAGGTCTTTTGCTTTCCGACTTACCTCATGATTCATGATTATCTAAAGACTCATTTGTGGTGCCTCAGAGAGCAATGGTTCATTGTTTTCCATGGCCAATATTCCATTGTGTACCTGGACCACTTCTTCTTTATCCATTCACCTCTTGTTGGATATTTTGATTGCTTCACGGTCTTGGCTATTGTGAATAAGGCTGCACTGCAGCTTTTGCGGCCTGTGTCTTCTCGATTCTTGTCTTCTCAGGTGAGAGGTCCAATGGTGTGCCTGCTGGATTGAATGGTACCTACATTTTTACTTTTAAACACAGCTCCTTTCTGTTCTCATTATTGGCTGTTATCCTTTTACGTCTCACCAGCAGGTTGAGGGTACACAGTTCTGTAAAACCCCTTCAGCATTTATTTTTTGTAGACTTTTTGCTGATGGTCAGTCGACTGGTGTAAGTTGAAACTTTTTGTAGATTAGATTGCATGCGTCTAACACTCCCTGAGGTTGAGCTTTTATCCATGTTCCTTTTTTTTAAAAAAACAGTGTAAAACTTAACTCTTCATAATCTCTTCTTGAAACATTTGCCTGTTTTGAATTTTATTGTCCACTCCCTACTTCAGCACAATATTTTAGGGCAGGTGTTCTTTACAGCCCTGAGTCTTTGTGAATTTTAAGTGACCATTAGCTGTGAGTTTAAAGCTGCTCTTGCAGGTAACGGCCACAAGGTGGCATCATTTCTCCTTTACCAAATTTGGTTACGAGGGAAACAGAGCCTTAATGGAAGTGGTGTTCTAGGTTGTATATTAGAATGGAATATGCCAGGAAAAAGCCCTTTAAGTTTATGTCTCATTACTTCTTGTTCATATTTGTAATTTACGTTTTATTTTTTATCCCAGCAAATTTGATTACAATGGTTTGTTTGCTCTAGGTGTGCAAGATGTGGCTCTTTCACACATATACAGGTATCTATTCTTCCTCGCATCCTTTTCTCATGTAGGTTATGACGGAATGTTGAGTAGTCTTCTCCTGGTCTTCCGTACGTCTTTGGTGGTTATATATTTCACATGGTTTGTATATCTCTGTTAACCCCAATATGGTAATGTATCCAATCCTCATCCCTTTCTATTTGGTGAACCATAAGTTTTTAAATGAATCTGCGATTGCCTCTCTCTGTGGAAATATCTTCATTGGTATCAATTTTTAAGTAACTCCTAAAAGTGATATGATAGGATATGTGTCTTTTGCTTTCTCACTTACTACAGGTGGCGTGATTACGACTAGACTCATCTATGGTGCTGCAAATGGCATTGTTTCATTTTTTCACTACCTCATATTCCATCTGCACAGGTAGCAGTTCTTCTTTGTCCGCCCATCTGTCGGTGGACTTTTTGGTTACTTCCGTATCTTGGCTATTGTAATACTATGCAATGCAGATTTGCATACCTGTGTCCTTCCAATTCTGTCTTCTTAGTTTATAGGTCCAGGAATAGGTCTGCTGGATCCTATGGTAGCTCAATGTTTACCTTTTAAAGGCACCTCTATTCTGTTCTCTTTAGTGGCTCTTTCCAGGTTACGTCCCACATAAAGTTGAGGGTATGCATTTCTTCCCAGCACCTTCAGCATTTATTCTTTGTAGTTTTTGCTGATGGTTATTCTGAGTGGTGTGAGCTGATACCTCTTTGTGGTTGAATTTGCATGTGTCTCATAATGCGTTGAAATTGAGCTTTTAGACATGTCCTTTTTATTTTTCCAGCTATGATTAGAGCTTATTTCTTCAAAGTGTTTTCTTAAAGTATGTGTCACCATTTGAAATATTTTGGCCATTACCTCCCTCAAGACATTTTGAGGGCAAGTTTCATTTACAGTTCTGCAGTACTTGTTCCTATGAAATGACCATTAGCACGGGCTTTAAAGCTGCTTTTGCAGGTAACTGCCAGAGGGCAGCAGCCTTTCTATGTTCCCCACCCTGGTAACTAGGGAAAAGCCCTTGCGGCCTGTGGTGTTTCTCGGTTAAAAATTAGAGTGGAGTGTGCCTGGAGAAACCCACACAAGCTGATGTCTCCTTACTTTTGTTGGATTTTTAAATGTAATTTTTATTTTTTATTGGAGTAATTTTCCACTGTGTACGTGGACCACTTCTACTTTGTGCATTCCTCGGTTGATGGACATTTTCATTTCTTCCAAGTGTTGGCTATGGTAAATATTGTTGGAGTGCAGTATTGCCAGCCTGTGACTTTTTGATTCTCATTTTCTCAGGTGATAGGCCCAGCAGTGGGTGTGATTCATTGACTGGTAGCACCGTGTTTCCCTTTTCAAAGCACCTCCTTTGTGTTTTCATTAGTGGCTCTTACCACGTCCCCCTTAGAATCGAGGGTACGCATTTCTCCACAATCGCTTCAGCATTTATTGTTTGCAGCATTTATGCTAATGGCCCTACTGGCTGCTGTGAGCTGATAGGTTTTTGTAATTTGGGTTTGCATGTATTTGAAAATTCGTAAAATTCATTATTTTTCTCCGCCGTTTTCTTTTCTGTTACAAAAAGGAAACAAATGGGAGTACATTATAACTCTTGAAATTGTCTTCTTAGAAGGTTGCCCTCTTTTGAATTTTTTGGTCGATTTTCCACCCCAGAGTTTTTTTAGAGAGCAGGTGTCATTTCCCGAACTGCAAGTTTGGTGAATATTTATTGACCTTTAGAAATGGGTTTAAAGCTGCTGTTGTGGGAAGTGGCCTCAAGCAGGCAGCATTTCTCCATTCCCAAATCTGGTTTCTAGGGCAGCAGAGCCTTTCTGGAAGTCGTGTTCCTAGGTTGTAAATTACATTGGAATGTGCATGGAGAAACCCCCATAAGTTTATGTCTCATTATTTCTTCTTGGTTTTAAAATTTTTTTTAATTGTGGTAAAGCGTAGAATATTGTTTGTCCTAGGTGTACACAATCTGGTTCATTTGTAGATTATATATGTCTATTCAAGTACAGATCCTCTTCCCATGTAAAATGTTACAGAATGTTCCGCAGACCTCCCTTGCTATATGGTCGGTCTTTTTGAGATATGTATATAATATGTGTTTGTATACATATAGTAACACTAATCTTAATTTATCCATTCCCCCCACCTTTCCTTTTAGATGAGCATAGTTTGTTTTCTAAGTCTGTGAGTGTCTTTCTCTGTGGAAATATGTTCATTTGTGTCAGTTATTAGATAACGCCTATAAGTGATATCATAGAATATAGGTCTTTTGCTTTTGGACTTACCTCATGTTTCGTGATTATCTCCAGACTCATTTGTGGTGCCTCAGAGAGCAATGGTTCATTGTTTTCTATGGCTAATATTCCATTGTGTACATGGACCACTTCTTCTTTATCCATTCACCTCTTGTTGGATATTTTGATTGCTTCACGGTCTTGGCTATTGTGAATAAGGCTGCACTGCAGCTTTTGCGGCCTGTGTCTTCTCGATTCTTGTCTTCTCAGGTGAGAGGTCCAATGGCGTGCCTGCTGGATTGAATGGTATCTCCATTTTTACTTTTAAACACAGCTCCTTTCTATTCTCATTATTGGCTGTTACCCTTTTACGTCTCAACAGCAGGTAGAGGGTTCACAGTTCTGTAAAACCCCTTCAGCATTTATTGTTCGTAGACTTTGTGCTGATGGTCAGTCGATTGGTGTAAGTTGAAAACTTTTTGTAGATTAGATTGCATGGGTCTAACACTCCCTGAGGTTGAGCTTTTATCCATTTTCCTTTTTTTTTAAAGAGCGTCAGTAAAACGTAACTCTTCATATTCTCTTCTTGAAACATTTGCCTGTTTTGAAATTTTTTGTCCATTCCCTACTTCAGCACAATTTTTTAGGGCAGGTGTCCTTTCAGCCCTGAGTCCTTGTGAATGTTAAGTGACCATTAGCTGTGACTTTAAAGCTGCTCTTGCAGGAAACGGCCACAAGGTGGCAGCATTTCTCCTTTACCAAATTTGGTTACTAGGGAAACAGAGCCTTAATGGAAGTGGTGATCTAGGTTGTAAATTAAAATGGAATGTGCCAGGAAAAAGCCCTTTAAGTTTATGTCTCATTACTTCTTGTTCATATTTGTAATTTACTTTTTATTTTTTATCCCAGCAAATTTGATTACAATGGTTTGTTTCTTCTTGGTGTGCAAGATGTGGTTCTTTCACACATATATGTGTATCTATTCTTCCTCGCATCCTTTTCCCATTTTGGTTATGACAGAATGTTGAGTAGTCTTCTCCTGGTCTTCCGTACGTCTTTGGTGGTTATATATTTCACATGGTTTGTATATCTCTGTTAACCCCAATATGGTAATGTATCCAATCCTCATCCCTTTCTATTTGGTGAACCATAAGTTTTCAAATGAATCTGCGATTGCCTCTCTCTGTTGAAATATCTTCATTGGTATCAATTTTTTAGTAACTCCTAAAAGTGGTATGATAGGATATGTGTCTTTTGCTTTCTCACTTACTACAGGTGGCATGATTACGTCTAGACCCATCTATGGTGCTGCAAATGGCATTGTTTCTTTTTTTTCACTAGCGAATATTCCATCTGTACATGGAGGTGTTCTTCTTTGTCCATCCATCTGTTGGTGGCCTTTTTGGTTACTTCCATATCTTGGCTATTGTAATACTGTGCAATGCAGATTTCCTGCCTCTGTCTTTCCAATTCTCTCCTCTTAGATTATAGGTCGAGGAGTGGGCCTGCTGGATCATATGGTAGCTCAATGTTTACCTTTTTAAGGCACCTCCATTCTGTTCTAGTTCGTGGCCCTTTCCAAGTTACGTCCCCCTTGAAGTTGAGGGTATGCATTTCTCAACAACACCTTCAGCATTTATTGTTTGTAGTTTTCTTGCTGGTGGTTATTCTGACAAGTGTGATCTGATACCTCTTTGTGGTTGAATTCGCACGTGCCTCATAATCCATTGAAAATGAGCTTGAAGGCATGTCCTTTTTTTATTTTTCAAGCTGTGATTACCCCTTAGTTCTTCAAAGTGTTCTCTTAAAGTATGTGTCACATTTTGAAATGTATTGGCCATTACCTCCCTCAAGACATTTTGAGGGCAGGTTTCATTTACAGTTCTGCAGTACTTCTTCCTATGAAATGACCATTAGCACAGGCTTAAAGCTGTTTTTGCAGGTAACTGCCAGAGGGCAGCAGCCTTTCTATGTTCCCCACCCTGGTAACTCGGGAAAAGCCCTTGCACCCTGTGGTGTTTCTCGGTTTTAAATTAGCGTGGAGTGTGCCTGGACAAACCCACACAAGCTGATGTCTCCTTACTTTCGTTGGATTTTTAAATGTAAGTTTTATTTTTTATTGGAGTAATTTTCCACTGTGTACGTGGACCACTTCTACTTTGTGCATTCCTCGGTTGATGGACATTTTCATTGCTTCCAAGCGTTGGCTATGGTAAATATTGTTTTAGTGCAGGATTGCCAGCCTGTGACTTTTTGATTCTCATTTTCTCAGGTGATAGGCCAAGCAGTGGTTGTGATTGACTGACTGGTAGCACCGTGTTTCCCTTTTCAAAGCACCTTCTTTGTGTTTTCATTAGTGGCACTTACCACGTCCCCTTTAGAATCGAGGGTACACATTTCTCCACAATCGTTTCAGCATTTATTGTTTGCAGCATTTATGCTAATGGCCCTTCTGGCTGCTGTGAGCTGATAGGTTTTTGTAATTTGGGTTTGCATGTCTCTGAAAATTCGTAAAACTCATCATTTTTCTCCGCCGTTTTCTTTTCTGTTAAAAAAAGGAAACAGTTGGGAGTACAATATAACTCTTGATATGGTCTTCTTGGAAGGTTGCCCTCTTTTGAATTTTTTGGTCAATTTTCCACCCCAGAATTTTTTTAGAGAGCAGGTGTCATTTACCGAACTGCAAGTTTGGTGAATATTTAGTGACCTTTAGCAATGGGTTTAAAGCTGATTTGTGGGAAGTGGCCTCAAGCAGGCAGCATTTCTCCATTCCCAAATCTGGGTACTAGGGCAGCAGAGCCTTTCTGGAAGTCGTGTTCCTAGGTTGTAAATTACGTTGGAATGTGCATGGAGAAACGCCCCTAAGTTTATGTCTCATTATTTCTTCTTGGTATAAAAATTTTTTTAAATTTGAGTAAAGCTTAGAATATTGTTTGTCCTAGGTGTACACAATCTGGTTCATTTGTAGATTATATATGTCTATTCAAGTACAGATCCTCTTCCCATGTAAAATGTTACACAGGGTTCTGCAGACCTCCCTTGCTATATGGTCGGTAGTTTTGAGATATGTATATGTGTTTGTATACATATAGTAACACTAATCTTAATTTATCCATTCCCCCCACCTTTCCTTTTAGATGAGCATAGTTTGTTTTCTAAGTCTGTGAGTGTGTATGTCTGTGGAAATATGTTCATTTGTGTCAGTTATTAGATAACGCCTATAAGTGATATCATAGAATATAGGTCTTTTGCTTTCCGACTTACCTCATGATTCATGATTATCTAAAGACTCATTTGTGGTGCCTCAGAGAGCAATGGTTCATTGTTTTCCATGGCCAATATTCCATTGTGTACCTGGACCACTTCTTCTTTATCCATTCACCTCTTGTTGGATATTTTGATTGCTTCACGGTCTTGGCTATTGTGAATAAGGCTGCACTGCAGCTTTTGCGGCCTGTGTCTTCTCGATTCTTGTCTTCTCAGGTGAGAGGTCCAATGGTGTGCCTGCTGGATTGAATGGTACCTACATTTTTACTTTTAAACACAGCTCCTTTCTGTTCTCATTATTGGCTGTTATCCTTTTACGTCTCACCAGCAGGTTGAGGGTACACAGTTCTGTAAAACCCCTTCAGCATTTATTTTTTGTAGACTTTTTGCTGATGGTCAGTCGACTGGTGTAAGTTGAAACTTTTTGTAGATTAGATTGCATGCGTCTAACACTCCCTGAGGTTGAGCTTTTATCCATGTTCCTTTTTTTTAAAAAAACAGTGTAAAACTTAACTCTTCATAATCTCTTCTTGAAACATTTGCCTGTTTTGAATTTTATTGTCCACTCCCTACTTCAGCACAATATTTTAGGGCAGGTGTTCTTTACAGCCCTGAGTCTTTGTGAATTTTAAGTGACCATTAGCTGTGAGTTTAAAGCTGCTCTTGCAGGTAACGGCCACAAGGTGGCATCATTTCTCCTTTACCAAATTTGGTTACGAGGGAAACAGAGCCTTAATGGAAGTGGTGTTCTAGGTTGTATATTAGAATGGAATATGCCAGGAAAAAGCCCTTTAAGTTTATGTCTCATTACTTCTTGTTCATATTTGTAATTTACGTTTTATTTTTTATCCCAGCAAATTTGATTACAATGGTTTGTTTGCTCTAGGTGTGCAAGATGTGGCTCTTTCACACATATACAGGTATCTATTCTTCCTCGCATCCTTTTCTCATGTAGGTTATGACGGAATGTTGAGTAGTCTTCTCCTGGTCTTCCGTACGTCTTTGGTGGTTATATATTTCACATGGTTTGTATATCTCTGTTAACCCCAATATGGTAATGTATCCAATCCTCATCCCTTTCTATTTGGTGAACCATAAGTTTTTAAATGAATCTGCGATTGCCTCTCTCTGTGGAAATATCTTCATTGGTATCAATTTTTAAGTAACTCCTAAAAGTGATATGATAGGATATGTGTCTTTTGCTTTCTCACTTACTACAGGTGGCGTGATTACGACTAGACTCATCTATGGTGCTGCAAATGGCATTGTTTCATTTTTTCACTACCTCATATTCCATCTGCACAGGTAGCAGTTCTTCTTTGTCCGCCCATCTGTCGGTGGACTTTTTGGTTACTTCCGTATCTTGTCTATTGTAATACTATGCAATGCAGATTTGCATACCTGTGTCCTTCCAATTCTGTCTTCTTAGTTTATAGGTCCAGGAATAGGTCTGCTGGATCCTATGGTAGCTCAATGTTTACCTTTTAAAGGCACCTCTATTCTGTTCTCTTTAGTGGCTCTTTCCAGGTTACGTCCCACATAAAGTTGAGGGTATGCATTTCTTCCCAGCACCTTCAGCATTTATTCTTTGTAGTTTTTGCTGATGGTTATTCTGAGTGGTGTGAGCTGATACCTCTTTGTGGTTGAATTTGCATGTGTCTCATAATGCGTTGAAATTGAGCTTTTAGACATGTCCTTTTTATTTTTCCAGCTATGATTAGAGCTTATTTCTTCAAAGTGTTTTCTTAAAGTATGTGTCACCATTTGAAATATTTTGGCCATTACCTCCCTCAAGACATTTTCAGGGCAAGTTTCATTTACAGTTCTGCAGTACTTGTTCCTATGAAATGACCATTAGCACGGGCTTTAAAGCTGCTTTTGCAGGTAACTGCCAGAGGGCAGCAGCCTTTCTATGTTCCCCACCCTGGTAACTAGGGAAAAGCCCTTGCGGCCTGTGGTGTTTCTCGGTTAAAAATTAGAGTGGAGTGTGCCTGGAGAAACCCACACAAGCTGATGTCTCCTTACTTTTGTTGGATTTTTAAATGTAATTTTTATTTTTTATTGGAGTAATTTTCCACTGTGTACGTGGACCACTTCTACTTTGTGCATTCCTCGGTTGATGGACATTTTCATTTCTTCCAAGTGTTGGCTATGGTAAATATTGTTGGAGTGCAGTATTGCCAGCCTGTGACTTTTTGATTCTCATTTTCTCAGGTGATAGGCCCAGCAGTGGGTGTGATTCATTGACTGGTAGCACCGTGTTTCCCTTTTCAAAGCACCTCCTTTGTGTTTTCATTAGTGGCTCTTACCACGTCCCCCTTAGAATCGAGGGTACGCATTTCTCCACAATCGCTTCAGCATTTATTGTTTGCAGCATTTATGCTAATGGCCCTACTGGCTGCTGTGAGCTGATAGGTTTTTGTAATTTGGGTTTGCATGTATTTGAAAATTCGTAAAATTCATTATTTTTCTCCGCCGTTTTCTTTTCTGTTACAAAAAGGAAACAAATGGGAGTACATTATAACTCTTGAAATTGTCTTCTTAGAAGGTTGCCCTCTTTTGAATTTTTTGGTCGATTTTCCACCCCAGAGTTTTTTTAGAGAGCAGGTGTCATTTCCCGAACTGCAAGTTTGGTGAATATTTATTGACCTTTAGAAATGGGTTTAAAGCTGCTGTTGTGGGAAGTGGCCTCAAGCAGGCAGCATTTCTCCATTCCCAAATCTGGTTTCTAGGGCAGCAGAGCCTTTCTGGAAGTCGTGTTCCTAGGTTGTAAATTACATTGGAATGTGCATGGAGAAACCCCCATAAGTTTATGTCTCATTATTTCTTCTTGGTTTTAAAATTTTTTTTAATTGTGGTAAAGCGTAGAATATTGTTTGTCCTAGGTGTACACAATCTGGTTCATTTGTAGATTATATATGTCTATTCAAGTACAGATCCTCTTCCCATGTAAAATGTTACAGAATGTTCCGCAGACCTCCCTTGCTATATGGTCGGTCTTTTTGAGATATGTATATAATATGTGTTTGTATACATATAGTAACACTAATCTTAATTTATCCATTCCCCCCACCTTTCCTTTTAGATGAGCATAGTTTGTTTTCTAAGTCTGTGAGTGTCTTTCTCTGTGGAAATATGTTCATTTGTGTCAGTTATTAGATAACGCCTATAAGTGATATCATAGAATATAGGTCTTTTGCTTTTGGACTTACCTCATGTTTCGTGATTATCTCCAGACTCATTTGTGGTGCCTCAGAGAGCAATGGTTCATTGTTTTCTATGGCTAATATTCCATTGTGTACATGGACCACTTCTTCTTTATCCATTCACCTCTTGTTGGATATTTTGATTGCTTCACGGTCTTGGCTATTGTGAATAAGGCTGCACTGCAGCTTTTGCGGCCTGTGTCTTCTCGATTCTTGTCTTCTCAGGTGAGAGGTCCAATGGCGTGCCTGCTGGATTGAATGGTATCTACATTTTTACTTTTAAACACAGCTCCTTTCTATTCTCATTATTGGCTGTTACCCTTTTACGTCTCAACAGCAGGTAGAGGGTTCACAGTTCTCTAAAACCCCTTCAGCATTTATTGTTCGTAGACTTTGTGCTGATGGTCAGTCGATTGGTGTAAGTTGAAAACTTTTTGTAGATTAGATTGCATGGGTCTAACACTCCCTGAGGTTGAGCTTTTATCCATTTTCCTTTTTTTTTAAAGAGCGTCAGTAAAACGTAACTCTTCATATTCTCTTCTTGAAACATTTGCCTGTTTTGAAATTTTTTGTCCATTCCCTACTTCAGCACAATTTTTTAGGGCAGGTGTCCTTTCAGCCCTGAGTCCTTGTGAATGTTAAGTGACCATTAGCTGTGACTTTAAAGCTGCTCTTGCAGGAAACGGCCACAAGGTGGCAGCATTTCTCCTTTACCAAATTTGGTTACTAGGGAAACAGAGCCTTAATGGAAGTGGTGATCTAGGTTGTAAATTAAAATGGAATGTGCCAGGAAAAAGCCCTTTAAGTTTATGTCTCATTACTTCTTGTTCATATTTGTAATTTACTTTTTATTTTTTATCCCAGCAAATTTGATTACAATGGTTTGTTTCTTCTTGGTGTGCAAGATGTGGTTCTTTCACACATATATGTGTATCTATTCTTCCTCGCATCCTTTTCCCATTTTGGTTATGACAGAATGTTGAGTAGTCTTCTCCTGGTCTTCCGTACGTCTTTGGTGGTTATATATTTCACATGGTTTGTATATCTCTGTGAACCCCAATATGGTAATGTATCCAATCCTCATCCCTTTCTATTTGGTGAACCATAAGTTTTCAAATGAATCTGCGATTGCCTCTCTCTGTTGAAATATCTTCATTGGTATCAATTTTTTAGTAACTCCTAAAAGTGGTATGATAGGATATGTGTCTTTTGCTTTCTCACTTACTACAGGTGGCATGATTACGTCTAGACCCATCTATGGTGCTGCAAATGGCATTGTTTCTTTTTTTTCACTAGCGAATATTCCATCTGTACATGGAGGTGTTCTTCTTTGTCCATCCATCTGTTGGTGGCCTTTTTGGTTACTTCCATATCTTGGCTATTGTAATACTGTGCAATGCAGATTTCCTGCCTCTGTCTTTCCAATTCTCTCCTCTTAGATTATAGGTCGAGGAGTGGGCCTGCTGGATCATATGGTAGCTCAATGTTTACCTTTTTAAGGCACCTCCATTCTGTTCTAGTTCGTGGCCCTTTCCAAGTTACGTCCCCCTTGAAGTTGAGGGTATGCATTTCTCAACAACACCTTCAGCATTTATTGTTTGTAGTTTTCTTGCTGGTGGTTATTCTGACAAGTGTGATCTGATACCTCTTTGTGGTTGAATTCGCACGTGCCTCATAATCCATTGAAAATGAGCTTGAAGGCATGTCCTTTTTTTATTTTTCAAGCTGTGATTACCCCTTAGTTCTTCAAAGTGTTCTCTTAAAGTATGTGTCACATTTTGAAATGTATTGGCCATTACCTCCCTCAAGACATTTTGAGGGCAGGTTTCATTTACAGTTCTGCAGTACTTCTTCCTATGAAATGACCATTAGCACAGGCTTAAAGCTGTTTTTGCAGGTAACTGCCAGAGGGCAGCAGCCTTTCTATGTTCCCCACCCTGGTAACTCGGGAAAAGCCCTTGCACCCTGTGGTGTTTCTCGGTTATAAATTAGCGTGGAGTGTGCCTGGACAAACCCACACAAGCTGATGTCTCCTTACTTTCGTTGGATTTTTAAATGTAAGTTTTATTTTTTATTGGAGTAATTTTCCACTGTGTACGTGGACCACTTCTACTTTGTGCATTCCTCGGTTGATGGACATTTTCATTGCTTCCAAGTGTTGGCTATGGTAAATATTGTTTTAGTGCAGGATTGCCTGCCTGTGACTTTTTGATTCTCATTTTCTCAGGTGATAGGCCAAGCAGTGGTTGTGATTGACTGACTGGTAGCACCGTGTTTCCCTTTTCAAAGCACCTTCTTTGTGTTTTCATTAGTGGCACTTACCACGTCCCCTTTAGAATCGAGGGTACACATTTCTCCACAATCGTTTCAGCATTTATTGTTTGCAGCATTTATGCTAATGGCCCTTCTGGCTGCTGTGAGCTGATAGGTTTTTGTAATTTGGGTTTGCATGTCTCTGAAAATTCGTAAAACTCATCATTTTTCTCCGCCGTTTTCTTTTCTGTTAAAAAAAGGAAACAGTTGGGAGTACAATATAACTCTTGATATGGTCTTCTTGGAAGGTTGCCCTCTTTTGAATTTTTTGGTCAATTTTCCACCCCAGAATTTTTTTAGAGAGCAGGTGTCATTTACCGAACTGCAAGTTTGGTGAATATTTAGTGACCTTTAGCAATGGGTTTAAAGCTGATTTGTGGGAAGTGGCCTCAAGCAGGCAGCATTTCTCCATTCCCAAATCTGGGTACTAGGGCAGCAGAGCCTTTCTGGAAGTCGTGTTCCTAGGTTGTAAATTACGTTGGAATGTGCATGGAGAAACGCCCCTAAGTTTATGTCTCATTATTTCTTCTTGGTATAAAAATTTTTTTAAATTTGAGTAAAGCTTAGAATATTGTTTGTCCTAGGTGTACACAATCTGGTTCATTTGTAGATTATATATGTCTATTCAAGTACAGATCCTCTTCCCATGTAAAATGTTACACAGGGTTCTGCAGACCTCCCTTGCTATATGGTCGGTAGTTTTGAGATATGTATATGTGTTTGTATACATATAGTAACACTAATCTTAATTTATCCATTCCCCCCACCTTTCCTTTTAGATGAGCATAGTTTGTTTTCTAAGTCTGTGAGTGTGTATCTCTGTGGAAATATGTTCATTTGTGTCAGTTATTAGATAACGCCTATAAGTGATATCATAGAATATAGGTCTTTTGCTTTCCGACTTACCTCATGATTCATGATTATCTAAAGACTCATTTGTGGTGCCTCAGAGAGCAATGGTTCATTGTTTTCCATGGCCAATATTCCATTGTGTACCTGGACCACTTCTTCTTTATCCATTCACCTCTTGTTGGATATTTTGATTGCTTCACGGTCTTGGCTATTGTGAATAAGGCTGCACTGCAGCTTTTGCGGCCTGTGTCTTCTCGATTCTTGTCTTCTCAGGTGAGAGGTCCAATGGTGTGCCTGCTGGATTGAATGGTACCTACATTTTTACTTTTAAACACAGCTCCTTTCTGTTCTCATTATTGGCTGTTATCCTTTTACGTCTCACCAGCAGGTTGAGGGTACACAGTTCTGTAAAACCCCTTCAGCATTTATTTTTTGTAGACTTTTTGCTGATGGTCAGTCGACTGGTGTAAGTTGAAACTTTTTGTAGATTAGATTGCATGCGTCTAACACTCCCTGAGGTTGAGCTTTTATCCATGTTCCTTTTTTTTAAAAAAACAGTGTAAAACTTAACTCTTCATAATCTCTTCTTGAAACATTTGCCTGTTTTGAATTTTATTGTCCACTCCCTACTTCAGCACAATATTTTAGGGCAGGTGTTCTTTACAGCCCTGAGTCTTTGTGAATTTTAAGTGACCATTAGCTGTGAGTTTAAAGCTGCTCTTGCAGGTAACGGCCACAAGGTGGCATCATTTCTCCTTTACCAAATTTGGTTACGAGGGAAACAGAGCCTTAATGGAAGTGGTGTTCTAGGTTGTATATTAGAATGGAATATGCCAGGAAAAAGCCCTTTAAGTTTATGTCTCATTACTTCTTGTTCATATTTGTAATTTACGTTTTATTTTTTATCCCAGCAAATTTGATTACAATGGTTTGTTTGCTCTAGGTGTGCAAGATGTGGCTCTTTCACACATATACAGGTATCTATTCTTCCTCGCATCCTTTTCTCATGTAGGTTATGACGGAATGTTGAGTAGTCTTCTCCTGGTCTTCCGTACGTCTTTGGTGGTTATATATTTCACATGGTTTGTATATCTCTGTTAACCCCAATATGGTAATGTATCCAATCCTCATCCCTTTCTATTTGGTGAACCATAAGTTTTTTAATGAATCTGCGATTGCCTCTCTTTGTGGAAATATCTTCATTGGTATCAATTTTTAAGTAACTCCTAAAAGTGATACGATAGGATATGTGTCTTTTGCTTTCTCACTTACTACAGGTGGCGTGATTACGTCTAGACTCATCTATGGTGCTGCAAATGGCATTGTTTCATTTTTTCACTACCTCATATTCCATCTGTACAGGTAGCAGTTCTTCTTTGTCCGCCCATCTGTCGGTGGACTTTTTGGTTACTTCCGTATCTTGGCTATGGGAATACTATGCAATGCAGATTTGCATACCTGTGTCCTTCCAATTCTGTCTTCTTAGTTTATAGGTCCAGGAATAGGTCTGCTGGATCCTATGGTAGCTCAATATTTACCTTTTAAAGGCACCTCTATTCTGTTCTCTTTAGTGGCTCTTTCCAGGTTACGTCCCACATAAAGTTGAGGGTATGCATTTCTTCCCAGCACCTTCAGCATTTATTCTTTGTAGTTTTTGTTGATGGTTATTCTGAGTGGTGTGAGCTGATACCTCTTTGTGGTTGAATTTGCATGTGTCTCATAATGCGTTGAAATTGAGCTTTTAGACATGTCCTTTTTATTTTTCCAGCTATGATTAGAGCTTATTTCTTCAAAGTGTTTTCTTAAAGTATGTGTCACCATTTGAAATATTTTGGCCATTACCTCCCTCAAGACATTTTGAGGGCAAGTTTCATTTACAGTTCTGCAGTACTTGTTCCTATGAAATGACCATTAGCACGGGCTTTAAAGCTGCTTTTGCAGGTAACTGCCAGAGGGCAGCAGCCTTTCTATGTTCCCCACCCTGGTAACTAGGGAAAAGCCCTTGCGGCCTGTGGTGTTTCTCGGTTAAAAATTAGAGTGGAGTGTGCCTGGAGAAACCCACACAAGCTGATGTCTCCTTACTTTTGTTGGATTTTTAAATGTAATTTTTATTTTTTATTGGAGTAATTTTCCACTGTGTACGTGGACCACTTCTACTTTGTGCATTCCTCGGTTGATGGACATTTTCATTTCTTCCAAGTGTTGGCTATGGTAAATATTGTTGGAGTGCAGTATTGCCAGCCTGTGACTTTTTGATTCTCATTTTCTCAGGTGATAGGCCCAGCAGTGGGTGTGATTCATTGACTGGTAGCACCGTGTTTCCCTTTTCAAAGCACCTCCTTTGTGTTTTCATTAGTGGCTCTTACCACGTCCCCCTTAGAATCGAGGGTACGCATTTCTCCACAATCGCTTCAGCATTTATTGTTTGCAGCATTTATGCTAATGGCCCTACTGGCTGCTGTGAGCTGATAGGTTTTTGTAATTTGGGTTTGCATGTATTTGAAAATTCGTAAAATTCATTATTTTTCTCCGCCGTTTTCTTTTCTGTTACAAAAAGGAAACAAATGGGAGTACATTATAACTCTTGAAATTGTCTTCTTAGAAGGTTGCCCTCTTTTGAATTTTTTGGTCGATTTTCCACCCCAGAGTTTTTTTAGAGAGCAGGTGTCATTTCCCGAACTGCAAGTTTGGTGAATATTTATTGACCTTTAGAAATGGGTTTAAAGCTGCTGTTGTGGGAAGTGGCCTCAAGCAGGCAGCATTTCTCCATTCCCAAATCTGGTTTCTAGGGCAGCAGAGCCTTTCTGGAAGTCGTGTTCCTAGGTTGTAAATTACATTGGAATGTGCATGGAGAAACCCCCATAAGTTTATGTCTCATTATTTCTTCTTGGTTTTAAAATTTTTTTTTAATTGTGGTAAAGCGTAGAATATTGTTTGTCCTAGGTGTACACAATCTGGTTCATTTGTAGATTATATATGTCTATTCAAGTACAGATCCTCTTCCCATGTAAAATGTTACAGAATGTTCCGCAGACCTCCCTTGCTATATGGTCGGTCTTTTTGAGATATGTATATAATATGTGTTTGTATACATATAGTAACACTAATCTTAATTTATCCATTCCCCCCACCTTTCCTTTTAGATGAGCATAGTTTGTTTTCTAAGTCTGTGAGTGTCTTTCTCTGTGGAAATATGTTCATTTGTGTCAGTTATTAGATAACGCCTATAAGTGATATCATAGAATATAGGTCTTTTGCTTTTGGACTTACCTCATGTTTCGTGATTATCTCCAGACTCATTTGTGGTGCCTCAGAGAGCAATGGTTCATTGTTTTCTATGGCTAATATTCCATTGTGTACATGGACCACTTCTTCTTTATCCATTCACCTCTTGTTGGATATTTTGATTGCTTCACGGTCTTGGCTATTGTGAATAAGGCTGCACTGCAGCTTTTGCGGCCTGTGTCTTCTCGATTCTTGTCTTCTCAGGTGAGAGGTCCAATGGCGTGCCTGCTGGATTGAATGGTATCTCCATTTTTACTTTTAAACACAGCTCCTTTCTATTCTCATTATTGGCTGTTACCCTTTTACGTCTCAACAGCAGGTAGAGGGTTCACAGTTCTGTAAAACCCCTTCAGCATTTATTGTTCGTAGACTTTGTGCTGATGGTCAGTCGATTGGTGTAAGTTGAAAACTTTTTGTAGATTAGATTGCATGGGTCTAACACTCCCTGAGGTTGAGCTTTTATCCATTTTCCTTTTTTTTTAAAGAGCGTCAGTAAAACGTAACTCTTCATATTCTCTTCTTGAAACATTTGCCTGTTTTGAAATTTTTTGTCCATTCCCTACTTCAGCACAATTTTTTAGGGCAGGTGTCCTTTCAGCCCTGAGTCCTTGTGAATGTTAAGTGACCATTAGCTGTGACTTTAAAGCTGCTCTTGCAGGAAACGGCCACAAGGTGGCAGCATTTCTCCTTTACCAAATTTGGTTACTAGGGAAACAGAGCCTTAATGGAAGTGGTGATCTAGGTTGTAAATTAAAATGGAATGTGCCAGGAAAAAGCCCTTTAAGTTTATGTCTCATTACTTCTTGTTCATATTTGTAATTTACTTTTTATTTTTTATCCCAGCAAATTTGATTACAATGGTTTGTTTCTTCTTGGTGTGCAAGATGTGGTTCTTTCACACATATATGTGTATCTATTCTTCCTCGCATCCTTTTCCCATTTTGGTTATGACAGAATGTTGAGTAGTCTTCTCCTGGTCTTCCGTACGTCTTTGGTGGTTATATATTTCACATGGTTTGTATATCTCTGTTAACCCCAATATGGTAATGTATCCAATCCTCATCCCTTTCTATTTGGTGAACCATAAGTTTTCAAATGAATCTGCGATTGCCTCTC
Source organism: Eschrichtius robustus (assembly GCF_028021215.1). Lineage (NCBI taxonomy): Eukaryota > Metazoa > Chordata > Mammalia > Artiodactyla > Eschrichtiidae > Eschrichtius > Eschrichtius robustus. The sequence continues at coordinate 38,863,069 of NC_090830.1, read as the reverse complement.
TCTGTTGAAATATCTTCATTGGTATCAATTTTTTAGTAACTCCTAAAAGTGGTATGATAGGATATGTGTCTTTTGCTTTCTCACTTACTACAGGTGGCATGATTACGTCTAGACCCATCTATGGTGCTGCAAATGGCATTGTTTCTTTTTTTTCACTAGCGAATATTCCATCTGTACATGGAGGTGTTCTTCTTTGTCCATCCATCTGTTGGTGGCCTTTTTGGTTACTTCCATATCTTGGCTATTGTAATACTGTGCAATGCAGATTTCCTGCCTCTGTCTTTCCAATTCTCTCCTCTTAGATTATAGGTCGAGGAGTGGGCCTGCTGGATCATATGGTAGCTCAATGTTTACCTTTTTAAGGCACCTCCATTCTGTTCTAGTTCGTGGCCCTTTCCAAGTTACGTCCCCCTTGAAGTTGAGGGTATGCATTTCTCAACAACACCTTCAGCATTTATTGTTTGTAGTTTTCTTGCTGGTGGTTATTCTGACAAGTGTGATCTGATACCTCTTTGTGGTTGAATTCGCACGTGCCTCATAATCCATTGAAAATGAGCTTGAAGGCATGTCCTTTTTTTATTTTTCAAGCTGTGATTACCCCTTAGTTCTTCAAAGTGTTCTCTTAAAGTATGTGTCACATTTTGAAATGTATTGGCCATTACCTCCCTCAAGACATTTTGAGGGCAGGTTTCATTTACAGTTCTGCAGTACTTCTTCCTATGAAATGACCATTAGCACAGGCTTAAAGCTGTTTTTGCAGGTAACTGCCAGAGGGCAGCAGCCTTTCTATGTTCCCCACCCTGGTAACTCGGGAAAAGCCCTTGCACCCTGTGGTGTTTCTCGGTTATAAATTAGCGTGGAGTGTGCCTGGACAAACCCACACAAGCTGATGTCTCCTTACTTTCGTTGGATTTTTAAATGTAAGTTTTATTTTTTATTGGAGTAATTTTCCACTGTGTACGTGGACCACTTCTACTTTGTGCATTCCTCGGTTGATGGACATTTTCATTGCTTCCAAGTGTTGGCTATGGTAAATATTGTTTTAGTGCAGGATTGCCAGCCTGTGACTTTTTGATTCTCATTTTCTCAGGTGATAGGCCAAGCAGTGGTTGTGATTGACTGACTGGTAGCACCGTGTTTCCCTTTTCAAAGCACCTTCTTTGTGTTTTCATTAGTGGCACTTACCACGTCCCCTTTAGAATCGAGGGTACACATTTCTCCACAATCGTTTCAGCATTTATTGTTTGCAGCATTTATGCTAATGGCCCTTCTGGCTGCTGTGAGCTGATAGGTTTTTGTAATTTGGGTTTGCATGTCTCTGAAAATTCGTAAAACTCATCATTTTTCTCCGCCGTTTTCTTTTCTGTTAAAAAAAGGAAACAGTTGGGAGTACAATATAACTCTTGATATGGTCTTCTTGGAAGGTTGCCCTCTTTTGAATTTTTTGGTCAATTTTCCACCCCAGAATTTTTTTAGAGAGCAGGTGTCATTTACCGAACTGCAAGTTTGGTGAATATTTAGTGACCTTTAGCAATGGGTTTAAAGCTGATTTGTGGGAAGTGGCCTCAAGCAGGCAGCATTTCTCCATTCCCAAATCTGGGTACTAGGGCAGCAGAGCCTTTCTGGAAGTCGTGTTCCTAGGTTGTAAATTACGTTGGAATGTGCATGGAGAAACGCCCCTAAGTTTATGTCTCATTATTTCTTCTTGGTATAAAATTTTTTTTAAATTTGAGTAAAGCTTAGAATATTGTTTGTCCTAGGTGTACACAATCTGGTTCATTTGTAGATTATATATGTCTATTCAAGTACAGATCCTCTTCCCATGTAAAATGTTACACAGGGTTCTGCAGACCTCCCTTGCTATATGGTCGGTAGTTTTGAGATATGTATATGTGTTTGTATACATATAGTAACACTAATCTTAATTTATCCATTCCCCCCACCTTTCCTTTTAGATGAGCATAGTTTGTTTTCTAAGTCTGTGAGTGTGTATCTCTGTGGAAATATGTTCATTTGTGTCAGTTATTAGATAACGCCTATAAGTGATATCATAGAATATAGGTCTTTTGCTTTCCGACTTACCTCATGATTCATGATTATCTAAAGACTCATTTGTGGTGCCTCAGAGAGCAATGGTTCATTGTTTTCCATGGCCAATATTCCATTGTGTACCTGGACCACTTCTTCTTTATCCATTCACCTCTTGTTGGATATTTTGATTGCTTCACGGTCTTGGCTATTGTGAATAAGGCTGCACTGCACCTTTTGCGGCCTGTGTCTTCTCGATTCTTGTCTTCTCAGGTGAGAGGTCCAATGGTGTGCCTGCTGGATTGAATGGTACCTACATTTTTACTTTTAAACACAGCTCCTTTCTGTTCTCATTATTGGCTGTTATCCTTTTACGTCTCACCAGCAGGTTGAGGGTACACAGTTCTGTAAAACCCCTTCAGCATTTATTTTTTGTAGACTTTTTGCTGATGGTCAGTCGACTGGTGTAAGTTGAAACTTTTTGTAGATTAGATTGCATGCGTCTAACACTCCCTGAGGTTGAGCTTTTATCCATGTTCCTTTTTTTTAAAAAAACAGTGTAAAACTTAACTCTTCATAATCTCTTCTTGAAACATTTGCCTGTTTTGAATTTTATTGTCCACTCCCTACTTCAGCACAATATTTTAGGGCAGGTGTTCTTTACAGCCCTGAGTCTTTGTGAATTTTAAGTGACCATTAGCTGTGAGTTTAAAGCTGCTCTTGCAGGTAACGGCCACAAGGTGGCATCATTTCTCCTTTACCAAATTTGGTTACGAGGGAAACAGAGCCTTAATGGAAGTGGTGTTCTAGGTTGTATATTAGAATGGAATATGCCAGGAAAAAGCCCTTTAAGTTTATGTCTCATTACTTCTTGTTCATATTTGTAATTTACGTTTTATTTTTTATCCCAGCAAATTTGATTACAATGGTTTGTTTGCTCTAGGTGTGCAAGATGTGGCTCTTTCACACATATACAGGTATCTATTCTTCCTCGCATCCTTTTCTCATGTAGGTTATGACGGAATGTTGAGTAGTCTTCTCCTGGTCTTCCGTACGTCTTTGGTGGTTATATATTTCACATGGTTTGTATATCTCTGTTAACCCCAATATGGTAATGTATCCAATCCTCATCCCTTTCTATTTGGTGAACCATAAGTTTTTTAATGAATCTGCGATTGCCTCTCTTTGTGGAAATATCTTCATTGGTATCAATTTTTAAGTAACTCCTAAAAGTGATACGATAGGATATGTGTCTTTTGCTTTCTCACTTACTACAGGTGGCGTGATTACGTCTAGACTCATCTATGGTGCTGCAAATGGCATTGTTTCATTTTTTCACTACCTCATATTCCATCTGTACAGGTAGCAGTTCTTCTTTGTCCGCCCATCTGTCGGTGGACTTTTTGGTTACTTCCGTATCTTGGCTATGGGAATACTATGCAATGCAGATTTGCATACCTGTGTCCTTCCAATTCTGTCTTCTTAGTTTATAGGTCCAGGAATAGGTCTGCTGGATCCTATGGTAGCTCAATATTTACCTTTTAAAGGCACCTCTATTCTGTTCTCTTTAGTGGCTCTTTCCAGGTTACGTCCCACATAAAGTTGAGGGTATGCATTTCTTCCCAGCACCTTCAGCATTTATTCTTTGTAGTTTTTGTTGATGGTTATTCTGAGTGGTGTGAGCTGATACCTCTTTGTGGTTGAATTTGCATGTGTCTCATAATGCGTTGAAATTGAGCTTTTAGACATGTCCTTTTTATTTTTCCAGCTATGATTAGAGCTTATTTCTTCAAAGTGTTTTCTTAAAGTATGTGTCACCATTTGAAATATTTTGGCCATTACCTCCCTCAAGACATTTTGAGGGCAAGTTTCATTTACAGTTCTGCAGTACTTGTTCCTATGAAATGACCATTAGCACGGGCTTTAAAGCTGCTTTTGCAGGTAACTGCCAGAGGGCAGCAGCCTTTCTATGTTCCCCACCCTGGTAACTAGGGAAAAGCCCTTGCGGCCTGTGGTGTTTCTCGGTTAAAAATTAGAGTGGAGTGTGCCTGGAGAAACCCACACAAGCTGATGTCTCCTTACTTTTGTTGGATTTTTAAATGTAATTTTTATTTTTTATTGGAGTAATTTTCCACTGTGTACGTGGACCACTTCTACTTTGTGCATTCCTCGGTTGATGGACATTTTCATTTCTTCCAAGTGTTGGCTATGGTAAATATTGTTGGAGTGCAGTATTGCCAGCCTGTGACTTTTTGATTCTCATTTTCTCAGGTGATAGGCCCAGCAGTGGGTGTGATTCATTGACTGGTAGCACCGTGTTTCCCTTTTCAAAGCACCTCCTTTGTGTTTTCATTAGTGGCTCTTACCACGTCCCCCTTAGAATCGAGGGTACGCATTTCTCCACAATCGCTTCAGCATTTATTGTTTGCAGCATTTATGCTAATGGCCCTACTGGCTGCTGTGAGCTGATAGGTTTTTGTAATTTGGGTTTGCATGTATTTGAAAATTCGTAAAATTCATTATTTTTCTCCGCCGTTTTCTTTTCTGTTACAAAAAGGAAACAAATGGGAGTACATTATAACTCTTGAAATTGTCTTCTTAGAAGGTTGCCCTCTTTTGAATTTTTTGGTCGATTTTCCACCCCAGAGTTTTTTTAGAGAGCAGGTGTCATTTCCCGAACTGCAAGTTTGGTGAATATTTATTGACCTTTAGAAATGGGTTTAAAGCTGCTGTTGTGGGAAGTGGCCTCAAGCAGGCAGCATTTCTCCATTCCCAAATCTGGTTTCTAGGGCAGCAGAGCCTTTCTGGAAGTCGTGTTCCTAGGTTGTAAATTACATTGGAATGTGCATGGAGAAACCCCCATAAGTTTATGTCTCATTATTTCTTCTTGGTTTTAAAATTTTTTTTTAATTGTGGTAAAGCGTAGAATATTGTTTGTCCTAGGTGTACACAATCTGGTTCATTTGTAGATTATATATGTCTATTCAAGTACAGATCCTCTTCCCATGTAAAATGTTACAGAATGTTCCGCAGACCTCCCTTGCTATATGGTCGGTCTTTTTGAGATATGTATATAATATGTGTTTGTATACATATAGTAACACTAATCTTAATTTATCCATTCCCCCCACCTTTCCTTTTAGATGAGCATAGTTTGTTTTCTAAGTCTGTGAGTGTCTTTCTCTGTGGAAATATGTTCATTTGTGTCAGTTATTAGATAACGCCTATAAGTGATATCATAGAATATAGGTCTTTTGCTTTTGGACTTACCTCATGTTTCGTGATTATCTCCAGACTCATTTGTGGTGCCTCAGAGAGCAATGGTTCATTGTTTTCTATGGCTAATATTCCATTGTGTACATGGACCACTTCTTCTTTATCCATTCACCTCTTGTTGGATATTTTGATTGCTTCACGGTCTTGGCTATTGTGAATAAGGCTGCACTGCAGCTTTTGCGGCCTGTGTCTTCTCGATTCTTGTCTTCTCAGGTGAGAGGTCCAATGGCGTGCCTGCTGGATTGAATGGTATCTCCATTTTTACTTTTAAACACAGCTCCTTTCTATTCTCATTATTGGCTGTTACCCTTTTACGTCTCAACAGCAGGTAGAGGGTTCACAGTTCTGTAAAACCCCTTCAGCATTTATTGTTCGTAGACTTTGTGCTGATGGTCAGTCGATTGGTGTAAGTTGAAAACTTTTTGTAGATTAGATTGCATGGGTCTAACACTCCCTGAGGTTGAGCTTTTATCCATTTTCCTTTTTTTTTAAAGAGCGTCAGTAAAACGTAACTCTTCATATTCTCTTCTTGAAACATTTGCCTGTTTTGAAATTTTTTGTCCATTCCCTACTTCAGCACAATTTTTTAGGGCAGGTGTCCTTTCAGCCCTGAGTCCTTGTGAATGTTAAGTGACCATTAGCTGTGACTTTAAAGCTGCTCTTGCAGGAAACGGCCACAAGGTGGCAGCATTTCTCCTTTACCAAATTTGGTTACTAGGGAAACAGAGCCTTAATGGAAGTGGTGATCTAGGTTGTAAATTAAAATGGAATGTGCCAGGAAAAAGCCCTTTAAGTTTATGTCTCATTACTTCTTGTTCATATTTGTAATTTACTTTTTATTTTTTATCCCAGCAAATTTGATTACAATGGTTTGTTTCTTCTTGGTGTGCAAGATGTGGTTCTTTCACACATATATGTGTATCTATTCTTCCTCGCATCCTTTTCCCATTTTGGTTATGACAGAATGTTGAGTAGTCTTCTCCTGGTCTTCCGTACGTCTTTGGTGGTTATATATTTCACATGGTTTGTATATCTCTGTTAACCCCAATATGGTAATGTATCCAATCCTCATCCCTTTCTATTTGGTGAACCATAAGTTTTCAAATGAATCTGCGATTGCCTCTCTCTGTTGAAATATCTTCATTGGTATCAATTTTTTAGTAACTCCTAAAAGTGGTATGATAGGATATGTGTCTTTTGCTTTCTCACTTACTACAGGTGGCATGATTACGTCTAGACCCATCTATGGTGCTGCAAATGGCATTGTTTCTTTTTTTTCACTAGCGAATATTCCATCTGTACATGGAGGTGTTCTTCTTTGTCCATCCATCTGTTGGTGGCCTTTTTGGTTACTTCCATATCTTGGCTATTGTAATACTGTGCAATGCAGATTTCCTGCCTCTGTCTTTCCAATTCTCTCCTCTTAGATTATAGGTCGAGGAGTGGGCCTGCTGGATCATATGGTAGCTCAATGTTTACCTTTTTAAGGCACCTCCATTCTGTTCTAGTTCGTGGCCCTTTCCAAGTTACGTCCCCCTTGAAGTTGAGGGTATGCATTTCTCAACAACACCTTCAGCATTTATTGTTTGTAGTTTTCTTGCTGGTGGTTATTCTGACAAGTGTGATCTGATACCTCTTTGTGGTTGAATTCGCACGTGCCTCATAATCCATTGAAAATGAGCTTGAAGGCATGTCCTTTTTTTATTTTTCAAGCTGTGATTACCCCTTAGTTCTTCAAAGTGTTCTCTTAAAGTATGTGTCACATTTTGAAATGTATTGGCCATTACCTCCCTCAAGACATTTTGAGGGCAGGTTTCATTTACAGTTCTGCAGTACTTCTTCCTATGAAATGACCATTAGCACAGGCTTAAAGCTGTTTTTGCAGGTAACTGCCAGAGGGCAGCAGCCTTTCTATGTTCCCCACCCTGGTAACTCGGGAAAAGCCCTTGCACCCTGTGGTGTTTCTCGGTTATAAATTAGCGTGGAGTGTGCCTGGACAAACCCACACAAGCTGATGTCTCCTTACTTTCGTTGGATTTTTAAATGTAAGTTTTATTTTTTATTGGAGTAATTTTCCACTGTGTACGTGGACCACTTCTACTTTGTGCATTCCTCGGTTGATGGACATTTTCATTGCTTCCAAGTGTTGGCTATGGTAAATATTGTTTTAGTGCAGGATTGCCAGCCTGTGACTTTTTGATTCTCATTTTCTCAGGTGATAGGCCAAGCAGTGGTTGTGATTGACTGACTGGTAGCACCGTGTTTCCCTTTTCAAAGCACCTTCTTTGTGTTTTCATTAGTGGCACTTACCACGTCCCCTTTAGAATCGAGGGTACACATTTCTCCACAATCGTTTCAGCATTTATTGTTTGCAGCATTTATGCTAATGGCCCTTCTGGCTGCTGTGAGCTGATAGGTTTTTGTAATTTGGGTTTGCATGTCTCTGAAAATTCGTAAAACTCATCATTTTTCTCCGCCGTTTTCTTTTCTGTTAAAAAAAGGAAACAGTTGGGAGTACAATATAACTCTTGATATGGTCTTCTTGGAAGGTTGCCCTCTTTTGAATTTTTTGGTCAATTTTCCACCCCAGAATTTTTTTAGAGAGCAGGTGTCATTTACCGAACTGCAAGTTTGGTGAATATTTAGTGACCTTTAGCAATGGGTTTAAAGCTGATTTGTGGGAAGTGGCCTCAAGCAGGCAGCATTTCTCCATTCCCAAATCTGGGTACTAGGGCAGCAGAGCCTTTCTGGAAGTCGTGTTCCTAGGTTGTAAATTACGTTGGAATGTGCATGGAGAAACGCCCCTAAGTTTATGTCTCATTATTTCTTCTTGGTATAAAATTTTTTTTAAATTTGAGTAAAGCTTAGAATATTGTTTGTCCTAGGTGTACACAATCTGGTTCATTTGTAGATTATATATGTCTATTCAAGTACAGATCCTCTTCCCATGTAAAATGTTACACAGGGTTCTGCAGACCTCCCTTGCTATATGGTCGGTAGTTTTGAGATATGTATATGTGTTTGTATACATATAGTAACACTAATCTTAATTTATCCATTCCCCCCACCTTTCCTTTTAGATGAGCATAGTTTGTTTTCTAAGTCTGTGAGTGTGTATCTCTGTGGAAATATGTTCATTTGTGTCAGTTATTAGATAACGCCTATAAGTGATATCATAGAATATAGGTCTTTTGCTTTCCGACTTACCTCATGATTCATGATTATCTAAAGACTCATTTGTGGTGCCTCAGAGAGCAATGGTTCATTGTTTTCCATGGCCAATATTCCATTGTGTACCTGGACCACTTCTTCTTTATCCATTCACCTCTTGTTGGATATTTTGATTGCTTCACGGTCTTGGCTATTGTGAATAAGGCTGCACTGCACCTTTTGCGGCCTGTGTCTTCTCGATTCTTGTCTTCTCAGGTGAGAGGTCCAATGGTGTGCCTGCTGGATTGAATGGTACCTACATTTTTACTTTTAAACACAGCTCCTTTCTGTTCTCATTATTGGCTGTTATCCTTTTACGTCTCACCAGCAGGTTGAGGGTACACAGTTCTGTAAAACCCCTTCAGCATTTATTTTTTGTAGACTTTTTGCTGATGGTCAGTCGACTGGTGTAAGTTGAAACTTTTTGTAGATTAGATTGCATGCGTCTAACACTCCCTGAGGTTGAGCTTTTATCCATGTTCCTTTTTTTTAAAAAAACAGTGTAAAACTTAACTCTTCATAATCTCTTCTTGAAACATTTGCCTGTTTTGAATTTTATTGTCCACTCCCTACTTCAGCACAATATTTTAGGGCAGGTGTTCTTTACAGCCCTGAGTCTTTGTGAATTTTAAGTGACCATTAGCTGTGAGTTTAAAGCTGCTCTTGCAGGTAACGGCCACAAGGTGGCATCATTTCTCCTTTACCAAATTTGGTTACGAGGGAAACAGAGCCTTAATGGAAGTGGTGTTCTAGGTTGTATATTAGAATGGAATATGCCAGGAAAAAGCCCTTTAAGTTTATGTCTCATTACTTCTTGTTCATATTTGTAATTTACGTTTTATTTTTTATCCCAGCAAATTTGATTACAATGGTTTGTTTGCTCTAGGTGTGCAAGATGTGGCTCTTTCACACATATACAGGTATCTATTCTTCCTCGCATCCTTTTCTCATGTAGGTTATGACGGAATGTTGAGTAGTCTTCTCCTGGTCTTCCGTACGTCTTTGGTGGTTATATATTTCACATGGTTTGTATATCTCTGTTAACCCCAATATGGTAATGTATCCAATCCTCATCCCTTTCTATTTGGTGAACCATAAGTTTTTTAATGAATCTGCGATTGCCTCTCTTTGTGGAAATATCTTCATTGGTATCAATTTTTAAGTAACTCCTAAAAGTGATACGATAGGATATGTGTCTTTTGCTTTCTCACTTACTACAGGTGGCGTGATTACGTCTAGACTCATCTATGGTGCTGCAAATGGCATTGTTTCATTTTTTCACTACCTCATATTCCATCTGTACAGGTAGCAGTTCTTCTTTGTCCGCCCATCTGTCGGTGGACTTTTTGGTTACTTCCGTATCTTGGCTATGGGAATACTATGCAATGCAGATTTGCATACCTGTGTCCTTCCAATTCTGTCTTCTTAGTTTATAGGTCCAGGAATAGGTCTGCTGGATCCTATGGTAGCTCAATATTTACCTTTTAAAGGCACCTCTATTCTGTTCTCTTTAGTGGCTCTTTCCAGGTTACGTCCCACATAAAGTTGAGGGTATGCATTTCTTCCCAGCACCTTCAGCATTTATTCTTTGTAGTTTTTGTTGATGGTTATTCTGAGTGGTGTGAGCTGATACCTCTTTGTGGTTGAATTTGCATGTGTCTCATAATGCGTTGAAATTGAGCTTTTAGACATGTCCTTTTTATTTTTCCAGCTATGATTAGAGCTTATTTCTTCAAAGTGTTTTCTTAAAGTATGTGTCACCATTTGAAATATTTTGGCCATTACCTCCCTCAAGACATTTTGAGGGCAAGTTTCATTTACAGTTCTGCAGTACTTGTTCCTATGAAATGACCATTAGCACGGGCTTTAAAGCTGCTTTTGCAGGTAACTGCCAGAGGGCAGCAGCCTTTCTATGTTCCCCACCCTGGTAACTAGGGAAAAGCCCTTGCGGCCTGTGGTGTTTCTCGGTTAAAAATTAGAGTGGAGTGTGCCTGGAGAAACCCACACAAGCTGATGTCTCCTTACTTTTGTTGGATTTTTAAATGTAATTTTTATTTTTTATTGGAGTAATTTTCCACTGTGTACGTGGACCACTTCTACTTTGTGCATTCCTCGGTTGATGGACATTTTCATTTCTTCCAAGTGTTGGCTATGGTAAATATTGTTGGAGTGCAGTATTGCCAGCCTGTGACTTTTTGATTCTCATTTTCTCAGGTGATAGGCCCAGCAGTGGGTGTGATTCATTGACTGGTAGCACCGTGTTTCCCTTTTCAAAGCACCTCCTTTGTGTTTTCATTAGTGGCTCTTACCACGTCCCCCTTAGAATCGAGGGTACGCATTTCTCCACAATCGCTTCAGCATTTATTGTTTGCAGCATTTATGCTAATGGCCCTACTGGCTGCTGTGAGCTGATAGGTTTTTGTAATTTGGGTTTGCATGTATTTGAAAATTCGTAAAATTCATTATTTTTCTCCGCCGTTTTCTTTTCTGTTACAAAAAGGAAACAAATGGGAGTACATTATAACTCTTGAAATTGTCTTCTTAGAAGGTTGCCCTCTTTTGAATTTTTTGGTCGATTTTCCACCCCAGAGTTTTTTTAGAGAGCAGGTGTCATTTCCCGAACTGCAAGTTTGGTGAATATTTATTGACCTTTAGAAATGGGTTTAAAGCTGCTGTTGTGGGAAGTGGCTTCAAGCAGGCAGCATTTCTCCATTCCCAAATCTGGTTTCTAGGGCAGCAGAGCCTTTCTGGAAGTCGTGTTCCTAGGTTGTAAATTACATTGGAATGTGCATGGAGAAACCCCCATAAGTTTATGTCTCATTATTTCTTCTTGGTTTTAAAATTTTTTTTTTAATTGTGGTAAAGCGTAGAATATTGTTTGTCCTAGGTGTACACAATCTGGTTCATTTGTAGATTATATATGTCTATTCAAGTACAGATCCTCTTCCCATGTAAAATGTTACAGAATGTTCCGCAGACCTCCCTTGCTATATGGTCGGTCTTTTTGAGATATGTATATAATATGTGTTTGTATACATATAGTAACACTAATCTTAATTTATCCATTCCCCCCACCTTTCCTTTTAGATGAGCATAGTTTGTTTTCTAAGTCTGTGAGTGTCTTTCTCTGTGGAAATATGTTCATTTGTGTCAGTTATTAGATAACGCCTATAAGTGATATCATAGAATATAGGTCTTTTGCTTTTGGACTTACCTCATGTTTCGTGATTATCTCCAGACTCATTTGTGGTGCCTCAGAGAGCAATGGTTCATTGTTTTCTATGGCTAATATTCCATTGTGTACATGGACCACTTCTTCTTTATCCATTCACCTCTTGTTGGATATTTTGATTGCTTCACGGTCTTGGCTATTGTGAATAAGGCTGCACTGCAGCTTTTGCGGCCTGTGTCTTCTCGATTCTTGTCTTCTCAGGTGAGAGGTCCAATGGCGTGCCTGCTGGATTGAATGGTATCTCCATTTTTACTTTTAAACACAGCTCCTTTCTATTCTCATTATTGGCTGTTACCCTTTTACGTCTCAACAGCAGGTAGAGGGTTCACAGTTCTCTAAAACCCCTTCAGCATTTATTGTTCGTAGACTTTTTGCTGATGGTCAGTCGATTGGTGTAAGTTGAAAACTTTTTGTAGATTAGATTGCATGGGTCTAACACTCCCTGAGGTTGAGCTTTTATCCATTTTCCTTTTTTTTTAAAGAGCGTCAGTAAAACGTAACTCTTCATATTCTCTTCTTGAAACATTTGCCTGTTTTGAAATTTTTTGTCCATTCCCTACTTCAGCACAATTTTTTAGGGCAGGTGTCCTTTCAGCCCTGAGTCCTTGTGAATGTTAAGTGACCATTAGCTGTGACTTTAAAGCTGCTCTTGCAGGAAACGGCCACAAGGTGGCAGCATTTCTCCTTTACCAAATTTGGTTACTAGGGAAACAGAGCCTTAATGGAAGTGGTGATCTAGGTTGTAAATTAAAATGGAATGTGCCAGGAAAAAGCCCTTTAAGTTTATGTCTCATTACTTCTTGTTCATATTTGTAATTTACTTTTTATTTTTTATCCCAGCAAATTTGATTACAATGGTTTGTTTCTTCTTGGTGTGCAAGATGTGGTTCTTTCACACATATATGTGTATCTATTCTTCCTCGCATCCTTTTCCCATTTTGGTTATGACAGAATGTTGAGTAGTCTTCTCCTGGTCTTCCGTACGTCTTTGGTGGTTATATATTTCACATGGTTTGTATATCTCTGTTAACCCCAATATGGTAATGTATCCAATCCTCATCCCTTTCTATTTGGTGAACCATAAGTTTTCAAATGAATCTGCGATTGCCTCTCTCTGTTGAAATATCTTCATTGGTATCAATTTTTTAGTAACTCCTAAAAGTGGTATGATAGGATATGTGTCTTTTGCTTTCTCACTTACTACAGGTGGCATGATTACGTCTAGACCCATCTATGGTGCTGCAAATGGCATTGTTTCTTTTTTTTCACTAGCGAATATTCCATCTGTACATGGAGGTGTTCTTCTTTGTCCATCCATCTGTTGGTGGCCTTTTTGGTTACTTCCATATCTTGGCTATTGTAATACTGTGCAATGCAGATTTCCTGCCTCTGTCTTTCCAATTCTCTCCTCTTAGATTATAGGTCGAGGAGTGGGCCTGCTGGATCATATGGTAGCTCAATGTTTACCTTTTTAAGGCACCTCCATTCTGTTCTAGTTCGTGGCCCTTTCCAAGTTACGTCCCCCTTGAAGTTGAGGGTATGCATTTCTCAACAACACCTTCAGCATTTATTGTTTGTAGTTTTCTTGCTGGTGGTTATTCTGACAAGTGTGATCTGATACCTCTTTGTGGTTGAATTCGCACGTGCCTCATAATCCATTGAAAATGAGCTTGAAGGCATGTCCTTTTTTTATTTTTCAAGCTGTGATTACCCCTTAGTTCTTCAAAGTGTTCTCTTAAAGTATGTGTCACATTTTGAAATGTATTGGCCATTACCTCCCTCAAGACATTTTGAGGGCAGGTTTCATTTACAGTTCTGCAGTACTTCTTCCTATGAAATGACCATTAGCACAGGCTTAAAGCTGTTTTTGCAGGTAACTGCCAGAGGGCAGCAGCCTTTCTATGTTCCCCACCCTGGTAACTCGGGAAAAGCCCTTGCACCCTGTGGTGTTTCTCGGTTATAAATTAGCGTGGAGTGTGCCTGGACAAACCCACACAAGCTGATGTCTCCTTACTTTCGTTGGATTTTTAAATGTAAGTTTTATTTTTTATTGGAGTAATTTTCCACTGTGTACGTGGACCACTTCTACTTTGTGCATTCCTCGGTTGATGGACATTTTCATTGCTTCCAAGTGTTGGCTATGGTAAATATTGTTTTAGTGCAGGATTGCCTGCCTGTGACTTTTTGATTCTCATTTTCTCAGGTGATAGGCCAAGCAGTGGTTGTGATTGACTGACTGGTAGCACCGTGTTTCCCTTTTCAAAGCACCTTCTTTGTGTTTTCATTAGTGGCACTTACCACGTCCCCTTTAGAATCGAGGGTACACATTTCTCCACAATCGTTTCAGCATTTATTGTTTGCAGCATTTATGCTAATGGCCCTTCTGGCTGCTGTGAGCTGATAGGTTTTTGTAATTTGGGTTTGCATGTCTCTGAAAATTCGTAAAACTCATCATTTTTCTCCGCCGTTTTCTTTTCTGTTAAAAAAAGGAAACAGTTGGGAGTACAATATAACTCTTGATATGGTCTTCTTGGAAGGTTGCCCTCTTTTGAATTTTTTGGTCAATTTTCCACCCCAGAATTTTTTTAGAGAGCAGGTGTCATTTACCGAACTGCAAGTTTGGTGAATATTTAGTGACCTTTAGCAATGGGTTTAAAGCTGATTTGTGGGAAGTGGCCTCAAGCAGGCAGCATTTCTCCATTCCCAAATCTGGGTACTAGGGCAGCAGAGCCTTTCTGGAAGTCGTGTTCCTAGGTTGTAAATTACGTTGGAATGTGCATGGAGAAACGCCCCTAAGTTTATGTCTCATTATTTCTTCTTGGTATAAAAATTTTTTTAAATTTGAGTAAAGCTTAGAATATTGTTTGTCCTAGGTGTACACAATCTGGTTCATTTGTAGATTATATATGTCTATTCAAGTACAGATCCTCTTCCCATGTAAAATGTTACACAGGGTTCTGCAGACCTCCCTTGCTATATGGTCGGTAGTTTTGAGATATGTATATGTGTTTGTATACATATAGTAACACTAATCTTAATTTATCCATTCCCCCCACCTTTCCTTTTAGATGAGCATAGTTTGTTTTCTAAGTCTGTGAGTGTGTATCTCTGTGGAAATATGTTCATTTGTGTCAGTTATTAGATAACGCCTATAAGTGATATCATAGAATATAGGTCTTTTGCTTTCCGACTTACCTCATGATTCATGATTATCTAAAGACTCATTTGTGGTGCCTCAGAGAGCAATGGTTCATTGTTTTCCATGGCCAATATTCCATTGTGTACCTGGACCACTTCTTCTTTATCCATTCACCTCTTGTTGGATATTTTGATTGCTTCACGGTCTTGGCTATTGTGAATAAGGCTGCACTGCAGCTTTTGCGGCCTGTGTCTTCTCGATTCTTGTCTTCTCAGGTGAGAGGTCCAATGGTGTGCCTGCTGGATTGAATGGTACCTACATTTTTACTTTTAAACACAGCTCCTTTCTGTTCTCATTATTGGCTGTTATCCTTTTACGTCTCACCAGCAGGTTGAGGGTACACAGTTCTGTAAAACCCCTTCAGCATTTATTTTTTGTAGACTTTTTGCTGATGGTCAGTCGACTGGTGTAAGTTGAAACTTTTTGTAGATTAGATTGCATGCGTCTAACACTCCCTGAGGTTGAGCTTTTATCCATGTTCCTTTTTTTTTAAAAAACAGTGTAAAACTTAACTCTTCATAATCTCTTCTTGAAACATTTGCCTGTTTTGAATTTTATTGTCCACTCCCTACTTCAGCACAATATTTTAGGGCAGGTGTTCTTTACAGCCCTGAGTCTTTGTGAATTTTAAGTGACCATTAGCTGTGAGTTTAAAGCTGCTCTTGCAGGTAACGGCCACAAGGTGGCATCATTTCTCCTTTACCAAATTTGGTTACGAGGGAAACAGAGCCTTAATGGAAGTGGTGTTCTAGGTTGTATATTAGAATGGAATATGCCAGGAAAAAGCCCTTTAAGTTTATGTCTCATTACTTCTTGTTCATATTTGTAATTTACGTTTTATTTTTTATCCCAGCAAATTTGATTACAATGGTTTGTTTGCTCTAGGTGTGCAAGATGTGGCTCTTTCACACATATACAGGTATCTATTCTTCCTCGCATCCTTTTCTCATGTAGGTTATGACGGAATGTTGAGTAGTCTTCTCCTGGTCTTCCGTACGTCTTTGGTGGTTATATATTTCACATGGTTTGTATATCTCTGTTAACCCCAATATGGTAATGTATCCAATCCTCATCCCTTTCTATTTGGTGAACCATAAGTTTTTAAATGAATCTGCGATTGCCTCTCTCTGTGGAAATATCTTCATTGGTATCAATTTTTAAGTAACTCCTAAAAGTGATATGATAGGATATGTGTCTTTTGCTTTCTCACTTACTACAGGTGGCGTGATTACGACTAGACTCATCTATGGTGCTGCAAATGGCATTGTTTCATTTTTTCACTACCTCATATTCCATCTGCACAGGTAGCAGTTCTTCTTTGTCCGCCCATCTGTCGGTGGACTTTTTGGTTACTTCCATATCTTGGCTATTGTAATACTATGCAATGCAGATTTGCATACCTGTGTCCTTCCAATTCTGTCTTCTTAGTTTATAGGTCCAGGAATAGGTCTGCTGGATCCTATGGTAGCTCAATGTTTACCTTTTAAAGGCACCTCTATTCTGTTCTCTTTAGTGGCTCTTTCCAGGTTACGTCCCACATAAAGTTGAGGGTATGCATTTCTTCCCAGCACCTTCAGCATTTATTCTTTGTAGTTTTTGCTGATGGTTATTCTGAGTGGTGTGAGCTGATACCTCTTTGTGGTTGAATTTGCATGTGTCTCATAATGCGTTGAAATTGAGCTTTTAGACATGTCCTTTTTATTTTTCCAGCTATGATTAGAGCTTATTTCTTCAAAGTGTTTTCTTAAAGTATGTGTCACCATTTGAAATATTTTGGCCATTACCTCCCTCAAGACATTTTCAGGGCAAGTTTCATTTACAGTTCTGCAGTACTTGTTCCTATGAAATGACCATTAGCACGGGCTTTAAAGCTGCTTTTGCAGGTAACTGCCAGAGGGCAGCAGCCTTTCTATGTTCCCCACCCTGGTAACTAGGGAAAAGCCCTTGCGGCCTGTGGTGTTTCTCGGTTAAAAATTAGAGTGGAGTGTGCCTGGAGAAACCCACACAAGCTGATGTCTCCTTACTTTTGTTGGATTTTTAAATGTAATTTTTATTTTTTATTGGAGTAATTTTCCACTGTGTACGTGGACCACTTCTACTTTGTGCATTCCTCGGTTGATGGACATTTTCATTTCTTCCAAGTGTTGGCTATGGTAAATATTGTTGGAGTGCAGTATTGCCAGCCTGTGACTTTTTGATTCTCATTTTCTCAGGTGATAGGCCCAGCAGTGGGTGTGATTCATTGACTGGTAGCACCGTGTTTCCCTTTTCAAAGCACCTCCTTTGTGTTTTCATTAGTGGCTCTTACCACGTCCCCCTTAGAATCGAGGGTACGCATTTCTCCACAATCGCTTCAGCAATTATTGTTTGCAGCATTTATGCTAATGGCCCTACTGGCTGCTGTGAGCTGATAGGTTTTTGTAATTTGGGTTTGCATGTATTTGAAAATTCGTAAAATTCATTATTTTTCTCCGCCGTTTTCTTTTCTGTTACAAAAAGGAAACAAATGGGAGTACATTATAACTCTTGAAATTGTCTTCTTAGAAGGTTGCCCTCTTTTGAATTTTTTGGTCGATTTTCCACCCCAGAGTTTTTTTAGAGAGCAGGTGTCATTTCCCGAACTGCAAGTTTGGTGAATATTTATTGACCTTTAGAAATGGGTTTAAAGCTGCTGTTGTGGGAAGTGGCCTCAAGCAGGCAGCATTTCTCCATTCCCAAATCTGGTTTCTAGGGCAGCAGAGCCTTTCTGGAAGTCGTGTTCCTAGGTTGTAAATTACATTGGAATGTGCATGGAGAAACCCCCATAAGTTTATGTCTCATTATTTCTTCTTGGTTTTAAATTTTTTTTTAATTGTGGTAAAGCGTAGAATATTGTTTGTCCTAGGTGTACACAATCTGGTTCATTTGTAGATTATATATGTCTATTCAAGTACAGATCCTCTTCCCATGTAAAATGTTACAGAATGTTCCGCAGACCTCCCTTGCTATATGGTCGGTCTTTTTGAGATATGTATATAATATGTGTTTGTATACATATAGTAACACTAATCTTAATTTATCCATTCCCCCCACCTTTCCTTTTAGATGAGCATAGTTTGTTTTCTAAGTCTGTGAGTGTCTTTCTCTGTGGAAATATGTTCATTTGTGTCAGTTATTAGATAACGCCTATAAGTGATATCATAGAATATAGGTCTTTTGCTTTTGGACTTACCTCATGTTTCGTGATTATCTCCAGAATCATTTGTGGTGCCTCAGAGAGCAATGGTTCATTGTTTTCTATGGCTAATATTCCATTGTGTACATGGACCACTTCTTCTTTATCCATTCACCTCTTGTTGGATATTTTGATTGCTTCACGGTCTTGGCTATTGTGAATAAGGCTGCACGGCAGCTTTTGCGGCCTGTGTCTTCTCGATTCTTGTCTTCTCAGGTGAGAGGTCCAATGGCGTGCCTGCTGGATTGAATGGTATCTCCATTTTTACTTTTAAACACAGCTCCTTTCTATTCTCATTATTGGCTGTTACCCTTTTACGTCTCAACAGCAGGTAGAGGGTTCACAGTTCTCTAAAACCCCTTCAGCATTTATTGTTCGTAGACTTTTTGCTGATGGTCAGTCGATTGGTGTAAGTTGAAAACTTTTTGTAGATTAGATTGCATGGGTCTAACACTCCCTGAGGTTGAGCTTTTATCCATTTTCCTTTTTTTTTAAAGAGCGTCAGTAAAACGTAACTCTTCATATTCTCTTCTTGAAACATTTGCCTGTTTTGAAATTTTTTGTCCATTCCCTACTTCAGCACAATTTTTTAGGGCAGGTGTCCTTTCAGCCCTGAGTCCTTGTGAATGTTAAGTGACCATTAGCTGTGACTTTAAAGCTGCTCTTGCAGGAAACGGCCACAAGGTGGCAGCATTTCTCCTTTACCAAATTTGGTTACTAGGGAAACAGAGCCTTAATGGAAGTGGTGATCTAGGTTGTAAATTAAAATGGAATGTGCCAGGAAAAAGCCCTTTAAGTTTATGTCTCATTACTTCTTGTTCATATTTGTAATTTACTTTTTATTTTTTATCCCAGCAAATTTGATTACAATGGTTTGTTTCTTCTTGGTGTGCAAGATGTGGTTCTTTCACACATATATGTGTATCTATTCTTCCTCGCATCCTTTTCCCATTTTGGTTATGACAGAATGTTGAGTAGTCTTCTCCTGGTCTTCCGTACGTCTTTGGTGGTTATATATTTCACATGGTTTGTATATCTCTGTGAACCCCAATATGGTAATGTATCCAATCCTCATCCCTTTCTATTTGGTGAACCATAAGTTTTCAAATGAATCTGCGATTGCCTCTCTCTGTTGAAATATCTTCATTGGTATCAATTTTTAAGTAACTCCTAAAAGTGGTATGATAGGATATGTGTCTTTTGCTTTCTCACTTACTACAGGTGGCATGATTACGTCTAGACTCATCTATGGTGCTGCAAATGGCATTGTTTCTTTTTTTTCACTAGCGAATATTCCATCTGTACATGGAGGTGTTCTTCTTTGTCCATCCATCTGTTGGTGGCCTTTTTGGTTACTTCCATATCTTGGCTATTGTAATACTGTGCAATGCAGATTTCCTGCCTCTGTCTTTCCAATTCTCTCCTCTTAGATTATAGGTCGAGGAGTGGGCCTGCTGGATCATATGGTAGCTCAATGTTTACCTTTTTAAGGCACCTCCATTCTGTTCTAGTTCGTGGCCCTTTCCAAGTTACGTCCCCCTTGAAGTTGAGGGTATGAATTTCTCAACAACACCTTCAGCATTTATTGTTTGTAGTTTTCTTGCTGGTGGTTATTCTGACAAGTGTGATCTGATACCTCTTTGTGGTTGAATTCGCACGTGCCTCATAATCCATTGAAAATGAGCTTGAAGGCATGTCCTTTTTTTATTTTTCAAGCTGTGATTACCCCTTAGTTCTTCAAAGTGTTCTCTTAAAGTATGTGTCACATTTTGAAATGTATTGGCCATTACCTCCCTCAAGACATTTTGAGGGCAGGTTTCATTTACAGTTCTGCAGTACTTCTTCCTATGAAATGACCATTAGCACAGGCTTAAAGCTGTTTTTGCAGGTAACTGCCAGAGGGCAGCAGCCTTTCTATGTTCCCCACCCTGGTAACTCGGGAAAAGCCCTTGCACCCTGTGGTGTTTCTCGGTTATAAATTAGCGTGGAGTGTGCCTGGACAAACCCACACAAGCTGATGTCTCCTTACTTTCGTTGGATTTTTAAATGTAAGTTTTATTTTTTATTGGAGTAATTTTCCACTGTGTACGTGGACCACTTCTACTTTGTGCATTCCTCGGTTGATGGACATTTTCATTGCTTCCAAGTGTTGGCTATGGTAAATATTGTTTTAGTGCAGGATTGCCAGCCTGTGACTTTTTGATTCTCATTTTCTCAGGTGATAGGCCAAGCAGTGGTTGTGATTGACTGACTGGTAGCACCGTGTTTCCCTTTTCAAAGCACCTTCTTTGTGTTTTCATTAGTGGCACTTACCACGTCCCCTTTAGAATCGAGGGTACACATTTCTCCACAATCGTTTCAGCATTTATTGTTTGCAGCATTTATGCTAATGGCCCTTCTGGCTGCTGTGAGCTGATAGGTTTTTGTAATTTGGGTTTGCATGTCTCTGAAAATTCGTAAAACTCATCATTTTTCTCCGCCGTTTTCTTTTCTGTTAAAAAAAGGAAACAGTTGGGAGTACAATATAACTCTTGATATGGTCTTCTTGGAAGGTTGCCCTCTTTTGAATTTTTTGGTCAATTTTCCACCCCAGAATTTTTTTAGAGAGCAGGTGTCATTTACCGAACTGCAAGTTTGGTGAATATTTAGTGACCTTTAGCAATGGGTTTAAAGCTGATTTGTGGGAAGTGGCCTCAAGCAGGCAGCATTTCTCCATTCCCAAATCTGGGTACTAGGGCAGCAGAGCCTTTCTGGAAGTCGTGTTCCTAGGTTGTAAATTACGTTGGAATGTGCATGGAGAAACGCCCCTAAGTTTATGTCTCATTATTTCTTCTTGGTATAAAAATTTTTTTAAATTTGAGTAAAGCTTAGAATATTGTTTGTCCTAGGTGTACACAATCTGGTTCATTTGTAGATTATATATGTCTATTCAAGTACAGATCCTCTTCCCATGTAAAATGTTACACAGGGTTCTGCAGACCTCCCTTGCTATATGGTCGGTAGTTTTGAGATATGTATATGTGTTTGTATACATATAGTAACACTAATCTTAATTTATCCATTCCCCCCACCTTTCCTTTTAGATGAGCATAGTTTGTTTTCTAAGTCTGTGAGTGTGTATCTCTGTGGAAATATGTTCATTTGTGTCAGTTATTAGATAACGCCTATAAGTGATATCATAGAATATAGGTCTTTTGCTTTCCGACTTACCTCATGATTCATGATTATCTAAAGACTCATTTGTGGTGCCTCAGAGAGCAATGGTTCATTGTTTTCCATGGCCAATATTCCATTGTGTACCTGGACCACTTCTTCTTTATCCATTCACCTCTTGTTGGATATTTTGATTGCTTCACGGTCTTGGCTATTGTGAATAAGGCTGCACTGCACCTTTTGCGGCCTGTGTCTTCTCGATTCTTGTCTTCTCAGGTGAGAGGTCCAATGGTGTGCCTGCTGGATTGAATGGTACCTACATTTTTACTTTTAAACACAGCTCCTTTCTGTTCTCATTATTGGCTGTTATCCTTTTACGTCTCACCAGCAGGTTGAGGGTACACAGTTCTGTAAAACCCCTTCAGCATTTATTTTTTGTAGACTTTTTGCTGATGGTCAGTCGACTGGTGTAAGTTGAAACTTTTTGTAGATTAGATTGCATGCGTCTAACACTCCCTGAGGTTGAGCTTTTATCCATGTTCCTTTTTTTTAAAAAAACAGTGTAAAACTTAACTCTTCATAATCTCTTCTTGAAACATTTGCCTGTTTTGAATTTTATTGTCCACTCCCTACTTCAGCACAATATTTTAGGGCAGGTGTTCTTTACAGCCCTGAGTCTTTGTGAATTTTAAGTGACCATTAGCTGTGAGTTTAAAGCTGCTCTTGCAGGTAACGGCCACAAGGTGGCATCATTTCTCCTTTACCAAATTTGGTTACGAGGGAAACAGAGCCTTAATGGAAGTGGTGTTCTAGGTTGTATATTAGAATGGAATATGCCAGGAAAAAGCCCTTTAAGTTTATGTCTCATTACTTCTTGTTCATATTTGTAATTTACGTTTTATTTTTTATCCCAGCAAATTTGATTACAATGGTTTGTTTGCTCTAGGTGTGCAAGATGTGGCTCTTTCACACATATACAGGTATCTATTCTTCCTCGCATCCTTTTCTCATGTAGGTTATGACGGAATGTTGAGTAGTCTTCTCCTGGTCTTCCGTACGTCTTTGGTGGTTATATATTTCACATGGTTTGTATATCTCTGTTAACCCCAATATGGTAATGTATCCAATCCTCATCCCTTTCTATTTGGTGAACCATAAGTTTTTTAATGAATCTGCGATTGCCTCTCTTTGTGGAAATATCTTCATTGGTATCAATTTTTAAGTAACTCCTAAAAGTGATAGGATAGGATATGTGTCTTTTGCTTTCTCACTTACTACAGGTGGCGTGATTACGTCTAGACTCATCTATGGTGCTGCAAATGGCATTGTTTCATTTTTTCACTACCTCATATTCCATCTGTACAGGTAGCAGTTCTTCTTTGTCCGCCCATCTGTCGGTGGACTTTTTGGTTACTTCCGTATCTTGGCTATGGGAATACTATGCAATGCAGATTTGCATACCTGTGTCCTTCCAATTCTGTCTTCTTAGTTTATAGGTCCAGGAATAGGTCTGCTGGATCCTATGGTAGCTCAATATTTACCTTTTAAAGGCACCTCTATTCTGTTCTCTTTAGTGGCTCTTTCCAGGTTACGTCCCACATAAAGTTGAGGGTATGCATTTCTTCCCAGAACCTTCAGCATTTATTCTTTGTAGTTTTTGTTGATGGTTATTCTGAGTGGTGTGAGCTGATACCTCTTTGTGGTTGAATTTGCATGTGTCTCATAATGCGTTGAAATTGAGCTTTAGACATGTCCTTTTTATTTTTCCAGCTATGATTAGAGCTTATTTCTTCAAAGTGTTTTCTTAAAGTATGTGTCACCATTTGAAATATTTTGGCCATTACCTCCCTCAAGACATTTTGAGGGCAAGTTTCATTTACAGTTCTGCAGTACTTGTTCCTATGAAATGACCATTAGCACGGGCTTTAAAGCTGCTTTTGCAGGTAACTGCCAGAGGGCAGCAGCCTTTCTATGTTCCCCACCCTGGTAACTAGGGAAAAGCCCTTGCGGCCTGTGGTGTTTCTCGGTTAAAAATTAGAGTGGAGTGTGCCTGGATAAACCCACACAAGCTGATGTCTCCTTACTTTTGTTGGATTTTTAAATGTAATTTTTATTTTTTATTGGAGTAATTTTCCACTGTGTACGTGGACCACTTCTACTTTGTGCATTCCTCGGTTGATGGACATTTTCATTTCTTCCAAGTGTTGGCTATGGTAAATATTGTTTTAGTGCAGGATTGCCAGCCTGTGACTTTTTGATTCTCATTTTCTCAGGTGATAGGCCCAGCAGTGGGTGTGATTCATTGACTGGTAGCACCGTGTTTCCCTTTTCAAAGCACCTCCTTTGTGTTTTCATTAGTGGCTCTTACCACGTCCCCCTTAGAATCGAGGGTACGCATTTCTCCACAATCGCTTCAGCATTTATTGTTTGCAGCATTTATGCTAATGGCCCTACTGGCTGCTGTGAGCTGATAGGTTTTTGTAATTTGGGTTTGCATGTCTTTGAAAATTCGTAAAACTCATTATTTTTCTCCGCCGTTTTCTTTTCTGTTACAAAAAGGAAACAAATGGGAGTACATTATAACTCTTGAAATTGTCTTCTTAGAAGGTTGCCCTCTTTTGAATTTTTTGGTCGATTTTCCACCCCAGAGTTTTTTTAGAGAGCAGGTGTCATTTCCCGAACTGCAAGTTTGGTGAATATTTATTGACCTTTAGAAATGGGTTTAAAGCTGCTGTTGTGGGAAGTGGCCTCAAGCAGGCAGCATTTCTCCATTCCCAAATCTGGTTTCTAGGGCAGCAGAGCCTTTCTGGAAGTCGTGTTCCTAGGTTGTAAATTACATTGGAATGTGCATGGAGAAACCCCCATAAGTTTATGTCTCATTATTTCTTCTTGGTTTTAAATTTTTTTTTAATTGTGGTAAAGCGTAGAATATTGTTTGTCCTAGGTGTACACAATCTGGTTCATTTGTAGATTATATATGTCTATTCAAGTACAGATCCTCTTCCCATGTAAAATGTTACAGAATGTTCCGCAGACCTCCCTTGCTATATGGTCGGTCTTTTTGAGATATGTATATAATATGTGTTTGTATACATATAGTAACACTAATCTTAATTTATCCATTCCCCCCACCTTTCCTTTTAGATGAGCATAGTTTGTTTTCTAAGTCTGTGAGTGTCTTTCTCTGTGGAAATATGTTCATTTGTGTCAGTTATTAGATAACGCCTATAAGTGATATCATAGAATATAGGTCTTTTGCTTTTGGACTTACCTCATGTTTCATGATTATTTCCAGACTCATTTGTGGTGCCTCAGAGAGCAATGGTTCATTGTTTTCTATGGCTAATATTCCATTGTGTACATGGACCACTTCTTCTTTATCCATTCACCTCTTGTTGGATATTTTGATTGCTTCACGGTCTTGGCTATTGTGAATAAGGCTGCACTGCAGCTTTTGCGGCCTGTGTCTTCTCGATTCTTGTCTTCTCAGGTGAGAGGTCCAATGGCGTGCCTGCTGGATTGAATGGTATCTCCATTTTTACTTTTAAACACAGCTCCTTTCTATTCTCATTATTGGCTGTTACCCTTTTACGTCTCAACAGCAGGTAGAGGGTTCACAGTTCTCTAAAACCCCTTCAGCTTTTGTTGTTCGTAGACTTTTTGCTGATGGTCAGTCGATTGGTGTAAGTTGAAAACTTTTTGTAGATTAGATTGCATGGGTCTAACACTCCCTGAGGTTGAGCTTTTATCCATTTTCCTTTTTTTTTAAAGAGCATCAGTAAAACGTAACTCTTCATATTCTCTTCTTGAAACATTTGCCTGTTTTGAAATTTTTTGTCCATTCCCTACTTCAGCACAATTTTTTAGGGCAGGTGTCCTTTCAGCCCTGAGTCCTTGTGAATGTTAAGTGACCATTAGCTGTGACTTTAAAGCTGCTCTTGCAGGAAACGGCCACAAGGTGGCAGCATTTCTCCTTTACCAAATTTGGTTACTAGGGAAACAGAGCCTTAATGGAAGTGGTGATCTAGGTTGTAAATTAAAATGGAATGTGCCAGGAAAAAGCCCTTTAAGTTTATGTCTCATTACTTCTTGTTCATATTTGTAATTTACTTTTTATTTTTTATCCCAGCAAATTTGATTACAATGGTTTGTTTCTTCTTGGTGTGCAAGATGTGGTTCTTTCACACATATATGTGTATCTATTCTTCCTCGCATCCTTTTCCCATTTTGGTTATGACAGAATGTTGAGTAGTCTTCTCCTGGTCTTCCGTACGTCTTTGGTGGTTATATATTTCACGTGGTTTGTATATCTCTGTGAACCCCAATATGGTAATGTATCCAATCCTCATCCCTTTCTATTTGGTGAACCATAAGTTTTCAAATGAATCTGCGATTGCCTCTCTCTGTTGAAATATCTTCATTGGTATCAATTTTTAAGTAACTCCTAAAAGTGGTATGATAGGATATGTGTCTTTTGCTTTCTCACTTACTACAGGTGGCATGATTACGTCTAGACTCATCTATGGTGCTGCAAATGGCATTGTTTCATTTTTTTCAGTAGCGAATATTCCATCTGTACATGGAGGAGTTCTTCTTTGTCCATCCTTCTGTTGGTGGCCTTTTTGGTTACTTCCATATCTTGGCTATTGTAATACTGTGCAATGCAGATTTCCTGCCTCTGTCTTTCCAATTCTCTCCTCTTAGATTATAGGTCGAGGAGTGGGCCTGCTGGATCATATGGTAGCTCAATGTTTACCTTTTTAAGGCACCTCCATTCTGTTCTAGTTCGTGGCCCTTTCCAAGTTACGTCCCCCTTGAAGTTGAGGGTATGCATTTCTCTACAACACCTTCAGCATTTATTGTTTGTAGTTTTCTTGCTGGTGGTTATTCTGACAAGTGTGATCTGATACCTCTTTGTGGTTGAATTCGCAAGTGCCTCATAATCCATTGAAAATGAGCTTGAAGGCATGTCCTTTTTTATTTTTCAAGCTGTGATTACCCCTTAGTTCTTCAAAGTGTTCTCTTAAAGTATGTGTCACATTTTGAAATGTATTGGCCATTACCTCCCTCAAGACATTTTGAGGGCAGGTTTCATTTACAGTTCTGCAGTACTTCTTCCTATGAAATGACCATTAGCACAGGCTTAAAGCTGTTTTTGCAGGTAACTGCCAGAGGGCAGCAGCCTTTCTATGTTCCCCACCCTGGTAACTCGGGAAAAGCCCTTGCAGCCTGTGGTGTTTCTCGGTTATATATTAGCGTGGAGTGTGCCTGGACAAACCCACACAAGCTGATGTCTCCTTACTTTCGTTGGATTTTTAAATGTAAGTTTTATTTTTTATTGGAGTAATTTTCCACTGTGTACGTGGACCACTTCTACTTTGTGCATTCCTCGGTGGATGGACATTTTCATTGCTTCCAAGTGTTGGCTATGGTAAATATTGTTGGAGTGCAGGATTGCCAGCCTGTGACTTTTTGATTCTCATTTTCTCAGGTGATAGGCCAAGCAGTGGTTGTGATTGACTGACTGGTAGCACCGTGTTTCCCTTTTCAAAGCACCTTCTTTGTGTTTTCATTAGTGGCACTTACCACGTCCCCTATAGAATCGAGGGTACACATTTCTCCACAATCGTTTCAGCATTTATTGTTTGCAGCATTTATGCTAATGGCCCTTCTGGCTGCTGTGAGCTGATAGGTTTTTGTAATTTGGGTTTGCATGTCTCTGAAAATTCCTAAAACTCATCATTTTTCTCCGCCGTTTTCTTTTCTGTTAAAAAAAGAAAACAGTTAGGAGTACAATATAACTCTTGATATGGTCTTCTTGGAAGGTTGCCCTCTTTTGAATTTTTTGGTCAATTTTCCACCCCAGAATTTTTTTAGAGAGCAGGTGTCATTTACCGAACTGCAAGTTTGGTGAATATTTAGAGACCTTTAGCAATGGTTTAAAGCTGATTTGTGGGAAGTGGCCTCAAGCAGGCAGCATTTCTCCATTCCCAAATCTGGGTACTAGGGCAGCAGAGCCTTTCTGGAAGTCGTGTTCCTAGGTTGTAAATTACGTTGGAATGTGCATGGAGAAAAGCCCATAAGTTTATGTCTCATTATTTCTTCTTGGTAAAAATTTTTTTTTAAAATTTGAGTAAAGCTTAGAATATTGTTTGTCCTATGTGTACACAATCTGGTTCATTTGTAGATTATATATGTCTATTCAAGTACAGATCCTCTTCCCATGTAAAATGTTACACAGGGTTCCGCAGACCTCCCTTGCTTTATGGTCGGTAGTTTTGAGATATGTATATAATATGTGTTTGTATACATATAGTAACACTAATCTTAATTTATCCATTCCCCCCACCGTTCCTTTTAGATGAGCATAGTTTGTTTTCTATGTCTGTGAGTGTCTTTCTCTGTGGAAATATGTTCATTTGTGTCAGTTATTAGATAACGCCTATAAGTGATATCATAGAATATAGGTCTTTTGCTTTCCGACTTACCTCATGTTTCATGATTATCTCCAGACTCATTTGTGGTGCCTCAGAGAGCAATGGTTCATTGTTTTCCATGGCTAATATTCCATTGTGTACATGGACCACTTCTTCTTTATCCATTCACCTCTTGTTGGATATTTTGATTGCTTCACTGTCTTGGCTATTGTGAATAAGGCTGCACTGCAGCTTTTGCGGCCTGTGTCTTCTCGATTCTTGTCTTCTCAGGTGAGAGGTCCAATGGTGCGCCTGCTGGATTGAATGGTACCTCCATTTTTACTTTTAAACACAGCTGCTTTCTGTTCTCATTATTGGCTGTTATCCTTTTACGTCTCACCAGCAGGTTGAGGGTACACAGTTCTGTAAAACCCCTTCAGCATTTATTGTTTGTAGACTTTTTGCTGATGGTCAGTCGATTGGTGTAAGTTGAAACTTTTTGTAGATTAGATTGCATGCGTCTAACACTCCCTGAGGTTGAGCTTTTATCCATTTTCCATTTTTTTAAAAAAAGAGTGTGAGTAAAACTTAATTCTTCATAATCTCTTCTTGAAACATTTGCCTGTTTTGAATTTTTTTGTCCACTCCCTACTTCAGCACAATTTTTTAGGGCAGGTGTCCTTTACAGCCCTGAGTCTTTGTGAATGTTAAGTGACCATTAGCTGTGAGTTTAAAGCTGCTCTTGCAGGTAACGGCCACAAGGTGGCATCATTTCTCCTTTACCAAATTTGGTTACGAGGGAAACAGAGCCTTAATGGAAGTGGTGTTCTAGGTTGTATATTAGAATGGAATATGCCAGGAAAAAGCCCTTTAAGTTTATGTCTCATTACTTCTTGTTCATATTTGTAATTTACGTTTTATTTTTTATCCCAGCAAATTTGATTACAATGGTTTGTTTGCTCTAGGTGTGCAAGATGTGGTTCTTTCACACATATACAGGTATCTATTTTTCCTCGCATCCTTTTCCCATGTAGGTTATGGCACAATGTTGAGTAGTCTTCTCCTGGTCTTCCGTACGTCTTTGGTGGTTATATATTTCACATGGTTTGTATATCTCTGTTAACCCCAATATGGTAATGTATCCAATCCTCATCCCTTTCTATTTGGTGAACCATACGTTTTTAAATGAATCTGCGATTGCCTCTCTCTGTTGAAATATCTTCATTGGTATCAATTTTTAAGTAACTCCTAAAAGTGATATGATAGGATATGTGTCTTTTGCTTTCTCACTTACTACAGGTGGCGTGATTACGTCTAGACTCATCTATGGTGCTGCAAATGGCATTGTTTCATTTTTTCACTAGCTCATATTCCATCTGTACAGGTAGCAGTTCTTCTTTGTCCGTCCATCTGTCAGTGGACTTTTTGGTTACTTCCGTATCTTGGCTATTGTAATACTATGCAATGCAGATTTGCATACCTGTGTCCTTCCAATTCTGTCTTCTTAGTTTATAGGTCCAGGAATAGGTCTGCTGGATCCTATGGTAGCTCAATGTTTACCTTTTAAAGGCACCTCTATTCTGTTCTCTTTAGTGGCTCTTTCCAGGTTACGTCCCACATAAAGTTGAGGGTATGCATTTCTTCCCAGCACCTTCAGCATTTATTCTTTGTAGTTTCTCCTGATGGTTATTCTGAGTGGTGTGAGCTGATACCTCTTTGTGGTTGAATTTGCATGTGTCTCATAATGCGTTGAAATTGAGCTTTTAGACATGTCCTTTTTATTTTTCCAGCTATGATTAGAACTTATTTGTTCAAAGTGTTTTCTTAAAGTATGTGTCACCATTTGAAATATTTTGGCCATTACCTCCCTCAAGACATTTTGAGGGCAAGTTTCATTTACAGTTCTGCAGTACTTGTTCCTATGAAATGACCATTAGCACGGGCTTTAAAGCTTCTTTTGCAGGTAACTGCCAGAGGGCAGCAGCCTTTCTATGTTCCCCACCCTGGTAACTAGGAAAAAGCCCTTGCGGCCTGTGGTGTTTCTCGGTTAAAAATTAGAGTGGAGTGTGCCTGGAGAAACCTACACAAGCTGATGTCTCCTTACTTTTGTTGGATTTTTAAATGTAATTTTTATTTTTTATTGGAGTAATTTTCCACTGTGTACGTGGACCACTTCTACTTTGTGCATTCCTCGGTTGATGGACATTTTCATTTCTTCCAAGTGTTGGCTATGGTAAATATTGTTGGAGTGCAGGATTGCCAGCCTGTGACTTTTTGATTCTCATTTTCTCAGGTGATAGGCCCAGCAGTGGGTGTGATTCATTGACTGGTAGCACCGTGTTTCCCTTTTCAAAGCACCTCCTTTGTGTTTTCATTAGTGGCTCTTACCACGTCCCCCTTAGAATCGAGGGTACGCATTTCTCCACAATCGCTTCAGCATTTATTGTTTGCAGCATTTATGCTAATGGCCCTACTGGCTGCTGTGAGCTGATAGGTTTTTGTAATTTGGGTTTGCATGTCTTTGAAAATTCGTAAAACTCATTATTTTTCTCCGCCGTTTTCTTTTCTGTTACAAAAAGGAAACAAATGGGAGTACATTATAACTCTTGAAATTGTCTTCTTAGAAGGTTGCCCTCTTTTGAATTTTTTGGTCGATTTTCCACCCCAGAGTTTTTTTAGAGAGCAGGTGTCATTTCCCGAACTGCAAGTTTGGTGAATATTTATTGACCTTTAGAAATGGGTTTAAAGCTGCTGTTGTGGGAAGTGGCCTCAAGCAGGCAGCATTTCTCCATTCCCAAATCTGGTTTCTAGGGCAGCAGAGCCTTTCTGGAAGTCGTGTTCCTAGGTTGTAAATTACATTGGAATGTGCATGGAGAAACCCCCATAAGTTTATGTCTCATTATTTCTTCTTGGTTTTAAAATTTTTTTTAATTGTGGTAAAGCGTAGAATATTGTTTGTCCTAGGTGTACACAATCTGGTTCATTTGTAGATTATATATGTCTATTCAAGTACAGATCCTCTTCCCATGTAAAATGTTACACAGGGTTCTGCAGACCTCCCTTGCTATATGGTCGGTAGTTTTGAGATATGTATATAATATGTGTTTGTATACATATAGTAACACTAATCTTAATTTATCCATTCCCCCCACCTTTCCTTTTAGATGAGCATAGTTTGTTTTCTAAGTGTGTGAGTGTCTATCTCTGTGGAAATATGTTCATTTGTGTCAGTTATTAGATAACGCCTATAAGTGATATCATAGAATATAGGTCTTTTGCTTTCCGACTTACCTCATGATTCATGATTCTCTCCAGACTCATTTGTGGTGCCTCAGAGAGCAATGGTTCATTGTTTTCCATGGCCAATATTCCATTGTGTACATGGACCACTTCGTCTTTATCCATTCACCTCTTGTTGGATATTTTGATTGCTTCACTGTCTTGGCTATTGTGAATAAGGCTGCACTGCAGCTTTTGCGGCCTGTGTCTTCTCGATTCTTGTCTTCTCAGGTGAGAGGTCCAATGGTGTGCCTGCTGGATTGAATGGTACCTACATTTTTACTTTTAAACACAGCTCCTTTCTGTCCTCATTATTGGCTGTTATCCTTTTACGTCTCACCAGCAGGTTGAGGGTTCACAGTTCTGTAAAACCCCTTCAGCATTTATTTTTTGTAGACTTTTGCTGATGGTCAGTCGACTGGTGTAAGTTGAAACTTTTTGTAGATTAGATTGCATGCGTCTAACACTCCCTGAGGTTGAGCTTTTATCCATGTTCCTTTTTTTAAAAAAAACAGTGTGAGTAAAACGTAACTCTTCATAATCTCTTCTTGAAACATTTGCCTGTTTTGAATTTTATTGTCCACACCCTACTTCAGCACAATATTTTAGGGCAGGTGTTCTTTACAGCCCTGAGTCTTTGTGAATTTTAAGTGACCATTAGCTGTGAGTTTAAAGCTGCTCTTGCAGGAAACGGCCACAAGGTGGCAGCATTTCTCCTTTACCAAATTTGGTTACGAGGGAAACAGAGCCTTAATGGAAGTGGTGTTCTAGGTTGTATATTAGAATGGAATATGCCAGGAAAAAGCCCTTTAAGTTTATGTCTCATTACTTCTTGTTCATATTTGTAATTTACGTTTTATTTTTTATCCCAGCAAATTTGATTACAATGGTTTGTTTGCTCTAGGTGTGCAAGATGTGGTTCTTTCACACATATACAGGTATCTATTCTTCCTCACATCCTTTTCTCATGTAGGTTATGACGGAATGTTGAGTAGTCTTCTCCTGGTCTTCCGTACGTCTTTGGTGGTTATATATTTCACATGGTTTGTATATCTCTGTTAACCCCAATATGGTAATGTATCCAATCCTCATCCCTTTCTATTTGGTGAACCATAAGTTTTTAAATGAATCTACGATTGCCTCTCAGAAGCCGTCCATGTACACAATGGAATATTAGCCATGGAAAACCTTGAAGCACTGCTCTTTGAGGCACCATAGATGAGCCTGGAGATAATCACAAAACATGAAGTAGGTCGGAAAGCCAAAGACCTATAGCCTATATTATCACTTATGGCATTATCTAATAACTGACACAGATGAACATATTTCCAAAGAGAAAGACACTCACAGGCTTAGAAAACAAACTATGCTCATCTAAAAGGAAAGGAGGGGGGAAATTGAGAAATGAAGATTAGTGTTACTATACATATACAAATACATATTATATCCATGTATCAAAAAGACCGAACATATAGCAAGGGAGGTCGACGGAACACTGTAATATTTTACATGGGAAGAGGATCCGTACATTCATAGACATACATAATGTACAAATGAACCAGATTGTGTACACCTAGGACAGACAATGTTCTAAACTTTACCCAGATTAAAAAAAAAATTTAAAAACCAAGAAGTAATGAGACATAAACTTATGGGGATTTCTCCTGGCAAATTCCATTCTAATTTACAACCTAGGACAATGACTTCCAGAAAGGCTCTGCTGCCCTAGTACCCAGATTGGGGAATGGAGAAATGCTACCTCCTTGTGGCCGTTTCCCACAACAGCAGCTTTGAACCCACTGCAAAAGGTCACTAAATTTTCACCAACTTGCAGTTCTGTAAATGGCACCCGCCCTTCAGAAAATTTCTGCGGTCAAAAATCGACCCAAAAATTCAAAAGAGGGCAACCTTCGAAGAAGACAATTTCAAGAGCTATATTGTACTCACGGTTTTTTCTTTTAAGAGAAAAGACAAAGGCGTAGGAATATGATGAATTTTAAAAATTTTAATGACATGCATACCCATATTACAAAACCTATCAGCTCAGAGCAGTCAGAATGGCCAGTAGGAAAAATGCTGCAAAAAATAAATGGTGAAGGGAGTGTGGAGAAATGCGTACCCTCGGTTGTAAGGGGGGGCATGTAAAGAGCCACTAATGAAAACACAATGTAGGCGCTTTGAACAGGGAAACATTGAGCTACCAGTCAATCAATCACAACCACTGCTTGGCCTATCACCTGAGAAAATGAGAATCAAAAAGTCACAGGCTGGCAAACCTGTACACCAGCAAGATTTACCATAGTCAGTACTTGGAAGCAATGAAAATGTCCATCAACCGAGGAATGCACCAAGAAGAAGTGGTCCACGTACACAATGGAATATTACTCTAATAATAAATATAAATTAAATTTAAAAACAAACAAAAGCAAGGAGACATCAACATTTGTGGGTTTATCCGGGCACATTGCACTCTAGTTTATAACCGAAGAACACCACTGGCCGGTAGGTCTGTTTCCCTGGTACCAGCATGGGGAACGTAGAAAGGCTGCCGCTCTCTGGCCGTTACCTGCAAAAGCAGGTTTAAAGCCTGAGCTAATGGTCACTTCCTATGAACAAGTACTGCAGGGCTGTAAATGAAACCTGCCCTCAAAATATCTTGAGGGAGATAATGGCCAAAATATTTCAAATGGTGACACATACTTTAAGAAAACACTTTGAAGAAATAAGCTCTAATCACAGCTGGAAAAATAAAAAGGACATGTCTAAAAGCTCAATTTCAACGCATTATGAGACACATGCAAATTCAACCACAAAGAGGTATCAGCTCACACCACTCAGAATAACCATCAGCAAAAACTACAAAGAATAAATGCTGAAGGTGCTGGGAAGAAATGCATACCCTCAACTTTATGTGGGACGTAACCTGGAAAGAGCCACTAAAGAGAACAGAATAGAGGTGCCTTTAAAATGTAAACATTGAGCTACCATAGGATCCAGCAGACCTATTCCTGGACCTATAAACTAAGAAGACAGAATTGGAAGGACACAGGTACGCAAATCTGCATTGCATAGTATTCCCATAGCCAAGATATGGAAGTAACCAGAAAGTCCACCGACAGATGGGCGGACAAAGAAGGACTGCTACATGTACAGATGGAATATGAGCTTGTGAAAAAATGAAACAATGCCATTTGCAGCACCATAGATGAGTCTAGAAGTAATCACGCAACTTGGAGTAAGTGAGAAAGCGAAAGACCCATATCCTATCATATCACATATAGGTGTTACCTAAAAAATGATACAAACAAAGATATTTCCACAGAGAAACACTATCATAGCTTCATTAAAAAAACTTATGGTTCACCAAATGGAAAGGTGTGAGATTGGATACATTACCATATTGAGGTTAACAGAGAGATACAAACACATGTGAAATATATAATCACCAAAGACCTACGCAATACCAAGAGGAGACTACTCAACATTGTGTCATAACCGACATGGGAAAAGGATCCGAAGAAGAATAGATATATGCATATGTGTGAAAGAACCACATCTTGCACACCTAGAACAAAGAAAACATTGTAATCAAGTTTGCTGTGATAAAAAATAAAAATTAAGTTAAAAATACCAACAAGAAGTAATGAGACATAAACTTAAAGGGCTTTTTCCTCGCACATTCCATTCTAATTTACAACCTAGAACACCACTTCCAGTAAGGCTCTGTTGCCCTAGTAACCAGATTTGGTAAAGGAGAAATGCTGCCGCCTTGTGGCCGATTCCCACAAGAGCAGCTTTTAACCCACAGCTAATGGTCACTTACCATTCACAAGGACTCAGGGCTGTAAAGGACACCTGCCCTAAAAAAGTGTGCTGAGGTAGGGAATGGATAAAAAAAAATTCAAAACACGCAGGATTTTCAAGATAGTATAAAGAGGTAAGTTTTACTCACTCTCTTTTTAAAGAAAGGAAAATGGATAAAAGTTCCACCTCAGGAAGTATTAGACTCATGCAATCTAATCTACAAAAAGTTTTCAACTCACACCAGTCGACTGACCATTGGCAAAAAGTCTACAAACAATAAATGCTGAAGAGGTTTTAGAGAACTGTGTATCCTCTAGCTGCTGGTGAGATGTAAAAGGGTTAAACGCTAATAATGAGAACAGAAAGGAGCTGCGTTGAAAAGGAAAAACTGAGGTACCATTCAATCCAGCAGGCGCACCAATGGGCCTCTCACCTGAGAAGACCAGAATGAAGAAGACCCGGGTTGCAAAAGCTGCACTGCAGCCTTATTCACAATAGACAAGACAGTGAAGCAACCAAAATGTCCATCAACAGATGAAAGGATAAAGAAGAAGTGGTGGTCCATGTAGACAATGAATACTAGGCATGGAAAACAGTGAAACACTGCTCTTTGAGGCACCATAGATGATCTTGGAGATAATCACAGAACATGAGGTAAGTCGGAAAGCAAAAGTCCTATATCCTATGATATCACTTA
Source organism: Eschrichtius robustus (assembly GCF_028021215.1). NCBI lineage: Eukaryota > Metazoa > Chordata > Mammalia > Artiodactyla > Eschrichtiidae > Eschrichtius > Eschrichtius robustus. The sequence continues at coordinate 38,827,561 of NC_090830.1, read as the reverse complement.
TAGGCGTTATCTAATAACGGACACAAATGAACATATTTCCACAAAGAAAGTCAATCACAGACTTATTTAAAAAAAAAAACTATGCTTATCTAAAAGGAAAGGTGGGGGGGATGGATAAATGAAGATTAGCGTTACCATATGTATACAAATACATATTATATACATATATCAAAAAGACCGACCCTATAGCAAGGAAGGTTTACGGAACACTCTGTAATAATTTACAGGGGAAGAGGATCTCTACATAAATAGGTATATAGAATATGTAGATGGACCAGAGTGTGTACACCTTGGACAAGCAACATTCTAACCATTACCCCAATTGAAAAAATTAAAACAACGAACTAGGAGTAATGAGACATAAACTTATGGGGGGTTTTCCTGGCACATTCCATCCAAATTTACAACCTAGGCAAACGACTTCCAGAACGGCTCTGCTGCCCTAGTACCCAGATTTGGGAATGGAGAAATGCTGCATCCTTGTGGCCGTTTCCCACAACAGCAGCTTTAAACCCACTGCCAAAGGTCACTAAATATTCACCAATGGCAGTTCTGTAAATGGCACCTGCCCTCCAAAAAATACTGAGGTCGAAAATCGACCAAAAAATTCTAGAGTGCAACCTTCCAAAAAGAAAATTTGAAGAGGTATATTATACTCACACTTTTTTTCTTTTTTCTTTTAACAGAAAAGAAAAAGGCGTGGACAAATGATGAATTGTAGGAATTTTGACAGGCATGTAAACCCAAATTACAAAAACCTATCAGCTCACACCAGTCAGAATGGCCATCAACAAAAATCCTGCAAACAATATATGCTGACGTGATTGTGGAGAAATGCGTCCCCTCGATTCTAAGGGGGACGTGGTAAGAGTCACTAATGAAAGGACAATTGAGGTGCCTTGAAAAGGTAAACGTTGAGCTACCATAGCAGTCAATCAATCATACCCACTGCTGGGTCTATCACCTGAGAAAATGAAAATCAATAATCACAGGCTGGCAATCCTGCACTCCAGCAATATTTACCATAGGCAACATTTGGAAGCAACGGACATGTCCATCAACAGAGGAATGCACCAAGAAGAAGTGGTCCATGTACACAATGGAATATTAGCCATGGAAAACCTTGAAGCACTGCTCTTTGAGGCACCATAGATGAGCCTGGAGATAATCACAAAACATGAAGTAGGTCGGAAAGCCAAAGACCTATAGCCTATATTATCACTTATGGCATTATCTAATAACTGACACAGATGAACATATTTCCAAAGAGAAAGACACTCACAGGCTTAGAAAACAAACTATGCTCATCTAAAAGGAAAGGAGGGGGGAAATTGAGAAATGAAGATTAGTGTTACTATACATATACAAATACATATTATATCCATGTATCAAAAAGACCGAACATATAGCAAGGGAGGTCGACGGAACACTGTAATATTTTACATGGGAAGAGGATCCGTACATTCATAGACATGCATAATGTACAAATGAACCAGATTGTGTACACCTAGGACAGACAATGTTCTAAATTTACCCAGATTAAAAAAAAAAATTTAAAAACCAAGAAGAAGTAATGAGACATAAACTTATGGGGATTTCTCCTGACAAATTCCATTCTAATTTACAACCTAGGACAATGACTTCCAGAAAGGCTCTGCTGCCCTAGTACCCAGATTGGGGAATGGAGAAATGCTACCTCCTTGAGGCCGTTTCCCACAACAGCAGCTTTGAACCCACTGCAAAAGGTCACTAAATTTTCACCAACTTGCAGTTCTGTAAATGGCACCCGCCCTCCAGAAAATTTCTGCGGTCAAAAATCGACCCAAAAATTCAAAAGAGGGCAACCTTCGAAGAAGACAATTTCAAGAGCTATATTGTACTCACGGTTTTTTCTTTTAAGAGAAAAGACAAAGGCGTAGGAATATGATGAATTTTAAAAATTTTAATGACATGCATACCCATATTACAAAACCTATCAGCTCAGAGCAGTCAGAATGGCCATTAGGAAAAATGCTACAAAAAATAAATGGTGAAGGGAGTGTGGAGAAATGCGTACCCTCGATTGTAAGGGGGGGGCATGTAAACAGCCACTAATGAAAACACAATGTAGGCGCTTTGAACAGGGAAACATTGAGCTACCAGTCAATCAATCAAAACCACTGCTTGGCCTATCACCTGAGAAAATGAGAATCAAAAAGTCACAGGCTGGCAAACCTGTACGCCAGCAAGATTTACCATAGTCAGTACTTGGAAGCAATGAAAATGTCCATCAACCGAGGAATGCACCAAGAAGAAGTGGTCCACGTACACAATGGAATATTACTCTAATAATAAATATAAATTAAATTTAAAAACAAACAAAAGCAAGGAGACATCAACATTTGTGGGTTTATCCGGGCACATTGCACTCTAGTTTATAACCGAAGAACACCACTGGCCGGTAGGTCTGTTTCCCTGGTACCAGCATGGGGAACGTAGAAAGGCTGCCGCTCTCTGGCCGTTACCTGCAAAAGCAGGTTTAAAGCCTGAGCTAATGGTCACTTCCTATGAACAAGTACTGCAGGGCTGTAAATGAAACCTGCCCTCAAAATATCTTGAGGGAGATAATGGCCAAAATATTTCAAATGGTGACACATACTTTAAGAAAACACTTTGAAGAAATAAGCTCTAATCACAGCTGGAAAAATAAAAAGGACATGTCTAAAAGCTCAATTTCAACGCATTATGAGACACATGCAAATTCAACCACAAAGAGGTATCAGCTCACACCACTCAGAATAACCATCAGCAAAAACTACAAAGAATAAATGCTGAAGGTGCTGGGAAGAAATGCATACCCTCAACTTTATGTGGGACGTAACCTGGAAAGAGCCACTAAAGAGAACAGAATAGAGGTGCCTTTAAAATGTAAACATTGAGCTACCATAGGATCCAGCAGACCTATTCCTGGACCTATAAACTAAGAAGACAGAATTGGAAGGACACAGGTACGCAAATCTGCATTGCATAGTATTCCCATAGCCAAGATATGGAAGTAACCAGAAAGTCCACCGACAGATGGGCGGACAAAGAAGGACTGCTACATGTACAGATGGAATATGAGCTTGTGAAAAAATGAAACAATGCCATTTGCAGCACCATAGATGAGTCTAGAAGTAATCACGCAACTTGGAGTAAGTGAGAAAGCGAAAGACCCATATCCTATCATATCACATATAGGTGTTACCTAAAAAATGATACAAACAAAGATATTTCCACAGAGAAACACTATCATAGCTTCATTAAAAAAACTTATGGTTCACCAAATGGAAAGGTGTGAGATTGGATACATTACCATATTGAGGTTAACAGAGAGATACAAACACATGTGAAATATATAATCACCAAAGACCTACGCAATACCAAGAGGAGACTACTCAACATTGTGTCATAACCGACATGGGAAAAGGATCCGAAGAAGAATAGATATATGCATATGTGTGAAAGAACCACATCTTGCACACCTAGAACAAAGAAAACATTGTAATCAAGTTTGCTGTGATAAAAAATAAAAATTAAGTTAAAAATACCAACAAGAAGTAATGAGACATAAACTTAAAGGGCTTTTTCCTCGCACATTCCATTCTAATTTACAACCTAGAACACCACTTCCAGTAAGGCTCTGTTGCCCTAGTAACCAGATTTGGTAAAGGAGAAATGCTGCCGCCTTGTGGCCGATTCCCACAAGAGCAGCTTTTAACCCACAGCTAATGGTCACTTACCATTCACAAGGACTCAGGGCTGTAAAGGACACCTGCCCTAAAAAAGTGTGCTGAGGTAGGGAATGGATAAAAAAAAATTCAAAACACGCAGGATTTTCAAGATAGTATAAAGAGGTAAGTTTTACTCACTCTCTTTTTAAAGAAAGGAAAATGGATAAAAGTTCCACCTCAGGAAGTATTAGACTCATGCAATCTAATCTACAAAAAGTTTTCAACTCACACCAGTCGACTGACCATTGGCAAAAAGTCTACAAACAATAAATGCTGAAGAGGTTTTAGAGAACTGTGTATCCTCTAGCTGCTGGTGAGATGTAAAAGGGTTAAACGCTAATAATGAGAACAGAAAGGAGCTGCGTTGAAAAGGAAAAACTGAGGTACCATTCAATCCAGCAGGCGCACCAATGGGCCTCTCACCTGAGAAGACCAGAATGAAGAAGACCCGGGTTGCAAAAGCTGCACTGCAGCCTTATTCACAATAGACAAGACAGTGAAGCAACCAAAATGTCCATCAACAGATGAAAGGATAAAGAAGAAGTGGTGGTCCATGTAGACAATGAATACTAGGCATGGAAAACAGTGAAACACTGCTCTTTGAGGCACCATAGATGATCTTGGAGATAATCACAGAACATGAGGTAAGTCGGAAAGCAAAAGTCCTATATCCTATGATATCACTTATAGGCGTTATCTAATAACGGACACAAATGAACATATTTCCACAAAGAAAGTCAATCACAGACTTATTTAAAAAAAAAAAACTATGCTTATCTAAAAGGAAAGGTGGGGGGGATGGATAAATGAAGATTAGCGTTACCATATGTATACAAATACATATTATATACATATATCAAAAAGACCGACCCTATAGCAAGGAAGGTTTACGGAACACTCTGTAATAATTTACAGGGGAAGAGGATCTCTACATAAATAGGTATATAGAATATGTAGATGGACCAGAGTGTGTACACCTTGGACAAGCAACATTCTAACCATTACCCCAATTGAAAAAATTAAAACAACGAACTAGGAGTAATGAGACATAAACTTATGGGGGGTTTTCCTGGCACATTCCATCCAAATTTACAACCTAGGCAAACGACTTCCAGAACGGCTCTGCTGCCCTAGTACCCAGATTTGGGAATGGAGAAATGCTGCATCCTTGTGGCCGTTTCCCACAACAGCAGCTTTAAACCCACTGCCAAAGGTCACTAAATATTCACCAATGGCAGTTCTGTAAATGGCACCTGCCCTCCAAAAAATACTGAGGTCGAAAATCGACCAAAAAATTCTAGAGTGCAACCTTCCAAAAAGAAAATTTGAAGAGGTATATTATACTCACACTTTTTTTCTTTTTTCTTTTAACAGAAAAGAAAAAGGCGTGGACAAATGATGAATTGTAGGAATTTTGACAGGCATGTAAACCCAAATTACAAAAACCTATCAGCTCACACCAGTCAGAATGGCCATCAACAAAAATCCTGCAAACAATATATGCTGACGTGATTGTGGAGAAATGCGTCCCCTCGATTCTAAGGGGGACGTGGTAAGAGTCACTAATGAAAGGACAATTGAGGTGCCTTGAAAAGGTAAACGTTGAGCTACCATAGCAGTCAATCAATCATACCCACTGCTGGGTCTATCACCTGAGAAAATGAAAATCAATAATCACAGGCTGGCAATCCTGCACTCCAGCAATATTTACCATAGGCAACATTTGGAAGCAACGGACATGTCCATCAACAGAGGAATGCACCAAGAAGAAGTGGTCCATGTACACAATGGAATATTAGCCATGGAAAACCTTGAAGCACTGCTCTTTGAGGCACCATAGATGAGCCTGGAGATAATCACAAAACATGAAGTAGGTCGGAAAGCCAAAGACCTATAGCCTATATTATCACTTATGGCATTATCTAATAACTGACACAGATGAACATATTTCCAAAGAGAAAGACACTCACAGGCTTAGAAAACAAACTATGCTCATCTAAAAGGAAAGGAGGGGGGAAATTGAGAAATGAAGATTAGTGTTACTATACATATACAAATACATATTATATCCATGTATCAAAAAGACCGAACATATAGCAAGGGAGGTCGACGGAACACTGTAATATTTTACATGGGAAGAGGATCTGTACATTCATAGACATGCATAATGTACAAATGAACCAGATTGTGTACACCTAGGACAGACAATGTTCTAAATTTACCCAGATTAAAAAAAAAAATTTAAAAACCAAGAAGAAGTAATGAGATATAAACTTATGGGGATTTCTCCTGACAAATTCCATTCTAATTTACAACCTAGGACAATGACTTCCAGAAAGGCTCTGCTGCCCTAGTACCCAGATTGGGGAATGGAGAAATGCTACCTCCTTGAGGCCGTTTCCCACAACAGCAGCTTTGAACCCACTGCAAAAGGTCACTAAATTTTCACCAACTTGCAGTTCTGTAAATGGCACCCGCCCTCCAGAAAATTTCTGCGGTCAAAAATCGACCCAAAAATTCAAAAGAGGGCAACCTTCGAAGAAGACAATTTCAAGAGCTATATTGTACTCACGGTTTTTTCTTTTAAGAGAAAAGACAAAGGCGTAGGAATATGATGAATTTTAAAAATTTTAATGACATGCATACCCATATTACAAAACCTATCAGCTCAGAGCAGTCAGAATGGCCATTAGGAAAAATGCTACAAAAAATAAATGGTGAAGGGAGTGTGGAGAAATGCGTACCCTCGATTGTAAGGGGGGGGCATGTAAACAGCCACTAATGAAAACACAATGTAGGCGCTTTGAACAGGGAAACATTGAGCTACCAGTCAATCAATCAAAACCACTGCTTGGCCTATCACCTGAGAAAATGAGAATCAAAAAGTCACAGGCTGGCAAACCTGTACGCCAGCAAGATTTACCATAGTCAGTACTTGGAAGCAATGAAAATGTCCATCAACCGAGGAATGCACCAAGAAGAAGTGGTCCACGTACACAATGGAATATTACTCTAATAATAAATATAAATTAAATTTAAAAACAAACAAAAGCAAGGAGACATCAACATTTGTGGGTTTATCCGGGCACATTGCACTCTAGTTTATAACCGAAGAACACCACTGGCCGGTAGGTCTGTTTCCCTGGTACCAGCATGGGGAACGTAGAAAGGCTGCCGCTCTCTGGCCGTTACCTGCAAAAGCAGGTTTAAAGCCTGAGCTAATGGTCACTTCCTATGAACAAGTACTGCAGGGCTGTAAATGAAACCTGCCCTCAAAATATCTTGAGGGAGATAATGGCCAAAATATTTCAAATGGTGACACATACTTTAAGAAAACACTTTGAAGAAATAAGCTCTAATCACAGCTGGAAAAATAAAAAGGACATGTCTAAAAGCTCAATTTCAACGCATTATGAGACACATGCAAATTCAACCACAAAGAGGTATCAGCTCACACCACTCAGAATAACCATCAGCAAAAACTACAAAGAATAAATGCTGAAGGTGCTGGGAAGAAATGCATACCCTCAACTTTATGTGGGACGTAACCTGGAAAGAGCCACTAAAGAGAACAGAATAGAGGTGCCTTTAAAATGTAAACATTGAGCTACCATAGGATCCAGCAGACCTATTCCTGGACCTATAAACTAAGAAGACAGAATTGGAAGGACACAGGTACGCAAATCTGCATTGCATAGTATTCCCATAGCCAAGATATGGAAGTAACCAGAAAGTCCACCGACAGATGGGCGGACAAAGAAGGACTGCTACATGTACAGATGGAATATGAGCTTGTGAAAAAATGAAACAATGCCATTTGCAGCACCATAGATGAGTCTAGAAGTAATCACGCAACTTGGAGTAAGTGAGAAAGCGAAAGACCCATATCCTATCATATCACATATAGGTGTTACCTAAAAAATGATACAAACAAAGATATTTCCACAGAGAAACACTATCATAGCTTCATTAAAAAAACTTATGGTTCACCAAATGGAAAGGTGTGAGATTGGATACATTACCATATTGAGGTTAACAGAGAGATACAAACACATGTGAAATATATAATCACCAAAGACCTACGCAATACCAAGAGGAGACTACTCAACATTGTGTCATAACCGACATGGGAAAAGGATCCGAAGAAGAATAGATATATGCATATGTGTGAAAGAACCACATCTTGCACACCTAGAACAAAGAAAACATTGTAATCAAGTTTGCTGTGATAAAAAATAAAAATTAAGTTAAAAATACCAACAAGAAGTAATGAGACATAAACTTAAAGGGCTTTTTCCTCGCACATTCCATTCTAATTTACAACCTAGAACACCACTTCCAGTAAGGCTCTGTTGCCCTAGTAACCAGATTTGGTAAAGGAGAAATGCTGCCGCCTTGTGGCCGATTCCCACAAGAGCAGCTTTTAACCCACAGCTAATGGTCACTTACCATTCACAAGGACTCAGGGCTGTAAAGGACACCTGCCCTAAAAAAGTGTGCTGAGGTAGGGAATGGATAAAAAAAAATTCAAAACACGCAGGATTTTCAAGATAGTATAAAGAGGTAAGTTTTACTCACTCTCTTTTTAAAGAAAGGAAAATGGATAAAAGTTCCACCTCAGGAAGTATTAGACTCATGCAATCTAATCTACAAAAAGTTTTCAACTCACACCAGTCGACTGACCATTGGCAAAAAGTCTACAAACAATAAATGCTGAAGAGGTTTTAGAGAACTGTGTATCCTCTAGCTGCTGGTGAGATGTAAAAGGGTTAAACGCTAATAATGAGAACAGAAAGGAGCTGCGTTGAAAAGGAAAAACTGAGGTACCATTCAATCCAGCAGGCGCACCAATGGGCCTCTCACCTGAGAAGACCAGAATGAAGAAGACCCGGGTTGCAAAAGCTGCACTGCAGCCTTATTCACAATAGACAAGACAGTGAAGCAACCAAAATGTCCATCAACAGATGAAAGGATAAAGAAGAAGTGGTGGTCCATGTAGACAATGAATACTAGGCATGGAAAACAGTGAAACACTGCTCTTTGAGGCACCATAGATGATCTTGGAGATAATCACAGAACATGAGGTAAGTCGGAAAGCAAAAGTCCTATATCCTATGATATCACTTATAGGCGTTATCTAATAACGTACACAAATGAACATATTTCCACAAAGAAAGTCAATCACAGACTTATTTAAAAAAAAAAACTATGCTTATCTAAAAGGAAAGGTGGGGGGGATGTATAAATGAAGATTAGCGTTACCATATGTATACAAATACATATTATATACATATATCAAAAAGACCGACCCTATAGCAAGGAAGGTTTACGGAACACTCTGTAATAATTTACAGGGGAAGAGGATCTCTACATAAATAGGTATATAGAATATGTAGATGAACCAGAGTGTGTACACCTTGGACAAGCAACATTCTAACCATTACCCCAAATGAAAAAATTAAAACAACGAACTAGGAGTAATGAGACATAAACTTATGGGGGGTTTTCCTGGCACATTCCATCCAAATTTACAACCTAGGCAAACGACTTCCAGAACGGCTCTGCTGCCCTAGTACCCAGATTTGGCAATGGAGAAATGCTGCATCCTTGTGGTCGTTTCCCACAACAGCAGCTTTAAACCCACTGCCAAAGGTCACTAAATATTCACCAATGGCAGTTCTGTAAATGGCACCTGCCCTCCAAAAAATACTGAGGTCGAAAATCGACCAAAAATTTCTAGAGTGCAACCTTCCAAAAAGAAAATTTGAAGAGGTATATTATACTCACACTTTTTTTCTTTTTTCTTTTAACAGAAAAGAAAAAGGCGTGGACAAATGATGAATTGTAGGAATTTTGACAGGCATGTAAACCCAAATTACAAAAACCTATCAGCTCACACCAGTCAGAATGGCCATCAACAAAAATCCTGCAAACAATATATGCTGACGTGATTGTGGAGAAATGCGTCCCCTCGATTCTAAGGGGGACGTGGTAAGAGTCACTAATGAAAGGACAATTGAGGTGCCTTGAAAAGGTAAACGTTGAGCTACCATAGCAGTCAATCAATCATACCCACTGCTGGGTCTATCACCTGAGAAAATGAAAATCAATAATCACAGGCTGGCAATCCTGCACTCCAGCAATATTTACCATAGGCAACACTTGGAAGCAACGGACATGTCCATCAACAGAGGAATGCACCAAGAAGAAGTGGTCCATCTACACAATGGAATATTAGCCATGGAAAACCTTGAAGCACTGCTCTTTGAGGCACCATAGATGAGCCTGGAGATAATCACAAAACATGAAGTAGGTCGGAAAGCCAAAGACCTATAGCCTATATTATCACTTATGGCATTATCTAATAACTGACACAGATGAACATATTTCCAAAGAGAAAGACACTCACAGGCTTAGAAAACAAACTATGCTCATCTAAAAGGAAAGGAGGGGGGAAATTGAGAAATGAAGATTAGTGTTACTATACATATACAAATACATATTATATCCATGTATCAAAAAGACCGAACATATAGCAAGGGAGGTCGACGGAACACTGTAATATTTTACATGGGAAGAGGATCTGTACATTCATAGACATGCATAATGTACAAATGAACCAGATTGTGTACACCTAGGACAGACAATGTTCTAAATTAACCCAGATTAAAAAAAAAAATTTAAAAACCAAGAAGAAGTAATGAGATATAAACTTATGGGGATTTCTCCTGGCAAATTCCATTCTAATTTACAACCTAGGACAATGACTTCCAGAAAGGCTCTGCTGCCCTAGTACCCAGATTGGGGAATGGAGAAATGCTACCTCCTTGAGGCCGTTTCCCACACCAGCAGCTTTGAACCCACTGCAAAAGGTCACTAAATTTTCACCAACTTGCAGTTCTGTAAATGGCACCCGCCCTCCAGAAAATTTCTGCGGTCAAAAATCGACCCAAAAATTCAAAAGAGGGCAACCTTCGAAGAAGACAATTTCAAGAGCTATATTGTACTCACGGTTTTTTCTTTTAAGAGAAAAGACAAAGGCGTAGGAATATGATGAATTTGAAAAATTTTAATGACATGCATACCCATATTACAAAACCTATCAGCTCATAGCAGTCAGAATAGCCAGTAGGAAAAATGCTGCAAAAAATAAATGGTGAAGGGAGTGTGGAGAAATGCGTACCCTCGGTTGTAAGGGGGGGGCATGTAAAGAGCCACTAATGAAAACACAATGTAGGCGCTTTGAACAGGGAAACATTGAGCTACCAGTCAATCAATCACAACCACTGCTTGGCCTATCACCTGAGAAAATGAGAATCAAAAAGTCACAGGCTGGCAAACCTGTACGCCAGCAAGATTTACCATAGTCAGTACTTGGAAGCAATGAAAATGTCCATCAACCGAGGAATGCACCAAGAAGAAGTGGTCCACGTACACAATGGAATATTACTCTAATAATAAATATAAATTAAATTTAAAAACAAACAAAAGCAAGGAGACATCAACATTTGTGGGTTTATCCGGGCACATTGCACTCTAGTTTATAACCGAAGAACACCACTGGCCGGTAGGTCTGTTTCCCTGGTACCAGCATGGGGAACGTAGAAAGGCTGCCGCTCTCTGGCCGTTACCTGCAAAAGCAGGTTTAAAGCCTGAGCTAATGGTCACTTCCTATGAACAAGTACTGCAGGGCTGTAAATGAAACCTGCCCTCAAAATATCTTGAGGGAGATAATGGCCAAAATATTTCAAATGGTGACACATACTTTAAGAAAACACTTTGAAGAAATAAGCTCTAATCACAGCTGGAAAAATAAAAAGGACATGTCTAAAAGCTCAATTTCAACGCATTATGAGACACATGCAAATTCAACCACAAAGAGGTATCAGCTCACACCACTCAGAATAACCATCAGCAAAAACTACAAAGAATAAATGCTGAAGGTGCTGGGAAGAAATGCATACCCTCAACTTTATGTGGGACGTAACCTGGAAAGAGCCACTAAAGAGAACAGAATAGAGGTGCCTTTAAAATGTAAACATTGAGCTACCATAGGATCCAGCAGACCTATTCCTGGACCTATAAACTAAGAAGACAGAATTGGAAGGACACAGGTACGCAAATCTGCATTGCATAGTATTCCCATAGCCAAGATATGGAAGTAACCAGAAAGTCCACCGACAGATGGGCGGACAAAGAAGGACTGCTACATGTACAGATGGAATATGAGCTTGTGAAAAAATGAAACAATGCCATTTGCAGCACCATAGATGAGTCTAGAAGTAATCACGCCACTTGGAGTAAGTGAGAAAGCGAAAGACCCATATCCTATCATATCACATATAGGTGTTACCTAAAAAATGATACAAACAAAGATATTTCCACAGAGAAACACTATCATAGCTTCATTAAAAAAACTTATGGTTCACCAAATGGAAAGGTGTGAGATTGGATACATTACCATATTGAGGTTAACAGAGAGATACAAACACATGTGAAATATATAATCACCAAAGACCTACGCAATACCAAGAGGAGACTACTCAACATTGTGTCATAACCGACATGGGAAAAGGATCCGAAGAAGAATAGATATATGCATATGTGTGAAAGAACCACATCTTGCACACCTAGAACAAAGAAAACATTGTAATCAAGTTTGCTGTGATAAAAAATAAAAATTAAGTTAAAAATACCAACAAGAAGTAATGAGACATAAACTTAAAGGGCTTTTTCCTCGCACATTCCATTCTAATTTACAACCTAGAACACCACTTCCAGTAAGGCTCTGTTGCCCTAGTAACCAGATTTGGTAAAGGAGAAATGCTGCCGCCTTGTGGCCGATTCCCACAAGAGCAGCTTTTAACCCACAGCTAATGGTCACTTACCATTCACAAGGACTCAGGGCTGTAAAGGACACCTGCCCTAAAAAAGTGTGCTGAGGTAGGGAATGGATAAAAAAAAATTCAAAACACGCAGGATTTTCAAGATAGTATAAAGAGGTAAGTTTTACTCACTCTCTTTTTAAAGAAAGGAAAATGGATAAAAGTTCCACCTCAGGAAGTATTAGACTCATGCAATCTAATCTACAAAAAGTTTTCAACTCACACCAGTCGACTGACCATTGGCAAAAAGTCTACAAACAATAAATGCTGAAGAGGTTTTAGAGAACTGTGTATCCTCTAGCTGCTGGTGAGATGTAAAAGGGTTAAACGCTAATAATGAGAACAGAAAGGAGCTGCGTTGAAAAGGAAAAACTGAGGTACCATTCAATCCAGCAGGCGCACCAATGGGCCTCTCACCTGAGAAGACCAGAATGAAGAAGACCCGGGTTGCAAAAGCTGCACTGCAGCCTTATTCACAATAGACAAGACAGTGAAGCAACCAAAATGTCCATCAACAGATGAAAGGATAAAGAAGAAGTGGTGGTCCATGTAGACAATGAATACTAGGCATGGAAAACAGTGAAACACTGCTCTTTGAGGCACCATAGATGATCTTGGAGATAATCACAGAACATGAGGTAAGTCGGAAAGCAAAAGTCCTATATCCTATGATATCACTTATAGGCGTTATCTAATAACGTACACAAATGAACATATTTCCACAAAGAAAGTCAATCACAGACTTATTTAAAAAAAAAAACTATGCTTATCTAAAAGGAAAGGTGGGGGGGATGTATAAATGAAGATTAGCGTTACCATATGTATACAAATACATATTATATACATATATCAAAAAGACCGACCCTATAGCAAGGAAGGTTTACGGAACACTCTGTAATAATTTACAGGGGAAGAGGATCTCTACATAAATAGGTATATAGAATATGTAGATGAACCAGAGTGTGTACACCTTGGACAAGCAACATTCTAACCATTACCCCAAATGAAAAAATTAAAACAACGAACTAGGAGTAATGAGACATAAACTTATGGGGGGTTTTCCTGGCACATTCCATCCAAATTTACAACCTAGGCAAACGACTTCCAGAACGGCTCTGCTGCCCTAGTACCCAGATTTGGCAATGGAGAAATGCTGCATCCTTGTGGTCGTTTCCCACAACAGCAGCTTTAAACCCACTGCCAAAGGTCACTAAATATTCACCAATGGCAGTTCTGTAAATGGCACCTGCCCTCCAAAAAATACTGAGGTCGAAAATCGACCAAAAATTTCTAGAGTGCAACCTTCCAAAAAGAAAATTTGAAGAGGTATATTATACTCACACTTTTTTTCTTTTTTCTTTTAACAGAAAAGAAAAAGGCGTGGACAAATGATGAATTGTAGGAATTTTGACAGGCATGTAAACCCAAATTACAAAAACCTATCAGCTCACACCAGTCAGAATGGCCATCAACAAAAATCCTGCAAACAATATATGCTGACGTGATTGTGGAGAAATGCGTCCCCTCGATTCTAAGGGGGACGTGGTAAGAGTCACTAATGAAAGGACAATTGAGGTGCCTTGAAAAGGTAAACGTTGAGCTACCATAGCAGTCAATCAATCATACCCACTGCTGGGTCTATCACCTGAGAAAATGAAAATCAATAATCACAGGCTGGCAATCCTGCACTCCAGCAATATTTACCATAGGCAACACTTGGAAGCAACGGACATGTCCATCAACAGAGGAATGCACCAAGAAGAAGTGGTCCATCTACACAATGGAATATTAGCCATGGAAAACCTTGAAGCACTGCTCTTTGAGGCACCATAGATGAGCCTGGAGATAATCACAAAACATGAAGTAGGTCGGAAAGCCAAAGACCTATAGCCTATATTATCACTTATGGCATTATCTAATAACTGACACAGATGAACATATTTCCAAAGAGAAAGACACTCACAGGCTTAGAAAACAAACTATGCTCATCTAAAAGGAAAGGAGGGGGGAAATTGAGAAATGAAGATTAGTGTTACTATACATATACAAATACATATTATATCCATGTATCAAAAAGACCGAACATATAGCAAGGGAGGTCGACGGAACACTGTAATATTTTACATGGGAAGAGGATCTGTACATTCATAGACATGCATAATGTACAAATGAACCAGATTGTGTACACCTAGGACAGACAATGTTCTAAATTTACCCAGATTAAAAAAAAAAATTTAAAAACCAAGAAGAAGTAATGAGATATAAACTTATGGGGATTTCTCCTGGCAAATTCCATTCTAATTTACAACCTAGGACAATGACTTCCAGAAAGGCTCTGCTGCCCTAGTACCCAGATTGGGGAATGGAGAAATGCTACCTCCTTGAGGCCGTTTCCCACACCAGCAGCTTTGAACCCACTGCAAAAGGTCACTAAATTTTCACCAACTTGCAGTTCTGTAAATGGCACCCGCCCTCCAGAAAATTTCTGCGGTCAAAAATCGACCCAAAAATTCAAAAGAGGGCAACCTTCGAAGAAGACAATTTCAAGAGCTATATTGTACTCACGGTTTTTTCTTTTAAGAGAAAAGACAAAGGCGTAGGAATATGATGAATTTGAAAAATTTTAATGACATGCATACCCATATTACAAAACCTATCAGCTCATAGCAGTCAGAATAGCCAGTAGGAAAAATGCTGCAAAAAATAAATGGTGAAGGGAGTGTGGAGAAATGCGTACCCTCGGTTGTAAGGGGGGGGCATGTAAAGAGCCACTAATGAAAACACAATGTAGGCGCTTTGAACAGGGAAACATTGAGCTACCAGTCAATCAATCACAACCACTGCTTGGCCTATCACCTGAGAAAATGAGAATCAAAAAGTCACAGGCTGGCAAACCTGTACGCCAGCAAGATTTACCATAGTCAGTACTTGGAAGCAATGAAAATGTCCATCAACCGAGGAATGCACCAAGAAGAAGTGGTCCACGTACACAATGGAATATTACTCTAATAATAAATATAAATTAAATTTAAAAACAAACAAAAGCAAGGAGACATCAACATTTGTGGGTTTATCCGGGCACATTGCACTCTAGTTTATAACCGAAGAACACCACTGGCCGGTAGGTCTGTTTCCCTGGTACCAGCATGGGGAACGTAGAAAGGCTGCCGCTCTCTGGCCGTTACCTGCAAAAGCAGGTTTAAAGCCTGAGCTAATGGTCACTTCCTATGAACAAGTACTGCAGGGCTGTAAATGAAACCTGCCCTCAAAATATCTTGAGGGAGATAATGGCCAAAATATTTCAAATGGTGACACATACTTTAAGAAAACACTTTGAAGAAATAAGCTCTAATCACAGCTGGAAAAATAAAAAGGACATGTCTAAAAGCTCAATTTCAACGCATTATGAGACACATGCAAATTCAACCACAAAGAGGTATCAGCTCACACCACTCAGAATAACCATCAGCAAAAACTACAAAGAATAAATGCTGAAGGTGCTGGGAAGAAATGCATACCCTCAACTTTATGTGGGACGTAACCTGGAAAGAGCCACTAAAGAGAACAGAATAGAGGTGCCTTTAAAATGTAAACATTGAGCTACCATAGGATCCAGCAGACCTATTCCTGGACCTATAAACTAAGAAGACAGAATTGGAAGGACACAGGTACGCAAATCTGCATTGCATAGTATTCCCATAGCCAAGATATGGAAGTAACCAGAAAGTCCACCGACAGATGGGCGGACAAAGAAGGACTGCTACATGTACAGATGGAATATGAGCTTGTGAAAAAATGAAACAATGCCATTTGCAGCACCATAGATGAGTCTAGAAGTAATCACGCCACTTGGAGTAAGTGAGAAAGCGAAAGACCCATATCCTATCATATCACATATAGGTGTTACCTAAAAAATGATACAAACAAAGATATTTCCACAGAGAAACACTATCATAGCTTCATTAAAAAAACTTATGGTTCACCAAATGGAAAGGTGTGAGATTGGATACATTACCATATTGAGGTTAACAGAGAGATACAAACACATGTGAAATATATAATCACCAAAGACCTACGCAATACCAAGAGGAGACTACTCAACATTGTGTCATAACCGACATGGGAAAAGGATCCGAAGAAGAATAGATATATGCATATGTGTGAAAGAACCACATCTTGCACACCTAGAACAAAGAAAACATTGTAATCAAGTTTGCTGTGATAAAAAATAAAAATTAAGTTAAAAATACCAACAAGAAGTAATGAGACATAAACTTAAAGGGCTTTTTCCTCGCACATTCCATTCTAATTTACAACCTAAAACACCACTTCCAGTAAGGCTCTGTTGCCCTAGTAACCAGATTTGGTAAAGGAGAAATGCTGCCGCCTTGTGGCCGATTCCCACAAGAGCAGCTTTTAACCCACAGCTAATGGTCACTTACCATTCACAAGGACTCAGGGCTGTAAAGGACACCTGCCCTAAAAAAGTGTGCTGAGGTAGGGAATGGATAAAAAAAAAATTCAAAACACGCAGGATTTTCAAGATAGTATAAAGAGGTAAGTTTTACTCACTCTCTTTTTAAAGAAAGGAAAATGGATAAAAGTTCCACCTCAGGAAGTATTAGACTCATGCAATCTAATCTACAAAAAGTTTTCAACTCACACCAGTCGACTGACCATTGGCAAAAAGTCTACAAACAATAAATGCTGAAGAGGTTTTAGAGAACTGTGTATCCTCTAGCTGCTGGTGAGATGTAAAAGGGTTAAACGCTAATAATGAGAACAGAAAGGAGCTGCGTTGAAAAGGAAAAACTGAGGTACCATTCAATCCAGCAGGCGCACCAATGGGCCTCTCACCTGAGAAGACCAGAATGAAGAAGACCCGGGTTGCAAAAGCTGCACTGCAGCCTTATTCACAATAGACAAGACAGTGAAGCAACCAAAATGTCCATCAACAGATGAAAGGATAAAGAAGAAGTGGTGGTCCATGTAGACAATGAATACTAGGCATGGAAAACAGTGAAACACTGCTCTTTGAGGCACCATAGATGATCTTGGAGATAATCACAGAACATGAGGTAAGTCGGAAAGCAAAAGTCCTATATCCTATGATATCACTTATAGGCGTTATCTAATAACGGACACAAATGAACATATTTCCACAAAGAAAGTCAATCACAGACTTATTTAAAAAAAAAAACTATGCTTATCTAAAAGGAAAGGTGGGGGGGATGGATAAATGAAGATTAGCGTTACCATATGTATACAAATACATATTATATACATATATCAAAAAGACCGACCCTATAGCAAGGAAGGTTTACGGAACACTCTGTAATAATTTACAGGGGAAGAGGATCTCTACATAAATAGGTATATAGAATATGTAGATGAACCAGAGTGTGTACACCTTGGACAAGCAACATTCTAACCATTACCCCAAATGAAAAAAATTAAAACAACGAACTAGGAGTAATGAGACATAAACTTATGGGGGGTTTTCCTGGCACATTCCATCCAAATTTACAACCTAGGCAAACGACTTCCAGAACGGCTCTGCTGCCCTAGTACCCAGATTTGGAAATGGAGAAATGCTGCATCCTTGTGGTCGTTTCCCACAACAGCAGCTTTAAACCCACTGCCAAAGGTCACTAAATATTCACCAATGGCAGTTCTGTAAATGGCACCTGCCCTCCAAAAAATACTGAGGTCGAAAATCGACCAAAAATTTCTAGAGTGCAACCTTCCAAAAAGAAAATTTGAAGAGGTATATTATACTCACACTTTTTTTCTTTTTTCTTTTAACAGAAAAGAAAAAGGCGTGGACAAATGATGAATTGTAGGAATTTTGACAGGCATGTAAACCCAAATTACAAAAACCTATCAGCTCACACCAGTCAGAATGGCCATCAACAAAAATCCTGCAAACAATATATGCTGACGTGATTGTGGAGAAATGCGTCCCCTCGATTCTAAGGGGGACGTGGTAAGAGTCACTAATGAAAGGACAATTGAGGTGCCTTGAAAAGGTAAACGTTGAGCTACCATAGCAGTCAATCAATCATACCCACTGCTGGGTCTATCACCTGAGAAAATGAAAATCAATAATCACAGGCTGGCAATCCTGCACTCCAGCAATATTTACCATAGGCAACACTTGGAAGCAACGGACATGTCCATCAACAGAGGAATGCACCAAGAAGAAGTGGTCCATCTACACAATGGAATATTAGCCATGGAAAACCTTGAAGCACTGCTCTTTGAGGCACCATAGATGAGCCTGGAGATAATCACAAAACATGAAGTAGGTCGGAAAGCCAAAGACCTATAGCCTATATTATCACTTATGGCATTATCTAATAACTGACACAGATGAACATATTTCCAAAGAGAAAGACACTCACAGGCTTAGAAAACAAACTATGCTCATCTAAAAGGAAAGGAGGGGGGAAATTGAGAAATGAAGATTAGTGTTACTATACATATACAAATACATATTATATCCATGTATCAAAAAGACCGAACATATAGCAAGGGAGGTCGACGGAACAATGTAATATTTTACATGGGAAGAGGATCTGTACATTCATAGACATGCATAATGTACAAATGAACCAGATTGTGTACACCTAGGACAGACAATGTTCTAAATTTACCCAGATTAAAAAAAAAAATTTAAAAACCAAGAAGAAGTAATGAGATATAAACTTATGGGGATTTCTCCTGGCAAATTCCATTCTAATTTACAACCTAGGACAATGACTTCCAGAAAGGCTCTGCTGCCCTAGTACCCAGATTGGGGAATGGAGAAATGCTACCTCCTTGAGGCCGTTTCCCACACCAGCAGCTTTGAACCCACTGCAAAAGGTCACTAAATTTTCACCAACTTGCAGTTCTGTAAATGGCACCCGCCCTCCAGAAAATTTCTGCGGTCAAAAATCGACCCAAAAATTCAAAAGAGGGCAACCTTCGAAGAAGACAATTTCAAGAGCTATATTGTACTCACGGTTTTTTCTTTTAAGAGAAAAGACAAAGGCGTAGGAATATGATGAATTTTAAAAATTTTAATGACATGCATACCCATATTACAAAACCTATCAGCTCAGAGCAGTCAGAATGGCCAGTAGGAAAAATGCTGCAAAAAATAAATGGTGAAGGGAGTGTGGAGAAATGCGTACCCTCGGTTGTAAGGGGGGGGCATGTAAAGAGCCACTAATGAAAACACAATGTAGGCGCTTTGAACAGGGAAACATTGAGCTACCAGTCAATCAATCACAACCACTGCTTGGCCTATCACCTGAGAAAATGAGAATCAAAAAGTCACAGGCTGGCAAACCTGTACGCCAGCAAGATTTACCATAGTCAGTACTTGGAAGCAATGAAAATGTCCATCAACCGAGGAATGCACCAAGAAGAAGTGGTCCACGCACACAATGGAATATTACTCTAATAATAAATATAAATTAAATTTAAAAACAAACAAAAGCAAGGAGACATCAACATTTGTGGGTTTATCCGGGCACATTGCACTCTAGTTTATAACCGAAGAACACCACTGGCCGGTAGGTCTGTTTCCCTGGTACCAGCATGGGGAACGTAGAAAGGCTGCCGCTCTCTGGCCGTTACCTGCAAAAGCAGGTTTAAAGCCTGAGCTAATGGTCACTTCATATGAACAAGTACTGCAGGGCTGTAAATGAAACCTGCCCTCAAAATATCTTGAGGGAGATAATGGCCAAAATATTTCAAATGGTGACACATACTTTAAGAAAACACTTTGAAGAAATAAGCTCTAATCACAGCTGGAAAAATAAAAAGGACATGTCTAAAAGCTCAATTTCAACGCATTATGAGACACATGCAAATTCAACCACAAAGAGGTATCAGCTCACACCACTCAGAATAACCATCAGCAAAAACTACAAAGAATAAATGCTGAAGGTGCTGGGAAGAAATGCATACCCTCAACTTTATGTGGGACGTAACCTGGAAAGAGCCACTAAAGAGAACAGAATAGAGGTGCCTTTAAAATGTAAACATTGAGCTACCATAGGATCCAGCAGACCTATTCCTGGACCTATAAACTAAGAAGACAGAATTGGAAGGACACAGGTACGCAAATCTGCATTGCATAGTATTCCCATAGCCAAGATATGGAAGTAACCAGAAAGTCCACCGACAGATGGGCGGACAAAGAAGGACTGCTACATGTACAGATGGAATATGAGCTTGTGAAAAAATGAAACAATGCCATTTGCAGCACCATAGATGAGTCTAGAAGTAATCACGCAACTTGGAGTAAGTGAGAAAGCGAAAGACCCATATCCTATCATATCACATATAGGTGTTACCTAAAAAATGATACAAACAAAGATATTTCCACAGAGAAACACTATCATAGCTTCATTAAAAAAACTTATGGTTCACCAAATGGAAAGGTGTGAGATTGGATACATTACCATATTGAGGTTAACAGAGAGATACAAACACATGTGAAATATATAATCACCAAAGACCTACGCAATACCAAGAGGAGACTACTCAACATTGTGTCATAACCGACATGGGAAAAGGATCCGAAGAAGAATAGATATATGCATATGTGTGAAAGAACCACATCTTGCACACCTAGAACAAAGAAAACATTGTAATCAAGTTTGCTGTGATAAAAAATAAAAATTAAGTTAAAAATACCAACAAGAAGTAATGAGACATAAACTTAAAGGGCTTTTTCCTCGCACATTCCATTCTAATTTACAACCTAGAACACCACTTCCAGTAAGGCTCTGTTGCCCTAGTAACCAGATTTGGTAAAGGAGAAATGCTGCCGCCTTGTGGCCGATTCCCGCAAGAGCAGCTTTTAACCCACAGCTAATGGTCACTTACCATTCACAAGGACTCAGGGCTGTAAAGGACACCTGCCCTAAAAAAGTGTGCTGAGGTAGGGAATGGATAAAAAAAAATTCAAAACACGCAGGATTTTCAAGATAGTATAAAGAGGTAAGTTTTACTCACTCTCTTTTTAAAGAAAGGAAAATGGATAAAAGTTCCACCTCAGGAAGTATTAGACTCATGCAATCTAATCTACAAAAAGTTTTCAACTCACACCAGTCGACTGACCATTGGCAAAAAGTCTACAAACAATAAATGCTGAAGAGGTTTTAGAGAACTGTGTATCCTCTAGCTGCTGGTGAGATGTAAAAGGGTTAAACGCTAATAATGAGAACAGAAAGGAGCTGCGTTGAAAAGGAAAAACTGAGGTACCATTCAATCCAGCAGGCGCACCAATGGGCCTCTCACCTGAGAAGACCAGAATGAAGAAGACCCGGGTTGCAAAAGCTGCACTGCAGCCTTATTCACAATAGACAAGACAGTGAAGCAACCAAAATGTCCATCAACAGATGAAAGGATAAAGAAGAAGTGGTGGTCCATGTAGACAATGAATACTAGGAATGGAAAACAGTGAAACACTGCTCTTTGAGGCACCATAGATGATCTTGGAGATAATCACAGAACATGAGGTAAGTCGGAAAGCAAAAGTCCTATATCCTATGATATCACTTATAGGCGTTATCTAATAACGTACACAAATGAACATATTTCCACAAAGAAAGTCAATCACAGACTTATTTAAAAAAAAAAAAACTATGCTTATCTAAAAGGAAAGGTGGGGGGGATGGATAAATGAAGATTAGCGTTACCATATGTATACAAATACATATTATATACATATATCAAAAAGACCGACCCTATAGCAAGGAAGGTTTACGGAACACTCTGTAATAATTTACAGGGGAAGAGGATCTCTACATAAATAGGTATATAGAATATGTAGATGGACCAGAGTGTGTACACCTTGGACAAGCAACATTCTAACCATTACCCCAATTGAAAAAATTAAAACAACGAACTAGGAGTAATGAGACATAAACTTATGGGGGGTTTTCCTGGCACATTCCATCCAAATTTACAACCTAGGCAAACGACTTCCAGAACGGCTCTGCTGCCCTAGTACCCAGATTTGGGAATGGAGAAATGCTGCATCCTTGTGGCCGTTTCCCACAACAGCAGCTTTAAACCCACTGCCAAAGGTCACTAAATATTCACCAATGGCAGTTCTGTAAATGGCACCTGCCCTCCAAAAAATACTGAGGTCGAAAATCGACCAAAAAATTCTAGAGTGCAACCTTCCAAAAAGAAAATTTGAAGAGGTATATTATACTCACACTTTTTTTCTTTTTTCTTTTAACAGAAAAGAAAAAGGCGTGGACAAATGATGAATTGTAGGAATTTTGACAGGCATGTAAACCCAAATTACAAAAACCTATCAGCTCACACCAGTCAGAATGGCCATCAACAAAAATCCTGCAAACAATATATGCTGACGTGATTGTGGAGAAATGCGTCCCCTCGATTCTAAGGGGGACGTGGTAAGAGTCACTAATGAAAGGACAATTGAGGTGCCTTGAAAAGGTAAACGTTGAGCTACCATAGCAGTCAATCAATCATACCCACTGCTGGGTCTATCACCTGAGAAAATGAAAATCAATAATCACAGGCTGGCAATCCTGCACTCCAGCAATATTTACCATAGGCAACACTTGGAAGCAACGGACATGTCCATCAACAGAGGAATGCACCAAGAAGAAGTGGTCCATCTACACAATGGAATATTAGCCATGGAAAACCTTGAAGCACTGCTCTTTGAGGCACCATAGATGAGCCTGGAGATAATCACAAAACATGAAGTAGGTCGGAAAGCCAAAGACCTATAGCCTATATTATCACTTATGGCATTATCTAATAACTGACACAGATGAACATATTTCCAAAGAGAAAGACACTCACAGGCTTAGAAAACAAACTATGCTCATCTAAAAGGAAAGGAGGGGGGAAATTGAGAAATGAAGATTAGTGTTACTATACATATACAAATACATATTATATCCATGTATCAAAAAGACCGAACATATAGCAAGGGAGGTCGACGGAACACTGTAATATTTTACATGGGAAGAGGATCTGTACATTCATAGACATGCATAATGTACAAATGAACCAGATTGTGTACACCTAGGACAGACAATGTTCTAAATTTACCCAGATTAAAAAAAAATTTAAAAACCAAGAAGAAGTAATGAGATATAAACTTATGGGGATTTCTCCTGGCAAATTCCATTCTAATTTACAACCTAGGACAATGACTTCCAGAAAGGCTCTGCTGCCCTAGTACCCAGATTGGGGAATGGAGAAATGCTACCTCCTTGAGGCCGTTTCCCACACCAGCAGCTTTGAACCCACTGCAAAAGGTCACTAAATTTTCACCAACTTGCAGTTCTGTAAATGGCACCCGCCCTCCAGAAAATTTCTGCGGTCAAAAATCGACCCAAAAATTCAAAAGAGGGCAACCTTCGAAGAAGACAATTTCAAGAGCTATATTGTACTCACGGTTTTTTCTTTTAAGAGAAAAGACAAAGGCGTAGGAATATGATGAATTTTAAAAATTTTAATGACATGCATACCCATATTACAAAACCTATCAGCTCAGAGCAGTCAGAATGGCCAGTAGGAAAAATGCTGCAAAAAATAAATGGTGAAGGGAGTGTGGAGAAATGCGTACCCTCGGTTGTAAGGGGGGGGCATGTAAAGAGCCACTAATGAAAACACAATGTAGGCGCTTTGAACAGGGAAACATTGAGCTACCAGTCAATCAATCACAACCACTGCTTGGCCTATCACCTGAGAAAATGAGAATCAAAAAGTCACAGGCTGGCAAACCTGTACGCCAGCAAGATTTACCATAGTCAGTACTTGGAAGCAATGAAAATGTCCATCAACCGAGGAATGCACCAAGAAGAAGTGGTCCACGCACACAATGGAATATTACTCTAATAATAAATATAAATTAAATTTAAAAACAAACAAAAGCAAGGAGACATCAACATTTGTGGGTTTATCCGGGCACATTGCACTCTAGTTTATAACCGAAGAACACCACTGGCCGGTAGGTCTGTTTCCCTGGTACCAGCATGGGGAACGTAGAAAGGCTGCCGCTCTCTGGCCGTTACCTGCAAAAGCAGGTTTAAAGCCTGAGCTAATGGTCACTTCATATGAACAAGTACTGCAGGGCTGTAAATGAAACCTGCCCTCAAAATATCTTGAGGGAGATAATGGCCAAAATATTTCAAATGGTGACACATACTTTAAGAAAACACTTTGAAGAAATAAGCTCTAATCACAGCTGGAAAAATAAAAAGGACATGTCTAAAAGCTCAATTTCAACGCATTATGAGACACATGCAAATTCAACCACAAAGAGGTATCAGCTCACACCACTCAGAATAACCATCAGCAAAAACTACAAAGAATAAATGCTGAAGGTGCTGGGAAGAAATGCATACCCTCAACTTTATGTGGGACGTAACCTGGAAAGAGCCACTAAAGAGAACAGAATAGAGGTGCCTTTAAAATGTAAACATTGAGCTACCATAGGATCCAGCAGACCTATTCCTGGACCTATAAACTAAGAAGACAGAATTGGAAGGACACAGGTACGCAAATCTGCATTGCATAGTATTCCCATAGCCAAGATATGGAAGTAACCAGAAAGTCCACCGACAGATGGGCGGACAAAGAAGGACTGCTACATGTACAGATGGAATATGAGCTTGTGAAAAAATGAAACAATGCCATTTGCAGCACCATAGATGAGTCTAGAAGTAATCACGCAACTTGGAGTAAGTGAGAAAGCGAAAGACCCATATCCTATCATATCACATATAGGTGTTACCTAAAAAATGATACAAACAAAGATATTTCCACAGAGAAACACTATCATAGCTTCATTAAAAAAACTTATGGTTCACCAAATGGAAAGGTGTGAGATTGGATACATTACCATATTGAGGTTAACAGAGAGATACAAACACATGTGAAATATATAATCACCAAAGACCTACGCAATACCAAGAGGAGACTACTCAACATTGTGTCATAACCGACATGGGAAAAGGATCCGAAGAAGAATAGATATATGCATATGTGTGAAAGAACCACATCTTGCACACCTAGAACAAAGAAAACATTGTAATCAAGTTTGCTGTGATAAAAAATAAAAATTAAGTTAAAAATACCAACAAGAAGTAATGAGACATAAACTTAAAGGGCTTTTTCCTCGCACATTCCATTCTAATTTACAACCTAGAACACCACTTCCAGTAAGGCTCTGTTGCCCTAGTAACCAGATTTGGTAAAGGAGAAATGCTGCCGCCTTGTGGCCGATTCCCGCAAGAGCAGCTTTTAACCCACAGCTAATGGTCACTTACCATTCACAAGGACTCAGGGCTGTAAAGGACACCTGCCCTAAAAAAGTGTGCTGAGGTAGGGAATGGATAAAAAAAAATTCAAAACACGCAGGATTTTCAAGATAGTATAAAGAGGTAAGTTTTACTCACTCTCTTTTTAAAGAAAGGAAAATGGATAAAAGTTCCACCTCAGGAAGTATTAGACTCATGCAATCTAATCTACAAAAAGTTTTCAACTCACACCAGTCGACTGACCATTGGCAAAAAGTCTACAAACAATAAATGCTGAAGAGGTTTTAGAGAACTGTGTATCCTCTAGCTGCTGGTGAGATGTAAAAGGGTTAAACGCTAATAATGAGAACAGAAAGGAGCTGCGTTGAAAAGGAAAAACTGAGGTACCATTCAATCCAGCAGGCGCACCAATGGGCCTCTCACCTGAGAAGACCAGAATGAAGAAGACCCGGGTTGCAAAAGCTGCACTGCAGCCTTATTCACAATAGACAAGACAGTGAAGCAACCAAAATGTCCATCAACAGATGAAAGGATAAAGAAGAAGTGGTGGTCCATGTAGACAATGAATACTAGGAATGGAAAACAGTGAAACACTGCTCTTTGAGGCACCATAGATGATCTTGGAGATAATCACAGAACATGAGGTAAGTCGGAAAGCAAAAGTCCTATATCCTATGATATCACTTATAGGCGTTATCTAATAACGTACACAAATGAACATATTTCCACAAAGAAAGTCAATCACAGACTTATTTAAAAAAAAAAAACTATGCTTATCTAAAAGGAAAGGTGGGGGGGATGGATAAATGAAGATTAGCGTTACCATATGTATACAAATACATATTATATACATATATCAAAAAGACCGACCCTATAGCAAGGAAGGTTTACGGAACACTCTGTAATAATTTACAGGGGAAGAGGATCTCTACATAAATAGGTATATAGAATATGTAGATGGACCAGAGTGTGTACACCTTGGACAAGCAACATTCTAACCATTACCCCAATTGAAAAAATTAAAACAACGAACTAGGAGTAATGAGACATAAACTTATGGGGGGTTTTCCTGGCACATTCCATCCAAATTTACAACCTAGGCAAACGACTTCCAGAACGGCTCTGCTGCCCTAGTACCCAGATTTGGGAATGGAGAAATGCTGCATCCTTGTGGCCGTTTCCCACAACAGCAGCTTTAAACCCACTGCCAAAGGTCACTAAATATTCACCAATGGCAGTTCTGTAAATGGCACCTGCCCTCCAAAAAATACTGAGGTCGAAAATCGACCAAAAAATTCTAGAGTGCAACCTTCCAAAAAGAAAATTTGAAGAGGTATATTATACTCACACTTTTTTTCTTTTTTCTTTTAACAGAAAAGAAAAAGGCGTGGACAAATGATGAATTGTAGGAATTTTGACAGGCATGTAAACCCAAATTACAAAAACCTATCAGCTCACACCAGTCAGAATGGCCATCAACAAAAATCCTGCAAACAATATATGCTGACGTGATTGTGGAGAAATGCGTCCCCTCGATTCTAAGGGGGACGTGGTAAGAGTCACTAATGAAAGGACAATTGAGGTGCCTTGAAAAGGTAAACGTTGAGCTACCATAGCAGTCAATCAATCATACCCACTGCTGGGTCTATCACCTGAGAAAATGAAAATCAATAATCACAGGCTGGCAATCCTGCACTCCAGCAATATTTACCATAGGCAACACTTGGAAGCAACGGACATGTCCATCAACAGAGGAATGCACCAAGAAGAAGTGGTCCATCTACACAATGGAATATTAGCCATGGAAAACCTTGAAGCACTGCTCTTTGAGGCACCATAGATGAGCCTGGAGATAATCACAAAACATGAAGTAGGTCGGAAAGCCAAAGACCTATAGCCTATATTATCACTTATGGCATTATCTAATAACTGACACAGATGAACATATTTCCAAAGAGAAAGACACTCACAGGCTTAGAAAACAAACTATGCTCATCTAAAAGGAAAGGAGGGGGGAAATTGAGAAATGAAGATTAGTGTTACTATACATATACAAATACATATTATATCCATGTATCAAAAAGACCGAACATATAGCAAGGGAGGTCGACGGAACACTGTAATATTTTACATGGGAAGAGGATCTGTACATTCATAGACATGCATAATGTACAAATGAACCAGATTGTGTACACCTAGGACAGACAATGTTCTAAATTTACCCAGATTAAAAAAAAATTTAAAAACCAAGAAGAAGTAATGAGATATAAACTTATGGGGATTTCTCCTGGCAAATTCCATTCTAATTTACAACCTAGGACAATGACTTCCAGAAAGGCTCTGCTGCCCTAGTACCCAGATTGGGGAATGGAGAAATGCTACCTCCTTGAGGCCGTTTCCCACAACAGCAGCTTTGAACCCACTGCAAAAGGTCACTAAATTTTCACCAACTTGCAGTTCTGTAAATGGCACCCGCCCTTCAGAAAATTTCTGCGGTCAAAAATCGACCCAAAAATTCAAAAGAGGGCAACCTTCGAAGAAGACAATTTCAAGAGCTATATTGTACTCATGGTTTTTTCTTTTAAGAGAAAAGACAAAGGCGTAGGAATATGATGAATTTTAAAAATTTTAATGACATGCATACCCATATTACAAAACCTATCAGCTCAGAGCAGTCAGAATGGCCAGTAGGAAAAATGCTGCAAAAAATAAATGGTGAAGGGAGTGTGGAGAAATGCGTACCCTCGGTTGTAAGGGGGGGGCATGTAAAGAGCCACTAATGAAAACACAATGTAGGCGCTTTGAACAGGGAAACATTGAGCTACCAGTCAATCAATCACAACCACTGCTTGGCCTATCACCTGAGAAAATGAGAATCAAAAAGTCACAGGCTGGCAAACCTGTACGCCAGCAAGATTTACCATAGTCAGTACTTGGAAGCAATGAAAATGTCCATCAACCGAGGAATGCACCAAGAAGAAGTGGTCCACGCACACAATGGAATATTACTCTAATAATAAATATAAATTAAATTTAAAAACAAACAAAAGCAAGGAGACATCAACATTTGTGGGTTTATCCGGGCACATTGCACTCTAGTTTATAACCGAAGAACACCACTGGCCGGTAGGTCTGTTTCCCTGGTACCAGCATGGGGAACGTAGAAAGGCTGCCGCTCTCTGGCCGTTACCTGCAAAAGCAGGTTTAAAGCCTGAGCTAATGGTCACTTCATATGAACAAGTACTGCAGGGCTGTAAATGAAACCTGCCCTCAAAATATCTTGAGGGAGATAATGGCCAAAATATTTCAAATGGTGACACATACTTTAAGAAAACACTTTGAAGAAATAAGCTCTAATCACAGCTGGAAAAATAAAAAGGACATGTCTAAAAGCTCAATTTCAACGCATTATGAGACACATGCAAATTCAACCACAAAGAGGTATCAGCTCACACCACTCAGAATAACCATCAGCAAACACTACAAAGAATAAATGCTGAAGGTGCTGGGAAGAAATGCATACCCTCAACTTTATGTGGGACGTAACCTGGAAAGAGCCACTAAAGAGAACAGAATAGAGGTGCCTTTAAAATGTAAACATTGAGCTACCATAGGATCCAGCAGACCTATTCCTGGACCTATAAACTAAGAAGACAGAATTGGAAGGACACAGGTACGCAAATCTGCATTGCATAGTATTCCCATAGCCAAGATATGGAAGTAACCAGAAAGTCCACCGACAGATGGGCGGACAAAGAAGGACTGCTACATGTACAGATGGAATATGAGCTTGTGAAAAAATGAAACAATGCCATTTGCAGCACCATAGATGAGTCTAGAAGTAATCACGCAACTTGGAGTAAGTGAGAAAGCGAAAGACCCATATCCTATCATATCACATATAGGTGTTACCTAAAAAATGATACAAACAAAGATATTTCCACAGAGAAACACTATCATAGCTTCATTAAAAAAACTTATGGTTCACCAAATGGAAAGGTGTGAGATTGGATACATTACCATATTGAGGTTAACAGAGAGATACAAACACATGTGAAATATATAATCACCAAAGACCTACGCAATACCAAGAGGAGACTACTCAACATTGTGTCATAACCGACATGGGAAAAGGATCCGAAGAAGAATAGATATATGCATATGTGTGAAAGAACCACATCTTGCACACCTAGAACAAAGAAAACATTGTAATCAAGTTTGCTGTGATAAAAAATAAAAATTAAGTTAAAAATACCAACAAGAAGTAATGAGACATAAACTTAAAGGGCTTTTTCCTCGCACATTCCATTCTAATTTACAACCTAGAACACCACTTCCAGTAAGGCTCTGTTGCCCTAGTAACCAGATTTGGTAAAGGAGAAATGCTGCCGCCTTGTGGCCGATTCCCACAAGAGCAGCTTTTAACCCACAGCTAATGGTCACTTACCATTCACAAGGACTCAGGGCTGTAAAGGACACCTGCCCTAAAAAAGTGTGCTGAGGTAGGGAATGGATAAAAAAAAAATTCAAAACACGCAGGATTTTCAAGATAGTATAAAGAGGTAAGTTTTACTCACTCTCTTTTTAAAGAAAGGAAAATGGATAAAAGTTCCACCTCAGGAAGTATTAGACTCATGCAATGTAATCTACAAAATGTTTTCAACTCACACCAGTCGACTGACCATTGGCAAAAAGTCTACAAACAATAAATGCTGAAGAGGTTTTAGAGAACTGTGTATCCTCTAGCTGCTGGTGAGATGTAAAAGGGTTAAACGCTAATAATGAGAACAGAAAGGAGCTGCGTTGAAAAGGAAAAACTGAGGTACCATTCAATCCAGCAGGCGCACCAATGGGCCTCTCACCTGAGAAGACCAGAATGAAGAAGACCCGGGTTACAAAAGCTGCACTGCAGCCTTATTCACAATAGACAAGACAGTGAAGCAACCAAAATGTCCATCAACAGATGAAAGGATAAAGAAGAAGTGGTGGTCCATGTAGACAATGAATACTAGGCATGGAAAACAGTGAAACACTGCTCTTTGAGGCACCATAGATGATCTTGGAGATAATCACAGAACATGAGGTAAGTCGGAAAGCAAAAGTCCTATATCCTATGATATCACTTATAGGCGTTATCTAATAACGGACACAAATGAACATATTTCCACAAAGAAAGTCAATCACAGACTTATTTAAAAAAAAAACAACTATGCTTATCTAAAAGGAAAGGTGGGGGGGATGGATAAATGAAGATTAGCGTTACCATATGTATACAAATACATATTATATACATATATCAAAAAGACCGACCCTATAGCAAGGAAGGTTTACGGAACACTCTGTAATAATTTACAGGGGAAGAGGATCTCTACATAAATAGGTATATAGAATATGTAGATGAACCAGAGTGTGTACACCTTGGACAAGCAACATTCTAACCATTACCCCAAATGAAAAAATTAAAACAACGAACTAGGAGTAATGAGACATAAACTTATGGGGGGTTTTCCTGGCACATTCCATCCAAATTTACAACCTAGGCAAACGACTTCCAGAACGGCTCTGCTGCCCTAGTACCCAGATTTGGGAATGGAGAAATGCTGCATCCTTGTGGTCGTTTCCCACAACAGCAGCTTTAAACCCACTGCCAAAGGTCACTAAATATTCACCAATGGCAGTTCTGTAAATGGCACCTGCCCTCCAAAAAATACTGAGGTCGAAAATCGACCAAAAATTTCTAGAGTGCAACCTTCCAAAAAGAAAATTTGAAGAGGTATATTATACTCACAGTTTTTTTCTTTTTTCTTTTAACAGAAAAGAAAAAGGCGTGGACAAATGATGAATTGTAGGAATTTTGACAGGCATGTAAACCCAAATTACAAAAACCTATCAGCTCACACCAGTCAGAATGGCCATCAACAAAAATCCTGCAAACAATATATGCTGACGTGATTGTGGAGAAATGCGTCCCCTCGATTCTAAGGGGGACGTGGTAAGAGTCACTAATGAAAGGACAATTGAGGTGCCTTGAAAAGGTAAACGTTGAGCTACCATAGCAGTCAATCAATCATACCCACTGCTGGGTCTATCACCTGAGATAATGAAAATCAATAATCACAGGCTGGCAATCCTGCACTCCAGCAATATTTACCATAGGCAACACTTGGAAGCAACGGACATGTCCATCAACAGAGGAATGCACCAAGAAGAAGTGGT
This sequence comes from Eschrichtius robustus, assembly GCF_028021215.1. NCBI lineage: Eukaryota > Metazoa > Chordata > Mammalia > Artiodactyla > Eschrichtiidae > Eschrichtius > Eschrichtius robustus. The sequence goes on along the minus strand of NC_090830.1, from coordinate 38,795,395 downwards.
CCATGTACACAATGGAATATTAGCCATGGAAAACCTTGAAGCACTGCTCTTTGAGGCACCATAGATGAGCCTGGAGATAATCACAAAACATGAAGTAGGTCGGAAAGCCAAAGACCTATAGCCTATATTATCACTTATGGCATTATCTAATAACTGACACAGATGAACATATTTCCAAAGAGAAAGACACTCACAGGCTTAGAAAACAAACTATGCTCATCTAAAAGGAAAGGAGGGGGGAAATTGAGAAATGAAGATTAGTGTTACTATACATATACAAATACATATTATATCCATGTATCAAAAAGACCGAACATATAGCAAGGGAGGTCGACGGAACACTGTAATATTTTACATGGGAAGAGGATCTGTACATTCATAGACATGCATAATGTACAAATGAACCAGATTGTGTACACCTAGGACAGACAATGTTCTAAATTTACCCAGATTAAAAAAAAAAATTTAAAAACCAAGAAGAAGTAATGAGATATAAACTTATGGGGATTTCTCCTGACAAATTCCATTCTAATTTACAACCTAGGACAATGACTTCCAGAAAGGCTCTGCTGCCCTAGTACCCAGATTGGGGAATGGAGAAATGCTACCTCCTTGAGGCCGTTTCCCACAACAGCAGCTTTGAACCCACTGCAAAAGGTCACTAAATTTTCACCAACTTGCAGTTCTGTAAATCGCACCCGCCCTCCAGAAAATTTCTGCGGTCAAAAATCGACCCAAAAATTCAAAAGAGGGCAACCTTCGAAGAAGACAATTTCAAGAGCTATATTGTACTCACGGTTTTTTCTTTTAAGAGAAAAGACAAAGGCGTAGGAATATGATGAATTTTAAAAATTTTAATGACATGCATACCCATATTACAAAACCTATCAGCTCAGAGCAGTCAGAATGGCCATTAGGAAAAATGCTACAAAAAATAAATGGTGAAGGGAGTGTGGAGAAATGCGTACCCTCGGTTGTAAGGGGGGGCCATGTAAAGAGCCACTAATGAAAACACAATGTAGGCGCTTTGAACAGGGAAACATTGAGCTACCAGTCAATCAATCACAACCACTGCTTGGCCTATCACCTGAGAAAATGAGAATCAAAAAGTCACAGGCTGGCAAACCTGTACGCCAGCAAGATTTACCATAGTCAGTACTTGGAAGCAATGAAAATGTCCATCAACCGAGGAATGCACCAAGAAGAAGTGGTCCACGTACACAATGGAATATTACTCTAATAATAAATATAAATTAAATTTAAAAACAAACAAAAGCAAGGAGACATCAACATTTGTGGGTTTATCCGGGCACATTGCACTCTAGTTTATAACCGAAGAACACCACTGGCCGGTAGGTCTGTTTCCCTGGTACCAGCATGGGGAACGTAGAAAGGCTGCCGCTCTCTGGCCGTTACCTGCAAAAGCAGGTTTAAAGCCTGAGCTAATGGTCACTTCATATGAACAAGTACTGCAGGGCTGTAAATGAAACCTGCCCTCAAAATATCTTGAGGGAGATAATGGCCAAAATATTTCAAATGGTGACACATACTTTAAGAAAACACTTTGAAGAAATAAGCTCTAATCACAGCTGGAAAAATAAAAAGGACATGTCTAAAAGCTCAATTTCAACGCATTATGAGACACATGCAAATTCAACCACAAAGAGGTATCAGCTCACACCACTCAGAATAACCATCAGCAAAAACTACAAAGAATAAATGCTGAAGGTGCTGGGAAGAAATGCATACCCTCAACTTTATGTGGGACGTAACCTGGAAAGAGCCACTAAAGAGAACAGAATAGAGGTGCCTTTAAAATGTAAACATTGAGCTACCATAGGATCCAGCAGACCTATTCCTGGACCTATAAACTAAGAAGACAGAATTGGAAGGACACAGGTATGCAAATCTGCATTGCATAGTATTCCCATAGCCAAGATATGGAAGTAACCAGAAAGTCCACCGACAGATGGGCGGACAAAGAAGGACTGCTACATGTACAGATGGAATATGAGCTTGTGAAAAAATGAAACAATGCCATTTGCAGCACCATAGATGAGTCTAGAAGTAATCACGCAACTTGGAGTAAGTGAGAAAGCGAAAGACCCATATCCTATCATATCACATATAGGTGTTACCTAAAAAATGATACAAACAAAGATATTTCCACAGAGAAACACTATCATAGCTTCATTAAAAAAACTTATGGTTCACCAAATGGAAAGGTGTGAGATTGGATACATTACCATATTGAGGTTAACAGAGAGATACAAACACATGTGAAATATATAATCACCAAAGACCTACGCAATACCAAGAGGAGACTACTCAACATTGTGTCATAACCGACATGGGAAAAGGATCCGAAGAAGAATAGATATATGCATATGTGTGAAAGAACCACATCTTGCACACCTAGAACAAAGAAAACATTGTAATCAAGTTTGCTGTGATAAAAAATAAAAATTAAGTTAAAAATACCAACAAGAAGTAATGAGACATAAACTTAAAGGGCTTTTTCCTCGCACATTCCATTCTAATTTACAACCTAGAACACCACTTCCAGTAAGGCTCTGTTGCCCTAGTAACCAGATTTGGTAAAGGAGAAATGCTGCCGCCTTGTGGCCGATTCCCACAAGAGCAGCTTTTAACCCACAGCTAATGGTCACTTACCATTCACAAGGACTCAGGGCTGTAAAGGACACCTGCCCTAAAAAAGTGTGCTGAGGTAGGGAATGGATAAAAAAAAAATTCAAAACACGCAGGATTTTCAAGATAGTATAAAGAGGTAAGTTTTACTCACTCTCTTTTTAAAGAAAGGAAAATGGATAAAAGTTCCACCTCAGGAAGTATTAGACTCATGCAATGTAATCTACAAAATGTTTTCAACTCACACCAGTCGACTGACCATTGGCAAAAAGTCTACAAACAATAAATGCTGAAGAGGTTTTAGAGAACTGTGTATCCTCTAGCTGCTGGTGAGATGTAAAAGGGTTAAACGCTAATAATGAGAACAGAAAGGAGCTGCGTTGAAAAGGAAAAACTGAGGTACCATTCAATCCAGCAGGCGCACCAATGGGCCTCTCACCTGAGAAGACCAGAATGAAGAAGACCCGGGTTGCAAAAGCTGCACTGCAGCCTTATTCACAATAGACAAGACAGTGAAGCAACCAAAATGTCCATCAACAGATGAAAGGATAAAGAAGAAGTGGTGGTCCATGTAGACAATGAATACTAGGCATGGAAAACAGTGAAACACTGCTCTTTGAGGCACCATAGATGATCTTGGAGATAATCACAGAACATGAGGTAAGTCGGAAAGCAAAAGTCCTATATCCTATGATATCACTTATAGGCGTTATCTAATAACGGACACAAATGAACATATTTCCACAAAGAAAGTCAATCACAGACTTATTTAAAAAAAAAACAACTATGCTTATCTAAAAGGAAAGGTGGGGGGGATGGATAAATGAAGATTAGCGTTACCATATGTATACAAATACATATTATATACATATATCAAAAAGACCGACCCTATAGCAAGGAAGGTTTACGGAACACTCTGTAATAATTTACAGGGGAAGAGGATCTCTACATAAATAGGTATATAGAATATGTAGATGAACCAGAGTGTGTACACCTTGGACAAGCAACATTCTAACCATTACCCCAAATGAAAAAATTAAAACAACGAACTAGGAGTAATGAGACATAAACTTATGGGGGGTTTTCCTGGCACATTCCATCCAAATTTACAACCTAGGCAAACGACTTCCAGAATGGCTCTGCTACCCTAGTACCCAGATTTGGGAATGGAGAAATGCTGCATCCTTGTGGCCGTTTTCCACAACAGCAGCTTTAAACCCACTGCCAAAGGTCACTAAATATTCACCAATGGCAGTTCTGTAAATGGCACCTGCCCTCCAAAAAATACTGAGGTCGAAAATCGACCAAAAAATTCTAGAGTGCAACCTTCCAAAAAGAAAATTTGAAGAGGTATATTATACTCACACTTTTTTTCTTTTTTCTTTTAACAGAAAAGAAAAAGGCGTGGACAAATGATGAATTGTAGGAATTTTGACAGGCATGTAAACCCAAATTACAAAAACCTATCAGCTCACACCAGTCAGAATGGCCATCAACAAAAATCCTGCAAACAATATATGCTGACGTGATTGTGGAGAAATGCATCCCCTCGATTCTAAGGGGGACGTGGTAAGAGTCACTAATGAAAGGACAATTGAGGTGCCTTGAAAAGGTAAACGTTGAGCTACCATAGCAGTCAATCAATCATACCCACTGCTGGGTCTATCACCTGAGAAAATGAAAATCAATAATCACAGGCTGGCAGTCCTGCACTCCAGCAATATTTACCATAGGCAACACTTGGAAGCAACGGACATGTCCATCAACAGAGGAATGCACCAAGAAGAAGTGGTCCATGTACACAATGGAATATTAGCCATGGAAAACCTTGAAGCACTGCTCTTTGAGGCACCATAGATGAGCCTGGAGATAATCACAAAACATGAAGTAGGTCGGAAAGCCAAAGACCTATAGCCTATATTATCACTTATGGCATTATCTAATAACTGACACAGATGAACATATTTCCAAAGAGAAAGACACTCACAGGCTTAGAAAACAAACTATGCTCATCTAAAAGGAAAGGAGGGGGGAAATTGAGAAATGAAGTTTAGTGTTACTATACATGTACAAATACATATTATATCCATGTATCAAAAAGACCGAACATATAGCAAGGGAGGTCGACGGAACACTGTAATATTTTACATGGGAAGAGGATCTGTACATTCATAGACATACATAATGTACAAATGAACCAGATTGTGTACACCTAGGACAGACAATGTTCTAAACTTTACACAGATTAAAAAAAAATTTAAAAACCAAGAAGAAGTAATGAGACGTAAACTTATGGGGATTTCTCCTGGCAAATTCCATTCTAATTTACAACCTAGGACAATGACTTCCAGAAAGGCTCTGCTGCCCTAGTACCCAGATTGGGGAATGGAGAAATGCTACCTCCTTGAGGCCGTTTCCCACAACAGCAGCTTTGAACCCACTGCAAAAGGTCACTAAATTTTCACCAACTTGCAGTTCTGTAAATGGCACCCGCCCTCCAGAAAATTTCTGCGGTCAAAAATCGACCAAAAATTTCAAAAGAGGGCAACCTTCGAAGAAGACAATTTCAATAGCTATATTGTACTCACGGTTTTTTCTTTTAAGAGAAAAGACAAAGGCGTAGGAATATGATGAATTTTAAAAATTTTAATGACATGCATACCCATATTACAAAACCTATCAGCTCAGAGCAGTCAGAATGGCCATTAGGAAAAATGCTGCAAAAAATAAATGGTGAAGGGAGTGTGGAGAAATGCGTACCCTCGGTTGTAAGGGGGGGGCATGTAAAGAGCCACTAATGAAAACACAATGTAGGCGCTTTGAACAGGGAAACATTGAGCTACCAGTCAATCAATCACAACCACTGCTTGGCCTATCACCTGAGAAAATGAGAATCAAAAAGTCACAGGCTGGCAAACCTGTACGCCAGCAAGATTTACCATAGCCAGCACTTGGAAGCAATGAAAATGTCCATCAACCGAGGAATGCACCAAGAAGAAGTGGTCCACGTACACAATGGAATATTACTCTAATAATAAATATAAATTAAATTTAAAAACAAACAAAAGCAAGGAGACATCAACATTTGTGGGTTTATCCGGGCACATTGCACTCTAGTTTATAACCGAAGAACACCACTGGCCGGTAGGTCTGTTTCCCTGGTACCAGCATGGGGAACGTAGAAAGGCTGCCGCTCTCTGGCCGTTACCTGCAAAAGCAGGTTTAAAGCCTGAGCTAATGGTCACTTCATATGAACAAGTACTGCAGGGCTGTAAATGAAACCTGCCCTCAAAATATCTTGAGGGAGATAATGGCCAAAATATTTCAAATGGTGACACATACTTTAAGAAAACACTTTGAAGAAATAAGCTCTAATCACAGCTGGAAAAATAAAAAGGACATGTCTAAAAGCTCAATTTCAACGCATTATGAGACACATGCAAATTCAACCACAAAGAGGTATCAGCTCACACCACTCAGAATAACCATCAGCAAAAACTACAAAGAATAAATGCTGAAGGTGCTGGGAAGAAATGCATACCCTCAACTTTATGTGGGACGTAACCTGGAAAGAGCCACTAAAGAGAACAGAATAGAGGTGCCTTTAAAATGTAAACATTGAGCTACCATAGGATCCAGCAGACCTATTCCTGGACCTATAAACTAAGAAGACAGAATTGGAAGGACACAGGTACGCAAATCTGCATTGCATAGTATTCCCATAGCCAAGATATGGAAGTAACCAGAAAGTCCACCGACAGATGGGCGGACAAAGAAGGACTGCTACATGTACAGATGGAATATGAGCTTGTGAAAAAATGAAACAATGCCATTTGCAGCACCATAGATTATTCTAGAAGTAATCACGCAACTTGGAGTAAGTGAGAAAGCGAAAGACCCATATCCTATCATATCACATATAGGTGTTACCTAAAAAATGATACAAACAAAGATATTTCCACAGAGAAACACTATCATAGCTTCATTAAAAAAACTTATGGTTCACCAAATGGAAAGGTGTGAGATTGGATACATTACCATATTGAGGTTAACAGAGAGATACAAACACATGTGAAATATATAATCACCAAAGACCTACGCAATACCAAGAGGAGACTACTCAACATTGTGTCATAACCGACATGGGAAAAGGATCCGAAGAAGAATAGATATATGCATATGTGTGAAAGAACCACATCTTGCACACCTAGAACAAAGAAAACATTGTAATCAAGTTTGCTGTGATAAAAAATAAAAATTAAGTTAAAAATACCAACAAGAAGTAATGAGACATAAACTTAAAGGGCTTTTTCCTCGCACATTCCATTCTAATTTACAACCTAGAACACCACTTCCAGTAAGGCTCTGTTGCCCTAGTAACCAGATTTGGTAAAGGAGAAATGCTGCCGCCTTGTGGCCGATTCCCGCAAGAGCAGCTTTTAACCCACAGCTAATGGTCACTTACCATTCACAAGGACTCAGGGCTGTAAAGGACACCTGCCCTAAAAAAGTGTGCTGAGGTAGGGAATGGATAAAAAAAAATTCAAAACACGCAGGATTTTCAAGATAGTATAAAGAGGTAAGTTTTACTCACTCTCTTTTTAAAGAAAGGAAAATGGATAAAAGTCCCACCTCAGGAAGTATTAGACTCATGCAATCTAATCTACAAAAAGTTTTCAACTCACACCAGTCGACTGACCATTGGCAAAAAGTCTACAAACAATAAATGCTGAAGAGGTTTTAGAGAACTGTGTATCCTCTAGCTGCTGGTGAGATGTAAAAGGGTTAAACGCTAATAATGAGAACAGAAAGGAGCTGCGTTGAAAAGGAAAAACTGAGGTACCATTCAATCCAGCAGGCGCACCAATGGGCCTCTCACCTGAGAAGACCAGAATGAAGAAGACCCGGGTTGCAAAAGCTGCACTGCAGCCTTATTCACAATAGACAAGACAGTGAAGCAACCAAAATGTCCATCAACAGATGAAAGGATAAAGAAGAAGTGGTGGTCCATGTAGACAATGAATACTAGGCATGGAAAACAGTGAAACACTGCTCTTTGAGGCACCATAGATGATCTTGGAGATAATCACAGAACATGAGGTAAGTCGGAAAGCAAAAGTCCTATATCCTATGATATCACTTATAGGCGTTATCTAATAACGGACACAAATGAACATATTTCCACAAAGAAAGTCAATCACAGACTTATTTAAAAAAAAAACAACTATGCTTATCTAAAAGGAAAGGTGGGGGGGATGGATAAATGAAGATTAGCGTTACCATATGTATACAAATACATATTATATACATATATCAAAAAGACCGACCCTATAGCAAGGAAGGTTTACGGAACACTCTGTAATAATTTACAGGGGAAGAGGATCTCTACATAAATAGGTATATAGAATATGTAGATGGACCAGAGTGTGTACACCTTGGACAAGCAACATTCTAACCATTACCCCAAATGAAAAAATTAAAACAACGAACTAGGAGTAATGAGACATAAACTTATGGGGGGTTTTCCTGGCACATTCCATCCAAATTTACAACCTAGGCAAACGACTTCCAGAACGGCTCTGCTGCCCTAGTACCCAGATTTGGCAATGGAGAAATGCTGCATCCTTGTGGTCGTTTCCCACAACAGCAGCTTTAAACCCACTGCCAAAGGTCACTAAATATTCACCAATGGCAGTTCTGTAAATGGCACCTGCCCTCCAAAAAATACTGAGGTCGAAAATCGACCAAAAATTTCTAGAGTGCAACCTTCCAAAAAGAAAATTTGAAGAGGTATATTATACTCACAGTTTTTTTCTTTTTTCTTTTAACAGAAAAGAAAAAGGCGTGGACAAATGATGAATTGTAGGAATTTTGACAGGCATGTAAACCCAAATTACAAAAACCTATCAGCTCACACCAGTCAGAATGGCCATCAACAAAAATCCTGCAAACAATATATGCTGACGTGATTGTGGAGAAATGCGTCCCCTCGATTCTAAGGGGGACGTGGTAAGAGTCACTAATGAAAGGACAATTGAGGTGCCTTGAAAAGGTAAACGTTGAGCTACCATAGCAGTCAATCAATCATACCCACTGCTGGGTCTATCACCTGAGAAAATGAAAATCAATAATCACAGGCTGGCAATCCTGCACTCCAGCAATATTTACCATAGGCAACACTTGGAAGCAACGGACATGTCCATCAACAGAGGAATGCACCAAGAAGAAGTGGTCCATCTACACAATGGAATATTAGCCATGGAAAACCTTGAAGCACTGCTCTTTGAGGCACCATAGATGAGCCTGGAGATAATCACAAAACATGAAGTAGGTCGGAAAGCCAAAGACCTATAGCCTATATTATCACTTATGGCATTATCTAATAACTGACACAGATGAACATATTTCCAAAGAGAAAGACACTCACAGGCTTAGAAAACAAACTATGCTCATCTAAAAGGAAAGGAGGGGGGAAATTGAGAAATGAAGATTAGTGTTACTATACATATACAAATACATATTATATCCATGTATCAAAAAGACCGAACATATAGCAAGGGAGGTCGACGGAACAATGTAATATTTTACATGGGAAGAGGATCTGTACATTCATAGACATGCATAATGTACAAATGAACCAGATTGTGTACACCTAGGACAGACAATGTTCTAAATTTACCCAGATTAAAAAAAAAAATTTAAAAACCAAGAAGAAGTAATGAGATATAAACTTATGGGGATTTCTCCTGGCAAATTCCATTCTAATTTACAACCTAGGACAATGACTTCCAGAAAGGCTCTGCTGCCCTAGTACCCAGATTGGGGAATGGAGAAATGCTACCTCCTTGAGGCCGTTTCCCACACCAGCAGCTTTGAACCCACTGCAAAAGGTCACTAAATTTTCACCAACTTGCAGTTCTGTAAATGGCACCCGCCCTCCAGAAAATTTCTGCGGTCAAAAATCGACCCAAAAATTCAAAAGAGGGCAACCTTCGAAGAAGACAATTTCAAGAGCTATATTGTACTCACGGTTTTTTCTTTTAAGAGAAAAGACAAAGGCGTAGGAATATGATGAATTTTAAAAATTTTAATGACATGCATACCCATATTACAAAACCTATCAGCTCAGAGCAGTCAGAATGGCCAGTAGGAAAAATGCTGCAAAAAATAAATGGTGAAGGGAGTGTGGAGAAATGCGTACCCTCGGTTGTAAGGGGGGGGCATGTAAAGAGCCACTAATGAAAACACAATGTAGGCGCTTTGAACAGGGAAACATTGAGCTACCAGTCAATCAATCACAACCACTGCTTGGCCTATCACCTGAGAAAATGAGAATCAAAAAGTCACAGGCTGGCAAACCTGTACGCCAGCAAGATTTACCATAGTCAGTACTTGGAAGCAATGAAAATGTCCATCAACCGAGGAATGCACCAAGAAGAAGTGGTCCACGCACACAATGGAATATTACTCTAATAATAAATATAAATTAAATTTAAAAACAAACAAAAGCAAGGAGACATCAACATTTGTGGGTTTATCCGGGCACATTGCACTCTAGTTTATAACCGAAGAACACCACTGGCCGGTAGGTCTGTTTCCCTGGTACCAGCATGGGGAACGTAGAAAGGCTGCCGCTCTCTGGCCGTTACCTGCAAAAGCAGGTTTAAAGCCTGAGCTAATGGTCACTTCATATGAACAAGTACTGCAGGGCTCTAAATGAAACCTGCCCTCAAAATATCTTGAGGGAGATAATGGCCAAAATATTTCAAATGGTGACACATACTTTAAGAAAACACTTTGAAGAAATAAGCTCTAATCACAGCTGGAAAAATAAAAAGGACATGTCTAAAAGCTCAATTTCAACGCATTATGAGACACATGCAAATTCAACCACAAAGAGGTATCAGCTCACACCACTCAGAATAACCATCAGCAAAAACTACAAAGAATAAATGCTGAAGGTGCTGGGAAGAAATGCATACCCTCAACTTTATGTGGGACGTAACCTGGAAAGAGCCACTAAAGAGAACAGAATAGAGGTGCCTTTAAAATGTAAACATTGAGCTACCATAGGATCCAGCAGACCTATTCCTGGACCTATAAACTAAGAAGACAGAATTGGAAGGACACAGGTACGCAAATCTGCATTGCATAGTATTCCCATAGCCAAGATATGGAAGTAACCAGAAAGTCCACCGACAGATGGGCGGACAAAGAAGGACTGCTACATGTACAGATGGAATATGAGCTTGTGAAAAAATGAAACAATGCCATTTGCAGCACCATAGATTATTCTAGAAGTAATCACGCAACTTGGAGTAAGTGAGAAAGCGAAAGACCCATATTCTATCATATCACATATAGGTGTTACCTAAAAAATGATACAAACAAAGATATTTCCACAGAGAAACACTATCATAGCTTCATTAAAAAAACTTATGGTTCACCAAATGGAAAGGTGTGAGATTGGATACATTACCATATTGAGGTTAACAGAGAGATACAAACACATGTGAAATATATAATCACCAAAGACCTACGCAATACCAAGAGGAGACTACTCAACATTGTGTCATAACCGACATGGGAAAAGGATCCGAAGAAGAATAGATATATGCATATGTGTGAAAGAACCACATCTTGCACACCTAGAACAAAGAAAACATTGTAATCAAGTTTGCTGTGATAAAAAATAAAAATTAAGTTAAAAATACCAACAAGAAGTAATGAGACATAAACTTAAAGGGCTTTTTCCTCGCACATTCCATTCTAATTTACAACCTAGAACACCACTTCCAGTAAGGCTCTGTTGCCCTAGTAACCAGATTTGGTAAAGGAGAAATGCTGCCGCCTTGTGGCCGATTCCCGCAAGAGCAGCTTTTAACCCACAGCTAATGGTCACTTACCATTCACAAGGACTCAGGGCTGTAAAGGACACCTGCCCTAAAAAAGTGTGCTGAGGTAGGGAATGGATAAAAAAAAATTCAAAACACGCAGGATTTTCAAGATAGTATAAAGAGGTAAGTTTTACTCACTCTCTTTTTAAAGAAAGGAAAATGGATAAAAGTCCCACCTCAGGAAGTATTAGACTCATGCAATCTAATCTACAAAAAGTTTTCAACTCACACCAGTCGACTGACCATTGGCAAAAAGTCTACAAACAATAAATGCTGAAGAGGTTTTAGAGAACTGTGTATCCTCTAGCTGCTGGTGAGATGTAAAAGGGTTAAACGCTAATAATGAGAACAGAAAGGAGCTGCGTTGAAAAGGAAAAACTGAGGTACCATTCAATCCAGCAGGCGCACCAATGGGCCTCTCACCTGAGAAGACCAGAATGAAGAAGACCCGGGTTGCAAAAGCTGCACTGCAGCCTTATTCACAATAGACAAGACAGTGAAGCAACCAAAATGTCCATCAACAGATGAAAGGATAAAGAAGAAGTGGTGGTCCATGTAGACAATGAATACTAGGCATGGAAAACAGTGAAACACTGCTCTTTGAGGCACCATAGATGATCTTGGAGATAATCACAGAACATGAGGTAAGTCGGAAAGCAAAAGTCCTATATCCTATGATATCACTTATAGGCGTTATCTAATAACGGACACAAATGAACATATTTCCACAAAGAAAGTCAATCACAGACTTATTTAAAAAAAAAAACAACTATGCTTATCTAAAAGGAAAGGTGGGGGGGATGGATAAATGAAGATTAGCGTTACCATATGTATACAAATACATATTATATACATATATCAAAAAGACCGACCCTATAGCAAGGAAGGTTTACGGAACACTCTGTAATAATTTACAGGGGAAGAGGATCTCTACATAAATAGGTATATAGAATATGTAGATGGACCAGAGTGTGTACACCTTGGACAAGCAACATTCTAACCATTACCCCAAATGAAAAAATTAAAACAACGAACTAGGAGTAATGAGACATAAACTTATGGGGGGTTTTCCTGGCACATTCCATCCAAATTTACAACCTAGGCAAACGACTTCCAGAACGGCTCTGCTGCCCTAGTACCCAGGTTTGGCAATGGAGAAATGCTGCATCCTTGTGGTCGTTTCCCACAACAGCAGCTTTAAACCCACTGCCAAAGGTCACTAAATATTCACCAATGGCAGTTCTGTAAATGGCACCTGCCCTCCAAAAAATACTGAGGTCGAAAATCGACCAAAAAATTCTAGAGTGCAACCTTCCAAAAAGAAAATTTGAAGAGGTATATTATACTCACACTTTTTTTCTTTTTTCTTTTAACAGAAAAGAAAAAGGCGTGGACAAATGATGAATTGTAGGAATTTTGACAGGCATGTAAACCCAAATTACAAAAACCTATCAGCTCACACCAGTCAGAATGGCCATCAACAAAAATCCTGCAAACAATATATGCTGACGTGATTGTGGAGAAATGCGGCCCCTCGATTCTAAGGGGGACGTGGTAAGAGTCACTAATGAAAGGACAATTGAGGTGCCTTGAAAAGGTAAACGTTGAGCTACCATAGCAGTCAATCAATCATACCCACTGCTGGGTCTATCACCTGAGAAAATGAAAATCAATAATCACAGGCTGGCAATCCTGCACTCCAGCAATATTTACCATAGGCAACACTTGGAAGCAACGGACATGTCCATCAACAGAGGAATGCACCAAGAAGAAGTGGTCCATCTACACAATGGAATATTAGCCATGGAAAACCTTGAAGCACTGCTCTTTGAGGCACCATAGATGAGCCTGGAGATAATCACAAAACATGAAGTAGGTCGGAAAGCCAAAGACCTATAGCCTATATTATCACTTATGGCATTATCTAATAACTGACACAGATGAACATATTTCCAAAGAGAAAGACACTCACAGGCTTAGAAAACAAACTATGCTCATCTAAAAGGAAAGGAGGGGGGAAATTGAGAAATGAAGATTAGTGTTACTATACATATACAAATACATATTATATCCATGTATCAAAAAGACCGAACATATAGCAAGGGAGGTCGACGGAACACTGTAATATTTTACATGGGAAGAGGATCTGTACATTCATAGACATGCATAATGTACAAATGAACCAGATTGTGTACACCTAGGACAGACAATGTTCTAAATTTACCCAGATTAAAAAAAAAATTTAAAAACCAAGAAGAAGTAATGAGATATAAACTTATGGGGATTTCTCCTGGCAAATTCCATTCTAATTTACAACCTAGGACAATGACTTCCAGAAAGGCTCTGCTGCCCTAGTACCCAGATTGGGGAATGGAGAAATGCTACCTCCTTGAGGCCGTTTCCCACACCAGCAGCTTTGAACCCACTGCAAAAGGTCACTAAATTTTCACCAACTTGCAGTTCTGTAAATGGCACCCGCCCTCCAGAAAATTTCTGCGGTCAAAAATCGACCCAAAAATTCAAAAGAGGGCAACCTTCGAAGAAGACAATTTCAAGAGCTATATTGTACTCACGGTTTTTTCTTTTAAGAGAAAAGACAAAGGCGTAGGAATATGATGAATTTGAAAAATTTTAATGACATGCATACCCATATTACAAAACCTATCAGCTCAGAGCAGTCAGAATGGCCAGTAGGAAAAATGCTGCAAAAAATAAATGGTGAAGGGAGTGTGGAGAAATGCGTACCCTCGGTTGTAAGGGGGGGGCATGTAAAGAGCCACTAATGAAAACACAATGTAGGCGCTTTGAACAGGGAAACATTGAGCTACCAGTCAATCAATCACAACCACTGCTTGGCCTATCACCTGAGAAAATGAGAATCAAAAAGTCACAGGCTGGCAAACCTGTACGCCAGCAAGATTTACCATAGTCAGTACTTGGAAGCAATGAAAATGTCCATCAACCGAGGAATGCACCAAGAAGAAGTGGTCCACGCACACAATGGAATATTACTCTAATAATAAATATAAATTAAATTTAAAAACAAACAAAAGCAAGGAGACATCAACATTTGTGGGTTTATCCGGGCACATTGCACTCTAGTTTATAACCGAAGAACACCACTGGCCGGTAGGTCTGTTTCCCTGGTACCAGCATGGGGAACGTAGAAAGGCTGCCGCTCTCTGGCCGTTACCTGCAAAAGCAGGTTTAAAGCCTGAGCTAATGGTCACTTCATATGAACAAGTACTGCAGGGCTGTAAATGAAACCTGCCCTCAAAATATCTTGAGGGAGATAATGGCCAAAATATTTCAAATGGTGACACATACTTTAAGAAAACACTTTGAAGAAATAAGCTCTAATCACAGCTGGAAAAATAAAAAGGACATGTCTAAAAGCTCAATTTCAACGCATTATGAGACACATGCAAATTCAACCACAAAGAGGTATCAGCTCACACCACTCAGAATAACCATCAGCAAAAACTACAAAGAATAAATGCTGAAGGTGCTGGGAAGAAATGCATACCCTCAACTTTATGTGGGACGTAACCTGGAAAGAGCCACTAAAGAGAACAGAATAGAGGTGCCTTTAAAATGTAAACATTGAGCTACCATAGGATCCAGCAGACCTATTCCTGGACCTATAAACTAAGAAGACAGAATTGGAAGGACACAGGTACGCAAATCTGCATTGCATAGTATTCCCATAGCCAAGATATGGAAGTAACCAGAAAGTCCACCGACAGATGGGCGGACAAAGAAGGACTGCTACATGTACAGATGGAATATGAGCTTGTGAAAAAATGAAACAATGCCATTTGCAGCACCATAGATGAGTCTAGAAGTAATCACGCCACTTGGAGTAAGTGAGAAAGCGAAAGACCCATATCCTATCATATCACATATAGGTGTTACCTAAAAAATGATACAAACAAAGATATTTCCACAGAGAAACACTATCATAGCTTCATTAAAAAAACTTATGGTTCACCAAATGGAAAGGTGTGAGATTGGATACATTACCATATTGAGGTTAACAGAGAGATACAAACACATGTGAAATATATAATCACCAAAGACCTACGCAATACCAAGAGGAGACTACTCAACATTGTGTCATAACCGACATGGGAAAAGGATCCGAAGAAGAATAGATATATGCATATGTGTGAAAGAACCACATCTTGCACACCTAGAACAAAGAAAACATTGTAATCAAGTTTGCTGTGATAAAAAATAAAAATTAAGTTAAAAATACCAACAAGAAGTAATGAGACATAAACTTAAAGGGCTTTTTCCTCGCACATTCCATTCTAATTTACAACCTAGAACACCACTTCCAGTAAGGCTCTGTTGCCCTAGTAACCAGATTTGGTAAAGGAGAAATGCTGCCGCCTTGTGGCCGATTCCCGCAAGAGCAGCTTTTAACCCACAGCTAATGGTCACTTACCATTCACAAGGACTCAGGGCTGTAAAGGACACCTGCCCTAAAAAAGTGTGCTGAGGTAGGGAATGGATAAAAAAAAATTCAAAACACGCAGGATTTTCAAGATAGTATAAAGAGGTAAGTTTTACTCACTCTCTTTTTAAAGAAAGGAAAATGGATAAAAGTCCCACCTCAGGAAGTATTAGACTCATGCAATCTAATCTACAAAAAGTTTTCAACTCACACCAGTCGACTGACCATTGGCAAAAAGTCTACAAACAATAAATGCTGAAGAGGTTTTAGAGAACTGTGTATCCTCTAGCTGCTGGTGAGATGTAAAAGGGTTAAACGCTAATAATGAGAACAGAAAGGAGCTGCGTTGAAAAGGAAAAACTGAGGTACCATTCAATCCAGCAGGCGCACCAATGGGCCTCTCACCTGAGAAGACCAGAATGAAGAAGACCCGGGTTGCAAAAGCTGCACTGCAGCCTTATTCACAATAGACAAGACAGTGAAGCAACCAAAATGTCCATCAACAGATGAAAGGATAAAGAAGAAGTGGTGGTCCATGTAGACAATGAATACTAGGCATGGAAAACAGTGAAACACTGCTCTTTGAGGCACCATAGATGATCTTGGAGATAATCACAGAACATGAGGTAAGTCGGAAAGCAAAAGTCCTATATCCTATGATATCACTTATAGGCGTTATCTAATAACGGACACAAATGAACATATTTCCACAAAGAAAGTCAATCACAGACTTATTTAAAAAAAAAACAACTATGCTTATCTAAAAGGAAAGGTGGGGGGGATGGATAAATGAAGATTAGCGTTACCATATGTATACAAATACATATTATATACATATATCAAAAAGACCGACCCTATAGCAAGGAAGGTTTACGGAACACTCTGTAATAATTTACAGGGGAAGAGGATCTCTACATAAATAGGTATATAGAATATGTAGATGGACCAGAGTGTGTACACCTTGGACAAGCAACATTCTAACCATTACCCCAAATGAAAAAATTAAAACAACGAACTAGGAGTAATGAGACATAAACTTATGGGGGGTTTTCCTGGCACATTCCATCCAAATTTACAACCTAGGCAAACGACTTCCAGAACGGCTCTGCTGCCCTAGTACCCAGGTTTGGCAATGGAGAAATGCTGCATCCTTGTGGTCGTTTCCCACAACAGCAGCTTTAAACCCACTGCCAAAGGTCACTAAATATTCACCAATGGCAGTTCTGTAAATGGCACCTGCCCTCCAAAAAATACTGAGGTCGAAAATCGACCAAAAAATTCTAGAGTGCAACCTTCCAAAAAGAAAATTTGAAGAGGTATATTATACTCACACTTTTTTTCTTTTTTCTTTTAACAGAAAAGAAAAAGGCGTGGACAAATGATGAATTGTAGGAATTTTGACAGGCATGTAAACCCAAATTACAAAAACCTATCAGCTCACACCAGTCAGAATGGCCATCAACAAAAATCCTGCAAACAATATATGCTGACGTGATTGTGGAGAAATGCGTCCCCTCGATTCTAAGGGGGACGTGGTAAGAGTCACTAATGAAAGGACAATTGAGGTGCCTTGAAAAGGTAAACGTTGAGCTACCATAGCAGTCAATCAATCATACCCACTGCTGGGTCTATCACCTGAGAAAATGAAAATCAATAATCACAGGCTGGCAATCCGGCACTCCAGCAATATTTACCATAGGCAACACTTGGAAGCAACGGACATGTCCATCAACAGAGGAATGCACCAAGAAGAAGTGGTCCATGTACACAATGGAATATTAGCCATGGAAAACCTTGAAGCACTGCTCTTTGAGGCACCATAGATGAGCCTGGAGATAATCACAAAACATGAAGTAGGTCGGAAAGCCAAAGACCTATAGCCTATATTATCACTTATGGCATTATCTAATAACTGACACAGATGAACATATTTCCAAAGAGAAAGACACTCACAGGCTTAGAAAACAAACTATGCTCATCTAAAAGGAAAGGAGGGGGGAAATTGAGAAATGAAGATTAGTGTTACTATACATATACAAATACATATTATATCCATGTATCAAAAAGACCGAACATATAGCAAGGGAGGTCGACGGAACACTGTAATATTTTACATGGGAAGAGGATCTGTACATTCATAGACATGCATAATGTACAAATGAACCAGATTGTGTACACCTAGGACAGACAATGTTCTAAATTTACCCAGATTAAAAAAAAAAATTTAAAAACCAAGAAGAAGTAATGAGATATAAACTTATGGGGATTTCTCCTGGCAAATTCCATTCTAATTTACAACCTAGGACAATGACTTCCAGAAAGGCTCTGCTGCCCTAGTACCCAGATTGGGGAATGGAGAAATGCTACCTCCTTGAGGCCGTTTCCCACAACAGCAGCTTTGAACCCACTGCAAAAGGTCACTAAATTTTCACCAACTTGCAGTTCTGTAAATCGCACCCGCCCTCCAGAAAATTTCTGCGGTCAAAAATCGACCCAAAAATTCAAAAGAGGGCAACCTTCGAAGAAGACAATTTCAAGAGCTATATTGTACTCACGGTTTTTTCTTTTAAGAGAAAAGACAAAGGCGTAGGAATATGATGAATTTGAAAAATTTTAATGACATGCATACCCATATTACAAAACCTATCAGCTCAGAGCAGTCAGAATGGCCAGTAGGAAAAATGCTGCAAAAAATAAATGGTGAAGGGAGTGTGGAGAAATGCGTACCCTCGGTTGTAAGGGGGGGGCATGTAAAGAGCCACTAATGAAAACACAATGTAGGCGCTTTGAACAGGGAAACATTGAGCTACCAGTCAATCAATCACAACCACTGCTTGGCCTATCACCTGAGAAAATGAGAATCAAAAAGTCACAGGCTGGCAAACCTGTACGCCAGCAAGATTTACCATAGTCAGTACTTGGAAGTAATGAAAATGTCCATCAACCGAGGAATGCACCAAGAAGAAGTGGTCCACGTACACAATGGAATATTACTCTAATAATAAATATAAATTAAATTTAAAAACAAACAAAAGCAAGGAGACATCAACATTTGTGGGTTTATCCGGGCACATTGCACTCTAGTTTATAACCGAAGAACACCACTGGCCGGTAGGTCTGTTTCCCTGGTACCAGCATGGGGAACGTAGAAAGGCTGCCGCTCTCTGGCCGTTACCTGCAAAAGCAGGTTTAAAGCCTGAGCTAATGGTCACTTCATATGAACAAGTACTGCAGGGCTGTAAATGAAACCTGCCCTCAAAATATCTTGAGGGAGATAATGGCCAAAATATTTCAAATGGTGACACATACTTTAAGAAAACACTTTGAAGAAATAAGCTCTAATCACAGCTGGAAAAATAAAAAGGACATGTCTAAAAGCTCAATTTCAACGCATTATGAGACACATGCAAATTCAACCACAAAGAGGTATCAGCTCACACCACTCAGAATAACCATCAGCAAAAACTACAAAGAATAAATGCTGAAGGTGCTGGGAAGAAATGCATACCCTCAACTTTATGTGGGACGTAACCTGGAAAGAGCCACTAAAGAGAACAGAATAGAGGTGCCTTTAAAATGTAAACATTCAGCTACCATAGGATCCAGCAGACCTATTCCTGCACCTATAAACTAAGAAGACAGAATTGGAAGGACACAGGTACGCAAATCTGCATTGCATAGTATTCCCATAGCCAAGATATGGAAGTAACCAGAAAGTCCACCGACAGATGGGCGGACAAAGAAGGACTGCTACATGTACAGATGGAATATGAGCTTGTGAAAAAATGAAACAATGCCATTTGCAGCACCATAGATGAGTCTAGAAGTAATCACGCAACTTGGAGTAAGTGAGAAAGCGAAAGACCCATATCCTATCATATCACATATAGGTGTTACCTAAAAAATGATACAAACAAAGATATTTCAACAGAGAAACACTATCATAGCTTCATTAAAAAAACTTATGGTTCACCAAATGGAAAGGTGTGAGATTGGATACATTACCATATTGAGGTTAACAGAGAGATACAAAGACATGTGAAATATATAATCACCAAAGACCTACGCAATACCAAGAGGAGACTACTCAACATTGTGTCATAACCGACATGGGAAAAGGATCCGAAGAAGAATAGATATATGCATATGTGTGAAAGAACCACATCTTGCACACCTAGAACAAAGAAAACATTGTAATCAAGTTTGCTGTGATGAAAAATAAAAATTAATTTAAAAATACCAACAAGAAGTAATGAGACATAAACTTAAAGGGCTTTTTCCTCGCACATTCCATTCTAATTTACAACCTAAAACACCACTTCCAGTAAGGCTCTGTTGCCCTAGTAACCAGATTTGGTAAAGGAGAAATGCTGCCGCCTTGTGGCCGATTCCCACAAGAGCAGCTTTTAACCCACAGCTAATGGTCACTTACCATTCACAAGGACTCAGGGCTGTAAAGGACACCTGCCCTAAAAAAGTGTGCTGAGGTAGGGAATGGATAAAAAAAAAATTCAAAACACGCAGGATTTTCAAGATAGTATAAAGAGGTAAGTTTTACTCACTCTCTTTTTAAAGAAAGGAAAATGGATAAAAGTTCCACCTCAGGAAGTATTAGACTCATGCAATCTAATCTACAAAAAGTTTTCAACTCACACCAGTCGACTGACCATTGGCAAAAAGTCTACAAACAATAAATGCTGAAGAGGTTTTAGAGAACTGTGTATCCTCTAGCTGCTGGTGAGATGTAAAAGGGTTAAACGCTAATAATGAGAACAGAAAGGAGCTGCGTTGAAAAGGAAAAACTGAGGTACCATTCAATCCAGCAGGCGCACCAATGGGCCTCTCACCTGAGAAGACCAGAATGAAGAAGACCCGGGTTGCAAAAGCTGCACAGCAGCCTTATTCGCAATAGACAAGACAGTGAAGCAACCAAAATGTCCATCAACAGATGAAAGGATAAAGAAGAAGTGGTGGTCCATGTAGACAATGAATACTAGGCATGGAAAACAGTGAAACACTGCTCTTTGAGGCACCATAGATGATCTTGGAGATAATCACAGAACATGAGGTAAGTCGGAAAGCAAAAGTCCTATATCCTATGATATCACTTATAGGCGTTATCTAATAACGGACACAAATGAACATATTTCCACAAAGAAAGTCAATCACAGACTTATTTAAAAAAAAAATATGCTTATCTAAAAGGAAAGGTGGGGGGGATGGATAAATGAAGATTAGCGTTACCATATGTATACAAATACATATTATATACATATATCAAAAAGACCGACCCTATAGCAAGGAAGGTTTACGGAACACTCTGTAATAATTTACAGGGGAAGAGGATCTCTACATAAATAGGTATATAGAATATGTAGATGAACCAGAGTGTGTACACCTTGGACAAGCAACATTCTAACCATTACCCCAAATGAAAAAATTAAAACAACGAACTAGGAGTAATGAGACATAAACTTATGGGGGGTTTTCCTGGCACATTCCATCCAAATTTACAACCTAGGCAAACGACTTCCAGAACGGCTCTGCTGCCCTAGTACCCAGATTTGGCAATGGAGAAATGCTGCATCCTTGTGGTCGTTTCCCACAACAGCAGCTTTAAACCCACTGCCAAAGGTCACTAAATATTCACCAATGGCAGTTCTGTAAATGGCACCTGCCCTCCAAAAAATACTGAGGTCGAAAATCGACCAAAAATTTCTAGAGTGCAACCTTCCAAAAAGAAAATTTGAAGAGGTATATTATACTCACAGTTTTTTTCTTTTTTCTTTTAACAGAAAAGAAAAAGGCGTGGACAAATGATGAATTGTAGGAATTTTGACAGGCATGTAAACCCAAATTACAAAAACCTATCAGCTCACACCAGTCAGAATGGCCATCAACAAAAATCCTGCAAACAATATATGCTGACGTGATTGTGGAGAAATGCGTCCCCTCGATTCTAAGGGGGACGTGGTAAGAGTCACTAATGAAAGGACAATTGAGGTGCCTTGAAAAGGTAAACGTTGAGCTACCATAGCAGTCAATCAATCATACCCACTGCTGGGTCTATCACCTGAGAAAATGAAAATCAATAATCACAGGCTGGCAATCCTGCACTCCAGCAATATTTACCATAGGCAACACTTGGAAGCAACGGACATGTCCATCAACAGAGGAATGCACCAAGAAGAAGTGGTCCATCTACACAATGGAATATTAGCCATGGAAAACCTTGAAGCACTGCTCTTTGAGGCACCATAGATGAGCCTGGAGATAATCAAAAAACATGAAGTAGGTCGGAAAGCCAAAGACCTATAGCCTATATTATCACTTATGGCATTATCTAATAACTGACACAGATGAACATATTTCCAAAGAGAAAGACACTCACAGGCTTAGAAAACAAACTATGCTCATCTAAAAGGAAAGGAGGGGGGAAATTGAGAAATGAAGTTTAGTGTTACTATACATATACAAATACATATTATATCCATGTATCAAAAAGACCGAACATATAGCAAGGGAGGTCGACGGAACACTGTAATATTTTACATGGGAAGAGGATCTGTACATTCATAGACATGCATAATGTACAAATGAACCAGATTGTGTACACCTAGGACAGACAATGTTCTAAATTTACCCAGATTAAAAAAAAAAATTTAAAAACCAAGAAGAAGTAATGAGATATAAACTTATGGGGATTTCTCCTGACAAATTCCATTCTAATTTACAACCTAGGACAATGACTTCCAGAAAGGCTCTGCTGCCCTAGTACCCAGATTGGGGAATGGAGAAATGCTACCTCCTTGAGGCCGTTTCCCACAACAGCAGCTTTGAACCCACTGCAAAAGGTCACTAAATTTTCACCAACTTGCAGTTCTGTAAATGGCACCCGCCCTCCAGAAAGTTTCTGCGGTCAAAAATCGACCCAAAAATTCAAAAGAGGGCAACCTTCGAAGAAGACAATTTCAAGAGCTATATTGTACTCACGGTTTTTTCTTTTAAGAGAAAAGACAAAGGCGTAGGAATATGATGAATTTTAAAAATTTTAATGACATGCATACCCATATTACAAAACCTATCAGCTCAGAGCAGTCAGAATGGCCATTAGGAAAAATGCTACAAAAAATAAATGGTGAAGGGAGTGTGGAGAAATGCGTACCCTCGGTTGTAAGGGGGGGGCATGTAAAGAGCCACTAATGAAAACACAATGTAGGCGCTTTGAACAGGGAAACATTGAGCTACCAGTCAATCAATCACAACCACTGCTTGGCCTATCACCTGAGAAAATGAGAATCAAAAAGTCACAGGCTGGCAAACCTGTACGCCAGCAAGATTTACCATAGTCAGTACTTGGAAGCAATGAAAATGTCCATCAACCGAGGAATGCACCAAGAAGAAGTGGTCCACGTACACAATGGAATATTACTCTAATAATAAATATAAATTAAATTTAAAAACAAACAAAAGCAAGGAGACATCAACATTTGTGGGTTTATCCGGGCACATTGCACTCTAGTTTATAACCGAAGAACACCACTGGCCGGTAGGTCTGTTTCCCTGGTACCAGCATGGGGAACGTAGAAAGGCTGCCGCTCTCTGGCCGTTACCTGCAAAAGCAGGTTTAAAGCCTGAGCTAATGGTCACTTCCTATGAACAAGTACTGCAGGGCTGTAAATGAAACCTGCCCTCAAAATATCTTGAGGGAGATAATGGCCAAAATATTTCAAATGGTGACACATACTTTAAGAAAACACTTTGAAGAAATAAGCTCTAATCACAGCTGGAAAAATAAAAAGGACATGTCTAAAAGCTCAATTTCAACGCATTATGAGACACATGCAAATTCAACCACAAAGAGGTATCAGCTCACACCACTCAGAATAACCATCAGCAAAAACTACAAAGAATAAATGCTGAAGGTGCTGGGAAGAAATGCATACCCTCAACTTTATGTGGGACGTAACCTGGAAAGAGCCACTAAAGAGAACAGAATAGAGGTGCCTTTAAAATGTAAACATTGAGCTACCATAGGATCCAGCAGACCTATTCCTGGACCTATAAACTAAGAAGACAGAATTGGAAGGACACAGGTACGCAAATCTGCATTGCATAGTATTCCCATAGCCAAGATATGGAAGTAACCAGAAAGTCCACCGACAGATGGGCGGACAAAGAAGGACTGCTACATGTACAGATGGAATATGAGCTTGTGAAAAAATGAAACAATGCCATTTGCAGCACCATAGATGAGTCTAGAAGTAATCACGCAACTTGGAGTAAGTGAGAAAGCGAAAGACCCATATCCTATCATATCACATATAGGTGTTACCTAAAAAATGATACAAACAAAGATATTTCCACAGAGAAACACTATCATAGCTTCATTAAAAAAACTTATGGTTCACCAAATGGAAAGGTGTGAGATTGGATACATTACCATATTGAGGTTAACAGAGAGATACAAACACATGTGAAATATATAATCACCAAAGACCTACGCAATACCAAGAGGAGACTACTCAACATTGTGTCATAACCGACATGGGAAAAGGATCCGAAGAAGAATAGATATATGCGTATGTGTGAAAGAACCACATCTTGCACACCTAGAACAAAGAAAACATTGTAATCAAGTTTGCTGTGATAAAAAATAAAAATTAAGTTAAAAATACCAACAAGAAGTAATGAGACATAAACTTAAAGGGCTTTTTCCTCGCACATTCCATTCTAATTTACAACCTAGAACACCACTTCCAGTAAGGCTCTGTTGCCCTAGTAACCAGATTTGGTAAAGGAGAAATGCTGCCGCCTTGTGGCCGATTCCCACAAGAGCAGCTTTTAACCCACAGCTAATGGTCACTTACCATTCACAAGGACTCAGGGCTGTAAAGGACACCTGCCCTAAAAAAGTGTGCTGAGGTAGGGAATGGATAAAAAAAAAATTCAAAACACGCAGGATTTTCAAGATAGTATAAAGAGGTAAGTTTTACTCACTCTCTTTTTAAAGAAAGGAAAATGGATAAAAGTTCCACCTCAGGAAGTATTAGACTCATGCAATGTAATCTACAAAATGTTTTCAACTCACACCAGTCGACTGACCATTGGCAAAAAGTCTACAAACAATAAATGCTGAAGAGGTTTTAGAGAACTGTGTATCTCCTAGCTGCTGGTGAGATGTAAAAGGGTTAAACGCTAATAATGAGAACAGAAAGGAGCTGCGTTGAAAAGGAAAAACTGAGGTACCATTCAATCCAGCAGGCGCACCAATGGGCCTCTCACCTGAGAAGACCAGAATGAAGAAGACCCGGGTTGCAAAAGCTGCACTGCAGCCTTATTCACAATAGACAAGACAGTGAAGCAACCAAAATGTCCATCAACAGATGAAAGGATAAAGAAGAAGTGGTGGTCCATGTAGACAATGAATACTAGGCATGGAAAACAGTGAAACACTGCTCTTTGAGGCACCATAGATGATCTTGGAGATAATCACAGAACATGAGGTAAGTCGGAAAGCAAAAGTCCTATATCCTATGATATCACTTATAGGCGTTATCTAATAACGGACACAAATGAACATATTTCCACAAAGAAAGTCAATCACAGACTTATTTAAAAAAAAAACAACTATGCTTATCTAAAAGGAAAGGTGGGGGGGATGGATAAATGAAGATTAGCGTTACCATATGTATACAAATACATATTATATACATATATCAAAAAGACCGACCCTATAGCAAGGAAGGTTTACGGAACACTCTGTAATAATTTACAGGGGAAGAGGATCTCTACATAAATAGGTATATAGAATATGTAGATGAACCAGAGTGTGTACACCTTGGACAAGCAACATTCTAACCATTACCCCAAATGAAAAAATTAAAACAACGAACTAGGAGTAATGAGACATAAACTTATGGGGGGTTTTCCTGGCACATTCCATCCAAATTTACAACCTAGGCAAACGACTTCCAGAATGGCTCTGCTACCCTAGTACCCAGATTTGGGAATGGAGAAATGCTGCATCCTTGTGGCCGTTTTCCACAACAGCAGCTTTAAACCCACTGCCAAAGGTCACTAAATATTCACCAATGGCAGTTCTGTAAATGGCACCTGCCCTCCAAAAAATACTGAGGTCGAAAATCGACCAAAAAATTCTAGAGTGCAACCTTCCAAAAAGAAAATTTGAAGAGGTATATTATACTCACACTTTTTTTCTTTTTTCTTTTAACAGAAAAGAAAAAGGCGTGGACAAATGATGAATTGTAGGAATTTTGACAGGCATGTAAACCCAAATTACAAAAACCTATCAGCTCACACCAGTCAGAATGGCCATCAACAAAAATCCTGCAAACAATATATGCTGACGTGATTGTGGAGAAATGCATCCCCTCGATTCTAAGGGGGACGTGGTAAGAGTCACTAATGAAAGGACAATTGAGGTGCCTTGAAAAGGTAAACGTTGAGCTACCATAGCAGTCAATCAATCATACCCACTGCTGGGTCTATCACCTGAGAAAATGAAAATCAATAATCACAGGCTGGCAGTCCTGCACTCCAGCAATATTTACCATAGGCAACACTTGGAAGCAACGGACATGTCCATCAACAGAGGAATGCACCAAGAAGAAGTGGTCCATGTACACAATGGAATATTAGCCATGGAAAACCTTGAAGCACTGCTCTTTGAGGCACCATAGATGAGCCTGGAGATAATCACAAAACATGAAGTAGGTCGGAAAGCCAAAGACCTATAGCCTATATTATCACTTATGGCATTATCTAATAACTGACACAGATGAACATATTTCCAAAGAGAAAGACACTCACAGGCTTAGAAAACAAACTATGCTCATCTAAAAGGAAAGGAGGGGGGAAATTGAGAAATGAAGTTTAGTGTTACTATACATGTACAAATACATATTATATCCATGTATCAAAAAGACCGAACATATAGCAAGGGAGGTCGACGGAACACTGTAATATTTTACATGGGAAGAGGATCTGTACATTCATAGACATACATAATGTACAAATGAACCAGATTGTGTACACCTAGGACAGACAATGTTCTAAACTTTACACAGATTAAAAAAAAATTTAAAAACCAAGAAGAAGTAATGAGACGTAAACTTATGGGGATTTCTCCTGGCAAATTCCATTCTAATTTACAACCTAGGACAATGACTTCCAGAAAGGCTCTGCTGCCCTAGTACCCAGATTGGGGAATGGAGAAATGCTACCTCCTTGAGGCCGTTTCCCACAACAGCAGCTTTGAACCCACTGCAAAAGGTCACTAAATTTTCACCAACTTGCAGTTCTGTAAATGGCACCCGCCCTCCAGAAAATTTCTGC
This sequence comes from Eschrichtius robustus, assembly GCF_028021215.1. Taxonomy (NCBI): domain Eukaryota; kingdom Metazoa; phylum Chordata; class Mammalia; order Artiodactyla; family Eschrichtiidae; genus Eschrichtius; species Eschrichtius robustus. Next base: position 38,768,032 of record NC_090830.1, on the reverse strand, counting down.
GGTCAAAAATCGACCAAAAATTTCAAAAGAGGGCAACCTTCGAAGAAGACAATTTCAATAGCTATATTGTACTCACGGTTTTTTCTTTTAAGAGAAAAGACAAAGGCGTAGGAATATGATGAATTTTAAAAATTTTAATGACATGCATACCCATATTACAAAACCTATCAGCTCAGAGCAGTCAGAATGGCCATTAGGAAAAATGCTGCAAAAAATAAATGGTGAAGGGAGTGTGGAGAAATGCGTACCCTCGGTTGTAAGGGGGGGGCATGTAAAGAGCCACTAATGAAAACACAATGTAGGCGCTTTGAACAGGGAAACATTGAGCTACCAGTCAATCAATCACAACCACTGCTTGGCCTATCACCTGAGAAAATGAGAATCAAAAAGTCACAGGCTGGCAAACCTGTACGCCAGCAAGATTTACCATAGCCAGCACTTGGAAGCAATGAAAATGTCCATCAACCGAGGAATGCACCAAGAAGAAGTGGTCCACGTACACAATGGAATATTACTCTAATAATAAATATAAATTAAATTTAAAAACAAACAAAAGCAAGGAGACATCAACATTTGTGGGTTTATCCGGGCACATTGCACTCTAGTTTATAACCGAAGAACACCACTGGCCGGTAGGTCTGTTTCCCTGGTACCAGCATGGGGAACGTAGAAAGGCTGCCGCTCTCTGGCCGTTACCTGCAAAAGCAGGTTTAAAGCCTGAGCTAATGGTCACTTCCTATGAACAAGTACTGCAGGGCTGTAAATGAAACCTGCCCTCAAAATATCTTGAGGGAGATAATGGCCAAAATATTTCAAATGGTGACACATACTTTAAGAAAACACTTTGAAGAAATAAGCTCTAATCACAGCTGGAAAAATAAAAAGGACATGTCTAAAAGCTCAATTTCAACGCATTATGAGACACATGCAAATTCAACCACAAAGAGGTATCAGCTCACACCACTCAGAATAACCATCAGCAAAAACTACAAAGAATAAATGCTGAAGGTGCTGGGAAGAAATGCATACCCTCAACTTTATGTGGGACGTAACCTGGAAAGAGCCACTAAAGAGAACAGAATAGAGGTGCCTTTAAAATGTAAACATTGAGCTACCATAGGATCCAGCAGACCTATTCCTGGACCTATAAACTAAGAAGACAGAATTGGAAGGACACAGGTACGCAAATCTGCATTGCATAGTATTCCCATAGCCAAGATATGGAAGTAACCAGAAAGTCCACCGACAGATGGGCGGACAAAGAAGGACTGCTACATGTACAGATGGAATATGAGCTTGTGAAAAAATGAAACAATGCCATTTGCAGCACCATAGATGAGTCTAGAAGTAATCACGCAACTTGGAGTAAGTGAGAAAGCGAAAGACCCATATCCTATCATATCACATATAGGTGTTACCTAAAAAATGATACAAACAAAGATATTTCCACAGAGAAACACTATCATAGCTTCATTAAAAAAACTTATGGTTCACCAAATGGAAAGGTGTGAGATTGGATACATTACCATATTGAGGTTAACAGAGAGATACAAACACATGTGAAATATATAATCACCAAAGACCTACGCAATACCAAGAGGAGACTACTCAACATTGTGTCATAACCGACATGGGAAAAGGATCCGAAGAAGAATAGATATATGCGTATGTGTGAAAGAACCACATCTTGCACACCTAGAACAAAGAAAACATTGTAATCAAGTTTGCTGTGATAAAAAATAAAAATTAAGTTAAAAATACCAACAAGAAGTAATGAGACATAAACTTAAAGGGCTTTTTCCTCGCACATTCCATTCTAATTTACAACCTAGAACACCACTTCCAGTAAGGCTCTGTTGCCCTAGTAACCAGATTTGGTAAAGGAGAAATGCTGCCGCCTTGTGGCCGATTCCCACAAGAGCAGCTTTTAACCCACAGCTAATGGTCACTTACCATTCACAAGGACTCAGGGCTGTAAAGGACACCTGCCCTAAAAAAGTGTGCTGAGGTAGGGAATGGATAAAAAAAAAATTCAAAACACGCAGGATTTTCAAGATAGTATAAAGAGGTAAGTTTTACTCACTCTCTTTTTAAAGAAAGGAAAATGGATAAAAGTTCCACCTCAGGAAGTATTAGACTCATGCAATGTAATCTACAAAATGTTTTCAACTCACACCAGTCGACTGACCATTGGCAAAAAGTCTACAAACAATAAATGCTGAAGAGGTTTTAGAGAACTGTGTATCTCCTAGCTGCTGGTGAGATGTAAAAGGGTTAAACGCTAATAATGAGAACAGAAAGGAGCTGCGTTGAAAAGGAAAAACTGAGGTACCATTCAATCCAGCAGGCGCACCAATGGGCCTCTCACCTGAGAAGACCAGAATGAAGAAGACCCGGGTTGCAAAAGCTGCACTGCAGCCTTATTCACAATAGACAAGACAGTGAAGCAACCAAAATGTCCATCAACAGATGAAAGGATAAAGAAGAAGTGGTGGTCCATGTAGACAATGAATACTAGGCATGGAAAACAGTGAAACACTGCTCTTTGAGGCACCATAGATGATCTTGGAGATAATCACAGAACATGAGGTAAGTCGGAAAGCAAAAGTCCTATATCCTATGATATCACTTATAGGCGTTATCTAATAACGGACACAAATGAACATATTTCCACAAAGAAAGTCAATCACAGACTTATTTAAAAAAAAAACAACTATGCTTATCTAAAAGGAAAGGTGGGGGGGATGGATAAATGAAGATTAGCGTTACCATATGTATACAAATACATATTATATACATATATCAAAAAGACCGACCCTATAGCAAGGAAGGTTTACGGAACACTCTGTAATAATTTACAGGGGAAGAGGATCTCTACATAAATAGGTATATAGAATATGTAGATGAACCAGAGTGTGTACACCTTGGACAAGCAACATTCTAACCATTACCCCAAATGAAAAAATTAAAACAACGAACTAGGAGTAATGAGACATAAACTTATGGGGGGTTTTCCTGGCACATTCCATCCAAATTTACAACCTAGGCAAACGACTTCCAGAATGGCTCTGCTACCCTAGTACCCAGATTTGGGAATGGAGAAATGCTGCATCCTTGTGGCCGTTTTCCACAACAGCAGCTTTAAACCCACTGCCAAAGGTCACTAAATATTCACCAATGGCAGTTCTGTAAATGGCACCTGCCCTCCAAAAAATACTGAGGTCGAAAATCGACCAAAAAATTCTAGAGTGCAACCTTCCAAAAAGAAAATTTGAAGAGGTATATTATACTCACACTTTTTTTCTTTTTTCTTTTAACAGAAAAGAAAAAGGCGTGGACAAATGATGAATTGTAGGAATTTTGACAGGCATGTAAACCCAAATTACAAAAACCTATCAGCTCACACCAGTCAGAATGGCCATCAACAAAAATCCTGCAAACAATATATGCTGACGTGATTGTGGAGAAATGCATCCCCTCGATTCTAAGGGGGACGTGGTAAGAGTCACTAATGAAAGGACAATTGAGGTGCCTTGAAAAGGTAAACGTTGAGCTACCATAGCAGTCAATCAATCATACCCACTGCTGGGTCTATCACCTGAGAAAATGAAAATCAATAATCACAGGCTGGCAGTCCTGCACTCCAGCAATATTTACCATAGGCAACACTTGGAAGCAACGGACATGTCCATCAACAGAGGAATGCACCAAGAAGAAGTGGTCCATGTACACAATGGAATATTAGCCATGGAAAACCTTGAAGCACTGCTCTTTGAGGCACCATAGATGAGCCTGGAGATAATCACAAAACATGAAGTAGGTCGGAAAGCCAAAGACCTATAGCCTATATTATCACTTATGGCATTATCTAATAACTGACACAGATGAACATATTTCCAAAGAGAAAGACACTCACAGGCTTAGAAAACAAACTATGCTCATCTAAAAGGAAAGGAGGGGGGAAATTGAGAAATGAAGTTTAGTGTTACTATACATGTACAAATACATATTATATCCATGTATCAAAAAGACCGAACATATAGCAAGGGAGGTCGACGGAACACTGTAATATTTTACATGGGAAGAGGATCTGTACATTCATAGACATACATAATGTACAAATGAACCAGATTGTGTACACCTAGGACAGACAATGTTCTAAACTTTACACAGATTAAAAAAAAATTTAAAAACCAAGAAGAAGTAATGAGACGTAAACTTATGGGGATTTCTCCTGGCAAATTCCATTCTAATTTACAACCTAGGACAATGACTTCCAGAAAGGCTCTGCTGCCCTAGTACCCAGATTGGGGAATGGAGAAATGCTACCTCCTTGAGGCCGTTTCCCACAACAGCAGCTTTGAACCCACTGCAAAAGGTCACTAAATTTTCACCAACTTGCAGTTCTGTAAATGGCACCCGCCCTCCAGAAAATTTCTGCGGTCAAAAATCGACCAAAAATTTCAAAAGAGGGCAACCTTCGAAGAAGACAATTTCAATAGCTATATTGTACTCACGGTTTTTTCTTTTAAGAGAAAAGACAAAGGCGTAGGAATATGATGAATTTTAAAAATTTTAATGACATGCATACCCATATTACAAAACCTATCAGCTCAGAGCAGTCAGAATGGCCATTAGGAAAAATGCTGCAAAAAATAAATGGTGAAGGGAGTGTGGAGAAATGCGTACCCTCGGTTGTAAGGGGGGGGCATGTAAAGAGCCACTAATGAAAACACAATGTAGGCGCTTTGAACAGGGAAACATTGAGCTACCAGTCAATCAATCACAACCACTGCTTGGCCTATCACCTGAGAAAATGAGAATCAAAAAGTCACAGGCTGGCAAACCTGTACGCCAGCAAGATTTACCATAGCCAGCACTTGGAAGCAATGAAAATGTCCATCAACCGAGGAATGCACCAAGAAGAAGTGGTCCACGTACACAATGGAATATTACTCTAATAATAAATATAAATTAAATTTAAAAACAAACAAAAGCAAGGAGACATCAACATTTGTGGGTTTATCCGGGCACATTGCACTCTAGTTTATAACCGAAGAACACCACTGGCCGGTAGGTCTGTTTCCCTGGTACCAGCATGGGGAACGTAGAAAGGCTGCCGCTCTCTGGCCGTTACCTGCAAAAGCAGGTTTAAAGCCTGAGCTAATGGTCACTTCCTATGAACAAGTACTGCAGGGCTGTAAATGAAACCTGCCCTCAAAATATCTTGAGGGAGATAATGGCCAAAATATTTCAAATGGTGACACATACTTTAAGAAAACACTTTGAAGAAATAAGCTCTAATCACAGCTGGAAAAATAAAAAGGACATGTCTAAAAGCTCAATTTCAACGCATTATGAGACACATGCAAATTCAACCACAAAGAGGTATCAGCTCACACCACTCAGAATAACCATCAGCAAAAACTACAAAGAATAAATGCTGAAGGTGCTGGGAAGAAATGCATACCCTCAACTTTATGTGGGACGTAACCTGGAAAGAGCCACTAAAGAGAACAGAATAGAGGTGCCTTTAAAATGTAAACATTGAGCTACCATAGGATCCAGCAGACCTATTCCTGGACCTATAAACTAAGAACACAGAATTGGAAGGACACAGGTACGCAAATCTGCATTGCATAGTATTCCCATAGCCAAGATATGGAAGTAACCAGAAAGTCCACCGACAGATGGGCGGACAAAGAAGGACTGCTACATGTACAGATGGAATATGAGCTTGTGAAAAAATGAAACAATGCCATTTGCAGCACCATAGATGAGTCTAGAAGTAATCACGCAACTTGGAGTAAGTGAGAAAGCGAAAGACCCATATCCTATCATATCACATATAGGTGTTACCTAAAAAATGATACAAACAAAGATATTTCCACAGAGAAACACTATCATAGCTTCATTAAAAAAACTTATGGTTCACCAAATGGAAAGGTGTGAGATTGGATACATTACCATATTGAGGTTAACAGAGAGATACAAACACATGTGAAATATATAATCACCAAAGACCTACGCAATACCAAGAGGAGACTACTCAACATTGTGTCATAACCGACATGGGAAAAGGATCCGAAGAAGAATAGATATATGCGTATGTGTGAAAGAACCACATCTTGCACACCTAGAACAAAGAAAACATTGTAATCAAGTTTGCTGTGATAAAAAATAAAAATTAAGTTAAAAATACCAACAAGAAGTAATGAGACATAAACTTAAAGGGCTTTTTCCTCGCACATTCCATTCTAATTTACAACCTAGAACACCACTTCCAGTAAGGCTCTGTTGCCCTAGTAACCAGATTTGGTAAAGGAGAAATGCTGCCGCCTTGTGGCCGATTCCCACAAGAGCAGCTTTTAACCCACAGCTAATGGTCACTTACCATTCACAAGGACTCAGGGCTGTAAAGGACACCTGCCCTAAAAAAGTGTGCTGAGGTAGGGAATGGATAAAAAAAAAATTCAAAACACGCAGGATTTTCAAGATAGTATAAAGAGGTAAGTTTTACTCACTCTCTTTTTAAAGAAAGGAAAATGGATAAAAGTTCCACCTCAGGAAGTATTAGACTCATGCAATGTAATCTACAAAATGTTTTCAACTCACACCAGTCGACTGACCATTGGCAAAAAGTCTACAAACAATAAATGCTGAAGAGGTTTTAGAGAACTGTGTATCTCCTAGCTGCTGGTGAGATGTAAAAGGGTTAAACGCTAATAATGAGAACAGAAAGGAGCTGCGTTGAAAAGGAAAAACTGAGGTACCATTCAATCCAGCAGGCGCACCAATGGGCCTCTCACCTGAGAAGACCAGAATGAAGAAGACCCGGGTTGCAAAAGCTGCACTGCAGCCTTATTCACAATAGACAAGACAGTGAAGCAACCAAAATGTCCATCAACAGATGAAAGGATAAAGAAGAAGTGGTGGTCCATGTAGACAATGAATACTAGGCATGGAAAACAGTGAAACACTGCTCTTTGAGGCACCATAGATGATCTTGGAGATAATCACAGAACATGAGGTAAGTCGGAAAGCAAAAGTCCTATATCCTATGATATCACTTATAGGCGTTATCTAATAACGGACACAAATGAACATATTTCCACAAAGAAAGTCAATCACAGACTTATTTAAAAAAAAAACAACTATGCTTATCTAAAAGGAAAGGTGGGGGGGATGGATAAATGAAGATTAGCGTTACCATATGTATACAAATACATATTATATACATATATCAAAAAGACCGACCCTATAGCAAGGAAGGTTTACGGAACACTCTGTAATAATTTACAGGGGAAGAGGATCTCTACATAAATAGGTATATAGAATATGTAGATGAACCAGAGTGTGTACACCTTGGACAAGCAACATTCTAACCATTACCCCAAATGAAAAAATTAAAACAACGAACTAGGAGTAATGAGACATAAACTTATGGGGGGTTTTCCTGGCACATTCCATCCAAATTTACAACCTAGGCAAACGACTTCCAGAATGGCTCTGCTACCCTAGTACCCAGATTTGGGAATGGAGAAATGCTGCATCCTTGTGGCCGTTTTCCACAACAGCAGCTTTAAACCCACTGCCAAAGGTCACTAAATATTCACCAATGGCAGTTCTGTAAATGGCACCTGCCCTCCAAAAAATACTGAGGTCGAAAATCGACCAAAAAATTCTAGAGTGCAACCTTCCAAAAAGAAAATTTGAAGAGGTATATTATACTCACACTTTTTTTCTTTTTTCTTTTAACAGAAAAGAAAAAGGCGTGGACAAATGATGAATTGTAGGAATTTTGACAGGCATGTAAACCCAAATTACAAAAACCTATCAGCTCACACCAGTCAGAATGGCCATCAACAAAAATCCTGCAAACAATATATGCTGACGTGATTGTGGAGAAATGCATCCCCTCGATTCTAAGGGGGACGTGGTAAGAGTCACTAATGAAAGGACAATTGAGGTGCCTTGAAAAGGTAAACGTTGAGCTACCATAGCAGTCAATCAATCATACCCACTGCTGGGTCTATCACCTGAGAAAATGAAAATCAATAATCACAGGCTGGCAGTCCTGCACTCCAGCAATATTTACCATAGGCAACACTTGGAAGCAACGGACATGTCCATCAACAGAGGAATGCACCAAGAAGAAGTGGTCCATGTACACAATGGAATATTAGCCATGGAAAACCTTGAAGCACTGCTCTTTGAGGCACCATAGATGAGCCTGGAGATAATCACAAAACATGAAGTAGGTCGGAAAGCCAAAGACCTATAGCCTATATTATCACTTATGGCATTATCTAATAACTGACACAGATGAACATATTTCCAAAGAGAAAGACACTCACAGGCTTAGAAAACAAACTATGCTCATCTAAAAGGAAAGGAGGGGGGAAATTGAGAAATGAAGTTTAGTGTTACTATACATGTACAAATACATATTATATCCATGTATCAAAAAGACCGAACATATAGCAAGGGAGGTCGACGGAACACTGTAATATTTTACATGGGAAGAGGATCTGTACATTCATAGACATACATAATGTACAAATGAACCAGATTGTGTACACCTAGGACAGACAATGTTCTAAACTTTACACAGATTAAAAAAAAATTTAAAAACCAAGAAGAAGTAATGAGACGTAAACTTATGGGGATTTCTCCTGGCAAATTCCATTCTAATTTACAACCTAGGACAATGACTTCCAGAAAGGCTCTGCTGCCCTAGTACCCAGATTGGGGAATGGAGAAATGCTACCTCCTTGAGGCCGTTTCCCACACCAGCAGCTTTGAACCCACTGCAAAAGGTCACTAAATTTTCACCAACTTGCAGTTCTGTAAATGGCACCCGCCCTCCAGAAAATTTCTGCGGTCAAAAATCGACCCAAAAATTCAAAAGAGGGCAACCTTCGAAGAAGACAATTTCAAGAGCTATATTGTACTCACGGTTTTTTCTTTTAAGAGAAAAGACAAAGGCGTAGGAATATGATGAATTTTAAAAATTTTAATGACATGCATACCCATATTACAAAACCTATCAGCTCAGAGCAGTCAGAATGGCCAGTAGGAAAAATGCTGCAAAAAATAAATGGTGAAGGGAGTGTGGAGAAATGCGTACCCTCGGTTGTAAGGGGGGGGCATGTAAAGAGCCACTAATGAAAACACAATGTAGGCGCTTTGAACAGGGAAACATTGAGCTACCAGTCAATCAATCACAACCACTGCTTGGCCTATCACCTGAGAAAATGAGAATCAAAAAGTCACAGGCTGGCAAACCTGTACGCCAGCAAGATTTACCATAGCCAGCACTTGGAAGCAATGAAAATGTCCATCAACCGAGGAATGCACCAAGAAGAAGTGGTCCACGTACACAATGGAATATTACTCTAATAATAAATATAAATTAAATTTAAAAACAAACAAAAGCAAGGAGACATCAACATTTGTGGGTTTATCCGGGCACATTGCACTCTAGTTTATAACCGAAGAACACCACTGGCCGGTAGGTCTGTTTCCCTGGTACCAGCATGGGGAACGTAGAAAGGCTGCCGCTCTCTGGCCGTTACCTGCAAAAGCAGGTTTAAAGCCTGAGCTAATGGTCACTTCCTATGAACAAGTACTGCAGGGCTGTAAATGAAACCTGCCCTCAAAATATCTTGAGGGAGATAATGGCCAAAATATTTCAAATGGTGACACATACTTTAAGAAAACACTTTGAAGAAATAAGCTCTAATCACAGCTGGAAAAATAAAAAGGACATGTCTAAAAGCTCAATTTCAACGCATTATGAGACACATGCAAATTCAACCACAAAGAGGTATCAGCTCACACCACTCAGAATAACCATCAGCAAAAACTACAAAGAATAAATGCTGAAGGTGCTGGGAAGAAATGCATACCCTCAACTTTATGTGGGACGTAACCTGGAAAGAGCCACTAAAGAGAACAGAATAGAGGTGCCTTTAAAATGTAAACATTGAGCTACCATAGGATCCAGCAGACCTATTCCTGGACCTATAAACTAAGAAGACAGAATTGGAAGGACACAGGTACGCAAATCTGCATTGCATAGTATTCCCATAGCCAAGATATGGAAGTAACCAGAAAGTCCACCGACAGATGGGCGGACAAAGAAGGACTGCTACATGTACAGATGGAATATGAGCTTGTGAAAAAATGAAACAATGCCATTTGCAGCACCATAGATGAGTCTAGAAGTAATCACGCAACTTGGAGTAAGTGAGAAAGCGAAAGACCCATATCCTATCATATCACATATAGGTGTTACCTAAAAAATGATACAAACAAAGATATTTCCACAGAGAAACACTATCATAGCTTCATTAAAAAAACTTATGGTTCACCAAATGGAAAGGTGTGAGATTGGATACATTACCATATTGAGGTTAACAGAGAGATACAAACACATGTGAAATATATAATCACCAAAGACCTACGCAATACCAAGAGGAGACTACTCAACATTGTGTCATAACCGACATGGGAAAAGGATCCGAAGAAGAATAGATATATGCATATGTGTGAAAGAACCACATCTTGCACACCTAGAACAAAGAAAACATTGTAATCAAGTTTGCTGTGATAAAAAATAAAAATTAAGTTAAAAATACCAACAAGAAGTAATGAGACATAAACTTAAAGGGCTTTTTCCTCGCACATTCCATTCTAATTTACAACCTAGAACACCACTTCCAGTAAGGCTCTGTTGCCCTAGTAACCAGATTTGGTAAAGGAGAAATGCTGCCGCCTTGTGGCCGATTCCCGCAAGAGCAGCTTTTAACCCACAGCTAATGGTCACTTACCATTCACAAGGACTCAGGGCTGTAAAGGACACCTGCCCTAAAAAAGTGTGCTGAGGTAGGGAATGGATAAAAAAAAATTCAAAACACGCAGGATTTTCAAGATAGTATAAAGAGGTAAGTTTTACTCACTCTCTTTTTAAAGAAAGGAAAATGGATAAAAGTCCCACCTCAGGAAGTATTAGACTCATGCAATCTAATCTACAAAAAGTTTTCAACTCACACCAGTCGACTGACCATTGGCAAAAAGTCTACAAACAATAAATGCTGAAGAGGTTTTAGAGAACTGTGTATCCTCTAGCTGCTGGTGAGATGTAAAAGGGTTAAACGCTAATAATGAGAACAGAAAGGAGCTGCGTTGAAAAGGAAAAACTGAGGTACCATTCAATCCAGCAGGCGCACCAATGGGCCTCTCACCTGAGAAGACCAGAATGAAGAAGACCCGGGTTGCAAAAGCTGCACTGCAGCCTTATTCACAATAGACAAGACAGTGAAGCAACCAAAATGTCCATCAACAGATGAAAGGATAAAGAAGAAGTGGTGGTCCATGTAGACAATGAATACTAGGCATGGAAAACAGTGAAACACTGCTCTTTGAGGCACCATAGATGATCTTGGAGATAATCACAGAACATGAGGTAAGTCGGAAAGCAAAAGTCCTATATCCTATGATATCACTTATAGGCGTTATCTAATAACGGACACAAATGAACATATTTCCACAAAGAAAGTCAATCACAGACTTATTTAAAAAAAAAACAACTATGCTTATCTAAAAGGAAAGGTGGGGGGGATGGATAAATGAAGATTAGCGTTACCATATGTATACAAATACATATTATATACATATATCAAAAAGACCGACCCTATAGCAAGGAAGGTTTACGGAACACTCTGTAATAATTTACAGGGGAAGAGGATCTCTACATAAATAGGTATATAGAATATGTAGATGGACCAGAGTGTGTACACCTTGGACAAGCAACATTCTAACCATTACCCCAAATGAAAAAATTAAAACAACGAACTAGGAGTAATGAGACATAAACTTATGGGGGGTTTTCCTGGCACATTCCATCCAAATTTACAACCTAGGCAAACGACTTCCAGAACGGCTCTGCTGCCCTAGTACCCAGATTTGGCAATGGAGAAATGCTGCATCCTTGTGGTCGTTTCCCACAACAGCAGCTTTAAACCCACTGCCAAAGGTCACTAAATATTCACCAATGGCAGTTCTGTAAATGGCACCTGCCCTCCAAAAAATACTGAGGTCGAAAATCGACCAAAAATTTCTAGAGTGCAACCTTCCAAAAAGAAAATTTGAAGAGGTATATTATACTCACAGTTTTTTTCTTTTTTCTTTTAACAGAAAAGAAAAAGGCGTGGACAAATGATGAATTGTAGGAATTTTGACAGGCATGTAAACCCAAATTACAAAAACCTATCAGCTCACACCAGTCAGAATGGCCATCAACAAAAATCCTGCAAACAATATATGCTGACGTGATTGTGGAGAAATGCGTCCCCTCGATTCTAAGGGGGACGTGGTAAGAGTCACTAATGAAAGGACAATTGAGGTGCCTTGAAAAGGTAAACGTTGAGCTACCATAGCAGTCAATCAATCATACCCACTGCTGGGTCTATCACCTGAGAAAATGAAAATCAATAATCACAGGCTGGCAATCCTGCACTCCAGCAATATTTACCATAGGCAACACTTGGAAGCAACGGACATGTCCATCAACAGAGGAATGCACCAAGAAGAAGTGGTCCATCTACACAATGGAATATTAGCCATGGAAAACCTTGAAGCACTGCTCTTTGAGGCACCATAGATGAGCCTGGAGATAATCACAAAACATGAAGTAGGTCGGAAAGCCAAAGACCTATAGCCTATATTATCACTTATGGCATTATCTAATAACTGACACAGATGAACATATTTCCAAAGAGAAAGACACTCACAGGCTTAGAAAACAAACTATGCTCATCTAAAAGGAAAGGAGGGGGGAAATTGAGAAATGAAGATTAGTGTTACTATACATATACAAATACATATTATATCCATGTATCAAAAAGACCGAACATATAGCAAGGGAGGTCGACGGAACAATGTAATATTTTACATGGGAAGAGGATCTGTACATTCATAGACATGCATAATGTACAAATGAACCAGATTGTGTACACCTAGGACAGACAATGTTCTAAATTTACCCAGATTAAAAAAAAAAATTTAAAAACCAAGAAGAAGTAATGAGATATAAACTTATGGGGATTTCTCCTGGCAAATTCCATTCTAATTTACAACCTAGGACAATGACTTCCAGAAAGGCTCTGCTGCCCTAGTACCCAGATTGGGGAATGGAGAAATGCTACCTCCTTGAGGCCGTTTCCCACACCAGCAGCTTTGAACCCACTGCAAAAGGTCACTAAATTTTCACCAACTTGCAGTTCTGTAAATGGCACCCGCCCTCCAGAAAATTTCTGCGGTCAAAAATCGACCCAAAAATTCAAAAGAGGGCAACCTTCGAAGAAGACAATTTCAAGAGCTATATTGTACTCACGGTTTTTTCTTTTAAGAGAAAAGACAAAGGCGTAGGAATATGATGAATTTTAAAAATTTTAATGACATGCATACCCATATTACAAAACCTATCAGCTCAGAGCAGTCAGAATGGCCAGTAGGAAAAATGCTGCAAAAAATAAATGGTGAAGGGAGTGTGGAGAAATGCGTACCCTCGGTTGTAAGGGGGGGGCATGTAAAGAGCCACTAATGAAAACACAATGTAGGCGCTTTGAACAGGGAAACATTGAGCTACCAGTCAATCAATCACAACCACTGCTTGGCCTATCACCTGAGAAAATGAGAATCAAAAAGTCACAGGCTGGCAAACCTGTACGCCAGCAAGATTTACCATAGTCAGTACTTGGAAGCAATGAAAATGTCCATCAACCGAGGAATGCACCAAGAAGAAGTGGTCCACGCACACAATGGAATATTACTCTAATAATAAATATAAATTAAATTTAAAAACAAACAAAAGCAAGGAGACATCAACATTTGTGGGTTTATCCGGGCACATTGCACTCTAGTTTATAACCGAAGAACACCACTGGCCGGTAGGTCTGTTTCCCTGGTACCAGCATGGGGAACGTAGAAAGGCTGCCGCTCTCTGGCCGTTACCTGCAAAAGCAGGTTTAAAGCCTGAGCTAATGGTCACTTCCTATGAACAAGTACTGCAGGGCTCTAAATGAAACCTGCCCTCAAAATATCTTGAGGGAGATAATGGCCAAAATATTTCAAATGGTGACACATACTTTAAGAAAACACTTTGAAGAAATAAGCTCTAATCACAGCTGGAAAAATAAAAAGGACATGTCTAAAAGCTCAATTTCAACGCATTATGAGACACATGCAAATTCAACCACAAAGAGGTATCAGCTCACACCACTCAGAATAACCATCAGCAAAAACTACAAAGAATAAATGCTGAAGGTGCTGGGAAGAAATGCATACCCTCAACTTTATGTGGGACGTAACCTGGAAAGAGCCACTAAAGAGAACAGAATAGAGGTGCCTTTAAAATGTAAACATTGAGCTACCATAGGATCCAGCAGACCTATTCCTGGACCTATAAACTAAGAAGACAGAATTGGAAGGACACAGGTACGCAAATCTGCATTGCATAGTATTCCCATAGCCAAGATATGGAAGTAACCAGAAAGTCCACCGACAGATGGGCGGACAAAGAAGGACTGCTACATGTACAGATGGAATATGAGCTTGTGAAAAAATGAAACAATGCCATTTGCAGCACCATAGATGAGTCTAGAAGTAATCACGCAACTTGGAGTAAGTGAGAAAGCGAAAGACCCATATCCTATCATATCACATATAGGTGTTACCTAAAAAATGATACAAACAAAGATATTTCCACAGAGAAACACTATCATAGCTTCATTAAAAAAACTTATGGTTCACCAAATGGAAAGGTGTGAGATTGGATACATTACCATATTGAGGTTAACAGAGAGATACAAACACATGTGAAATATATAATCACCAAAGACCTACGCAATACCAAGAGGAGACTACTCAACATTGTGTCATAACCGACATGGGAAAAGGATCCGAAGAAGAATAGATATATGCATATGTGTGAAAGAACCACATCTTGCACACCTAGAACAAAGAAAACATTGTAATCAAGTTTGCTGTGATAAAAAATAAAAATTAAGTTAAAAATACCAACAAGAAGTAATGAGACATAAACTTAAAGGGCTTTTTCCTCGCACATTCCATTCTAATTTACAACCTAGAACACCACTTCCAGTAAGGCTCTGTTGCCCTAGTAACCAGATTTGGTAAAGGAGAAATGCTGCCGCCTTGTGGCCGATTCCCGCAAGAGCAGCTTTTAACCCACAGCTAATGGTCACTTACCATTCACAAGGACTCAGGGCTGTAAAGGACACCTGCCCTAAAAAAGTGTGCTGAGGTAGGGAATGGATAAAAAAAAATTCAAAACACGCAGGATTTTCAAGATAGTATAAAGAGGTAAGTTTTACTCACTCTCTTTTTAAAGAAAGGAAAATGGATAAAAGTCCCACCTCAGGAAGTATTAGACTCATGCAATCTAATCTACAAAAAGTTTTCAACTCACACCAGTCGACTGACCATTGGCAAAAAGTCTACAAACAATAAATGCTGAAGAGGTTTTAGAGAACTGTGTATCCTCTAGCTGCTGGTGAGATGTAAAAGGGTTAAACGCTAATAATGAGAACAGAAAGGAGCTGCGTTGAAAAGGAAAAACTGAGGTACCATTCAATCCAGCAGGCGCACCAATGGGCCTCTCACCTGAGAAGACCAGAATGAAGAAGACCCGGGTTGCAAAAGCTGCACTGCAGCCTTATTCACAATAGACAAGACAGTGAAGCAACCAAAATGTCCATCAACAGATGAAAGGATAAAGAAGAAGTGGTGGTCCATGTAGACAATGAATACTAGGCATGGAAAACAGTGAAACACTGCTCTTTGAGGCACCATAGATGATCTTGGAGATAATCACAGAACATGAGGTAAGTCGGAAAGCAAAAGTCCTATATCCTATGATATCACTTATAGGCGTTATCTAATAACGGACACAAATGAACATATTTCCACAAAGAAAGTCAATCACAGACTTATTTAAAAAAAAAACAACTATGCTTATCTAAAAGGAAAGGTGGGGGGGATGGATAAATGAAGATTAGCGTTACCATATGTATACAAATACATATTATATACATATATCAAAAAGACCGACCCTATAGCAAGGAAGGTTTACGGAACACTCTGTAATAATTTACAGGGGAAGAGGATCTCTACATAAATAGGTATATAGAATATGTAGATGGACCAGAGTGTGTACACCTTGGACAAGCAACATTCTAACCATTACCCCAAATGAAAAAATTAAAACAACGAACTAGGAGTAATGAGACATAAACTTATGGGGGGTTTTCCTGGCACATTCCATCCAAATTTACAACCTAGGCAAACGACTTCCAGAACGGCTCTGCTGCCCTAGTACCCAGATTTGGCAATGGAGAAATGCTGCATCCTTGTGGTCGTTTCCCACAACAGCAGCTTTAAACCCACTGCCAAAGGTCACTAAATATTCACCAATGGCAGTTCTGTAAATGGCACCTGCCCTCCAAAAAATACTGAGGTCGAAAATCGACCAAAAATTTCTAGAGTGCAACCTTCCAAAAAGAAAATTTGAAGAGGTATATTATACTCACAGTTTTTTTCTTTTTTCTTTTAACAGAAAAGAAAAAGGCGTGGACAAATGATGAATTGTAGGAATTTTGACAGGCATGTAAACCCAAATTACAAAAACCTATCAGCTCACACCAGTCAGAATGGCCATCAACAAAAATCCTGCAAACAATATATGCTGACGTGATTGTGGAGAAATGCGTCCCCTCGATTCTAAGGGGGACGTGGTAAGAGTCACTAATGAAAGGACAATTGAGGTGCCTTGAAAAGGTAAACGTTGAGCTACCATAGCAGTCAATCAATCATACCCACTGCTGGGTCTATCACCTGAGAAAATGAAAATCAATAATCACAGGCTGGCAATCCTGCACTCCAGCAATATTTACCATAGGCAACACTTGGAAGCAACGGACATGTCCATCAACAGAGGAATGCACCAAGAAGAAGTGGTCCATCTACACAATGGAATATTAGCCATGGAAAACCTTGAAGCACTGCTCTTTGAGGCACCATAGATGAGCCTGGAGATAATCACAAAACATGAAGTAGGTCGGAAAGCCAAAGACCGATAGCCTATATTATCACTTATGGCATTATCTAATAACTGACACAGATGAACATATTTCCAAAGAGAAAGACACTCACAGGCTTAGAAAACAAACTATGCTCATCTAAAAGGAAAGGAGGGGGGAAATTGAGAAATGAAGATTAGTGTTACTATACATATACAAATACATATTATATCCATGTATCAAAAAGACCGAACATATAGCAAGGGAGGTCGACGGAACAATGTAATATTTTACATGGGAAGAGGATCTGTACATTCATAGACATGCATAATGTACAAATGAACCAGATTGTGTACACCTAGGACAGACAATGTTCTAAATTTACCCAGATTAAAAAAAAAAATTTAAAAACCAAGAAGAAGTAATGAGATATAAACTTATGGGGATTTCTCCTGGCAAATTCCATTCTAATTTACAACCTAGGACAATGACTTCCAGAAAGGCTCTGCTGCCCTAGTACCCAGATTGGGGAATGGAGAAATGCTACCTCCTTGAGGCCGTTTCCCACACCAGCAGCTTTGAACCCACTGCAAAAGGTCACTAAATTTTCACCAACTTGCAGTTCTGTAAATGGCACCCGCCCTCCAGAAAATTTCTGCGGTCAAAAATCGACCCAAAAATTCAAAAGAGGGCAACCTTCGAAGAAGACAATTTCAAGAGCTATATTGTACTCACGGTTTTTTCTTTTAAGAGAAAAGACAAAGGCGTAGGAATATGATGAATTTTAAAAATTTTAATGACATGCATACCCATATTACAAAACCTATCAGCTCAGAGCAGTCAGAATGGCCAGTAGGAAAAATGCTGCAAAAAATAAATGGTGAAGGGAGTGTGGAGAAATGCGTACCCTCGGTTGTAAGGGGGGGGCATGTAAAGAGCCACTAATGAAAACACAATGTAGGCGCTTTGAACAGGGAAACATTGAGCTACCAGTCAATCAATCACAACCACTGCTTGGCCTATCACCTGAGAAAATGAGAATCAAAAAGTCACAGGCTGGCAAACCTGTACGCCAGCAAGATTTACCATAGTCAGTACTTGGAAGCAATGAAAATGTCCATCAACCGAGGAATGCACCAAGAAGAAGTGGTCCACGCACACAATGGAATATTACTCTAATAATAAATATAAATTAAATTTAAAAACAAACAAAAGCAAGGAGACATCAACATTTGTGGGTTTATCCGGGCACATTGCACTCTAGTTTATAACCGAAGAACACCACTGGCCGGTAGGTCTGTTTCCCTGGTACCAGCATGGGGAACGTAGAAAGGCTGCCGCTCTCTGGCCGTTACCTGCAAAAGCAGGTTTAAAGCCTGAGCTAATGGTCACTTCCTATGAACAAGTACTGCAGGGCTCTAAATGAAACCTGCCCTCAAAATATCTTGAGGGAGATAATGGCCAAAATATTTCAAATGGTGACACATACTTTAAGAAAACACTTTGAAGAAATAAGCTCTAATCACAGCTGGAAAAATAAAAAGGACATGTCTAAAAGCTCAATTTCAACGCATTATGAGACACATGCAAATTCAACCACAAAGAGGTATCAGCTCACACCACTCAGAATAACCATCAGCAAAAACTACAAAGAATAAATGCTGAAGGTGCTGGGAAGAAATGCATACCCTCAACTTTATGTGGGACGTAACCTGGAAAGAGCCACTAAAGAGAACAGAATAGAGGTGCCTTTAAAATGTAAACATTGAGCTACCATAGGATCCAGCAGACCTATTCCTGGACCTATAAACTAAGAAGACAGAATTGGAAGGACACAGGTACGCAAATCTGCATTGCATAGTATTCCCATAGCCAAGATATGGAAGTAACCAGAAAGTCCACCGACAGATGGGCGGACAAAGAAGGACTGCTACATGTACAGATGGAATATGAGCTTGTGAAAAAATGAAACAATGCCATTTGCAGCACCATAGATGAGTCTAGAAGTAATCACGCAACTTGGAGTAAGTGAGAAAGCGAAAGACCCATATCCTATCATATCACATATAGGTGTTACCTAAAAAATGATACAAACAAAGATATTTCCACAGAGAAACACTATCATAGCTTCATTAAAAAAACTTATGGTTCACCAAATGGAAAGGTGTGAGATTGGATACATTACCATATTGAGGTTAACAGAGAGATACAAACACATGTGAAATATATAATCACCAAAGACCTACGCAATACCAAGAGGAGACTACTCAACATTGTGTCATAACCGACATGGGAAAAGGATCCGAAGAAGAATAGATATATGCATATGTGTGAAAGAACCACATCTTGCACACCTAGAACAAAGAAAACATTGTAATCAAGTTTGCTGTGATAAAAAATAAAAATTAAGTTAAAAATACCAACAAGAAGTAATGAGACATAAACTTAAAGGGCTTTTTCCTCGCACATTCCATTCTAATTTACAACCTAGAACACCACTTCCAGTAAGGCTCTGTTGCCCTAGTAACCAGATTTGGTAAAGGAGAAATGCTGCCGCCTTGTGGCCGATTCCCGCAAGAGCAGCTTTTAACCCACAGCTAATGGTCACTTACCATTCACAAGGACTCAGGGCTGTAAAGGACACCTGCCCTAAAAAAGTGTGCTGAGGTAGGGAATGGATAAAAAAAAATTCAAAACACGCAGGATTTTCAAGATAGTATAAAGAGGTAAGTTTTACTCACTCTCTTTTTAAAGAAAGGAAAATGGATAAAAGTCCCACCTCAGGAAGTATTAGACTCATGCAATCTAATCTACAAAAAGTTTTCAACTCACACCAGTCGACTGACCATTGGCAAAAAGTCTACAAACAATAAATGCTGAAGAGGTTTTAGAGAACTGTGTATCCTCTAGCTGCTGGTGAGATGTAAAAGGGTTAAACGCTAATAATGAGAACAGAAAGGAGCTGCGTTGAAAAGGAAAAACTGAGGTACCATTCAATCCAGCAGGCGCACCAATGGGCCTCTCACCTGAGAAGACCAGAATGAAGAAGACCCGGGTTGCAAAAGCTGCACTGCAGCCTTATTCACAATAGACAAGACAGTGAAGCAACCAAAATGTCCATCAACAGATGAAAGGATAAAGAAGAAGTGGTGGTCCATGTAGACAATGAATACTAGGCATGGAAAACAGTGAAACACTGCTCTTTGAGGCACCATAGATGATCTTGGAGATAATCACAGAACATGAGGTAAGTCGGAAAGCAAAAGTCCTATATCCTATGATATCACTTATAGGCGTTATCTAATAACGGACACAAATGAACATATTTCCACAAAGAAAGTCAATCACAGACTTATTTAAAAAAAAAACAACTATGCTTATCTAAAAGGAAAGGTGGGGGGGATGGATAAATGAAGATTAGCGTTACCATATGTATACAAATACATATTATATACATATATCAAAAAGACCGACCCTATAGCAAGGAAGGTTTACGGAACACTCTGTAATAATTTACAGGGGAAGAGGATCTCTACATAAATAGGTATATAGAATATGTAGATGGACCAGAGTGTGTACACCTTGGACAAGCAACATTCTAACCATTACCCCAAATGAAAAAATTAAAACAACGAACTAGGAGTAATGAGACATAAACTTATGGGGGGTTTTCCTGGCACATTCCATCCAAATTTACAACCTAGGCAAACGACTTCCAGAACGGCTCTGCTGCCCTAGTACCCAGATTTGGCAATGGAGAAATGCTGCATCCTTGTGGTCGTTTCCCACAACAGCAGCTTTAAACCCACTGCCAAAGGTCACTAAATATTCACCAATGGCAGTTCTGTAAATGGCACCTGCCCTCCAAAAAATACTGAGGTCGAAAATCGACCAAAAATTTCTAGAGTGCAACCTTCCAAAAAGAAAATTTGAAGAGGTATATTATACTCACAGTTTTTTTCTTTTTTCTTTTAACAGAAAAGAAAAAGGCGTGGACAAATGATGAATTGTAGGAATTTTGACAGGCATGTAAACCCAAATTACAAAAACCTATCAGCTCACACCAGTCAGAATGGCCATCAACAAAAATCCTGCAAACAATATATGCTGACGTGATTGTGGAGAAATGCGTCCCCTCGATTCTAAGGGGGACGTGGTAAGAGTCACTAATGAAAGGACAATTGAGGTGCCTTGAAAAGGTAAACGTTGAGCTACCATAGCAGTCAATCAATCATACCCACTGCTGGGTCTATCACCTGAGAAAATGAAAATCAATAATCACAGGCTGGCAATCCTGCACTCCAGCAATATTTACCATAGGCAACACTTGGAAGCAACGGACATGTCCATCAACAGAGGAATGCACCAAGAAGAAGTGGTCCATCTACACAATGGAATATTAGCCATGGAAAACCTTGAAGCACTGCTCTTTGAGGCACCATAGATGAGCCTGGAGATAATCACAAAACATGAAGTAGGTCGGAAAGCCAAAGACCTATAGCCTATATTATCACTTATGGCATTATCTAATAACTGACACAGATGAACATATTTCCAAAGAGAAAGACACTCACAGGCTTAGAAAACAAACTATGCTCATCTAAAAGGAAAGGAGGGGGGAAATTGAGAAATGAAGATTAGTGTTACTATACATATACAAATACATATTATATCCATGTATCAAAAAGACCGAACATATAGCAAGGGAGGTCGACGGAACAATGTAATATTTTACATGGGAAGAGGATCTGTACATTCATAGACATGCATAATGTACAAATGAACCAGATTGTGTACACCTAGGACAGACAATGTTCTAAATTTACCCAGATTAAAAAAAAAAATTTAAAAACCAAGAAGAAGTAATGAGATATAAACTTATGGGGATTTCTCCTGGCAAATTCCATTCTAATTTACAACCTAGGACAATGACTTCCAGAAAGGCTCTGCTGCCCTAGTACCCAGATTGGGGAATGGAGAAATGCTACCTCCTTGAGGCCGTTTCCCACACCAGCAGCTTTGAACCCACTGCAAAAGGTCACTAAATTTTCACCAACTTGCAGTTCTGTAAATGGCACCCGCCCTCCAGAAAATTTCTGCGGTCAAAAATCGACCCAAAAATTCAAAAGAGGGCAACCTTCGAAGAAGACAATTTCAAGAGCTATATTGTACTCACGGTTTTTTCTTTTAAGAGAAAAGACAAAGGCGTAGGAATATGATGAATTTTAAAAATTTTAATGACATGCATACCCATATTACAAAACCTATCAGCTCAGAGCAGTCAGAATGGCCAGTAGGAAAAATGCTGCAAAAAATAAATGGTGAAGGGAGTGTGGAGAAATGCGTACCCTCGGTTGTAAGGGGGGGGCATGTAAAGAGCCACTAATGAAAACACAATGTAGGCGCTTTGAACAGGGAAACATTGAGCTACCAGTCAATCAATCACAACCACTGCTTGGCCTATCACCTGAGAAAATGAGAATCAAAAAGTCACAGGCTGGCAAACCTGTACGCCAGCAAGATTTACCATAGTCAGTACTTGGAAGCAATGAAAATGTCCATCAACCGAGGAATGCACCAAGAAGAAGTGGTCCACGCACACAATGGAATATTACTCTAATAATAAATATAAATTAAATTTAAAAACAAACAAAAGCAAGGAGACATCAACATTTGTGGGTTTATCCGGGCACATTGCACTCTAGTTTATAACCGAAGAACACCACTGGCCGGTAGGTCTGTTTCCCTGGTACCAGCATGGGGAACGTAGAAAGGCTGCCGCTCTCTGGCCGTTACCTGCAAAAGCAGGTTTAAAGCCTGAGCTAATGGTCACTTCCTATGAACAAGTACTGCAGGGCTCTAAATGAAACCTGCCCTCAAAATATCTTGAGGGAGATAATGGCCAAAATATTTCAAATGGTGACACATACTTTAAGAAAACACTTTGAAGAAATAAGCTCTAATCACAGCTGGAAAAATAAAAAGGACATGTCTAAAAGCTCAATTTCAACGCATTATGAGACACATGCAAATTCAACCACAAAGAGGTATCAGCTCACACCACTCAGAATAACCATCAGCAAAAACTACAAAGAATAAATGCTGAAGGTGCTGGGAAGAAATGCATACCCTCAACTTTATGTGGGACGTAACCTGGAAAGAGCCACTAAAGAGAACAGAATAGAGGTGCCTTTAAAATGTAAACATTGAGCTACCATAGGATCCAGCAGACCTATTCCTGGACCTATAAACTAAGAAGACAGAATTGGAAGGACACAGGTACGCAAATCTGCATTGCATAGTATTCCCATAGCCAAGATATGGAAGTAACCAGAAAGTCCACCGACAGATGGGCGGACAAAGAAGGACTGCTACATGTACAGATGGAATATGAGCTTGTGAAAAAATGAAACAATGCCATTTGCAGCACCATAGATGAGTCTAGAAGTAATCACGCAACTTGGAGTAAGTGAGAAAGCGAAAGACCCATATCCTATCATATCACATATAGGTGTTACCTAAAAAATGATACAAACAAAGATATTTCCACAGAGAAACACTATCATAGCTTCATTAAAAAAACTTATGGTTCACCAAATGGAAAGGTGTGAGATTGGATACATTACCATATTGAGGTTAACAGAGAGATACAAACACATGTGAAATATATAATCACCAAAGACCTACGCAATACCAAGAGGAGACTACTCAACATTGTGTCATAACCGACATGGGAAAAGGATCCGAAGAAGAATAGATATATGCATATGTGTGAAAGAACCACATCTTGCACACCTAGAACAAAGAAAACATTGTAATCAAGTTTGCTGTGATAAAAAATAAAAATTAAGTTAAAAATACCAACAAGAAGTAATGAGACATAAACTTAAAGGGCTTTTTCCTCGCACATTCCATTCTAATTTACAACCTAGAACACCACTTCCAGTAAGGCTCTGTTGCCCTAGTAACCAGATTTGGTAAAGGAGAAATGCTGCCGCCTTGTGGCCGATTCCCGCAAGAGCAGCTTTTAACCCACAGCTAATGGTCACTTACCATTCACAAGGACTCAGGGCTGTAAAGGACACCTGCCCTAAAAAAGTGTGCTGAGGTAGGGAATGGATAAAAAAAAATTCAAAACACGCAGGATTTTCAAGATAGTATAAAGAGGTAAGTTTTACTCACTCTCTTTTTAAAGAAAGGAAAATGGATAAAAGTCCCACCTCAGGAAGTATTAGACTCATGCAATCTAATCTACAAAAAGTTTTCAACTCACACCAGTCGACTGACCATTGGCAAAAAGTCTACAAACAATAAATGCTGAAGAGGTTTTAGAGAACTGTGTATCCTCTAGCTGCTGGTGAGATGTAAAAGGGTTAAACGCTAATAATGAGAACAGAAAGGAGCTGCGTTGAAAAGGAAAAACTGAGGTACCATTCAATCCAGCAGGCGCACCAATGGGCCTCTCACCTGAGAAGACCAGAATGAAGAAGACCCGGGTTGCAAAAGCTGCACTGCAGCCTTATTCACAATAGACAAGACAGTGAAGCAACCAAAATGTCCATCAACAGATGAAAGGATAAAGAAGAAGTGGTGGTCCATGTAGACAATGAATACTAGGCATGGAAAACAGTGAAACACTGCTCTTTGAGGCACCATAGATGATCTTGGAGATAATCACAGAACATGAGGTAAGTCGGAAAGCAAAAGTCCTATATCCTATGATATCACTTATAGGCGTTATCTAATAACGGACACAAATGAACATATTTCCACAAAGAAAGTCAATCACAGACTTATTTAAAAAAAAAACAACTATGCTTATCTAAAAGGAAAGGTGGGGGGGATGGATAAATGAAGATTAGCGTTACCATATGTATACAAATACATATTATATACATATATCAAAAAGACCGACCCTATAGCAAGGAAGGTTTACGGAACACTCTGTAATAATTTACAGGGGAAGAGGATCTCTACATAAATAGGTATATAGAATATGTAGATGGACCAGAGTGTGTACACCTTGGACAAGCAACATTCTAACCATTACCCCAAATGAAAAAATTAAAACAACGAACTAGGAGTAATGAGACATAAACTTATGGGGGGTTTTCCTGGCACATTCCATCCAAATTTACAACCTAGGCAAACGACTTCCAGAACGGCTCTGCTGCCCTAGTACCCAGGTTTGGCAATGGAGAAATGCTGCATCCTTGTGGTCGTTTCCCACAACAGCAGCTTTAAACCCACTGCCAAAGGTCACTAAATATTCACCAATGGCAGTTCTGTAAATGGCACCTGCCCTCCAAAAAATACTGAGGTCGAAAATCGACCAAAAAATTCTAGAGTGCAACCTTCCAAAAAGAAAATTTGAAGAGGTATATTATACTCACACTTTTTTTCTTTTTTCTTTTAACAGAAAAGAAAAAGGCGTGGACAAATGATGAATTGTAGGAATTTTGACAGGCATGTAAACCCAAATTACAAAAACCTATCAGCTCACACCAGTCAGAATGGCCATCAACAAAAATCCTGCAAACAATATATGCTGACGTGATTGTGGAGAAATGCGTCCCCTCGATTCTAAGGGGGACGTGGTAAGAGTCACTAATGAAAGGACAATTGAGGTGCCTTGAAAAGGTAAACGTTGAGCTACCATAGCAGTCAATCAATCATACCCACTGCTGGGTCTATCACCTGAGAAAATGAAAATCAATAATCACAGGCTGGCAATCCGGCACTCCAGCAATATTTACCATAGGCAACACTTGGAAGCAACGGACATGTCCATCAACAGAGGAATGCACCAAGAAGAAGTGGTCCATGTACACAATGGAATATTAGCCATGGAAAACCTTGAAGCACTGCTCTTTGAGGCACCATAGATGAGCCTGGAGATAATCACAAAACATGAAGTAGGTCGGAAAGCCAAAGACCTATAGCCTATATTATCACTTATGGCATTATCTAATAACTGACACAGATGAACATATTTCCAAAGAGAAAGACACTCACAGGCTTAGAAAACAAACTATGCTCATCTAAAAGGAAAGGAGGGGGGAAATTGAGAAATGAAGATTAGTGTTACTATACATATACAAATACATATTATATCCATGTATCAAAAAGACCGAACATATAGCAAGGGAGGTCGACGGAACACTGTAATATTTTACATGGGAAGAGGATCTGTACATTCATAGACATGCATAATGTACAAATGAACCAGATTGTGTACACCTAGGACAGACAATGTTCTAAATTTACCCAGATTAAAAAAAAAAATTTAAAAACCAAGAAGAAGTAATGAGATATAAACTTATGGGGATTTCTCCTGGCAAATTCCATTCTAATTTACAACCTAGGACAATGACTTCCAGAAAGGCTCTGCTGCCCTAGTACCCAGATTGGGGAATGGAGAAATGCTACCTCCTTGAGGCCGTTTCCCACACCAGCAGCTTTGAACCCACTGCAAAAGGTCACTAAATTTTCACCAACTTGCAGTTCTGTAAATGGCACCCGCCCTCCAGAAAATTTCTGCGGTCAAAAATCGACCCAAAAATTCAAAAGAGGGCAACCTTCGAAGAAGACAATTTCAAGAGCTATATTGTACTCACGGTTTTTTCTTTTAAGAGAAAAGACAAAGGCGTAGGAATATGATGAATTTTAAAAATTTTAATGACATGCATACCCATATTACAAAACCTATCAGCTCAGAGCAGTCAGAATGGCCAGTAGGAAAAATGCTGCAAAAAATAAATGGTGAAGGGAGTGTGGAGAAATGCGTACCCTCGGTTGTAAGGGGGGGGCATGTAAAGAGCCACTAATGAAAACACAATGTAGGCGCTTTGAACAGGGAAACATTGAGCTACCAGTCAATCAATCACAACCACTGCTTGGCCTATCACCTGAGAAAATGAGAATCAAAAAGTCACAGGCTGGCAAACCTGTACGCCAGCAAGATTTACCATAGCCAGCACTTGGAAGCAATGAAAATGTCCATCAACCGAGGAATGCACCAAGAAGAAGTGGTCCACGTACACAATGGAATATTACTCTAATAATAAATATAAATTAAATTTAAAAACAAACAAAAGCAAGGAGACATCAACATTTGTGGGTTTATCCGGGCACATTGCACTCTAGTTTATAACCGAAGAACACCACTGGCCGGTAGGTCTGTTTCCCTGGTACCAGCATGGGGAACGTAGAAAGGCTGCCGCTCTCTGGCCGTTACCTGCAAAAGCAGGTTTAAAGCCTGAGCTAATGGTCACTTCCTATGAACAAGTACTGCAGGGCTGTAAATGAAACCTGCCCTCAAAATATCTTGAGGGAGATAATGGCCAAAATATTTCAAATGGTGACACATACTTTAAGAAAACACTTTGAAGAAATAAGCTCTAATCACAGCTGGAAAAATAAAAAGGACATGTCTAAAAGCTCAATTTCAACGCATTATGAGACACATGCAAATTCAACCACAAAGAGGTATCAGCTCACACCACTCAGAATAACCATCAGCAAAAACTACAAAGAATAAATGCTGAAGGTGCTGGGAAGAAATGCATACCCTCAACTTTATGTGGGACGTAACCTGGAAAGAGCCACTAAAGAGAACAGAATAGAGGTGCCTTTAAAATGTAAACATTGAGCTACCATAGGATCCAGCAGACCTATTCCTGGACCTATAAACTAAGAAGACAGAATTGGAAGGACACAGGTACGCAAATCTGCATTGCATAGTATTCCCATAGCCAAGATATGGAAGTAACCAGAAAGTCCACCGACAGATGGGCGGACAAAGAAGGACTGCTACATGTACAGATGGAATATGAGCTTGTGAAAAAATGAAACAATGCCATTTGCAGCACCATAGATGAGTCTAGAAGTAATCACGCAACTTGGAGTAAGTGAGAAAGCGAAAGACCCATATCCTATCATATCACATATAGGTGTTACCTAAAAAATGATACAAACAAAGATATTTCCACAGAGAAACACTATCATAGCTTCATTAAAAAAACTTATGGTTCACCAAATGGAAAGGTGTGAGATTGGATACATTACCATATTGAGGTTAACAGAGAGATACAAACACATGTGAAATATATAATCACCAAAGACCTACGCAATACCAAGAGGAGACTACTCAACATTGTGTCATAACCGACATGGGAAAAGGATCCGAAGAAGAATAGATATATGCATATGTGTGAAAGAACCACATCTTGCACACCTAGAACAAAGAAAACATTGTAATCAAGTTTGCTGTGATGAAAAATAAAAATTAATTTAAAAATACCAACAAGAAGTAATGAGACATAAACTTAAAGGGCTTTTTCCTCGCACATTCCATTCTAATTTACAACCTAAAACACCACTTCCAGTAAGGCTCTGTTGCCCTAGTAACCAGATTTGGTAAAGGAGAAATGCTGCCGCCTTGTGGCCGATTCCCACAAGAGCAGCTTTTAACCCACAGCTAATGGTCACTTACCATTCACAAGGACTCAGGGCTGTAAAGGACACCTGCCCTAAAAAAGTGTGCTGAGGTAGGGAATGGATAAAAAAAAAATTCAAAACACGCAGGATTTTCAAGATAGTATAAAGAGGTAAGTTTTACTCACTCTCTTTTTAAAGAAAGGAAAATGGATAAAAGTTCCACCTCAGGAAGTATTAGACTCATGCAATCTAATCTACAAAAAGTTTTCAACTCACACCAGTCGACTGACCATTGGCAAAAAGTCTACAAACAATAAATGCTGAAGAGGTTTTAGAGAACTGTGTATCCTCTAGCTGCTGGTGAGATGTAAAAGGGTTAAACGCTAATAATGAGAACAGAAAGGAGCTGCGTTGAAAAGGAAAAACTGAGGTACCATTCAATCCAGCAGGCGCACCAATGGGCCTCTCACCTGAGAAGACCAGAATGAAGAAGACCCGGGTTGCAAAAGCTGCACAGCAGCCTTATTCACAATAGACAAGACAGTGAAGCAACCAAAATGTCCATCAACAGATGAAAGGATAAAGAAGAAGTGGTGGTCCATGTAGACAATGAATACTAGGCATGGAAAACAGTGAAACACTGCTCTTTGAGGCACCATAGATGATCTTGGAGATAATCACAGAACATGAGGTAAGTCGGAAAGCAAAAGTCCTATATCCTATGATATCACTTATAGGCGTTATCTAATAACGGACACAAATGAACATATTTCCACAAAGAAAGTCAATCACAGACTTATTTAAAAAAAAAACTATGCTTATCTAAAAGGAAAGGTGGGGGGGATGGATAAATGAAGATTAGCGTTACCATATGTATACAAATACATATTATATACATATATCAAAAAGACCGACCCTATAGCAAGGAAGGTTTACGGAACACTCTGTAATAATTTACAGGGGAAGAGGATCTCTACATAAATAGGTATATAGAATATGTAGATGAACCAGAGTGTGTACACCTTGGACAAGCAACGTTCTAACCATTACCCCAAATGAAAAAATTAAAACAACGAACTAGGAGTAATGAGACATAAACTTATGGGGGGTTTTCCTGGCACATTCCATCCAAATTTACAACCTAGGCAAACGACTTCCAGAACGGCTCTGCTGCCCTAGTACCCAGATTTGGCAATGGAGAAATGCTGCATCCTTGTGGTCGTTTCCCACAACAGCAGCTTTAAACCCACTGCCAAAGGTCACTAAATATTCACCAATGGCAGTTCTGTAAATGGCACCTGCCCTCCAAAAAATACTGAGGTCGAAAATCGACCAAAAATTTCTAGAGTGCAACCTTCCAAAAAGAAAATTTGAAGAGGTATATTATACTCACAGTTTTTTTCTTTTTTCTTTTAACAGAAAAGAAAAAGGCGTGGACAAATGATGAATTGTAGGAATTTTGACAGGCATGTAAACCCAAATTACAAAAACCTATCAGCTCACACCAGTCAGAATGGCCATCAACAAAAATCCTGCAAACAATATATGCTGACGTGATTGTGGAGAAATGCGTCCCCTCGATTCTAAGGGGGACGTGGTAAGAGTCACTAATGAAAGGACAATTGAGGTGCCTTGAAAAGGTAAACGTTGAGCTACCATAGCAGTCAATCAATCATACCCACTGCTGGGTCTATCACCTGAGAAAATGAAAATCAATAATCACAGGCTGGCAATCCTGCACTCCAGCAATATTTACCATAGGCAACACTTGGAAGCAACGGACATGTCCATCAACAGAGGAATGCACCAAGAAGAAGTGGTCCATCTACACAATGGAATATTAGCCATGGAAAACCTTGAAGCACTGCTCTTTGAGGCACCATAGATGAGCCTGGAGATAATCACAAAACATGAAGTAGGTCGGAAAGCCAAAGACCTATAGCCTATATTATCACTTATGGCATTATCTAATAACTGACACAGATGAACATATTTCCAAAGAGAAAGACACTCACAGGCTTAGAAAACAAACTATGCTCATCTAAAAGGAAAGGAGGGGGGAAATTGAGAAATGAAGTTTAGTGTTACTATACATATACAAATACATATTATATCCATGTATCAAAAAGACCGAACATATAGCAAGGGAGGTCGACGGAACACTGTAATATTTTACATGGGAAGAGGATCTGTACATTCATAGACATGCATAATGTACAAATGAACCAGATTGTGTACACCTAGGACAGACAATGTTCTAAATTTACCCAGATTAAAAAAAAAAATTTAAAAACCAAGAAGAAGTAATGAGATATAAACTTATGGGGATTTCTCCTGACAAATTCCATTCTAATTTACAACCTAGGACAATGACTTCCAGAAAGGCTCTGCTGCCCTAGTACCCAGATTGGGGAATGGAGAAATGCTACCTCCTTGAGGCCGTTTCCCACAACAGCAGCTTTGAACCCACTGCAAAAGGTCACTAAATTTTCACCAACTTGCAGTTCTGTAAATGGCACCCGCCCTCCAGAAAATTTCTGCGGTCAAAAATCGACCCAAAAATTCAAAAGAGGGCAACCTTCGAAGAAGACAATTTCAAGAGCTATATTGTACTCACGGTTTTTTCTTTTAAGAGAAAAGACAAAGGCGTAGGAATATGATGAATTTGAAAAATTTTAATGACATGCATACCCATATTACAAAACCTATCAGCTCAGAGCAGTCAGAATGGCCATTAGGAAAAATGCTACAAAAAATAAATGGTGAAGGGAGTGTGGAGAAATGCGTACCCTCGGTTGTAAGGGGGGGGCATGTAAAGAGCCACTAATGAAAACACAATGTAGGCGCTTTGAACAGGGAAACATTGAGCTACCAGTCAATCAATCACAACCACTGCTTGGCCTATCACCTGAGAAAATGAGAATCAAAAAGTCACAGGCTGGCAAACCTGTACACCAGCAAGATTTACCATAGTCAGTACTTGGAAGCAATGAAAATGTCCATCAACCGAGGAATGCACCAAGAAGAAGTGGTCCACGTACACAATGGAATATTACTCTAATAATAAATATAAATTAAATTTAAAAACAAACAAAAGCAAGGAGACATCAACATTTGTGGGTTTATCCGGGCACATTGCACTCTAGTTTATAACCGAAGAACACCACTGGCCGGTAGGTCTGTTTCCCTAGTACCAGCATGGGGAACGTAGAAAGGCTGCCGCTCTCTGGCCGTTACCTGCAAAAGCAGGTTTAAAGCCTGAGCTAATGGTCACTTCCTATGAACAAGTACTGCAGGGCTGTAAATGAAACCTGCCCTCAAAATATCTTGAGGGAGATAATGGCCAAAATATTTCAAATGGTGACACATACTTTAAGAAAACACTTTGAAGAAATAAGCTCTAATCACAGCTGGAAAAATAAAAAGGACATGTCTAAAAGCTCAATTTCAACGCATTATGAGACACATGCAAATTCAACCACAAAGAGGTATCAGCTCACACCACTCAGAATAACCATCAGCAAAAACTACAAAGAATAAATGCTGAAGGTGCTGGGAAGAAATGCATACCCTCAACTTTATGTGGGACGTAACCTGGAAAGAGCCACTAAAGAGAACAGAATAGAGGTGCCTTTAAAATGTAAACATTGAGCTACCATAGGATCCAGCAGACCTATTCCTGGACCTATAAACTAAGAAGACAGAATTGGAAGGACACAGGTACGCAAATCTGCATTGCATAGTATTCCCATAGCCAAGATATGGAAGTAACCAGAAAGTCCACCGACAGATGGGCGGACAAAGAAGGACTGCTACATGTACAGATGGAATATGAGCTTGTGAAAAAATGAAACAATGCCATTTGCAGCACCATAGATGAGTCTAGAAGTAATCACGCAACTTGGAGTAAGTGAGAAAGCGAAAGACCCATATCCTATCATATCACATATAGGTGTTACCTAAAAAATGATACAAACAAAGATATTTCCACAGAGAAACACTATCATAGCTTCATTAAAAAAACTTATGGTTCACCAAATGGAAAGGTGTGAGATTGGATACATTACCATATTGAGGTTAACAGAGAGATACAAACACATGTGAAATATATAATCACCAAAGACCTACGCAATACCAAGAGGAGACTACTCAACATTGTGTCATAACCGACATGGGAAAAGGATCCGAAGAAGAATAGATATATGCATATGTGTGAAAGAACCACATCTTGCACACCTAGAACAAAGAAAACATTGTAATCAAGTTTGCTGTGATAAAAAATAAAAATTAATTTAAAAATACCAACAAGAAGTAATGAGACATAAACTTAAAGGGCTTTTTCCTCGCACATTCCATTCTAATTTACAACCTAGAACACCACTTCCAGTAAGGCTCTGTTGCCCTAGTAACCAGATTTGGTAAAGGAGAAATGCTGCCGCCTTGTGGCCGATTCCCACAAGAGCAGCTTTTAACCCACAGCTAATGGTCACTTACCATTCACAAGGACTCAGGGCTGTAAAGGACACCTGCCCTAAAAAAGTGTGCTGAGGTAGGGAATGGATAAAAAAAAAATTCAAAACACGCAGGATTTTCAAGATAGTATAAAGAGGTAAGTTTTACTCACTCTCTTTTTAAAGAAAGGAAAATGGATAAAAGTTCCACCTCAGGAAGTATTAGACTCATGCAATGTAATCTACAAAATGTTTTCAACTCACACCAGTCGACTGACCATTGGCAAAAAGTCTACAAACAATAAATGCTGAAGAGGTTTTAGAGAACTGTGTATCCTCTAGCTGCTGGTGAGATGTAAAAGGGTTAAACGCTAATAATGAGAACAGAAAGGAGCTGCGTTGAAAAGGAAAAACTGAGGTACCATTCAATCCAGCAGGCGCACCAATGGGCCTCTCACCTGAGAAGACCAGAATGAAGAAGACCCGGGTTGCAAAAGCTGCACTGCAGCCTTATTCACAATAGACAAGACAGTGAAGCAACCAAAATGTCCATCAACAGATGAAAGGATAAAGAAGAAGTGGTGGTCCATGTAGACAATGAATACTAGGCATGGAAAACAGTGAAACACTGCTCTTTGAGGCACCATAGATGATCTTGGAGATAATCACAGAACATGAGGTAAGTCGGAAAGCAAAAGTCCTATATCCTATGATATCACTTATAGGCGTTATCTAATAACGGACACAAATGAACATATTTCCACAAAGAAAGTCAATCACAGACTTATTTAAAAAAAAAACAACTATGCTTATCTAAAAGGAAAGGTGGGGGGGATGGATAAATGAAGATTAGCGTTACCATATGTATACAAATACATATTATATACATATATCAAAAAGACCGACCCTATAGCAAGGAAGGTTTACGGAACACTCTGTAATAATTTACAGGGGAAGAGGATCTCTACATAAAAAGGTATATAGAATAGGTAGATGAACCAGAGTGTGTACACCTTGGACAAGCAACATTCTAACCATTACCCCAAATGAAAAAATTAAAACAACGAACTAGGAGTAATGAGACATAAACTTATGGGGGGTTTTCCTGGCACATTCCATCCAAATTTACAACCTAGGCAAAGGACTTCCAGAACGGCTCTGCTGCCCTAGTACCCAGATTTGGGAATGGAGAAATGCTGCATCCTTGTGGCCGTTTCCCACAACAGCAGCTTTAAACCCACTGCCAAAGGTCACTAAATATTCACCAATGGCAGTTCTGTAAATGGCACCTGCCCTCCAAAAAATACTGAGGTCGAAAATCGACCAAAATATTCTAGAGTGCAACCTTCCAAAAAGAAAATTTGAAGAGGTATATTATACTCACACTTTTTTTATTTTTTCTTTTAACAGAAAAGTAAAAGGCATGGAAAAATGATGAATTGTAGGAATTTTGACAGGCATGTAAACCCAAATTACAAAAACCTATCAGCTCACACCAGTCAGAATGGCCATCAACAAAAATCCTGCAAACAATATATGCTGACGTGATTGTGGAGAAATGCGTCCCCTCGATTCTAAGTGGGACGTGGTAAGAGTCACTAATGAAAGGACAATTGAGGTGCCTTGAAAAGGTAAACGTTGAGCTACCATAGCAGTCAATCAATCATACCCACTGCTGGGTCTATCACCTGAGAAAATGAAAATCAATAATCACAGGCTGGCAATCCTGCACTCCAGCAATATTTACCATAGGCAACACTTGGAAGCAACGGACATGTCCATCAACAGAGGAATGCACCAAGAAGAAGTGGTCCATCTACACAATGGAATATTAGCCATGGAAAACCTTGAAGCACTGCTCTTTGAGGCACCATAGATGAGCCTGGAGATAATCAAAAAACATGAAGTAGGTCGGAAAGCCAAAGACCTATAGCCTATATTATCACTTATGGCATTATCTAATAACTGACACAGATGAACATATTTCCAAAGAGAAAGACACTCACAGGCTTAGAAAACAAACTATGCTCATCTAAAAGGAAAGGAGGGGGGAAATTGAGAAATGAAGTTTAGTGTTACTATACATATACAAATACATATTATATCCATGTATCAAAAAGACCGAACATATAGCAAGGGAGGTCGACGGAACACTGTAATATTTTACATGGGAAGAGGATCTGTACATTCATAGACATACATAATGTACAAATGAACCAGATTGTGTACACCTAGGACAGACAATGTTCTAAACTTTACACAGATTAAAAAAAAATTTAAAAACCAAGAAGAAGTAATGAGACATAAACTTATGGGAATTTCTCCTGGCAAATTCCATTCTAATTTACAACCTAGGACAATGACTTCCAGAAAGGCTCTGCTTCCCTAGTACCCAGATTGGGGAATGGAGAAATGCTACCTCCTTGAGGCCGTTTCCCACAACAGCAGCTTTGAACCCACTGCAAAAGGTCACTAAATTTTCACCAACTTGCAGTTCTGTAAATGGCACCCGCCCTCCAGAAAATTTCTGCGGTCAAAAATCGACCAAAAATTTCAAAAGAGGGCAACCTTCGAAGAAGACAATTTCAATAGCTATATTGTACTCACGGTTTTTTTCTTTTAAGAGAAAAGACAAAGGCGTAGGAATATGATGAATTTTAAAAATTTTAATGACATGCATACCCATATTACAAAACCTATCAGCTCAGAGCAGTCAGAATGGCCATTAGGAAAAATGCTGCAAAAAATAAATGGTGAAGGGAGTGTGGAGAAATGCGTACCCTCGGTTGTAAGGGGGGGGCATGTAAAGATCCACTAATGAAAACACAATGTAGGCGCTTTGAACAGGGAAACATTGAGCTACCAGTCAATCAATCACAACCACTGCTTGGCCTATCACCTGAGAAAATGAGAATCAAAAAGTCACAGGCTGGCAAACCTGTACGCCAGCAAGATTTACCATAGCCAGCACTTGGAAGCAATGAAAATGTCCATCAACCGAGGAATGCACCAAGAAGAAGTGGTCCACGTACACAATGGAATATTACTCTAATAATAAATATAAATTAAATTTAAAAACAAACAAAAGCAAGGAGACATCAACATTTGTGGGTTTATCCGGGCACATTGCACTCCAGTTTACAACCGAAGAACACCACTGGCCGGTAGGTCTGTTTCCCTGGTACCAGCATGGGGAACGTAGAAAGGCTGCCACTCTCTGGCCGTTACCTGCAAAAGCAGGTTTAAAGCCTGAGCTAATGGTCACTTCATATGAACAAGTGCTGCAGGGCTGTAAATGAAACCTGCCCTCAAAATATTTTGAGGGAGATAATGGCCAAAATATTTCAAATGGTGACACATACTTTAAGAAAACACTTTGAAGAAATAAGCTCTAATCACAGCTGGAAAAATAAAAAGGACATGTCTAAAAGCTCAATTTCAACGCATTATGAGACACATGCAAATTCAACCACAAAGAGGTATCAGCTCACACCACTCAGAATAACCATCAGCAAAAACTACAAAGAATAAATGCTGAAGGTGCTGGGAAGAAATGCATACCCTCAACTTTATGTGGGACGTAACCTGGAAAGAGCCACTAAAGAGAACAGAATAGAGGTGCCTTTAAAAGGTAAACATTTAGCTACCATAGCATCCAGCAGACCTATTCCTGGACCTATAAACTAAGAAGACAGAATTGGAAGGACACAGGTACGCAAATCTGCATTGCATAGTATTCCCATAGCCAAGATATGGAAGTAACCAGAAAGTCCACCGACAGATGGGCGGACAAAGAAGAACTGCTACATGTACAGATGGAATATGAGCTAGTGAAAAAATGAAACAATGCCATTTGCAGCACCATAGATGAGTCTAGATGTAATCACGCCACTTGGAGTAAGTGAGAAAGCGAAAGACCCATATCCTATCATATCACATATAGGTGTTACCTAAAAAATGATACAAACAAAGATATTTCCACAGAGAAACACTATCATAGCTTCATTAAAAAAACTTATGGTTCACCAAATGGAAAGGTGTGAGGATTGGATACATTACCATATTGAGGTTAACAGAGAGATACAAACACATGTGAAATATATAATCACCAAAGACCTACGCAATACCAAGAGGAGACTACTCAACATTGTGTCATAACCTACATGGGAAAAGGATCCGAAGAAGAATAGATATATGCGTATGTGTGAAAGAACCACATCTTTCACACTTAGAACAAACAAAACATTGTAATCAAGTTTGCTGTGATGAAAAATAAAAATTAATTTAAAAATACCAACAAGAAGTAATGAGACATAAACTTAAAGGGCTTTTTCCTCGCACATTCCATTCTAATTTACAACCTAGAACACCACTTCCAGTAAGGCTCTGTTGCCCTAGTAACCAGATTTGGTAAAGGAGAAATGCTGCCGCCTTGTGGCCGATTCCCGCAAGAGCAGCTTTTAACCCACAGCTAATGGTCACTTACCATTCACAAGGACTCAGGGCTGTAAAGGACACCTGCCCTAAAAAAGTGTGCTGAGGTAGGGAATGGATAAAAAAAAAATTCAAAACACGCAGGATTTTCAAGATAGTATAAAGAGGTAAGTTTTACTCACTCTCTTTTTAAAGAAAGGAAAATGGATAATAGTTCCACCTCAGGAAGTATGAGACTCATGCAATCTAATCTACAAAAAGTTTTCAACTCACACCAGTCGACTGACCATTGGCAAAAAGTCTACAAACAATAAATGCTGAAGAGGTTTTAGAGATCTGTGTACCCTGTAGCTGCTGGTGAGATGTAAAAGGGTTAAATGCTAATAATGCGAACAGAAAGGAGCTGCGCTGAAAAGGAAAAACTGAGGTACCTTTCAATCCAGCAGGATCACCAATGGGCCTCTCACCTGAGAAGACCAGAATGAAGAAGACCCGGGTTGCAAAAGCTGCACTGCAGCCTTATTCACAATAGACAAGACAGTGAAGCAACCAAAATGTCCATCAACAGATGAAAGGATAAAGAAAAAGTGGTCCATGTACACAATGAATACTAGCCATGGAAAACAGTGAAACACTGCTCTTTGAGGCACCATAGATGATCTTGGAGATAATCACAGAACATGAGGTAAGTCGGAAAGCAAAAGTCCTATATCCTATGATATCACTTATAGGCGTTATCTAATAACGGACACAAATGAACATATTTCCACAAAGAAAGTCAATCACAGACTTATTTAAAAAAAAAAACTATGCTTATCTAAAAGGAAAGGTGGGGGGGATGGATAAATGAAGATTAGCGTTACCATATGTATACAAATACATATTATATACATATATCAAAAGGACCGACCCTATAGCAAGGAAGGTTTAGAGAACACTCTGTAATAATTTACAGGGGAAGAGGATCTCCACATAAACAGGTATATAGAATATGTAGATGAACCAGAGTGTGTACACCTTGGACAAGCAACATTCTAACCATTACCCCAATTGAAAAAATTAAAACAACGAACTAGGAGTAATGAGACATAAACTTGTGGGGGGTTTTCCTGGCACATTCCATGCAAATTTACAACCTAGGCAAACGACTTCCAGAACGGCTCTGCTGCGCTAGTACCCAGATTCGGGAATGGAGAAATGCTGCATTCTTGTGGCCGTTTCCCACAACAGCAGCTTTAAACCCACTGCCAAAGGTCACTAAATATTCACCAATGGCAGTTCTGTAAATGACACCTGCCTTCCAAAAAATACTGAGGTCGAAAATCGACCAATAAATTCTAGAGTGCAACCTTCCAAAAAGAAAATTTGAAGAGGTATATTATACTCACACTTTTTTTCTTTTTTCTTTAAACAGAAAAGAAAAAGGCGTGGAAAAATGATGAATTGTAGGAATTTTTACAGGCATGTAAACCCAAATTACAAAAACCTATCAGCTCACACCAGTCAGAATGGCCATCAACAAAAATGCTGCAAACAATAAATGCTGACGTGATTGTGGAGAAATGCGTACCCTCGATTCTAAGGGGGACGTGGTAAGAGCCACTAATGAAAGCACAATTGAGGTGCCTTGAAAAGGTAAACCTTGAGCTACCATACCAGTCAATCAATCATACCCACTGCTGGGTCTATCACCTGAGAAAATGAAAATCAAAAATCACAGGCTGGCAATCCTGCACTCCAGCAATATTTACCATAGGCAACACTTGGAAGCAACGAACCTGTCCATCAACAGAGGAATGCACCAAGAAGAAGTGATCCATGTACACAATGGAATATAAGCCATGGAAAACAATGAAGCACTGCTCTTTGAGGCACCATAGATGAGCCTGGAGATAATCTCTAAACATGAGGTAGGTCGCAAAGCAAAAGAGCTATACCCTATGTTATCACTTATGGGATTATCTAATAACTGACAGAAATGAACAGATTTCCAAAGAGAAAGACACTCACGTGCTTAGAAATCAAACTCTGCTCATGTATAAGGAAAGGTGGGGGCAATGGATAAATGTAGATTAGTGTTACTATACATATATAAATACATATTATATACATTTATCAAAAAGCCAGACCATATATTAAGGGGGGTCTACGGAACACTCTGTAACTATTTTACATGGGAAGAGGATCTGTACATGAATAGACGTATATAATGTATAAATGAACCAGACTGTGTACACTTAGGACAAACAATATTCTAATCTTAACCCCGATTTTAAAAATTTAAAAAACCAAGAAGAAGTAATGAGACATAAACATATGGGGCTATCTCCTGGCACATTCCATTCTAATTTACAACCTAGGAACACGACTTCCAGAAAGGCTCTTGCCCTAGTACCCAGATTTGGGAATGGAGAAATGCTACCTCATTGTAGCCGTTTCCCACAACAGAAGCTTTAAACCCATTGCTTAAGGTCACTAAGTATTCAGATAACCGCAGGCCTGTAAATGACACCTACCCTCCACAACAATCCTGGGGTTGAAAATTGACCAAAAAATTCAAATGAGGGCAACGTTTCAAGAAGACACTTTCAAGAGGTATATTGTATTCACAATTTTTTCTTTTTTTTTTTTTTAACAGAAAAAAAGGTGTGGAAAACTGATGAATTTTAGAAATTTTAATGACATGAATACCCATATTACAAAAACCTATCAGCTCACAGCAGTCAGAATGGCCATTAGGAAAAATGCTGCAAAAAATAAATGCTGAAGGGAGTGTGGAGAAATGCGTACCCTCGGTTGTAAGGGGGGGCATGTAAAGAGCCACTAATGAAAACACAATGTAGGTGCTTTGAAAAGGGAAACATTGAGCTACCAGTCCATCAGTCACAACCACTGCTGGGCCTATCACCTGAGAAAATGAAAATCATAAAGTCACAGGCTGGCAATCCGGCACTCCAGCACTATTTACCATAGCCAACACTTGGAAGCAACAAAAATGTCCATCAACCGAGGAATGCACCAAGACGAAGTGGTCCATGTACACAATGGAATATTACTCCAATAATAAATATAAATTAAATCTAAAAAACAAAACAAAAGTAAGGAGACATCAGCATTTGTGGGTTTATCCGGGCACATTGCACTCTAATTTATAACCGAGGGCCACCAGTGGCCGGAAGGTGTTTTTCCCTAGTTACCAGAGTGGGGAACATAGAAAGGCTGCCGCCTTCTGGCCGTTACCTGCAAAAGCAGCCTTAAAGCCTGTGCTAATGGTCACTTCATATGAACAAGTACTGCAGGGCTGTAAATGAAAACTGCCCTCAAAATGTCTTGAGGGAGGTAATGGCCAAAAAATTTCAAAATGTGACACATACTTTAAGTAAACACTTTGAAGAACTAAGCTGTAATCACAGTTTGATAAATAAAAAGGACATGCTTTAAAGCTCAATTTCAACAGATTATGGGGCACATGCAAGTTCAACCACAAAGAGGTCTCAGCTCGTACCTGTCAGAATAACCATCAGCAATAAAACTACTAACAATAAATACTGAAGGTGTTGTGGAGAAATGCATACCCTCAACTTTAAGTTGGACGTAACCTGGAAAGAGCCACTAATGAGAACTGAATGGTGGTGCCTTTAAAACGTACACACTGAGCTACCATATGATACAGCAAGCCCACTCCTTGGCCTATAACATAGGAAGATAGATCTGGAAAGACACAGGCAAGCAAATGTGCATTGCAGCAGTATTACAATAGCCAAGACATGGATGCAACCAAAAAGTCCATCAAGAGTTGCGTGGCCAAAGAAGAACTGGTTCATGTACAGATGGAATATTAGCCAGGGAAAAAAATGAAACAATGCCATTTGCAGCACCATGTATGATTCTTGAGGTAATCAGGCAAATTGTACTAAGTCAGAAAACAAAAGACACATATCCTATAATATCACTTATAGGTCTTAGCTAAAAATTGATACCAATGAAGATATTTCCACAGAG
The DNA here is from genome assembly GCF_028021215.1 of Eschrichtius robustus. Lineage (NCBI taxonomy): Eukaryota > Metazoa > Chordata > Mammalia > Artiodactyla > Eschrichtiidae > Eschrichtius > Eschrichtius robustus. The sequence continues at coordinate 38,726,601 of NC_090830.1, read as the reverse complement.
AAATGCAATCACAGATTCATTAAAGAAACTTATGTTTCACCAAATGGAAAGGTGTGAGGATTGGATACATTAGGATACTGGGGTTAACATAGATATAGAAACACATGTGAAATATGTAATCACCAAAGACCTACGTAATACCAAGAGAAGATTACTCAACATTGTGTCATAACCTACATGGGAAAATGATCCAAAGAAGAATAGATATATGTATATTTTTAAAAGAACCACATCTTGCACACCTAGAGGAAACAAAACATTTTAATAAAATTTGCTCTGATAAAAAATAAAAATTAAATTAAAAAAAGAACAAGAAGTAATGAGTAAACTTAAGGGGCTTTTGCTGGCACATTGCATTCTACTTTACAACCAGAACATGACTTCCATTAAGGCTCTGTCATCACTAATAAAGCAGCTTTATAAGCAATGTTGAAGATAGCTTAAAGGAAGTCTCACTAATTATTGATAGTAGCAAGAAAACAAAGTAAAGTAAAAATCTCACTGCAAAAAGTATACATAGAGTGAGGATAGTAGATCAAACACTTATTACACTTCTGTAAAGAATAAAAGACAACAATAGTATGTTTTTTTTAAAAAAAAAAGAAAGGGCCCAAATAAATCTGAAATGAAAGAGATGATGTTACAACAGACACCACAGAAATACAAAGTATCCTAAGATACACACAGGGTAACTCAGGGCTCAGACTGGACAGAGCCCACTCTCCAGTCCCCTTTACATGACTTACAGGAGCCTCAGGAACTGAGGAGGGGGTCCCTGAGGAGAGGCTCAAGATAGAATATGGTAGGCATTAACATGGCTCCATTCTTCTTAAACATGCCTGAACTACATTCACACGAGATGATTTTGTCCTGTATGTACAGCGGCACCTCTAGTTGGAACTGCAGATCTTTGGCTTCATCACCTCTACTGAGAGCATTAGCTTCACCTGCTGTGGACCGTCTCCTATAGGATTTCTAGAACCACAAAACATCGAAGCTTCACAGGACCCAGAGTCTGTGCGACTCCACGCAGAGTCTCAGAGTCTCAACTCCACTCAGATACTCCACTCTTGGAGGACACACACAAAGTAGTGTGCACATCAGGGCCCAGGGGAAGGAGCAGTGACCCCGTAGGAGAATGACCAGAACTACCTGATAGTTTTAGAGGGTCTCCTGCAGAGGCAGGTGGTGGCTGTGGTTGTGGCTCACCATGAGGACAACGACACTGGCAGCAGAAGTTCTGGGAAATACTCCTTGGTGTGAGCCCTCCCAGAGTCCGCCATTAGCCCCACCAAGAGCAATGTAGGCTCCAGTGCTGGGTCGCCTCAGGCCAAACAACCAACAGGGAGGGAACCCAGCCCCATGGATCAGCAGACAAGCGGATTAAACTTTTTATTAAAGTTTTATTTAATCCGCAGACAAGCGGATTAAAGCTCTGCCCACCAAAGTAACACCCAGCTCTACCCACCACCAGTCCCTCCCATCAGGAAGCTTGCACAAGCCTCTAAGATAGACTCATCCACTGGAGAGCAGACAGCAGAAGCAAGAAGAACTACAATTCTGAAGCCTGTGGAAGGAAAACCACATTCACAGAAAGATAGACAAAATGAAAAGGCAGAGGACTTTATACCAGATCAAGGAACAAGATAGCGCCCCAGAAAAAAAACGAAATGAGGCGGAGATAGGGAACCTTCCAGAAAAAGAATCAGAATAAAGATAGTGAAGATGATCCAAGACCTTGGCAAAAGAATGGAGGCAAAAACGAAAAGAATAAAATATCTAGGAATAAACCTACCTAAGGAGACAAAAGACCTGTATGCAGAAAATTATAGGACACTGATGAAAGAAATTAAAGATGATACAAATAGATGGAGAGAGATACCATGTTCTTGGATTGGAAGAATCAACATTGTGAAAATGACTCTACTACCCAAAGCAATCTACAGATTCAATGCAATCCCTATCAAATTACCACTGGCATTTTTCACAGAACTAGAACAAAAAATTTCACAATTTGCATGGAGGCACAAAAGACCCCGAATAGCCAAAGCAATCTTGAGAATGAAAAATGGAGCTGGAGGAATCAGGCTCCCTGACTTCAGACTATATTACAAAGCTACAGTAATCAAGACAGTTTGGTACTGGCACAAAAACAGAAATATAGATCAATGGAACAGGATAGAAAGCCCAGAGATTAACCCACGCACATATGGTCACCTTATCTTTGATAAAGGAGGCAAGCATATACAGTGGAGAAAAGACAGCCTCTTCAATAAGTGGTGCTGGGAAAATTGGACATGTACATGTAAAAGTATGAAATTAGAACACTCCCTGACACCATACACAAAAATAAACTCAAAATGGATTAAAGACCTAAGTGTAAAGCCAGACACTATCAAACTCTTAGAGGAAAACATAGGCAGAACACTCTATGACATACATCACAGCAAGATCCTTTTTGACCCAGGTCCTAGAGAAATGGAAATAAACACACAAATAAACAAATGGGACCTAATGAAACTTAAAAGCTTTTGCACAGCAAAGGAAACCATAAACAAGACCAAAAGACAACCCTCATAATGGGAGAAAATATTTGCAAATGAAGCAAATGACAAAGGATTAATCTCCAAGATTTACAAGCAGCTCATGCAGCTCAATAACAAAAAAACAAACAACCCAATCCAAAAATGGGCAGAAGACCTAAATAGACATTTCTCCAAAGAAGATATACAGATGGCCAACAGACACATGAAAGAATGCTCAACATCATTAATCATTAGAGAAATGCAAATCAAAACTACAATGAGGTATCATCTCACACCGGTCAGAATGGCCATCATCAAAAAATCTAGAAACAATAAATGCTGGAGAGGTTGTGGAGAAAAGGGAACACTCTTGCACTGTTGGTGGGAATGTAAATTGATGCAGCCACTATGGAGAACAGTATGGAGGTTCCTTAAAAAACTAAAAATAGAACTACCATACGACCCAGCAATCGCACTACTGGGCATATACCCTGAGAAAACCATAATTCAAAAAGAGTCATGTACCAAAATGTTCATTGCACTTCTATTTACAATAGCCAGGACATGGAAGCAACCTAAGTGTCCATCATCGGATGAACGGATAAAGAAGATGTGGCACATATATACAATGGAATATTACTCAGCCATAAAAAGAAATGAAATGGAGGTATTTGTAATGAAGTGGATGGAGTTAGAGTCTGTCATACAGAGTGAAGTAAGTCAGAAAGAGAAAAACAAATACAGTATGCTAACACATATATATGGAATCTAAGGGGAAAAAAAGGTCATGAAGAACCTAGTGGCAAGATGGGAATAAAGACACAGACCTACTAAAGAATGGACTTGAGGATATGGGGAGGGGGAGGGGTGAGATGTGACAGGGTGACAGAGTGTCATGGACATATATACACCAAATGTAAAATAGATGGCTAGTGGGAAGCAGCCACATAGCACAGGGAGATCAGCTCGGTGCTTTGTGACCGCCTGCGGGGGTGGGATGGGGAGGGTGGGAGGGAGGGAGATGTGGGAGGGAGGAGATATTGGAACGTGTGTATATGTGTAGCTGATTCACTTTGTTATAAAGCAGAAACTAACACACCATTGTGAAGCAATTATACTTCAATAAAGATGTTTAAAAAAAACGTAAAAAAAAAATTAAAAAAAAAAAAAAGAATGGGGACAAAGATCGAGAAGATGCAAGAAATGCTTAACAAAGACCTAGAAGAATTAAGGAACACACACCTAGAAGAATTAAAGAACAAATAAACAGAGGTGAATAATATAATAACTGAAATGAAAAATACACTAGAAGGAATCAGTAGCAGAATAACTGTGGCAGAAGAACGGATAAGTGACCTGGAAGACAGAAAGGTGGAAATCACTGCCATGGAACAGAATAAAGAAAAAGAATGAAAATAAATGAAGACACCCTAAGAGTCCTCTGGGACAACATTAAATGCAACAACATTCACATTATAGGGGTCCCAGAAGGAGAAGAGAGAGAGAAAGGACGCAAGAATATATTTGAAGAGATTATAGTCAAAAACTTCCCTAGCATGGGAAAAGAAATAGCCACCCAAGTCCAGGAAGCGCAGAGAGTCCCAGGCAGGATAAATCAAAGGAGAAAAATGCCAAGACACATAGTAACCAAATTGACAAAAATTAAAGACAAAGAAAAATTATTGAAAGCAACAAGGGAAAAATGACAAATAACATAAAAGGGAACTCCCATAACAGCTGATTTCTCAGCAGAAAATCTACAAGCCAGAAGGGAGTGGCATGATAAATTTAAAGTGATGAAAGGGAAGAACCGACAACCAAGAGTACTCCATCCAGCAAGGATCTCTTTCAGATTTCACAGAGAAATCAAAAGTCCTACAGACAAGAAAAAGCTAAGAGAATTCAGCACCATGAAACCAGCTCTACACCAAATGCTAAAGGAAATTCTCTAAGTGGGAAACACAAGAGAAGAAAAGGACCCAACAAGACAAACCCGTAACAATTAAGAAAATAGTAATATACATATCAATAATTACCTTAAACATGAATGGACTAAATGTTCCAACCAAAAGATACAGCCTCTCTGAATGGATACAAAAACAAGACCTATATATATGCTGTCTACAAGAGACCCATTTCAGACCTAGGGACACATACAGACTGAAAGTGAGGCGATGGAAAAATATATTCTATGCAAATGAAAATCAAAAGAAAGCTGGAGTAGCAATACTCATATCAGATAAAATAGACTTTAAAATAAAGAATGTTACAAGAGACAAGGAAAGACACTACATAACGGTCAAGGGATCAATCCAAGAAGAAGATATAACAATTATAAATATATATGTACCCAACATAGGAGCACCTCAATATATAAGGCAACTGCTAACAGCTATAAAAGAGGACATTGACAGTAACACAATAATAGCGGGGGACTTTAACAGCTCACTTACACCAGTGGAGATCATCCAGAAAGAAAATTAATAAGGAAACACAAGCTTTAAATGACACAATAGACCAGATAGAGTTAACTGATATTTATAGGACATTCCATCCAAAAACAGCAGATTACACGTTCTTCTCAACTGCACACGGAACATTCTCCAGGATAGATCACATCTCGGGTCACAAAAAAGCCTCAGTAAATTAAAGAAAACTGAAATCATATCAAGCAGCTGTTCCGACCACAATGCTATGAGATTAGAAATCAATTACAGGGAAAAATCCGTAAAAAACAAAAAACATGGAGGCTAAACAATACGTTACTAAATAACCAAGAGATCACTGAAGAATAAAAGAGGAAATCAAAAACTACCTAGAGACAAATGACAACAAAAACACGATGATCCAAAACCTATGGGATGCAGCAAAAGCAGTTCTAAGAGGGAAGTTTATAGCAATACAAGCCTACCTCAAGAAACAAGAAAAATCTCAAATAAACAATCTAACCTTACACCTAGAGGAACTAGAGAAAGAGGAACAAAACCCAAAGTTAGTAGAAGGAAAGGAATCATAAAGATCAGAGCAGAAATAAATGGAATAGAAACAAAGAAAATGAAAGCAAAGATCAATAAAACTAAAAGCTGGTTCTTTGAGAAGATCAACAAAAATGATAAGCCTTTAGCCAGACCCAAGAAAAAGAGGGAGAGGACTCAAATCAACAAAATTAGAAGTGAAAAATGAGAAGTTACAACAGACACCACAGGAATACAAAGCATCCTAAGAGACTACTACAAGCAACTCTATGCCAATAAAATGGACAACCTGGAAGAAATGGACAAATTCTTAGAAAGGGATAACTTTCCAAGACTGAATCAGGAAGAAATAGAGAATATGAACAAACCTATCACAAGCAATGAAATTGAAACTGTGATTAAAAATCTTCCAACAAACAAAAGTCCAGAACCAGATGGCATCACAGGTGAATTCTATCAAATATTTAGAGAAGAGCTAGCGCCCAACCTTCTCAAATTCTTCAAAACAATTGCAGGGGAAGGAACACTCCCAAACTCATTCTATGAGACCACCATCACCCTGATACCAAAACCAGACAAAGATACTACAAGGAAAGTAAATTATAGACCAATATCACTGATGAATATAGATGTAAAAATCCTCAACAAAATACTAGCAAACAGAATCGAACAACACGTTAAAAGGATCATACACCATGATCAAGTGGGGTTTATCCCAGGGATGCAAGGATTCTTCAATATACACAAATCAATGTGATACACCATATTAACAAATTGTAGAATAAAACCATATGATCATCTCAATAGATGCAGGAAAAGATTTTGAGAAAATTCAACATCCATTTATGATAAAAAACTCTGCAGAGTGTGGGCATAGAGGGAAACTACCTCAACCTTATAAAGGCCATATATGACAAACCCACAGCGAACAGCATTCTCAATGGTGAAAAACTGAAAGCGTTTCCTCTAAGATCAGGAACAAGACGAGGATGTCCACTCTCACCACTACTATTCAACATAGTTTTGGAAGTCCTAGCCATGGCAATCAGAGAAGAAAAAGAAATAAAAGGAATACAAAAAGGAAAAGAAGAAGTAAAATTGTCACTGTTTGCAGATGACATCATATCATAGATAGAGAATCCTAAAGATGCCACCAGAAAACCACTGGAGCTAATCAATGAATTTGGTAAAGTTGCAGGATACAAAATTAATGCACAGAAATATTTTGCATTCCTATACACTAACAATGAAAGAACAGAAAGAGAAATTAAGGAAACAATCCCATTACCACTGCAACAAAAAGAATAAACTACCTAGGAATAAACCTACCTAAGGAAGTAAAAGACCTGTACTCAGAAAACTATAAGACACTGATGAAAGAAATCAAAGATGATATAAACAGATGGAGACATATACCATGCTCTTGGATTAGAAGAATCAATATTGTGAAAATGACTATACTACCCAAAGCAATCTACAGATTCAATGCAATCCCTATCAAAATACCTTTGGCATTTTCTACAGAACTAGAAAAAAAAATCTTAAAATTTGTAGGGAGACACAAAAGACCCCAGATAGCCAAAGCAGCCTTGAGGGGAAAAAAAATGAGCTGGAGGAATCAGACTTCCAGACTTCAGACTATATTATAAAGCTACAGTAACCAAGATGATATGGTACTGACACAAAAACAGAAATATAGATCAATAGAACAGGATAGAAAGCACAGAGATAAACCCACGTACCTATGGTTAACTAATCTATGACAAAGGAGGCACGGGTATACAATGGAGAAAAGACAGTGTCTTCAGTAGGTGGTGCGGGGAAAACTGGACAGCTACATGTAAAAGAATGAAATTAGAACACTCCCTAACACCATACACAAAAATAAACTCAAAATGGATTAGAGACCTAAATGTAAGACCAGCCACTATAAAGCTCTTAGAGGAAAACCTAAGCAGAACAGTCTATGACATAAATCACAGCAAGATCCTTTTTGACCCACCTCCTAGGGAAATGGAAATAAAAACAAAAATAAAAAAATGGGACCTAATGAAACTTAAAATCTTTTGCACAGCAAAGGAAAGCATAAGCAAGATGAAAAGACAACCATCAGAATGGGAGAAAATATTTTCAAATGAAGCAAATGGCAAAGGATTAATCTCCAAAAAGCAGCTCATGTAGCTCAATATCACAAAACCAAACAACCCAATCCAAAAATGGGCAGAAGACCTAAATAGACATTTATCCAAAGAAGATATACAGGTTGCCAACAAACACATGAAAGGATGTTGAACATCACTAATCATTAGAGAAATGCAAATCAAAACTACAGTGAGATATCACCTCACACCAGTCAGAATGGCCATCATCAAAAAATCTACAAACAATAAATGCTGGAGAGGCATTTATTGGAAAAAAGGGAACCCTCTTGCACTGTTGGTGGGAATGTAAATTGATATAGCTACTAGGGAGAACGGTATGGGGTTTCCTTAAAAACTAAAAATAGAACAACCGTACAACCCAGCAATCCCACTACTGGATATTTACCCTGAGAAAACCATAATTCAAAAAGAGTCATGTACCACAATGTTCATTGTAGCTCTATTTACAATAGCCAGGACATGGAAGCAACCTAAGTGTCCATCAACAGATAACTGGATAAAGAAGATGTGGCACATATATACAATGGAACATTATTCAGCCATAAAAAGAAACGAAATTGATTTATTTGTAGTGAGGTGGATGGATCTAGAGTCTGTCCTACAGAGTGAAGTAAGTCAGAAAGAGAAAAACAAATACCATATGCTAACACATATATATGGAATCTAAAAGAAAAATGTTTATGAAGAACCTAGGGGCAGGAAAGGATTAAGGACACAGACGTAGAGAAAGGACTTGAGGACATGGGGAGGGGGAAGGGTAAGCTGGGACAAAGTGAGAGAGTGGTATGGACATATATACACTACCAAATGTAAAATTGATAGCTACTGGGAAGCAGCCACATAGCACAGGGAGATCAGCTCGGTGCTTTGTGACCACCTAAAGGGGTGGGATAAGGGAGTGAGAGGGAAGTGCAAGAGGGAGGGGATATGGTGTTATATGTATACGTATAGCTGATTCACTTTTTCATACAGCAGAAACTAATACACAATTGTAAAGCAATTATACTCCAATAAAGATGTAAAAGAAAAAAAAAAAAAAAAAGAAAGCCCAGAGACAAACCTACACACCTATGGTCCACTAATCTATGACAAAGGAGGCAAGGATATACAATGGAGAAAAGACAGTCTCTTCAATAAGTGGTGCTGGGAAAAATGGACAGCTACATGTAAAAGAATGAAATTAGAACACTCCCTAACACCATACACAAAAAATAAACTCAAAATGGATTAGAGACCGAAATGTTAGACCGGACACTATAAAACTCTTAGAGGAAAACATAGGAAGAATACTCTTTGACATAAATCACAGCAAGATCTTTTTTGATCCACCTCCTAGAGTAATGGAATAAAAAACAAAAATAAACAAATGGGATCAAATGAAACCTAAAAGCTTTTGGAAAGCAAAGGAAACTACAAAGATGACGAAAAGACAACCCTCAGAATGGGAGAAAATATTTGCAAATGAATCAATGGACAAAGGATTAATCTCCAATATATATAAACAGCACATGCACAACAACAGTAAAAAAACAGACAACCCAATCCAAAAATGGGCAGATGACGTAAACAGACATTTGTCCCAAGAAGACATACAGATGGCCAAGAAGCACATGAAAAGCTGCTCAACATCACTAATTATTAGAGAAATATAAACCAAAACTACAATGAGGTATCACCTCACACAAGTTAGAATGGGCATCATCAGAAAATCTACAAACAACAAATGCTGGAGAGGGTGTGGAGAAAAGGGAACCCTCTTACACTATTTGTGGGAATGTAAATTGATACAGTCACTATGGAGAACAGTATGGAGGTTCCTTAAAAAACTAAAAATAGAATTACCATATGACCCAGCAATCCCACTACTGGGCATATACCCAGAGAAAACCATAATTCAAAAAGACACATTCACCACAATGTTCATTGCAGCACTATTTACAATAGCCAGGTCATGGAAGCAATCTAAATGCCCATAGATAGACAAATGGAAAATATGTGGTACATATATAAAATGGAATATTACTCAGCCATAAAAAGGAATGAAATTGGGTCATTTCTAGAGACGTGGATAGATCTAGAGACTGTCATACAGAGTGAAGTAAGTCAGAAAAAGAAAAACAAATATCGTATATTAACGCATACATGTGGAAACTAGAAAAATGGTACAGATGAACCGGTTTGCAAGGCAGAAATAGAGACACAGATGTAGAGAACAAATGTATGGTCACCAAGGGGGGAAAGTGGCAGGGTGGTGGTGGTGGGATGAATTGCGAGCCTGGGATTGACATATATACACTTATATGTATAAAATAGATAACCAATAAGACCCTGCTGTATAAAAAAATGAATAAAATAAAATTTAAAAATTAAAAAAAAAATATTTAAAAACATAAAACAGGAAAAAAAAGTTCTGTCCTTCCCATAGACGTATTTATATGAATGAATTATTTCCATGCTTATATCTATAAATACAAAAAGAGGAATAAAACCTACCTTGAACCAAAAATGAAAAAAAAAAAAAACAGAACCCACTGTTCATACAGAGGAAAACCCTATCAGGGCACTTGCTCCAGTGGTAAACAGTTCTGAAGTTGGTCAGAGGTGGGGAATCGTCTCCCATGCCGCCAGCAGCTCCCCCGCAAGGAGCGTCCTCATTGCAAAGCTGGGGAACCGTGAGGAGGCGTCTCTGAGTAAACGTGAGCTGAGCCTCAGGCCAGCTGCTGCTGAACTTTTTCCACCCTTCCCAGGTAAAACACCTGAATGTATGCAAAGACTTTAAAGCCTAGAGGAAAGGGCTTGGAGTCACACCAGCGACAGCACACAGGCCGACTTGGTGCCTGCAGGCCAGCCAGGACGGTCCTGGCCCCGGGCGCTCTTCTGGAAGCTTTCCATTTCCCTGCCTGAGGTACCCCTCCTGTCCCGGTCCCCACTGCTTTTTTCCTTCCTCACCTCTGCCCGGGGAGGAATTCCAGCAGCAGGTATGGGTGACACATCCTCTTCTTTAGCAGGTGGCAGCCCGGCAACTCCTGCAGAAAGTCCAGCAGAGCCCCACTCACACGGGGCCACTCATAGAGCACTGGGCCCTACTCCCTCCCACCAGCACAACCCCGAGACTGCTGACGGGGCAGAGAATATGGCGTCAGGCACAGCTGCAGAGGCTTTTGCTGCCTGGAGGGGTGTTTATATTGACCTCAACCCAGGCACACCTGGGAAGGGCTGGCCGGCCAGGTCAGGCTGCCCAGGTCAGCCAATCCTCGCCCCTCAGGGGCTCAGAGTTGCAGATAATGGGCCTTGCTGCACCGGCCAGATCCAAGGAACAGGTGTAGGGTCCCGAGAGTCAGGATAGACAAGGGGCGGCAGCCCTGGATTGTTTTCTAATCATTTTATCTGGTCCATGAGTGGAAGACAACTTCAAGAAGACCCTCTCCTAACGAGAGGAAACCAGGAGTCAGGGAGAGGAGGGTTGATGGGTGGAGACAGAGGCCTGGTGCCCCGGCTGCAGTGGAAGCCCCTGGAAGACCAGGTGGAGGGAGGCCGCACAGAGTGAAGCCTAGGGTCACAGACATGTCGGAGCTGCTGTTTGTTAGTTCAAGCCCTGCTCTGAGGTGCTCTCTGTCAGCTCTGAGCGACAGGTGTGCTGGGGGTGCTCTGCAATGAGGGCTATGTGCACGGTTCCTGTGTGCCCAGCTCTGCCGGGGTACCTGTCCAAGGGAGCTCCATATCCAGGGAGGGGCCTGCCCACGAGAGCCCCGTGAGCTGCTGGGTACCTGCCCAGGTGAGCTCCATATCCTGGGAGAGGCCTGACAATGAGAGCCCCGTGGGCTGCTGGGTACCTGCACAGGTGAGCTCCATATCCTGGGAGGGGCCTGACCATGAGAGCCCCGTGGGCTTCTGGGGACCTGGTAAAGGACGCCAAGACAGTCAGTGAAGCCACAGAGGATATACATCCAGTAGTTCCTAATTCCTACACCCTGCTGGTCATTCTACCATCCACCAGGACATGGTATTCTGTATTAGACTTCAATGATGCCTTCTTCTGTATTCCCTTAGTCCCAGAGTCACAAGAAATTTTGGCTGTGAGTGGCAGGACTCAACATACAACAAAAACAATACTGCTTGGCCGTCCTGCCCCAGGGGTTCAAAAATTCCCACACCATCTTTGGGGAAACGTTAGCTAAAACCCTAAAAGATCTACCTCTGGAGAAGTGAACCCTCCTTCAATATGCAGACGACATTCTGGGCTTCCCTGGTGGTGCAGTGGTTGAGAATCTGCCTGCCAATGCAGGGGACACAGGTTCGAACCCTGGTCTCAGAAGAACCCATATGCCGCGGAGCAACTAGGCCCGTGAGCCACAATTACTGAGCCTGCGCGTCTGGAGCCTGTGCTCCACAATAAGAGAGGCTGCGATAGTGAGAGGCCCGCGCACCACGATGAAGAGTGGCCCCCGCTTGCCGCAACTAGAGAAAGCCCTCGCACAGAAACGAAGACCCAACACAGCCATAAATAATAAATGAATAAATTTAAAAAAAATATGCAGAGGACATTCTGATCGCCAGCCCTACAAAGGAGGCCTCTGGACTACCTAGCCAATAAAAGATAGAAGGCGTCCAAGAAAAAGGCTCAAATATCACAGACTAAGGTGACCTGCCTGGGCTTCATTCTCACAAAGATCGGAGAAGCCCATCCCAGGAAAGGGAAGAAGCCATTTGCAGCCTCACCCTTCCTAAAACTAGAAGACAGCTTAGGGGTTCCTGGGGAGACCGGGGTTTGCTGCATCTGGATCCCTAACTACAGTCTAATACCTGGGGCTCTATATGAAACACTGAAAGGAAAAGATGATGATCCTTTTGAATAGAATCCAGAAGCGGCCTTTCAAGAATGGAAAGAGCAGTCAATTCAGACCCTTGCCCTGGACCTCCCTAATTTAGCTAAACCCTTTGACCTTTACATTCCTGGTCGAAGGCGAATCGCCCTTGGAGTTTTAGTGCAAAAACTGGGACCACTTGAAATGGAACAACGCAAGAATGCCTTCCAGGCATTGGCCAGCCACCCCATCCGACCAGGATACTGGGGGTATCTAAAAACCTGGAAATGAGCAGCCTGCAAGGCCAGCTCCCTCCTAAGGGTAAAGGACGCCACTTGGTGATGCTAACCACCCACCATGCCCTGAAGTTGCAGGGATCGCTCCGTGGGCACAATGACCTCGAGTGAGGAGGCCCTCCAACTCCAACCTCCAGAGAGACAACCTGGGGCAACAGGCCCCCATGACGACTCGTGTGACCATCACTTGACCTGGAGCTTCTCTCAGAAAACCAAAAGAGTGTGCCCCAAAAGAACAGACTATTGCTTGCAGGACTTACTGCACCCAGAGCGAAGCTAATAAACCTGGCAGGGGACCCGTAAATAACGCTGCCACCATAGAAAAGCCTACAGACACCACGGTGACGGCGGCCAATGAGACCAGATGTACTCCTGGTTACTTCAAAAGGGCGGTGACTGAGTGGCCGTCATGGTCCTGGATCACCACCGGCCCTGGACTGTCTGGGAGTTGAGCAGGCAGGGCTCTGACACCTGGTGCTGTTTGTACGTTAATTCAGTGGCCTAACTGAAGAAAGCGCAGACTACTGGTAAGAACATCTAGGCTGGCAGAAACCGTCAGCCTAAGGGGGCCGAACCAATGTGGAGCAGGGTAAAACCGGCCCCCCCCAGCGTCCCTGCGCATCTCTTTCCTGGACCCTTAAAGGTCATTAGAATCTATAAAACTTCCAACGCTGGTGCTCAGGCAGACGAGCAGTGAGGGAGGAGGCCTGGGGACAATCAACCTCACCTGGAGGCTGCTGGGGAGAAGTCCTGCCCCTCCCCCCGGGTATGAGGACACCCAACTCAGCACGAAGCATTTACAGAAGAGGTGTCTGCACCCTCAGCACCCCAAGAATGTGGAATGGGACAAGAGGCAGAGGAGGGGTTTGTCACCGGCAAAGCCCATTAAAAATTCCTGGGAGATAAAAATAGAATCTGGGCAATAAAATAAAGTCTAACCTTTTTTTCCTTTGTGCTTTTTCTAATTTCACTTGTTCCTAGGTTTCCACAGGCAGAGGTCCCACACCTGGCACTTCAGACCCGATTTCCTAGTGCAAAATGGCTGGGCCGACACCTCAGCTCTCGGGGCCCCGTGCAGACTCCGCCACATAGAGCCTGAGCTCCAGGCAACCCGGCCCTCGAGAGCTCCGCCCCATCCCTCCCGCTGACGCTGACGGGATCCCTACACAGCAGCCCGGCCCACAGCCCGCGGGGGAGCGCACGCTCTCACCTCTCCATTCTCTGATCAAAATATAAAGTTTTCCTTTGCTTCTGAACCAAACTCAGTCTCGATCTCTTGGCTCCAATGACACTGGGCAGGGGGACACTTGTTGGGGCCGACTCTGCAGGATCAGTAACAGAATTTGAGAACATTGTAACTTCAATAAACAGATGTGTGAGCCAAATATTGTAACTTCAATGAACAGATGTGTGACCCAAACTGTAATTAACATAGAGCAGTGTATAAGGCTCGTGTAAAATAAAGTATTTCTAACACTTCCATTTGATATTTCCATCACTTTATTATAAGCAAGTTCAGTGGAGGGGTTTGTCGTATTTGTCAGGTCAACATTAGAGAAATGCAGTGATTTCTTTCCAAGGATGTGGATCTACTAATCTTGGCTGAAGTTTCAATCTTGTTTTGAATGATTTTCTATTGAAAATGATACCTCTCTTTCAGCTCCTAGATTTCTGAGAAGTATAAAATCTTGTATTTTTTTATTACCAAAGGGGAAAGTTGGGAGGAGGGATAAATTAACAGTTTCGGATTAACATATACACACTGCTATGTATAAAATATATCATCAACAAGGAACTGCTGTATAGCACAGGGAACTATACTCAATATTTTGTAATAACCCCTAAGGGGAAATAATCTGAAAAACAATAGATATCTATATCGACATCATCTATCAACTACAGATAAAATGGAAGCTAAAGGAGGCCGATGGTGAGCGTTTCTGACCATGAAGACTTCAATCCTCTAAAGTTCGGACTCTGCCTACAGCCCAGTCCCTTAATGAACATACATGTACCAGTAGCTTAAAAATTCCCCAGATAGGGGTTCAGGGAGACACTGATTTGAAAAAATCCCTGGTGTTCTCCTTACATACATGGGACCTTTCCTACAGCTAAAACATGCCTGTGACACCCAGAAGATGGTACACGGTTGGATCAGGAAGATTTTGGAAAAAGGCACCTCATCTCCTAATCCCCTGGTTGTCGGGTTCACCCCTCCAGCCTCTTTCCTAACATTCTCCACAATTGAGGATGTCAGCACTTTCAACATCCTGTTGCACAGAGTTTGGAATTTGTCCAGAGGATGAAGGGGAAGGAGGAGAAACAATGAAAGACAAGCCCTAGATGTTCGGACAGGCACAGGTCACTCTAATTTCCCATCAAGAAGAAAAATTAACCACAGGCTCAGCCTGCCCCACCGAAGCAGTATACGGCCTAAAGCAATCTTGCGGTTTTGCAGCCAGCTCACAAAAAAGCGAGTTGAAAAATGGAGCTCAGGGGCACTGCAATTCACAAACATGCAGAGTTATAAATGATCACTCTCGTCCAAAAACATATTGAGGGAAGGCAACGAAGAGGATTTGAAAGCAAGGCAGAATTGCAGGAAACAAATTTCAGGAGGTAGATTCGAATCGCCTTTAAAGCACATGAAAAGCGGTAAAACGTCGACAATGATGCCCTTGGCCAAAGAGGGCGTATACCTTTTTTCCTGAATATATTCAGGAAAAAACGCATACGCCTTTTTTGGCCAACCAAGCAAGCCGGAAATGCAAATGAGCACTAAAAAGAAGTCTCAATTCCCAGGGGTCAAAAGAGCCATTCGAAAAGACTGTAAAACACAGAAATGCAGGACAGGCCAGGGAGAAAAGGGAGCCATGTTAGGTTGATGGGCGGGATGTAATTTGCCAACGGCCACTCAGGAGAAGTGTATGGTGATTCCTTAAACATCTAAAAAACACAGCTAGAGAGCATAGGACACTTCTACTCATGGGCGTATAAAATGGGAAAAATAAAAATCAACAAGACACAGGCACCCTCAAATGTTTAGGGCTGCTCTGTTTACAAGAACCTCCACTTCAGCACACCTTTAATATGCAAGGATAGAGAAAAATGGATAAAGAAGTTGTGGTACTTATGTACAAAGGAATATCACTCAGCCATGAACTCAATATCATACGGCTAGTAGCAGCATGATGAGTGGATTTAGGCACGATGTTTCTAAGTGAAATAAGTCACACAGAAAAAGACACTTATCATAAGATATTACTTATACAGGGAATGTAAAAACAGCTACACTTGAACTGAATTACAAAACTGAACAGAGTCACACGTTTAGAAAACACACTATGGCTGCCTAACGGGAAAGGTGAGGTGGGGTGATGCATAAAACAAGGGTTTCAAATTAGCTCAGATACCGTTCCATAAACCGAATATGTAATAGACAAGACCTACACCTTGCTCAGTGAACTGGACTCAACACCCCTTATTCAAGGCACAAGAATATAACTGACTAGTAAGAATCGTAAAACCTATGTATTGATATCTCTCTGTAAGTGAGTCAAATGGGTGTAAAGCAGCATAAACACAGCAGTGAAAATCAGCTAAACCCCATTCTAAAAATAAATTACAAAAAAAACCCGAACAAATACAATGAAAGAGAGAGAAATTAGTAATAAGTTCGTTCAGTGGCAGTGAAGCAACCTGGATTGACCATATCTAGAGCCACGGCTGGGTTACACATAAGGATGGACACTCTTGGGGCTGAGAGGACTGGTAAGGTTGGGTGAGCAAACGCAGACCCTTTAAAGTAATACTGCGTGGTACCCATCCCATGGGTCCCAAATCTCCAGGTTCAAGGGCGTCTTCCTACATCGAAAACATGCATGAGAAACCCAGAAGAATGTACACCGTGTGATCGGGAAAGGTTTCTAAAACGCACCTCGTTTCTCATTTCCTTGTGCTCGGGTTCGCCATTCCAGCCGCTTTACTAGCAATCTCCCTCCTTGGAGAATCAGCACCTTCAACCTCCTGTTCCGTACAGGTTGCAATTTGTGCTGAGGATGTAAGGGAAGAGGGGGAACCAATGAGAGACTAGCTCTAGGTGTTGGGACAGGCACGGCACAGGTCACTCTATTATCCAATCAGGAAGAAGAATTAACCACGCGGTCAGTCTGCCGCCCGGAACCAAAATAGGGCCTGAAGAAAACCTTGCGCTTTTGCGGCCAGCTCCCAAGAGAGCGAGTTGAAAAATTGAGCTCAGGGGCACTGCAATTCACAAACCTGCAGACTTATAAATGTTAACTCTCGTCTACAAATATATTGAGGGAAGGCAACAAAGAGGATTTGAAAGCAAGGCAGAATTGCAGGAAACAGATTTCAGGAGGCAGATTCGAATCGCCTTTAAAGCACAGGAAAAGCGGCAAAACCTCGACAATGATGCCCTTGGCCAAAAAGGGCGTATGCGTTTTTTCCTGAATATATTCAGGAAAAAACGCATACGCCCTTTTTGGCCAACCAAGCAACCTGGAAAGGCAAATCAGCGCTACAACGAAGTCTCGCTTCCCATCGGTCAAAAGGGCCATGCTGAATAAAGTGTCAAAACCAGAAATGCAGGACAGGCCACGGAGAAACGGGAGCCTTGCTACGCTGATGGGCGGGATGTAAATTGCCAACAGCCACTCTGGAGAAGTGTACGGTGTGTCCTGAAACATTTACAAAACTCAGCTTAGAGAGCATAGGGCACTTCCACTCATGGGCGTATAAATTGGGAAAACTACAAATCAGCAAGACACAAGCACCCCAAAGTTTAGGGCTGCTCTGTTGACAAGAACCTCCACTTCGTTACACCTTAAATATCCCAGGAAAGAGAAAAATGGATAAAGAAGTTGTGGTCCTTATGTACAATGGAATATCACTCAGCCATGAAATCAACGTCATAAGGCTAGTAGCAGCAGGATGAGTGGATTTAGGTATGACGATTCTAAGTGAAATAAGTCACACAGAAAAAGACACTTATCATAAGATATCACTTATAGAGGGAATGTAAAAACCGCTACCCTTGAACTGCATTACAAAACAGAACAGAGTCACACGGTTAGAAAACACACTATGGCTGCCTAACGGGAAAGGTGAGGTGGGGTGATGCATAAAACAAGGGTTTCAAATTAGCTCAGATACCGTTCCATAAACCCAATATGTAATAGACAAGACCTACTCCTTGCTCAGGGAACTGGACTCAACACCCCCTATTCACCGCCCAAGAATATATCTGACTAGTAAGAATCTTAAAACCTATGTATTGATATCTCTCTGTAAGTGAGTCAAGTGGGTGTAAAGCTGCATAAACACAGCAGTGAAAAGCAGCTAAACCCCATTATAAAACTCAATTAATTTTAAAAACCCGTGAAACAAAGACAGTGAAAGAGAGAGAAATTCTCACAAAATTCGTTCAGGGGCTGTGATGCCACCTGGATTGACCATACCTAGACCTGCAGCTGATTGAGACATAAGGGTGGACACTCTTGGGGCTGAGAGGTTTGGTGAGGTTGGGTGAGCAAACGCAGACGCTTTAAAGTAATACTGCGTGGTACCCATCCCATGGGTCCCAAATCTCCAGGTTCAAGGGCATCTGCCTACATCGAAAACATGCATGAGAAACCCAGAAGATGGTACATCGAGTGATCGGGAAAGGTTTCTAAAACGCACCTCATTTCTCATCTCCTTGTGCTCGGGTTCGCCATTCCAGCCGCTTTACTAGCAATCTCCCTCCGTGGAGAATCAGCACCTTTAACCTCCTGTTCCATACAGGTTGCAATTTGTCCTGAGGGTGAACGGGAAGAGGGGGAACCAATGAGAGACTAGCTCTAGGTGTTGGGACAGGCACAGGTCACTCTATTTTCCCATCAGGAAGAAGAATGAACCACAGGCTCAGTCTGCCGCCCGGAAGCAGAATAGGGCCTAAAGAAAACCTTGCGCTTTTGCGGCCAGCTCCCAAGAGAGCGAGTTGAAAAATGGAGCTCAGGGGCACTGCAATTCACAAACCTGCAGAATTATAAATGATAACTCTCGTCTACAAATATATTGAGGGAAGGCAACAAAGAGGATTTGAAAGCAAGGCAGAATTGCAGGAAACAGATTTCAGGAGGCAGATTCGAATCGCCTTTAAAGCACAGGAAAAGCGGCAAAACCTCGACAATGATGCCCTTGGCCAAAAAGGGCGTATGCGTTTTTTCCTGAATATATTCAGGAAAAAACGCATACGCCCTTTTTGGCCAACCAAGCAACCAGGAAATGCAAATCAGCGCTACAAAGAAGTCTCGCTTCCCATCGGTCAAAAGGGCCATGCTGAATAAAGTGTCAAAACCAGAAATGCAGGACAGGCCACGGAGAAACGGGAGCCTTGCTACGCTGATGGGCGGGATGTAAATTGCCAACAGCCACTCTGGAGAAGTGTACGGTGTGTCCTGAAACATTTACAAAACTCAGCTTAGAGAGCATAGGGCACTTCCACTCATGGGCGTATAAATTGGGAAAACTAAAAATCAGCAGGACACAAGCACCCCAAAGTTTAGGGCTGCTCTGTTGACAAGAACCTCCACTTCGTTACACCTTAAATATCCCAGGAAAGGGAAAAATGGATAAAGAAGTTGTGGTCCTTATGTACAATGGAATATCACTCAGCCATGAAATCAACATCATAAGGCTAGTAGCAGCATGATGAGTGGATTTAGGTACGACGATTCTAAGTGAAATAAGTCACACAGAAAAAGACACTTATCGTAAGATATCACTTATAGAGGGAATGTAAAAACCGCTACCCTTGAACTGAATTACAAAACAGTACAGAGTCACACGGTTAGAAAACACACTATGGCTGCCTAACGGCAAAGGTGAGGTGGGGTGATGCATAAAACAAGGGTTTCAAATTAGCTCAGATACCGTTCCATAAACCCAATATGTAATAGACAAGACCTACTCCTTGCTCAGGGAACTGGACTCAACACCCCCTATTCACCGCCCAAGAATATATCTGACTAGTAATAATCTTAAAACTTATGTATTGATATCTCTCTGTAAGTGAGTCAAGTGGGTGTAAAGCTGCATAAACACAGCAGTGAAAAGCAGCTAAACCCCATTATAAAACTCAATTAATTTTAAAAACCCGTGAAACAAAGACAGTGAAAGAGAGAGAAATTCTCACAAAATTCGTTCAGGGGCTGTGATGCCACCTCGATTGACCATATCTAGACCTGCAGCCGATTGAGACATAAGGGTGGACACTCTTGGGGCTGAGAGGTTTGGTGAGGTTGGGTGAGCAAACGCAGACGTTTTAAAGTAATACTGCGTGGTACCCATCCCATTGGTCCCAAATCTCCAGGTTCAAGGGCATCTGCCTACATCGAAAACATGCATGAGAAACCCAGAAGATGGTACATCGAGTGATCGGGAAAGGTTTCTAAAACGCACCTCATTTCTCATCTCCTTGTGCTCGGGTTCGCCATTCCAGCCGCTTTACTAGCAATCTCCCTCCGTGGAGAATCAGCACCTTTAACCTCCTGTTCCATACAGGTTGCAATTTGTCCTGAGGGTGAACGGGAAGAGGGGGAACCAATGAGAGACTAGCTCTAGGTGTTGGGACAGGCACAGGTCACTCTATTTTCCCATCAGGAAGAAGAATTAACCACAGGCTCAGTCTGCCGCCCGGAAGCAGAATAGGGCCTAAAGAAAACCTTGCGCTTTTGCGGCCAGCTCCCAAGAGAGCGAGTTGAAAAATGGAGCTCAGGGGCACTGCAATTCACAAACCTGCAGACTTATAAATGATAACTCTCGTCTACAAATATATTGAGGGAAGGCAACAAAGAGGATTTGAAAGCAAGGCAGAATTGCAGGAAACAGATTTCAGGAGGCAGATTCGAATCGCCTTTAAAGCACAGGAAAAGCGGCAAAACCTCGACAATGATGCCCTTGGCCAAAAAGGGCGTATCCGTTTTTTCCTGAATATATTCAGGAAAAAACGCATACGCCCTTTTTGGCCAACCAAGCAACCTGGAAAGGCAAATCAGCGCTACAAAGAAGTCTCGCTTCCCATCGGACAAAAGGGCCATGCTGAATAAAGTGTCAAAACCAGAAATGCAGGACAGGCCACGGAGAAACGGGAGCCTTGCTACGCTGATGGGCGGGATGTAAATTGCAAACAGCCACTCTGGAGAAGTTTACGGTGTGTCCTGAAATATTTAAAAAACTCAGCTTAGAGAGCATAGGGCACTTCCACTCATGGGCGTATAAATTGGGAAAACTACAAATCAGCAAGACACAAGCACCCCAAAGTTTAGGGCTGCACTGTTGACAAGAACCTCCACTTCGTTACACCTTAAATATCCCAGGAAAGAGAAAAATGGATAAAGAAGTTGTGGTCCTTATGTACAATGGAATATCACTCAGCCATGAAATCAACGTCATAAGGCTAGTAGCAGCATGATGAGTGGATTTAGGTTCGACGATTCTAAGTGAAATAAGTCACACAGAAAAAGACACTTATCGTAAGATATCACTTATAGAGGGAATGTAAAAACCGCTACCCTTGAACTGAATTACAAAACAGTACAGAGTCACACGGTTAGAAAACACACTATGGCTGCCTAACGGCAAAGGTGAGGTGGGGTGATGCATAAAACAAGGGTTTCAAATTAGCTCAGATACCGTTCCATAAACCCAATATGTAATAGACAAGACCTACTCCTTGCTCAGGGAACTGGACTCAACACCCCCTATTCACCGCCCAAGAATATATCTGACTAGTAAGAATCTTAAAACTTATGCATTGATATCTCTCTGTAAGTGAGTCAAGTGGGTGTAAAGCTGCATAAACACAGCAGTGAAAAGCAGCTAAACCCCATTATAAAACTCAATTAATTTTAAAAACCCGTGAAACAAAGACAGTGAAAGAGAGAGAAATTCTCACAAAATTCGTTCAGGGGCTGTGATGCCACCTCGATTGACCATATCTAGACCTGCAGCCGATTGAGACATAAGGGTGGACACTCTTGGGGCTGAGAGGTTTGGTGAGGTAGGGTGAGCAAACGCAGACGCTTTAAAGTAATACTGTGTGGTACCCATCCCATGGGTCCCAAATCTCCAGGTTCAAGGGCATCTTCCTACATCGAAAACATGCATGAGAAACCCAGAAGATGGTCCACCGAGTGATCGGGAAAGGTTTCTAAAACGCACCTCATTTCTCATCTCCTTGTGCTCGAGTTCGCCATTCCAGCCGCTTTACTAGCAATCTCCCTCCTTGGAGAATCAGCACCTTTAACCTCCTGTTCCATACAGGTGGCAATTTGTCCTGAGGATGAACGGGAAGAGGGGGAACCAATGAGAGACTAGCTCTAGGTGTTGGGACAGGCACAGGTCACTCTATTTTCCCATCAGGAAGAAGAATTAAGCACAGGCTCAGTCTGCCGCCCGGAAGCAGAATAGGGCCTAAAGCAATCCTGCGCTTTTGCGGCCAGCTCCCAAGAGAGCGAGTTGAAAAATGGAGCTCAGGGGCACTGCAATTCACAAACCTGCAGACTTATAAATGATAACTCTCGTCTACAAATATATTGAGGGAAGGCAACAAAGAGGATTTGAAAGCAAGGCAGAATTGCAGGAAACAGATTTCAGGTGGCAGATTCGAATCGCCTTTAAAGCACAGGAAAAGCGGCAAAACCTCGACAATGATGCCCTTGGCGAAAAAGGGCGTATGCGTTTTTTCCTGAATATATTCAGGAAAAAACGCATACGCCCTTTTTGGCCAACCAAGCAACCTGGAAAGGCAAATCAGCGCTACAAAGAAGTCTCGCTTCCCATCGGTCAAAAGGGCCATGCTGAATAAAGTGTCAAAACCAGAAATGCAGGACAGGCCACGGAGAAACGGGAGCCTTGCTACGCTGATGGGCGGGATGTAAATTGCCAACAGCCACTCTGGAGAAGTGTACGGTGTGTCCTGAAACATTTACAAAACTCAGCTTAGAGAGCATAGGGCACTTCCACTCATGGGCGTATAAATTGGGAAAACTAAAAATCAGCCATACACAAGCACCCCAAAGTTTAGGGCTGCTCTGTTGACAAGAACCTCCACTTCGTTACACCTTAAATATCCCAGGAAAGAGAAAAATTGATAAAGAAGTTGTGGTCCTTATGTACAATGGAATATCACTCAGCCATGAAATCAACGTCATAAGGCTAGTAGCAGCATGATGAGTGGATTTAGGTACGACGATTCTAAGTGTAATAAGTCACACAGAAAAAGACACTTATCATAAGATATCACCTATAGAGGGAATGTAAAAACCGCTGCCCTTGAACTGAATTACAAAACAGAACAGAGTCACACGGTTAGAAAACACACTATGGCTGCCTAACGGGAAAGGTGAGGTGGGGTGATGCAGAAAACAAGGGTTTCAAATTAGCTCAGATACCGTTCCATAAACCCAATATGTAATAGACAAGACCTACTCCTTGCTCAGGGAACTGGACTCAACACCCCCTATTCACCGCCCAAGAATATATCTGACTAGTAAGAATCTTAAAACTTATGTATTGATATCTCTCTGTAAGTGAGTCAAGTGGGTGTAAAGCTGCATAAACACAGCAGTGAAAAGCAGCTAAACCCCATTATAAAACTCAATTAATTTTAAAAACCCGTGAAACAAAGACAGTGAAAGAGAGAGAAATTCTCACAAAATTCGTTCAGGGGCTGTGATGCCACCTCGATTGACCATATCTAGACCTGCAGCCGATTGAGACATAAGGGTGGACACTCTTGGGGCTGAGAGGTTTGGTGAGGTTGGGTGAGCAAACGCAGACGCTTTAAAGTAATACTGCGTGGTACCCATCCCATGGGTCCCAAATCTCCAGGTTCAAGGGCATCTTCCTACATCGAAAACATGCATGAGAAACCCAGAAGATGGTCCACCGAGTGATCGGGAAAGGTTTCTAAAACGCACCTCATTTCTCATCTCCTTGTGCTCGAGTTCGCCATTCCAGCCGCTTTACTAGCAATCTCCCTCCTTGGAGAATCAGCACCTTTAACCTCCTGTTCCATACAGGTTGCAATTTGTCCTGAGGATGAACGGGAAGAGGGGGAACCAATGAGAGACTAGCTCTAGGTGTTGGGACAGGCACAGGTCACTCTATTTTCCCATCAGGAAGAAGAATTAAGCACAGGCTCAGTCTGCCGCCCGGAAGCAGAATAGGGCCTAAAGAAAACCTTGCGCTTTTGCGGCCAGCTCCCAAGAGAGCGAGTTGAAAAATGGAGCTCAGGGGCACTGCAATTCACAAACCTGCAGACTTATAAATGATAACTCTCGTCTACAAATATATTGAGGGAAGGCAACAAAGAGGATTTGAAAGCAAGGCAGAATTGCAGGAAACAGATTTCAGGAGGCAGATTCGAATCGACTTTAAAGCACAGGAAAAGCGGCAAAACCTCGACAATGATGCCCTTGGCCAAAAAGGGCGTATGCGTTTTTTCCTGAATATATTCAGGAAAAAACGCATACGCCCTTTTTGGCCAACCAAGCAACCTGGAAAGGCAAATCAGCGCTACAAAGAAGTCTCGCTTCCCATCGGTCAAAAGGGCCATGCTGAATAAAGTGTCAAAACCAGAAATGCAGGACAGGCCACGGAGAAACGGGAGCCTTGCTACGCTGATGGGCGGGATGTAAATTGCCAACAGCCACTCTGGAGAAGTGTACGGTGTGTCCTGAAACATTTACAAAACTCAGCTTAGAGAGCATAGGGCACTTCCACTCATGGGCGTATAAATTGGGAAAACTACAAATCAGCAAGACACAAGCACCCCAAAGTTTAGGGCTGCTCTGTTGACAAGAACCTCCACTTCGTTACACCTTAAATATCCCAGGAAAGAGAAAAATGGATAAAGAAGTTGTGGTCCTTATGTACAATGGAATAGCACTCAGCCATGAAATCAACGTCATAAGGCTAGTAGCAGCATGATGAGTGGATTTAGGTACGATGATTCTAAGTGAAATAAGTCACACAGAAAAAGACACTTATCATAAGATATCACTTATAGAGGGAATGTAAAAACCGCTACCCTTGAACTGCATTACAAAACAGAACAGAGTCACACGGTTAGAAAACACACTATGGCTGCCTAACGGGAAAGGTGAGGTGGGGTGATGCATAAAACAAGGGTTTCAAATTAGCTCAGATACCGTTCCATAAACCCAATATGTAATAGACAAGACCTACTCCTTGCTCAGGGAACTGGACTCAACACCCCCTATTCACCACCCAAGAATATATCTGACTAGTAAGAATCTTAAAACCTATGTATTGATATCTCTCTGTAAGTGAGTCAAGTGGGTGTAAAGCTGCATAAACACAGCAGTGAAAAGCAGCTAAACCCCATTATAAAACTCAATTAATTTTAAAAACCCGTGAAACAAAGACAGTGAAAGAGAGAGAAATTCTCACAAAATTCGTTCAGGGGCTGTGATGCCACCTGGATTGACCATACCTAGACCTGCAGCTGATTGAGACATAAGGGTGGACACACTTGGGGCTGAGAGGTTTGGTGAGGTTGGGTGAGCAAACGCAGACGCTTTAAAGTAATACTGCGTGGTACCCATCCCATGGGTCCCAAATCTCCAGGTTCAAGGGCATCTGCCTACATCGAAAACATGCATGAGAAATCCTGAAGATGGTCCACCGAGTGATCGGGAAAGGTTTCTAAAACGCACCTCATTTCTCATCTCCTTGTGCTCGGGTTCACCATTCCAGCCGCTTTACTAGCAGTCTCCCTCCTTGGAGAATCAGCACCTTTAACCTCCTGTTCCATACAGGTTGCAATTTGTCCTGAGGGTGAACGGGAAGAGGGGGAACCAATGAGAGACTAGCTCTAGGTGTTGGGACAGGCACAGGTCACTCTATTTTCCCATCAGGAAGAAGAATTAACCACAGGCTCAGTCTGCCGCCCGGAAGCAGAATAGGGCCTAAAGAAAACCTTGCGCTTTTGCGGCCAGCTCCCAAGAGAGCGAGTTGAAAAATGGAGCTCAGGGGCACTGCAATTCACAAACCTGCAGACTTATAAATGATAACTCTCGTCTACAAATATATTGAGGGAAGGCAACAAAGAGGATTTGAAAGCAAGGCAGAATTGCAGGAAACAGATTTCAGGAGGCAGATTCGAATCGCCTTTAAAGCACAGGAAAAGCGGCAAAACCTCGACAATGATGCCCTTGGCCAAAAAGGGCGTATGCGTTTTTTCCTGAATATATTCAGGAAAAAACGCATACGCCCTTTTTGGCCAACCAAGCAACCTGGAAAGGCAAATCAGCGCTACAAAGAAGTCTCGCTTCCCATCGGTCAAAAGGGCCATGCTGAATAAAGTGTCAAAACCAGAAATGCAGGACAGGCCACGGAGAAACGGGAGCCTTGCTACGCTGATGGGCGGGATGTAAATTGCCAACAGCCACTCTGGAGAAGTGTACGGTGTGTCCTGAAACATTTACAAAACTCAGCTTAGAGAGCATAGGGCACTTCCACTCATGGGCGTATAAATTGGGAAAACTAAAAATCAGCAGGACACAAGCACCCCAAAGTTTAGGGCTGCTCTGTTGACAAGAACCTCCACTTCGTTACACCTTAAATATCCCAGGAAAGGGAAAAATGGATAAAGAAGTTGTGGTCCTTATGTACAATGGAATATCACTCAGCCATGAAATCAACATCATAAGGCTAGTAGCAGCATGCTGAGTGGATTTAGGTACGACGATTCTAAGTGTAATAAGTCACACAGAAAAAGACACTTATCATAAGATATCACCTATAGAGGGAATGTAAATCCGCTGCCCTTGAACTGAATTAAAAAACAGAACAGAGTCACACGGTTAGAAAACACACTATGGCTGCCTAACGGGAAAGGTGAGGTGGGGTGATGCATAAAACAAGGGTTTCAAATTAGCTCAGATACCGTTCCATAAACCCAATACGTAATAGACAAGACCTACTCCTTGCTCAGGGAACTGGACTCAACACCCCCTATTCACCGCCCAAGAATATATCTGACTAGTAAGAATCTTAAAACCTATGTATTGATATCTCTCTGTAAGTGAGTCAAGTGGGTGTAAAGCTGCATAAACACAGCAGTGAAAAGCAGCTAAACCCCATTATAAAACTCAATTAATTTTAAAAACCCGTGAAACAAAGACAGTGAAAGAGAGAGAAATTCTCACAAAATTCGTTCAGGGGCTGTGATGCCACCTCGATTGACCATATCTAGACCTGCAGCCGATTGAGACATAAGGGTGGACACTCTTGGGGCTGAGAGGTTTGGTGAGGTTGGGTGAGCAAACGCAGACGCTTTAAAGTAATACTGTGTGGTACCCATCCCATGGGTCCCAAATCTCCAGGTTCAAGGGCCTCTTCGTACATCGAAAACATGCATGAGAAACCCAGAAGATGGTCCACCGAGTGATCGGGAAAGGTTTCTAAAACGCACCTCATTTCTCATCTCCTTGTGCTCGAGTTCGCCATTCCAGCCGCTTTACTAGCAATCTCCCTCCTTGGAGAATCAGCACCTTTAACCTCCTGTTCCATACAGGTGGCAATTTGTCCTGAGGATGAACGGGAAGAGGGGGAAGCAATGAGAGACTAGCTCTAGGTGTTGGGACAGGCACAGGTCACTCTATTTTCCCATCAGGAAGAAGAATTAAGCACAGGCTCAGTCTGCCGCCCGGAAGCAGAATAGGGCCTAAAGCAATCCTGCGCTTTTGCGGCCAGCTCCCAAGAGAGCGAGTTGAAAAATGGAGCTCAGGGGCACTGCAATTCACAAACCTGCAGACTTATAAATGATAACTCTCGTCTACAAATATATTGAGGGAAGGCAACAAAGAGGATTTGAAAGCAAGGCAGAATTGCAGGAAACAGATTTCAGGAGGCAGATTCGAATCGCCTTTAAAGCACAGGAAAAGCGGCAAAACCTCGACAATGATGCCCTTGGCCAAAAAGGGCGTATGCGTTTTTTCCTGAATATATTCAGGAAAAAACGCATACGCCCTTTTTGGCCAACCAAGCAACCTGGAAAGGCAAATCAGCGCTACAAAGAAGTCTCGCTTCCCATCGGTCAAAAGGGCCATGCTGAATAAAGTGTCAAAACCAGAAATGCAGGACAGGCCACGGAGAAACGGGAGCCTTGCTACGCTGATGGGCGGGATGTAAATTGCCAACAGCCACTCTGGAGAAGTGTACGGTGTGTCCTGAAACATTTACAAAACTCAGCTTAGAGAGCATAGGGCACTTCCACTCATGGGCGTATAAATTGGGAAAACTACAAATCAGCAAGACACAAGCACCCCAAAGTTTAGGGCTGCTCTGTTGACAAGAACCTCCACTTCGTTACACCTTAAATATCCCAGGAAAGAGAAAAATGGATAAAGAAGTTGTGGTCCTTATGTACAATGGAATATCACTCAGCCATGAAATCAACGTCATAAGGCTAGTAGCAGCATGATGAGTGGATTTAGGTACGACGATTCTAAGTGTAATAAGTCACACAGAAAAAGACACTTATCATAAGATATCACTTATAGAGGGAATGTAAAAACCGCTACCCTTGAACTGAATTACAAAACAGAACAGAGTCACACGGTTAGAAAACACACTATGGCTGCCTAACGGGAAAGGTGAGGTGGGGTGATGCATAAAACAAGGGTTTCAAATTAGCTCAGATACCGTTCCATAAACCCAATATGTAATAGACAAGACCTACTCCTTGCTCAGGGAACTGGACTCAACACCCCCTATTCACCGCCCAAGAATATATCTGACTAGTAAGAATCTTAAAACTTATGTATTGATATCTCTCTGTAAGTGAGTCAAGTGGGTGTAAAGCTGCATAAACACAGCAGTGAAAAGCAGCTAAACCCCATTATAAAACTCAATTAATTTTAAAAACCCGTGAAACAAAGACAGTGAAAGAGAGAGAAATTCTTACAAAATTCGTTCAGGGGCTGTGATGCCACCTGGATTGACCATATCTAGACCTGCAGCTGATTGAGACATAAGGGTGGACATTCTTGGGGCTGAGAGGTTTGGTGAGCTTGGGTGAGCAAACGCAGACGCTTTAAAGTAATACTGCGTGGTACCCATCCCATGGGTCCCAAATCTCCAGCTTCAAGGGCATCTGCCTACATCGAAAACATGCATGAGAAACCCAGAAGATGGTACATCGAGTGATCGGGAAAGGTTTCTAAAACGCACCTCATTTCTCATCTCCTTGTGCTCGGGTTCGCCATTCCAGCCGCTTTACTAGCAATCTCCCTCCGTGGAGAATCAGCACCTTTAACCTCCTGTTCCATACAGGTTGCAATTTGTCCTGAGGGTGAACGGGAAGAGGGGGAACCAATGAGAGACTAGCTCTAGGTGTTGGGACAGGCACAGGTCACTCTATTTTCCCATCAGGAAGAAGAATTAACCACAGGCTCAGTCTGCCGCCCGGAAGCAGAATAGGGCCTAAAGAAAACCTTGCGCTTTTGCGGCCAGCTCCCAAGAGAGCGAGTTGAAAAATGGAGCTCAGGGGCACTGCAATTCACAAACCTGCAGACTTATAAATGATAACTCTCGTCTACAAATATATTGAGGGAAGGCAACAAAGAGGATTTGAAAGCAAGGCAGAATTGCAGGAAACAGATTTCAGGAGGCAGATTCGAATCGCCTTTAAAGCACAGGAAAAGCGGCAAAACCTCGACAATGATGCCCTTGGCCAAAAAGGGCGTATGCGTTTTTTCCTGAATATATTCAGGAAAAAACGCATACGCCCTTTTTGGCCAACCAAGCAACCTGGAAAGGCAAATCAGCGCTACAAAGAAGTCTCGCTTCCCATCGGTCAAAAGGGCCATGCTGAATAAAGTGTCAAAACCAGAAATGCAGGACAGGCCACGGAGAAACGGGAGCCTTGCTACGCTGATGGGCGGGATGTAAATTGCCAACAGCCACTCTGGAGAAGTGTACGGTGTGTCCTGAAACATTTACAAAACTCAGCTTAGAGAGCATAGGGCACTTCCACTCATGGGCGTATAAATTGGGAAAACTACAAATCAGCAAGACACAAGCACCCCAAAGTTTAGGGCTGCTCTGTTGACAAGAACCTCCACTTCGTTACACCTTAAATATCCCAGGAAAGAGAAAAATGGATAAAGAAGTTGTGGTCCTTATGTACAATGGAATATCACTCAGCCATGAAATCAACGTCATAAGGCTAGTAGCAGCATGATGAGTGGATTTAGGTACGATGATTCTAAGTGAAATAAGTCACACAGAAAAAGACACTTATCATAAGATATCACTTATAGAGGGAATGTAAAAACCGCTACCCTTGAACTGCATTACAAAACAGAACAGAGTCACACGGTTAGAAAACACACTATGGCTGCCTAACGGGAAAGGTGAGGTGGGGTGATGCATAAAACAAGGGTTTCAAATTAGCTCAGATACCGTTCCATAAACCCAATACGTAATAGACAAGACCTACTCCTTGCTCAGGGAACTGGACTCAACACCCCCTATTCACCGCCCAAGAATATATCTGACTAGTAATAATCTTAAAACTTATGTATTGATATCTCTCTGTAAGTGAGTCAAGTGGGTGTAAAGCTGCATAAACACAGCAGTGAAAAGCAGCTAAACCCCATTATAAAACTCAATTAATTTTAAAAACCCGTGAAACAAAGACAGTGAAAGAGAGAGAAATTCTCACAAAATTCGTTCAGGGGCTGTGATGCCACCTCGATTGACCATATCTAGACCTGCAGCCGATTGAGACATAAGGGTGGACACTCTTGGGGCTGAGAGGTTTGGTGAGGTTGGGTGAGCAAACGCAGACGTTTTAAAGTAATACTGCGTGGTACCCATCCCATGGGTCCCAAATCTCCAGGTTCAAGGGCATCTGCCTACATCGAAAACATGCATGAGAAACCCAGAAGATGGTACATCGAGTGATCGGGAAAGGTTTCTAAAACGCACCTCATTTCTCATCTCCTTGTGCTCGGGTTCGCCATTCCAGCCGCTTTACTAGCAATCTCCCTCCGTGGAGAATCAGCACCTTTAACCTCCTGTTCCATACAGGTTGCAATTTGTCCTGAGGGTGAACGGGAAGAGGGGGAACCAATGAGAGACTAGCTCTAGGTGTTGGGACAGGCACAGGTCACTCTATTTTCCCATCAGGAAGAAGAATTAACCACAGGCTCAGTCTGCCGCCCGGAAGCAGAATAGGGCCTAAAGAAAACCTTGCGCTTTTGCGGCCAGCTCCCAAGAGAGCGAGTTGAAAAATGGAGCTCAGGGGCACTGCAATTCACAAACCTGCAGACTTATAAATGATAACTCTCGTCTACAAATATATTGAGGGAAGGCAACAAAGAGGATTTGAAAGCAAGGCAGAATTGCAGGAAACAGATTTCAGGAGGCAGATTCGAATCGCCTTTAAAGCACAGGAAAAGCGGCAAAACCTCGACAATGATGCCCTTGGCCAAAAAGGGCGTATCCGT
Organism: Eschrichtius robustus; assembly: GCF_028021215.1. NCBI lineage: Eukaryota > Metazoa > Chordata > Mammalia > Artiodactyla > Eschrichtiidae > Eschrichtius > Eschrichtius robustus. The sequence continues at coordinate 38,695,290 of NC_090830.1, read as the reverse complement.
TTTTTCCTGAATATATTCAGGAAAAAACGCATACGCCCTTTTTGGCCAACCAAGCAACCTGGAAAGGCAAATCAGCGCTACAAAGAAGTCTCGCTTCCCATCGGACAAAAGGGCCATGCTGAATAAAGTGTCAAAACCAGAAATGCAGGACAGGCCACGGAGAAACGGGAGCCTTGCTACGCTGATGGGCGGGATGTAAATTGCAAACAGCCACTCTGGAGAAGTTTACGGTGTGTCCTGAAATATTTACAAAACTCAGCTTAGAGAGCATAGGGCACTTCCACTCATGGGCGTATAAATTGGGAAAACTACAAATCAGCAAGACACAAGCACCCCAAAGTTTAGGGCTGCTCTGTTGACAAGAACCTCCACTTCATTACACCTTAAATATCCCAGGAAAGAGAAAAATGGATAAAGAAGTTGTGGTCCTTATGTACAATGGAATATCACTCAGCCATGAAATCAACGTCATAAGGCTAGTAGCAGCATGATGAGTGGATTTAGGTTCGACGATTCTAAGTGAAATAAGTCACACAGAAAAAGACACTTATCGTAAGATATCACTTATAGAGGGAATGTAAAAACCGCTACCCTTGAACTGAATTACAAAACAGTACAGAGTCACACGGTTAGATAACACACTATGGCTGCCTAACGGCAAAGGTGAGGTGGGGTGATGCATAAAACAAGGGTTTCAAATTAGCTCAGATACCGTTCCATAAACCCAATATGTAATAGACAAGACCTACTCCTTGCTCAGGGAACTGGACTCAACACCCCCTATTCACCGCCCAAGAATATATCTGACTAGTAAGAATCTTAAAACTTATGCATTGATATCTCTCTGTAAGTGAGTCAAGTGGGTGTAAAGCTGCATAAACACAGCAGTGAAAAGCAGCAAAACCCCATTATAAAACTCAATTAATTTTAAAAACCTGTGAAACAAAGACAGTGAAAGAGAGAGAAATTCTCACAAAATTCGTTCAGGGGCTGTGATGCCACCTCGATTGACCATATCTAGACCTGCAGCCGATTGAGACATAAGGGTGGACACTCTTGGGGCTGAGAGGTTTGGTGAGGTTGGGTGAGCAAACGCAGACGCTTTAAAGTAATACTGTGTGGTACCCATCCCATGGGTCCCAAATCTCCAGGTTCAAGGGCATCTTCCTACATCGAAAACATGCATGAGAAACCCAGAAGATGGTCCACCAAGTGATCGGGAAAGGTTTCTAAAACGCACCTCATTTCTCATCTCCTTGTGCTCGAGTTCGCCATTCCAGCCGCTTTACTAGCAATCTCCCTCCTTGGAGAATCAGCACCTTTAACCTCCTGTTCCATACAGGTGGCAATTTGTCCTGAGGATGAACGGGAAGAGGGGGAACCAATGAGAGACTAGCTCTAGGTGTTGGGACAGGCACAGGTCACTCTATTTTCCCATCAGGAAGAAGAATTAAGCACAGGCTCAGTCTGCCGCCCGGAAGCAGAATAGGGCCTAAAGCAATCCTGCGCTTTTGCGGCCAGCTCCCAAGAGAGCGAGTTGAAAAATGGAGCTCAGGGGCACTGCAATTCACAAACCTGCAGACTTATAAATGATAACTCTCGTCTACAAATATATTGAGGGAAGGCAACAAAGAGGATTTGAAAGCAAGGCAGAATTGCAGGAAACAGATTTCAGGTGGCAGATTCGAATCGCCTTTAAAGCACAGGAAAAGCGGCAAAACCTCGACAATGATGCCCTTGGCGAAAAAGGGCGTATGCGTTTTTTCCTGAATATATTCAGGAAAAAACGCATACGCCCTTTTTGGCCAACCAAGCAACCTGGAAAGGCAAATCAGCGCTACAAAGAAGTATCGCTTCCCATCGGTCAAAAGGGCCATGCTGAATAAAGTGTCAAAACCAGAAATGCAGGACAGGCCACGGAGAAACGGGAGCCTTGCTACGCTGATGGGCGGGATGTAAATTGCCAACAGCCACTCTGGAGAAGTGTACGGTGTGTCCTGAAACATTTACAAAACTCAGCTTAGAGAGCATAGGGCACTTCCACTCATGGGCGTATAAATTGGGAAAACTACAAATCAGCAAGACACAAGCACCCCAAAGTTTAGGGCTGCTCTGTTGACAAGAACCTCCACTTCGTTACACCTTAAATATCCCAGGAAAGAGAAAAATGGATAAAGAAGTTGTGGTCCTTATGTACAATGGAATATCACTCAGCCATGAAATCAACGTCATAAGGCTAGTAGCAGCATGATGAGTGGATTTAGGTACGACGATTCTAAGTGTAATAAGTCACACAGAAAAAGACACTTATCATAAGATATCACCTATAGAGGGAATGTAAAAACCGCTGCCCTTGAACTGAATTACAAAACAGAACAGAGTCACACGGTTAGAAAACACACTATGGCTGCCTAACGGGAAAGGTGAGGTGGGGTGATGCAGAAAACAAGGGTTTCAAATTAGCTCAGATACCGTTCCATAAACCCAATATGTAATAGACAAGACCTACTCCTTGCTCAGGGAACTGGACTCAACACCCCCTATTCACCGCCCAAGAATATATCTGACTAGTAAGAATCTTAAAACTTATGTATTGATATCTCTCTGTAAGTGAGTCAAGTGGGTGTAAAGCTGCATAAACACAGCAGTGAAAAGCAGCTAAACCCCATTATAAAACTCAATTAATTTTAAAAACCCGTGAAACAAAGACAGTGAAAGAGAGAGAAATTCTTACAAAATTCGTTCAGGGGCTGTGATGCCACCTGGATTGACCATATCTAGACCTGCAGCTGATTGAGACATAAGGGTGGACATTCTTGGGGCTGAGAGGTTTGGTGAGCTTGGGTGAGCAAACGCAGACGCTTTAAAGTAATACTGCGTGGTACCCATCCCATGGGTCCCAAATCTCCAGCTTCAAGGGCATCTGCCTACATCGAAAACATGCATGAGAAACCCAGAAGATGGTACATCGAGTGATCGGGAAAGGTTTCTAAAACGCACCTCATTTCTCATCTCCTTGTGCTCGGGTTCGCCATTCCAGCCGCTTTACTAGCAATCTCCCTCCGTGGAGAATCAGCACCTTTAACCTCCTGTTCCATACAGGTTGCAATTTGTCCTGAGGGTGAACGGGAAGAGGGGGAACCAATGAGAGACTAGCTCTAGGTGTTGGGACAGGCACAGGTCACTCTATTTTCCCATCAGGAAGAAGAATTAACCACAGGCTCAGTCTGCCGCCCGGAAGCAGAATAGGGCCTAAAGAAAACCTTGCGCTTTTGCGGCCAGCTCCCAAGAGAGCGAGTTGAAAAATGGAGCTCAGGGGCACTGCAATTCACAAACCTGCAGACTTATAAATGATAACTCTCGTCTACAAATATATTGAGGGAAGGCAACAAAGAGGATTTGAAAGCAAGGCAGAATTGCAGGAAACAGATTTCAGGAGGCAGATTCGAATCGCCTTTAAAGCACAGGAAAAGCGGCAAAACCTCGACAATGATGCCCTTGGCCAAAAAGGGCGTATGCGTTTTTTCCTGAATATATTCAGGAAAAAACGCATACGCCCTTTTTGGCCAACCAAGCAACCTGGAAAGGCAAATCAGCGCTACAAAGAAGTCTCGCTTCCCATCGGTCAAAAGGGCCATGCTGAATAAAGTGTCAAAACCAGAAATGCAGGACAGGCCACGGAGAAACGGGAGCCTTGCTACGCTGATGGGCGGGATGTAAATTGCCAACAGCCACTCTGGAGAAGTGTACGGTGTGTCCTGAAACATTTACAAAACTCAGCTTAGAGAGCATAGGGCACTTCCACTCATGGGCGTATAAATTGGGAAAACTACAAATCAGCAAGACACAAGCACCCCAAAGTTTAGGGCTGCTCTGTTGACAAGAACCTCCACTTCGTTACACCTTAAATATCCCAGGAAAGAGAAAAATGGATAAAGAAGTTGTGGTCCTTATGTACAATGGAATATCACTCAGCCATGAAATCAACGTCATAAGGCTAGTAGCAGCATGATGAGTGGATTTAGGTACGATGATTCTAAGTGAAATAAGTCACACAGAAAAAGACACTTATCATAAGATATCACTTATAGAGGGAATGTAAAAACCGCTACCCTTGAACTGCATTACAAAACAGAACAGAGTCACACGGTTAGAAAACACACTATGGCTGCCTAACGGGAAAGGTGAGGTGGGGTGATGCATAAAACAAGGGTTTCAAATTAGCTCACATACCGTTCCATAAACCCAATACGTAATAGACAAGACCTACTCCTTGCTCAGGGAACTGGACTCAACACCCCCTATTCACCGCCCAAGAATATATCTGACTAGTAATAATCTTAAAACTTATGTATTGATATCTCTCTGTAAGTGAGTCAAGTGGGTGTAAAGCTGCATAAACACAGCAGTGAAAAGCAGCTAAACCCCATTATAAAACTCAATTAATTTTAAAAACCCGTGAAACAAAGACAGTGAAAGAGAGAGAAATTCTCACAAAATTCGTTCAGGGGCTGTGATGCCACCTCGATTGACCATATCTAGACCTGCAGCCGATTGAGACATAAGGGTGGACACTCTTGGGGCTGAGAGGTTTGGTGAGGTTGGGTGAGCAAACGCAGACGTTTTAAAGTAATACTGCGTGGTACCCATCCCATGGGTCCCAAATCTCCAGGTTCAAGGGCATCTGCCTACATCGAAAACATGCATGAGAAACCCAGAAGATGGTACATCGAGTGATCGGGAAAGGTTTCTAAAACGCACCTCATTTCTCATCTCCTTGTGCTCGGGTTCGCCATTCCAGCCGCTTTACTAGCAATCTCCCTCCGTGGAGAATCAGCACCTTTAAAATCCTGTTCCATACAGGTTGCAATTTGTCCTGAGGGTGAACGGGAAGAGGGGGAACCAATGAGAGACTAGCTCTAGGTGTTGGGACAGGCACAGGTCACTCTATTTTCCCATCAGGAAGAAGAATTAACCACAGGCTCAGTCTGCCGCCCGGAAGCAGAATAGGGCCTAAAGAAAACCTTGCGCTTTTGCGGCCAGCTCCCAAGAGAGCGAGTTGAAAAATGGAGCTCAGGGGCACTGCAATTCACAAACCTGCAGACTTATAAATGATAACTCTCGTCTACAAATATATTGAGGGAAGGCAACAAAGAGGATTTGAAAGCAAGGCAGAATTGCAGGAAACAGATTTCAGGAGGCAGATTCGAATCGCCTTTAAAGCACAGGAAAAGCGGCAAAACCTCGACAATGATGCCCTTGGCCAAAAAGGGCGTATCCGTTTTTTCCTGAATATATTCAGGAAAAAACTCATACGCCCTTTTTGGCCAACCAAGCAACCTGGAAAGGCAAATCAGCGCTACAAAGAAGTCTCGCTTCCCATCGGACAAAAGGGCCATGCTGAATAAAGTGTCAAAACCAGAAATGCAGGACAGGCCACGGAGAAACGGGAGCCTTGCTACGCTGATGGGCGGGATGTAAATTGCAAACAGCCACTCTGGAGAAGTTTACGGTGTGTCCTGAAATATTTACAAAACTCAGCTTAGAGAGCATAGGGCACTTCCACTCATGGGCGTATAAATTGGGAAAACTACAAATCAGCAAGACACAAGCACCCCAAAGTTTAGGGCTGCTCTGTTGACAAGAACCTCCACTTCATTACACCTTAAATATCCCAGGAAAGAGAAAAATGGATAAAGAAGTTGTGGTCCTTATGTACAATGGAATATCACTCAGCCATGAAATCAACGTCATAAGGCTAGTAGCAGCATGATGAGTGGATTTAGGTTCGACGATTCTAAGTGAAATAAGTCACACAGAAAAAGACACTTATCGTAAGATATCACTTATAGAGGGAATGTAAAAACCGCTACCCTTGAACTGAATTACAAAACAGTACAGAGTCACACGGTTAGAAAACACACTATGGCTGCCTAACGGCAAAGGTGAGGTGGGGTGATGCATAAAACAAGGGTTTCAAATTAGCTCAGATACCGTTCCATAAACCCAATATGTAATAGACAAGACCTACTCCTTGCTCAGGGAACTGGACTCAACACCCCCTATTCACCGCCCAAGAATATATCTGACTAGTAAGAATCTTAAAACTTATGCATTGATATCTCTCTGTAAGTGAGTCAAGTGGGTGTAAAGCTGCATAAACACAGCAGTGAAAAGCAGCAAAACCCCATTATAAAACTCAATTAATTTTAAAAACCCGTGAAACAAAGACAGTGAAAGAGAGAGAAATTCTCACAAAATTCGTTCAGGGGCTGTGATGCCACCTCGATTGACCATATCTAGACCTGCAGCCGATTGAGACATAAGGGTGGACACTCTTGGGGCTGAGAGGTTTGTTGAGGTTGGGTGAGCAAACGCAGACGCTTTAAAGTAATACTGTGTGGTACCCATCCCATGGGTCCCAAATCTCCAGGTTCAAGGGCATCTTCCTACATCGAAAACATGCACGAGAAACCCAGAAGATGGTCCACCAAGTGATCGGGAAAGGTTTCTAAAACGCACCTCATTTCTCATCTCCTTGTGCTCGAGTTCGCCATTCCAGCCGCTTTACTAGCAATCTCCCTCCTTGGAGAATCAGCACCTTTAACCTCCTGTTCCATACAGGTGGCAATTTGTCCTGAGGATGAACGGGAAGAGGGGGAACCAATGAGAGACTAGCTCTAGGTGTTGGGACAGGCACAGGTCACTCTATTTTCCCATCAGGAAGAAGAATTAAGCACAGGCTCAGTCTGCCGCCCGGAAGCAGAATAGGGCCTAAAGCAATCCTGCGCTTTTGCGGCCAGCTCCCAAGAGAGCGAGTTGAAAAATGGAGCTCAGGGGCACTGCAATTCACAAACCTGCAGACTTATAAATGATAACTCTCGTCTACAAATATATTGAGGGAAGGCAACAAAGAGGATTTGAAAGCAAGGCAGAATTGCAGGAAACAGATTTCAGGTGGCAGATTCGAATCGCCTTTAAAGCACAGGAAAAGCGGCAAAACCTCGACAATGATGCCCTTGGCGAAAAAGGGCGTATGCGTTTTTTCCTGAATATATTCAGGAAAAAACGCATACGCCCTTTTTGGCCAACCAAGCAACCTGGAAAGGCAAATCAGCGCTACAAAGAAGTATCGCTTCCCATCGGTCAAAAGGGCCATGCTGAATAAAGTGTCAAAACCAGAAATGCAGGACAGGCCACGGAGAAACGGGAGCCTTGCTACGCTGATGGGCGGGATGTAAATTGCCAACAGCCACTCTGGAGAAGTGTACGGTGTGTCCTGAAACATTTACAAAACTCAGCTTAGAGAGCATAGGGCACTTCCACTCATGGGCGTATAAATTGGGAAAACTAAAAATCAGCAAGACACAAGCACCCCAAAGTTTAGGGCTGCTCTGTTGACAAGAACCTCCACTTCGTTACACCTTAAATATCCCAGGAAAGAGAAAAATTGATAAAGAAGTTGTGGTCCTTATGTACAATGGAATATCACTCAGCCATGAAATCAACGTCATAAGGCTAGTAGCAGCATGATGAGTGGATTTAGGTACGACGATTCTAAGTGTAATAAGTCACACAGAAAAAGACACTTATCATAAGATATCACCTATAGAGGGAATGTAAAAACCGCTGCCCTTGAACTGAATTACAAAACAGAACAGAGTCACACGGTTAGAAAACACACTATGGCTGCCTAACGGGAAAGGTGAGGTGGGGTGATGCAGAAAACAAGGGTTTCAAATTAGCTCAGATACCGTTCCATAAACCCAATATGTAATAGACAAGACCTACTCCTTGCTCAGGGAACTGGACTCAACACCCCCTATTCACCGCCCAAGAATATATCTGACTAGTAAGAATCTTAAAACTTATGTATTGATATCTCTCTGTAAGTGAGTCAAGTGGGTGTAAAGCTGCATAAACACAGCAGTGAAAAGCAGCTAAACCCCATTATAAAACTCAATTAATTTTAAAAACCCGTGAAACAAAGACAGTGAAAGAGAGAGAAATTCTCACAAAATTCGTTCAGGGGCTGTGATGCCACCTCGATTGACCATATCTAGACCTGCAGCCGATTGAGACATAAGGGTGGACACTCTTGGGGCTGAGAGGTTTGGTGAGGTTGGGTGAGCAAACGCAGACGCTTTAAAGTAATACTGTGTGGTACCCATCCCATGGGTCCCAAATCTCCAGGTTCAAGGGCATCTTCCTACATCGAAAACATGCATGAGAAACCCAGAAGATGGTCCACCGAGTGATCGGGAAAGGTTTCTAAAACGCACCTCATTTCTCATCTCCTTGTGCTCGAGTTCGCCATTCCAGCCGCTTTACTAGCAATCTCCCTCCTTGGAGAATCAGCACCTTTAACCTCCTGTTCCATACAGGTTGCAATTTGTCCTGAGGATGAACGGGAAGAGGGGGAACCAATGAGAGACTAGCTCTAGGTGTTGGGACAGGCACAGGTCACTCTATTTTCCCATCAGGAAGAAGAATTAAGCACAGGCTCAGTCTGCCGCCCGGAAGCAGAATAGGGCCTAAAGAAAACCTTGCGCTTTTGCGGCCAGCTCCCAAGAGAGCGAGTTGAAAAATGGAGCTCAGGGGCACTGCAATTCACAAACCTGCAGACTTATAAATGATAACTCTCGTCTACAAATATATTGAGGGAAGGCAACAAAGAGGATTTGAAAGCAAGGCAGAATTGCAGGAAACAGATTTCAGGAGGCAGATTCGAATCGACTTTAAAGCACAGGAAAAGCGGCAAAACCTCGACAATGATGCCCTTGGCCAAAAAGGGCGTATGCGTTTTTTCCTGAATATATTCAGGAAAAAACGCATACGCCCTTTTTGGCCAACCAAGCAACCTGGAAAGGCAAATCAGCGCTACAAAGAAGTCTCGCTTCCCATCGGTCAAAAGGGCCATGCTGAATAAAGTGTCAAAACCAGAAATGCAGGACAGGCCACGGAGAAACGGGAGCCTTGCTACGCTGATGGGCGGGATGTAAATTGCCAACAGCCACTCTGGAGAAGTGTACGGTGTGTCCTGAAACATTTACAAAACTCAGCTTAGAGAGCATAGGGCACTTCCACTCATGGGCGTATAAATTGGGAAAACTACAAATCAGCAAGACACAAGCACCCCAAAGTTTAGGGCTGCTCTGTTGACAAGAACCTCCACTTCGTTACACCTTAAATATCCCAGGAAAGAGAAAAATGGATAAAGAAGTTGTGGTCCTTATGTACAATGGAATATCACTCAGCCATGAAATCAACGTCATAAGGCTAGTAGCAGCATGATGAGTGGATTTAGGTACGATGATTCTAAGTGAAATAAGTCACACAGAAAAAGACACTTATCATAAGATATCACTTATAGAGGGAATGTAAAAACCGCTACCCTTGAACTGCATTACAAAACAGAACAGAGTCACACGGTTAGAAAACACACTATGGCTGCCTAACGGGAAAGGTGAGGTGGGGTGATGCATAAAACAAGGGTTTCAAATTAGCTCAGATACCGTTCCATAAACCCAATATGTAATAGACAAGACCTACTCCTTGCTCAGGGAACTGGACTCAACACCCCCTATTCACCGCCCAAGAATATATCTGACTAGTAAGAATCTTAAAACCTATGTATTGATATCTCTCTGTAAGTGAGTCAAGTGGGTGTAAAGCTGCATAAACACAGCAGTGAAAAGCAGCTAAACCCCATTATAAAACTCAATTAATTTTAAAAACCCGTGAAACAAAGACAGTGAAAGAGAGAGAAATTCTCACAAAATTCGTTCAGGGGCTGTGATGCCACCTGGATTGACCATACCTAGACCTGCAGCTGATTGAGACATAAGGGTGGACACACTTGGGGCTGAGAGGTTTGGTGAGGTTGGGTGAGCAAACGCAGACGCTTTAAAGTAATACTGCGTGGTACCCATCCCATGGGTCCCAAATCTCCAGGTTCAAGGGCATCTGCCTACATCGAAAACATGCATGAGAAACCCTGAAGATGGTCCACCGAGTGATCGGGAAAGGTTTCTAAAACGCACCTCATTTCTCATCTCCTTGTGCTCGGGTTCACCATTCCAGCCGCTTTACTAGCAGTCTCCCTCCTTGGAGAATCAGCACCTTTAACCTCCTGTTCCATACAGGTTGCAATTTGTCCTGAGGGTGAACGGGAAGAGGGGGAACCAATGAGAGACTAGCTCTAGGTGTTGGGACAGGCACAGGTCACTCTATTTTCCCATCAGGAAGAAGAATTAACCACAGGCTCAGTCTGCCGCCCGGAAGCAGAATAGGGCCTAAAGAAAACCTTGCGCTTTTGCGGCCAGCTCCCAAGAGAGCGAGTTGAAAAATGGAGCTCAGGGGCACTGCAATTCACAAACCTGCAGACTTATAAATGATAACTCTCGTCTACAAATATATTGAGGGAAGGCAACAAAGAGGATTTGAAAGCAAGGCAGAATTGCAGGAAACAGATTTCAGGAGGCAGATTCGAATCGCCTTTAAAGCACAGGAAAAGCGGCAAAACCTCGACAATGATGCCCTTGGCCAAAAAGGGCGTATGCGTTTTTTCCTGAATATATTCAGGAAAAAACGCATACGCCCTTTTTGGCCAACCAAGCAACCTGGAAAGGCAAATCAGCGCTACAAAGAAGTCTCGCTTCCCATCGGTCAAAAGGGCCATGCTGAATAAAGTGTCAAAACCAGAAATGCAGGACAGGCCACGGAGAAACGGGAGCCTTGCTACGCTGATGGGCGGGATGTAAATTGCCAACAGCCACTCTGGAGAAGTGTACGGTGTGTCCTGAAACATTTACAAAACTCAGCTTAGAGAGCATAGGGCACTTCCACTCATGGGCGTATAAATTGGGAAAACTAAAAATCAGCAGGACACAAGCACCCCAAAGTTTAGGGCTGCTCTGTTGACAAGAACCTCCACTTCGTTACACCTTAAATATCCCAGGAAAGGGAAAAATGGATAAAGAAGTTGTGGTCCTTATGTACAATGGAATATCACTCAGCCATGAAATCAACATCATAAGGCTAGTAGCAGCATGCTGAGTGGATTTAGGTACGACGGTTCTAAGTGAAATAAGTCACACAGAAAAAGACACTTATCGTAAGATATCACTTATAGAAAGAATGTAAAAACCGCTACCCTTGAACTGAATTACAATACAGTACAGAGTCACACCGTTAGAAAACACACTATGGCTGCCTAACGGCAAAGGTGAGGTGGGGTGATGCATAAAACAAGGGTTTCAAATTAGCTCAGATACCGTTCCATAAACCCAATATGTAATAGACAAGACCTACTCCTTGCTCAGGGAACTGGACTCAACACCCCCTATTCACCGCCCAAGAATATATCTGACTAGTAAGAATCTTAAAACTTATGTATTGATATCTCTCTGTAAGTGAGTCAAGTGGGTGTAAAGCTGCATAAACACAGCAGTGAAAAGCAGCTAAACCCCATTATAAAACTCAATTAATTTTAAAAACCCGTGAAACAAAGACAGTGAAAGAGAGAGAAATTCTCACAAAATTCGTTCAGGGGCTGTGATGCCACCTCGATTGACCATATCTAGACCTGCAGCCGATTGAGACATAAGGGTGGACACTCTTGGGGCTGAGAGGTTTGGTGAGGTTGGGTGAGCAAACGCAGACGCTTTAAAGTAATACTGTGTGGTACCCATCCCATGGGTCCCAAATCTCCAGGTTCAAGGGCCTCTTCCTACATCGAAAACATGCATGAGAAACCCAGAAGATGGTCCACCGAGTGATCGGGAAAGGTTTCTAAAACGCACCTCATTTCTCATCTCCTTGTGCTCGAGTTCGCCATTCCAGCCGCTTTACTAGCAATCTCCCTCCTTGGAGAATCAGCACCTTTAACCTCCTGTTCCATACAGGTGGCAATTTGTCCTGAGGATGAACGGGAAGAGGGGGAACCAATGAGAGACTAGCTCTAGGTGTTGGGACAGGCACAGGTCACTCTATTTTCCCATCAGGAAGAAGAATTAAGCACAGGCTCAGTCTGCCGCCCGGAAGCAGAATAGGGCCTAAAGCAATCCTGCGCTTTTGCGGCCAGCTCCCAAGAGAGCGAGTTGAAAAATGGAGCTCAGGGGCACTGCAATTCACAAACCTGCAGACTTATAAATGATAACTCTCGTCTACAAATATATTGAGGGAAGGCAACAAAGAGGATTTGAAAGCAAGGCAGAATTGCAGGAAACAGATTTCAGGAGGCAGATTCGAATCGCCTTTAAAGCACAGGAAAAGCGGCAAAACCTCGACAATGATGCCCTTGGCCAAAAAGGGCGTATGCGTTTTTTCCTGAATATATTCAGGAAAAAACGCATACGCCCTTTTTGGCCAACCAAGCAACCTGGAAAGGCAAATCAGCGCTACAAAGAAGTCTCGCTTCCCATCGGTCAAAAGGGCCATGCTGAATAAAGTGTCAAAACCAGAAATGCAGGACAGGCCACGGAGAAACGGGAGCCTTGCTGCGCTGATGGGCGGGATGTAAATTGCCAACAGCCACTCTGGAGAAGTGTACGGTGTGTCTTGAAACATTTACAAAACTCAGCTTAGAGAGCATAGGGCACTTCCACTCATGGGCGTATAAATTGGGAAAACTAAAAATCAGCCATACACAAGCACCCCAAAGTTTAGGGCTGCTATGTTGACAAGAACCTCCACTTCGTTATACCTTAAATATCCCAGGAAAGAGAAAAATGGATAAAGAATTTGTGGTCCTTATGTACAATGGAATATCACTCAGCCATGAAATCAACGTCATAAGGCTAGTAGCAGCATGATGAGTGGATTTAGGTACGACGATTCTAAGTGTAATAAGTCACACAGAAAAAGACACTTATCATAAGATATCACCTATAGAGGGAATGTAAATCCGCTGCCCTTGAACTGAATTAAAAAACAGAACAGAGTCACACGGTTAGAAAACACACTATGGCTGCCTAACGGGAAAGGTGAGGTGGGGTGATGCATAAAACAAGGGTTTCAAATTAGCTCAGATACCGTTCCATAAACCCAATACGTAATAGACAAGACCTACTCCTTGCTCAGGGAACTGGACTCAACACCCCCTATTCACCGCCCAAGAATATATCTGACTAGTAAGAATCTTAAAACCTATGTATTGATATCTCTCTGTAAGTGAGTCAAGTGGGTGTAAAGCTGCATAAACACAGCAGTGAAAAGCAGCTAAACCCCATTATAAAACTCAATTAATTTTAAAAACCCGTGAAACAAAGACAGTGAAAGAGAGAGAAATTCTCACAAAATTCGTTCAGGGGCTGTGATGCCACCTCGATTGACCATATCTAGACCTGCAGCCGATTGAGACATAAGGGTGGACACTCTTGGGGCTGAGAGGTTTGGTGAGGTTGGGTGAGCAAACGCAGACGCTTTAAAGTAATACTGTGTGGTACCCATCCCATGGGTCCCAAATCTCCAGGTTCAAGGGCCTCTTCCTACATCGAAAACATGCATGAGAAACCCAGAAGATGGTCCACCGAGTGATCGGGAAAGGTTTCTAAAACGCACCTCATTTCTCATCTCCTTGTGCTCGAGTTCGCCATTCCAGCCGCTTTACTAGCAATCTCCCTCCTTGGAGAATCAGCACCTTTAACCTCCTGTTCCATACAGGTGGCAATTTGTCCTGAGGATGAACGGGAAGAGGGGGAAGCAATGAGAGACTAGCTCTAGGTGTTGGGACAGGCACAGGTCACTCTATTTTCCCATCAGGAAGAAGAATTAAGCACAGGCTCAGTCTGCCGCCCGGAAGCAGAATAGGGCCTAAAGCAATCCTGCGCTTTTGCGGCCAGCTCCCAAGAGAGCGAGTTGAAAAATGGAGCTCAGGGGCACTGCAATTCACAAACCTGCAGACTTATAAATGATAACTCTCGTCTACAAATATATTGAGGGAAGGCAACAAAGAGGATTTGAAAGCAAGGCAGAATTGCAGGAAACAGATTTCAGGAGGCAGATTCGAATCGCCTTTAAAGCACAGGAAAAGCGGCAAAACCTCGACAATGATGCCCTTGGCCAAAAAGGGCGTATGCGTTTTTTCCTGAATATATTCAGGAAAAAACGCATACGCCCTTTTTGGCCAACCAAGCAACCTGGAAAGGCAAATCAGCGCTACAAAGAAGTCTCGCTTCCCATCGGTCAAAAGGGCCATGCTGAATAAAGTGTCAAAACCAGAAATGCAGGACAGGCCACGGAGAAACGGGAGCCTTGCTGCGCTGATGGGCGGGATGTAAATTGCCAACAGCCACTCTGGAGAAGTGTACGGTGTGTCTTGAAACATTTACAAAACTCAGCTTAGAGAGCATAGGGCACTTCCACTCATGGGCGTATAAATTGGGAAAACTAAAAATCAGCCATACACAAGCACCCCAAAGTTTAGGGCTGCTATGTTGACAAGAACCTCCACTTCGTTATACCTTAAATATCCCAGGAAAGAGAAAAATGGATAAAGAATTTGTGGTCCTTATGTACAATGGAATATCACTCAGCCATGAAATCAACGTCATAAGGCTAGTAGCAGCATGATGAGTGGATTTAGGTACGACGATTCTAAGTGTAATAAGTCACACAGAAAAAGACACTTATCATAAGATATCACCTATAGAGGGAATGTAAATCCGCTGCCCTTGAACTGAATTAAAAAACAGAACAGAGTCACACGGTTAGAAAACACACTATGGCTGCCTAACGGGAAAGGTGAGGTGGGGTGATGCATAAAACAAGGGTTTCAAATTAGCTCAGATACCGTTCCATAAACCCAATACGTAATAGACAAGACCTACTCCTTGCTCAGGGAACTGGACTCAACACCCCCTATTCACCGCCCAAGAATATATCTGACTAGTAAGAATCTTAAAACCTATGTATTGATATCTCTCTGTAAGTGAGTCAAGTGGGTGTAAAGCTGCATAAACACAGCAGTGAAAAGCAGCTAAACCCCATTATAAAACTCAATTAATTTTAAAAACCCGTGAAACAAAGACAGTGAAAGAGAGAGAAATTCTCACAAAATTCGTTCAGGGGCTGTGATGCCACCTCGATTGACCATATCTAGACCTGCAGCCGATTGAGACATAAGGGTGGACACTCTTGGGGCTGAGAGGTTTGGTGAGGTTGGGTGAGCAAACGCAGACGCTTTAAAGTAATACTGTGTGGTACCCATCCCATGGGTCCCAAATCTCCAGGTTCAAGGGCCTCTTCCTACATCGAAAACATGCATGAGAAACCCAGAAGATGGTCCACCGAGTGATCGGGAAAGGTTTCTAAAACGCACCTCATTTCTCATCTCCTTGTGCTCGAGTTCGCCATTCCAGCCGCTTTACTAGCAATCTCCCTCCTTGGAGAATCAGCACCTTTAACCTCCTGTTCCATACAGGTGGCAATTTGTCCTGAGGATGAACGGGAAGAGGGGGAAGCAATGAGAGACTAGCTCTAGGTGTTGGGACAGGCACAGGTCACTCTATTTTCCCATCAGGAAGAAGAATTAAGCACAGGCTCAGTCTGCCGCCCGGAAGCAGAATAGGGCCTAAAGCAATCCTGCGCTTTTGCGGCCAGCTCCCAAGAGAGCGAGTTGAAAAATGGAGCTCAGGGGCACTGCAATTCACAAACCTGCAGAGTTATAAATGATAACTCTCGTCTACAAATATATTGAGGGAAGGCAACAAAGAGGATTTGAAAGCAAGGCAGAATTGCAGGAAACAGATTTCAGGAGGCAGATTCGAATCGACTTTAAAGCACAGGAAAAGCGGCAAAACCTCGACAATGATGCCCTTGGCCAAAAAGGGCGTATGCGTTTTTTCCTGAATATATTCAGGAAAAAACGCATACGCCCTTTTTGGCCAACCAAGCAACCTGGAAAGGCAAATCAGCGCTACAAAGAAGTCTCGCTTCCCATCGGTCAAAAGGGCCATGCTGAATAAAGTGTCAAAACCAGAAATGCAGGACAGGCCACGGAGAAACGGGAGCCTTGCTACGCTGATGGGCGGGATGTAAATTGCCAACAGCCACTCTGGAGAAGTGTACGGTGTGTCCTGAAACATTTACAAAACTCAGCTTAGAGAGCATAGGGCACTTCCACTCATGGGCGTATAAATTGGGAAAACTACAAATCAGCAAGACACAAGCACCCCAAAGTTTAGGGCTGCTCTGTTGACAAGAACCTCCACTTCGTTACACCTTAAATATCCCAGGAAAGAGAAAAATGGATAAAGAAGTTGTGGTCCTTATGTACAATGGAATATCACTCAGCCATGAAATCAACGTCATAAGGCTAGTAGCAGCATGATGAGTGGATTTAGGTACGACGATTCTAAGTGTAATAAGTCACACAGAAAAAGACACTTATCATAAGATATCACTTATAGAGGGAATGTAAAAACCGCTACCCTTGAACTGAATTACAAAACAGAACAGAGTCACACGGTTAGAAAACACACTATGGCTGCCTAACGGGAAAGGTGAGGTGGGGTGATGCATAAAACAAGGGTTTCAAATTAGCTCAGATACCGTTCCATAAACCCAATATGTAATAGACAAGACCTACTCCTTGCTCAGGGAACTGGACTCAACACCCCCTATTCACCGCCCAAGAATATATCTGACTAGTAAGAATCTTAAAACTTATGTATTGATATCTCTCTGTAAGTGAGTCAAGTGGGTGTAAAGCTGCATAAACACAGCAGTGAAAAGCAGCTAAACCCCATTATAAAACTCAATTAATTTTAAAAACCCGTGAAACAAAGACAGTGAAAGAGAGAGAAATTCTTACAAAATTCGTTCAGGGGCTGTGATGCCACCTGGATTGACCATATCTAGACCTGCAGCTGATTGAGACATAAGGGTGGACATTCTTGGGGCTGAGAGGTTTGGTGAGCTTGGGTGAGCAAACGCAGACGCTTTAAAGTAATACTGCGTGGTACCCATCCCATGGGTCCCAAATCTCCAGCTTCAAGGGCATCTGCCTACATCGAAAACATGCATGAGAAACCCAGAAGATGGTACATCGAGTGATCGGGAAAGGTTTCTAAAACGCACCTCATTTCTCATCTCCTTGTGCTCGGGTTCGCCATTCCAGCCGCTTTACTAGCAATCTCCCTCCGTGGAGAATCAGCACCTTTAACCTCCTGTTCCATACAGGTTGCAATTTGTCCTGAGGGTGAACGGGAAGAGGGGGAACCAATGAGAGACTAGCTCTAGGTGTTGGGACAGGCACAGGTCACTCTATTTTCCCATCAGGAAGAAGAATTAATCACAGGCTCAGTCTGCCGCCCGGAAGCAGAATAGGGCCTAAAG
The DNA here is from genome assembly GCF_028021215.1 of Eschrichtius robustus. Lineage (NCBI taxonomy): Eukaryota > Metazoa > Chordata > Mammalia > Artiodactyla > Eschrichtiidae > Eschrichtius > Eschrichtius robustus. The sequence continues at coordinate 38,677,950 of NC_090830.1, read as the reverse complement.
AAAACCTTGCGCTTTTGCGGCCAGCTCCCAAGAGAGCGAGTTGAAAAATGGAGCTCAGGGGCACTGCAATTCACAAACCTGCAGACTTATAAATGATAACTCTCGTCTACAAATATATTGAGGGAAGGCAACAAAGAGGATTTGAAAGCAAGGCAGAATTGCAGGAAACAGATTTCAGGAGGCAGATTCGAATCGCCTTTAAAGCACAGGAAAAGCGGCAAAACCTCGACAATGATGCCCTTGGCCAAAAAGGGCGTATGCGTTTTTTCCTGAATATATTCAGGAAAAAACGCATACGCCCTTTTTGGCCAACCAAGCAACCTGGAAAGGCAAATCAGCGCTACAAAGAAGTCTCGCTTCCCATCGGTCAAAAGGGCCATGCTGAATAAAGTGTCAAAACCAGAAATGCAGGACAGGCCACGGAGAAACGGGAGCCTTGCTACGCTGATGGGCGGGATGTAAATTGCCAACAGCCACTCTGGAGAAGTGTACGGTGTGTCCTGAAACATTTACAAAACTCAGCTTAGAGAGCATAGGGCACTTCCACTCATGGGCGTATAAATTGGGAAAACTACAAATCAGCAAGACACAAGCACCCCAAAGTTTAGGGCTGCTCTGTTGACAAGAACCTCCACTTCGTTACACCTTAAATATCCCAGGAAAGAGAAAAATGGATAAAGAATTTGTGGTCCTTATGTACAATGGAATATCACTCAGCCATGAAATCAACGTCATAAGGCTAGTAGCAGCATGATGAGTGGATTTAGGTACGATGATTCTAAGTGAAATAAGTCACACAGAAAAAGACACTTATCATAAGATATCACTTATAGAGGGAATGTAAAAACCGCTACCCTTGAACTGCATTACAAAACAGAACAGAGTCACACGGTTAGAAAACACACTATGGCTGCCTAACGGGAAAGGTGAGGTGGGGTGATGCATAAAACAAGGGTTTCAAATTAGCTCAGATACCGTTCCATAAACCCAATATGTAATAGACAAGACCTACTCCTTGCTCAGGGAACTGGACTCAACACCCCCTATTCACCGCCCAAGAATATATCTGACTAGTAAGAATCTTAAAACCTATGTATTGATATCTCTCTGTAAGTGAGTCAAGTGGGTGTAAAGCTGCATAAACACAGCAGTGAAAAGCAGCTAAACCCCATTATAAAACTCAATTAATTTTAAAAACCCGTGAAACAAAGACAGTGAAAGAGAGAGAAATTCTCACAAAATTCGTTCAGGGGCTGTGATGCCACCTGGATTGACCATACCTAGACCTGCAGCTGATTGAGACATAAGGGTGGACACACTTGGGGCTGAGAGGTTTGGTGAGGTTGGGTGAGCAAACGCAGACGCTTTAAAGTAATACTGCGTGGTACCCATCCCATGGGTCCCAAATCTCCAGGTTCAAGGGCATCTGCCTACATCGAAAACATGCATGAGAAACCCTGAAGATGGTCCACCGAGTGATCGGGAAAGGTTTCTAAAACGCACCTCATTTCTCATCTCCTTGTGCTCGGGTTCACCATTCCAGCCGCTTTACTAGCAGTCTCCCTTCTTGGAGAATCAGCACCTTTAACCTCCTGTTCCATACAGGTTGCAATTTGTCCTGAGGGTGAACGGGAAGAGGGGGAACCAATGAGAGACTAGCTCTAGGTGTTGGGACAGGCACAGGTCACTCTATTTTACCATCAGGAAGAAGAATTAACCACAGGCTCAGTCTGCCGCCCGGAAGCAGAATAGGGCCTAAAGAAAACCTTGCGCTTTTGCGGCCAGCTCCCAAGAGAGCGAGTTGAAAAATGGAGCTCAGGTGCACTGCAATTCACAAACCTGCAGACTTATAAATGATAACTCTCGTCTACAAATATATTGAGGGAAGGCAACAAAGAGGATTTGAAAGCAAGGCAGAATTGCAGGAAACAGATTTCAGGAGGCAGATTCGAATCGCCTTTAAAGCACAGGAAAAGCGGCAAAACCTCGACAATGATGCCCTTGGCCAAAAAGGGCGTATGCGTTTTTTCCTGAATATATTCAGGAAAAAACGCATACGCCCTTTTTGGCCAACCAAGCAACCTGGAAAGGCAAATCAGCGCTACAAAGAAGTCTCGCTTCCCATCGGTCAAAAGGGCCATGCTGAATAAAGTGTCAAAACCAGAAATGCAGGACAGGCCACGGAGAAACGGGAGCCTTGCTACGCTGATGGGCGGGATGTAAATTGCCAACAGCCACTCTGGAGAAGTGTACGGTGTGTCCTGAAACATTTACAAAACTCAGCTTAGAGAGCATAGGGCACTTCCACTTATGGGCGTATAAATTGGGAAAACTAAAAATCAGCAGGACACAAGCACCCCAAAGTTTAGGGCTGCTCTGTTGACAAGAACCTCCATTTCGTTACACCTTAAATATCCCAGGAAAGGGAAAAATGGATAAAGAAGTTGTGGTCCTTATGTACAATGGAATATCACTCAGCCATGAAATCAACATCATAAGGCTAGTAGCAGCATGATGAGTGGATTTAGGTACGACGGTTCTAAGTGAAATAAGTCACACAGAAAAAGACACTTATCGTAAGATATCACTTATAGAAAGAATGTAAAAACCGCTACACTTGAACTGAATTACAATACAGTACAGAGTCACACGGTTAGAAAACACACTATGGCTGCCTAACGGCAAAGGTGAGGTGGGGTGATGCATAAAACAAGGGTTTCAAATTAGCTCAGATACCGTTCCATAAACCCAATATGTAATAGACAAGACCTACTCCTTGCTCAGGGAACTGGACTCAACACCCCCTATTCACCGCCCAAGAATATATCTGACTAGTAAGAATCTTAAAACTTATGTATTGATATCTCTCTGTAAGTGAGTCAAGTGGGTGTAAAGCTGCATAAACACAGCAGTGAAAAGCAGCTAAACCCCATTATAAAACTCAATTAATTTTAAAAACCCGTGAAACAAAGACAGTGAAAGAGAGAGAAATTCTCACAAAATTCGTTCAGGGGCTGTGATGCCACCTCGATTGACCATATCTAGACCTGCAGCCGATTGAGACATAAGGGTGGACACTCTTGGGGCTGAGAGGTTTGGTGAGGTTGGGTGAGCAAACGCAGACGCTTTAAAGTAATACTGTGTGGTACCCATCCCATGGGTCCCAAATCTCCAGGTTCAAGGGCCTCTTCCTACATCGAAAACATGCATGAGAAACCCAGAAGATGGTCCACCGAGTGATCGGGAAAGGTTTCTAAAACGCACCTCATTTCTCATCTCCTTGTGCTCGAGTTCGCCATTCCAGCCGCTTTACTAGCAATCTCCCTCCTTGGAGAATCAGCACCTTTAACCTCCTGTTCCATACAGGTGGCAATTTGTCCTGAGGATGAACGGGAAGAGGGGGAACCAATGAGAGACTAGCTCTAGGTGTTGGGACAGGCACAGGTCACTCTATTTTCCCATCAGGAAGAAGAATTAAGCACAGGCTCAGTCTGCCGCCCGGAAGCAGAATAGGGCCTAAAGCAATCCTGCGCTTTTGCGGCCAGCTCCCAAGAGAGCGAGTTGAAAAATGGAGCTCAGGGGCACTGCAATTCACAAACCTGCAGACTTATAAATGATAACTCTCGTCTACAAATATATTGAGGGAAGGCAACAAAGAGGATTTGAAAGCAAGGCAGAATTGCAGGAAACAGATTTCAGGAGGCAGATTCGAATCGCCTTTAAAGCACAGGAAAAGCGGCAAAACCTCGACAATGATGCCCTTGGCCAAAAAGGGCGTATGCGTTTTTTCCTGAATATATTCAGGAAAAAACGCATACGCCCTTTTTGGCCAACCAAGCAACCTGGAAAGGCAAATCAGCGCTACAAAGAAGTCTCGCTTCCCATCGGTCAAAAGGGCCATGCTGAATAAAGTGTCAAAACCAGAAATGCAGGACAGGCCACGGAGAAACGGGAGCCTTGCTACGCTGATGGGCGGGATGTAAATTGCCAACAGCCACTCTGGAGAAGTGTACGGTGTGTCTTGAAACATTTACAAAACTCAGCTTAGAGAGCATAGGGCACTTCCACTCATGGGCGTATAAATTGGGAAAACTAAAAATCAGCCATACACAAGCACCCCAAAGTTTAGGGCTGCTATGTTGACAAGAACCTCCACTTCGTTATACCTTAAATATCCCAGGAAAGAGAAAAATGGATAAAGAATTTGTGGTCCTTATGTACAATGGAATATCACTCAGCCATGAAATCAACGTCATAAGGCTAGTAGCAGCATGATGAGTGGATTTAGGTACGACGATTCTAAGTGTAATAAGTCACACAGAAAAAGACACTTATCATAAGATATCACCTATAGAGGGAATGTAAAAACCGCTGCCCTTGAACTGAATTAAAAAACAGAACAGAGTCACACGGTTAGAAAACACACTATGGCTGCCTAACGGGAAAGGTGAGGTGGGGTGATGCATAAAACAAGGGTTTCAAATTAGCTCAGATACCGTTCCATAAACCCAATACGTAATAGACAAGACCTACTCCTTGCTCAGGGAACTGGACTCAACACCCCCTATTCACCGCCCAAGAATATATCTGACTAGTAAGAATCTTAAAACCTATGTATTGATATCTCTCTGTAAGTGAGTCAAGTGGGTGTAAAGCTGCATAAACACAGCAGTGAAAAGCAGCTAAACCCCATTATAAAACTCAATTAATTTTAAAAACCCGTGAAACAAAGACAGTGAAAGAGAGAGAAATTCTCACAAAATTCGTTCAGGGGCTGTGATGCCACCTCGATTGACCATATCTAGACCTGCAGCCGATTGAGACATAAGGGTGGACACTCTTGGGGCTGAGAGGTTTGGTGAGGTTGGGTGAGCAAACGCAGACGCTTTAAAGTAATACTGTGTGGTACCCATCCCATGGGTCCCAAATCTCCAGGTTCAAGGGCCTCTTCCTACATCGAAAACATGCATGAGAAACCCAGAAGATGGTCCACCGAGTGATCGGGAAAGGTTTCTAAAACGCACCTCATTTCTCATCTCCTTGTGCTCGAGTTCGCCATTCCAGCCGCTTTACTAGCAATCTCCCTCCTTGGAGAATCAGCACCTTTAACCTCCTGTTCCATACAGGTGGCAATTTGTCCTGAGGATGAACGGGAAGAGGGGGAAGCAATGAGAGACTAGCTCTAGGTGTTGGGACAGGCACAGGTCACTCTATTTTCCCATCAGGAAGAAGAATTAAGCACAGGCTCAGTCTGCCGCCCGGAAGCAGAATAGGGCCTAAAGCAATCCTGCTATTTTGCGGCCAGCTCCCAAGAGAGCGAGTTGAAAAATGGAGCTCAGGGTCACTGCAATTCACAAACCTGCAGACTTATAAATGATAACTCTCGTCTACAAATATATTGAGGGAAGGCAACAAAGAGGATTTGAAAGCAAGGCAGAATTGCAGGAAACAGATTTCAGGAGGCAGATTCGAATCGCCTTTAAAGCACAGGAAAAGCGGCAAAACCTCGACAATGATGCCCTTGGCCAAAAAGGGCGTATGCGTTTTTTCCTGAATATATTCAGGAAAAAACGCATACGCCCTTTTTGGCCAACCAAGCAACCTGGAAAGGCAAATCAGCGCTACAAAGAAGTCTCGCTTCCCATCGGTCAAAAGGGCCATGCTGAATAAAGTGTCAAAACCAGAAATGCAGGACAGGCCACGGAGAAACGGGAGCCTTGCTACGCTGATGGGCGGGATGTAAATTGCCAACAGCCACTCTGGAGAAGTGTACGGTGTGTCCTGAAACATTTACAAAACTCAGCTTAGAGAGCATAGGGCACTTCCACTTATGGGCGTATAAATTGGGAAAACTAAAAATCAGCAGGACACAAGCACCCCAAAGTTTAGGGCTGCTCTGTTGACAAGAACCTCCATTTCGTTACACCTTAAATATCCCAGGAAAGGGAAAAATGGATAAAGAAGTTGTGGTCCTTATGTACAATGGAATATCACTCAGCCATGAAATCAACATCATAAGGCTAGTAGCAGCATGATGAGTGGATTTAGGTACGACGGTTCTAAGTGAAATAAGTCACACAGAAAAAGACACTTATCGTAAGATATCACTTATAGAAAGAATGTAAAAACCGCTACACTTGAACTGAATTACAATACAGTACAGAGTCACACGGTTAGAAAACACACTATGGCTGCCTAACGGCAAAGGTGAGGTGGGGTGATGCATAAAACAAGGGTTTCAAATTAGCTCAGATACCGTTCCATAAACCCAATATGTAATAGACAAGACCTACTCCTTGCTCAGGGAACTGGACTCAACACCCCCTATTCACCGCCCAAGAATATATCTGACTAGTAAGAATCTTAAAACTTATGTATTGATATCTCTCTGTAAGTGAGTCAAGTGGGTGTAAAGCTGCATAAACACAGCAGTGAAAAGCAGCTAAACCCCATTATAAAACTCAATTAATTTTAAAAACCCGTGAAACAAAGACAGTGAAAGAGAGAGAAATTCTCACAAAATTCGTTCAGGGGCTGTGATGCCACCTCGATTGACCATATCTAGACCTGCAGCCGATTGAGACATAAGGGTGGACACTCTTGGGGCTGAGAGGTTTGGTGAGGTTGGGTGAGCAAACGCAGACGCTTTAAAGTAATACTGTGTGGTACCCATCCCATGGGTCCCAAATCTCCAGGTTCAAGGGCCTCTTCCTACATCGAAAACATGCATGAGAAACCCAGAAGATGGTCCACCGAGTGATCGGGAAAGGTTTCTAAAACGCACCTCATTTCTCATCTCCTTGTGCTCGAGTTCGCCATTCCAGCCGCTTTACTAGCAATCTCCCTCCTTGGAGAATCAGCACCTTTAACCTCCTGTTCCATACAGGTGGCAATTTGTCCTGAGGATGAACGGGAAGAGGGGGAACCAATGAGAGACTAGCTCTAGGTGTTGGGACAGGCACAGGTCACTCTATTTTCCCATCAGGAAGAAGAATTAAGCACAGGCTCAGTCTGCCGCCCGGAAGCAGAATAGGGCCTAAAGCAATCCTGCGCTTTTGCGGCCAGCTCCCAAGAGAGCGAGTTGAAAAATGGAGCTCAGGGGCACTGCAATTCACAAACCTGCAGACTTATAAATGATAACTCTCGTCTACAAATATATTGAGGGAAGGCAACAAAGAGGATTTGAAAGCAAGGCAGAATTGCAGGAAACAGATTTCAGGAGGCAGATTCGAATCGCCTTTAAAGCACAGGAAAAGCGGCAAAACCTCGACAATGATGCCCTTGGCCAAAAAGGGCGTATGCGTTTTTTCCTGAATATATTCAGGAAAAAACGCATACGCCCTTTTTGGCCAACCAAGCAACCTGGAAAGGCAAATCAGCGCTACAAAGAAGTCTCGCTTCCCATCGGTCAAAAGGGCCATGCTGAATAAAGTGTCAAAACCAGAAATGCAGGACAGGCCACGGAGAAACGGGAGCCTTGCTACGCTGATGGGCGGGATGTAAATTGCCAACAGCCACTCTGGAGAAGTGTACGGTGTGTCTTGAAACATTTACAAAACTCAGCTTAGAGAGCATAGGGCACTTCCACTCATGGGCGTATAAATTGGGAAAACTAAAAATCAGCCATACACAAGCACCCCAAAGTTTAGGGCTGCTATGTTGACAAGAACCTCCACTTCGTTATACCTTAAATATCCCAGGAAAGAGAAAAATGGATAAAGAATTTGTGGTCCTTATGTACAATGGAATATCACTCAGCCATGAAATCAACGTCATAAGGCTAGTAGCAGCATGATGAGTGGATTTAGGTACGACGATTCTAAGTGTAATAAGTCACACAGAAAAAGACACTTATCATAAGATATCACCTATAGAGGGAATGTAAAAACCGCTGCCCTTGAACTGAATTAAAAAACAGAACAGAGTCACACGGTTAGAAAACACACTATGGCTGCCTAACGGGAAAGGTGAGGTGGGGTGATGCATAAAACAAGGGTTTCAAATTAGCTCAGATACCGTTCCATAAACCCAATACGTAATAGACAAGACCTACTCCTTGCTCAGGGAACTGGACTCAACACCCCCTATTCACCGCCCAAGAATATATCTGACTAGTAAGAATCTTAAAACCTATGTATTGATATCTCTCTGTAAGTGAGTCAAGTGGGTGTAAAGCTGCATAAACACAGCAGTGAAAAGCAGCTAAACCCCATTATAAAACTCAATTAATTTTAAAAACCCGTGAAACAAAGACAGTGAAAGAGAGAGAAATTCTCACAAAATTCGTTCAGGGGCTGTGATGCCACCTCGATTGACCATATCTAGACCTGCAGCCGATTGAGACATAAGGGTGGACACTCTTGGGGCTGAGAGGTTTGGTGAGGTTGGGTGAGCAAACGCAGACGCTTTAAAGTAATACTGTGTGGTACCCATCCCATGGGTCCCAAATCTCCAGGTTCAAGGGCCTCTTCCTACATCGAAAACATGCATGAGAAACCCAGAAGATGGTCCACCGAGTGATCGGGAAAGGTTTCTAAAACGCACCTCATTTCTCATCTCCTTGTGCTCGAGTTCGCCATTCCAGCCGCTTTACTAGCAATCTCCCTCCTTGGAGAATCAGCACCTTTAACCTCCTGTTCCATACAGGTGGCAATTTGTCCTGAGGATGAACGGGAAGAGGGGGAAGCAATGAGAGACTAGCTCTAGGTGTTGGGACAGGCACAGGTCACTCTATTTTCCCATCAGGAAGAAGAATTAAGCACAGGCTCAGTCTGCCGCCCGGAAGCAGAATAGGGCCTAAAGCAATCCTGCTATTTTGCGGCCAGCTCCCAAGAGAGCGAGTTGAAAAATGGAGCTCAGGGTCACTGCAATTCACAAACCTGCAGACTTATAAATGATAACTCTCGTCTACAAATATATTGAGGGAAGGCAACAAAGAGGATTTGAAAGCAAGGCAGAATTGCAGGAAACAGATTTCAGGAGGCAGATTCGAATCGCCTTTAAAGCACAGGAAAAGCGGCAAAACCTCGACAATGATGCCCTTGGCCAAAAAGGGCGTATGCGTTTTTTCCTGAATATATTCAGGAAAAAACGCATACGCCCTTTTTGGCCAACCAAGCAACCAGGAAAGGCAAATCAGCGCTACAAAGAAGTCTCGCTTCCCATCGGTCAAAAGGGCCATGCTGAATAAAGTGTCAAAACCAGAAATGCAGGACAGGCCACGGAGAAACGGGAGCCTTGCTACGCTGATGGGCGGGATGTAAATTGCCAACAGCCACTCTGGAGAAGTGTACGGTGTGTCCTGAAACATTTACAAAACTCAGCTTAGAGAGCATAGGGCACTTCCACTCATGGGCGTATAAATTGGGAAAACTACAAATCAGCAAGACACAAGCACCCCAAAGTTTAGGGCTGCTCTGTTGACAAGAACCTCCACTTCGTTACACCTTAAATATCCCAGGAAAGAGAAAAATGGATAAAGAAGTTGTGGTCCTTATGTACAATGGAATATCACTCAGCCATGAAATCAACGTCATAAGGCTAGTAGCAGCATGATGAGTGGATTTAGGTACGACGATTCTAAGTGTAATAAGTCACACAGAAAAAGACACTTATCATAAGATATCACTTATAGAGGGAATGTAAAAACCGCTACCCTTGAACTGAATTACAAAACAGAACAGAGTCACACGGTTAGAAAACACACTATGGCTGCCTAACGGGAAAGGTGAGGTGGGGTGATGCATAAAACAAGGGTTTCAAATTAGCTCAGATACCGTTCCATAAACCCAATATGTAATAGACAAGACCTACTCCTTGCTCAGGGAACTGGACTCAACACCCCCTATTCACCGCCCAAGAATATATCTGACTAGTAAGAATCTTAAAACTTATGTATTGATATCTCTCTGTAAGTGAGTCAAGTGGGTGTAAAGCTGCATAAACACAGCAGTGAAAAGCAGCTAAACCCCATTATAAAACTCAATTAATTTTAAAAACCCGTGAAACAAAGACAGTGAAAGAGAGAGAAATTCTTACAAAATTCGTTCAGGGGCTGTGATGCCACCTGGATTGACCATATCTAGACCTGCAGCTGATTGAGACATAAGGGTGGACATTCTTGGGGCTGAGAGGTTTGGTGAGCTTGGGTGAGCAAACGCAGACGCTTTAAAGTAATACTGCGTGGTACCCATCCCATGGGTCCCAAATCTCCAGCTTCAAGGGCATCTGCCTACATCGAAAACATGCATGAGAAACCCAGAAGATGGTACATCGAGTGATCGGGAAAGGTTTCTAAAACGCACCTCATTTCTCATCTCCTTGTGCTCGGGTTCGCCATTCCAGCCGCTTTACTAGCAATCTCCCTCCGTGGAGAATCAGCACCTTTAACCTCCTGTTCCATACAGGTTGCAATTTGTCCTGAGGGTGAACGGGAAGAGGGGGAACCAATGAGAGACTAGCTCTAGGTGTTGGGACAGGCACAGGTCACTCTATTTTCCCATCAGGAAGAAGAATTAACCACAGGCTCAGTCTGCCGCCCGGAAGCAGAATAGGGCCTAAAGAAAACCTTGCGCTTTTGCGGCCAGCTCCCAAGAGAGCGAGTTGAAAAATGGAGCTCAGGGGCACTGCAATTCACAAACCTGCAGACTTATAAATGATAACTCTCGTCTACAAATATATTGAGGGAAGGCAACAAAGAGGATTTGAAAGCAAGGCAGAACTGCAGGAAACAGATTTCAGGAGGCAGATTCGAATCGCCTTTAAAGCACAGGAAAAGCGGCAAAACCTCGACAATGATGCCCTTGGCCAAAAAGGGCGTATGCGTTTTTTCCTGAATATATTCAGGAAAAAACGCATACGCCCTTTTTGGCCAACCAAGCAACCAGGAAAGGCAAATCAGCGCTACAAAGAAGTCTCGCTTCCCATCGGTCAAAAGGGCCATGCTGAATAAAGTGTCAAAACCAGAAATGCAGGACAGGCCACGGAGAAACGGGAGCCTTGCTACGCTGATGGGCGGGATGTAAATTGCCAACAGCCACTCTGGAGAAGTGTACGGTGTGTCCTGAAACATTTACAAAACTCAGCTTAGAGAGCATAGGGCACTTCCACTCATGGGCGTATAAATTGGGAAAACTAAAAATCAGCAGGACACAAGCACCCCAAAGTTTAGGGCTGCTCTGTTGACAAGAACCTCCACTTCGTTACACCTTAAATATCCCAGGAAAGGGAAAAATGGATAAAGAAGTTGTGGTCCTTATGTACAATGGAATATCACTCAGCCATGAAATCAACATCATAAGGCTAGTAGCAGCATGATGAGTGGATTTAGGTACGACGGTTCTAAGTGAAATAAGTCACACAGAAAAAGACACTTATCGTAAGATATCACTTATAGAGGGAATGTAAAAACCGCTACCCTTGAACTGAATTACAATACAGTACAGAGTCACACGGTTAGAAAACACACTATGGCTGCCTAACGGCAAAGGTGAGGTGGGGTGATGCATAAAACAAGGGTTTCAAATTAGCTCAGATACCGTTCCATAAACCCAATATGTAATAGACAAGACCTACTCCTTGCTCAGGGAACTGGACTCAACACCCCCTATTCACCGCCCAAGAATATATCTGACTAGTAAGAATCTTAAAACTTATGTATTGATATCTCTCTGTAAGTGAGTCAAGTGGGTGTAAAGCTGCATAAACACAGCAGTGAAAAGCAGCTAAACCCCATTATAAAACTCAATTAATTTTAAAAACCCGTGAAACAAAGACAGTGAAAGAGAGAGAAATTCTCACAAAATTCGTTCAAGGGCTGTGATGCCACCTCGATTGACCATATCTAGACCTGCAGCCGATTGAGACATAAGGGTGGACACTCTTGGGGCTGAGAGGTTTGGTGAGGTTGGGTGAGCAAACGCAGACGCTTTAAAGTAATACTGTGTGGTACCCATCCCATGGGTCCCAAATCTCCAGGTTCAAGGGCCTCTTCCTACATCGAAAACATGCATGAGAAACCCAGAAGGTGGTCCACCGAGTGATCGGGAAAGGTTTCTAAAACGCACCTCATTTCTCATCTCCTTGTGCTCGAGTTCGCCATTCCAGCCGCTTTACTAGCAATCTCCCTCCTTGGAGAATCAGCACCTTTAACCTCCTGTTCCATACAGGTGGCAATTTGTCCTGAGGATGAACGGGAAGAGGGGGAACCAATGAGAGACTAGCTCTAGGTGTTGGGACAGGCACAGGTCACTCTATTTTCCCATCAGGAAGAAGAATTAAGCACAGGCTCAGTCTGCCGCCCGGAAGCAGAATAGGGCCTAAAGCAATCCTGCGCTTTTGCGGCCAGCTCCCAAGAGAGCGAGTTGAAAAATGGAGCTCAGGGGCACTGCAATTCACAAACCTGCAGACTTATAAATGATAACTCTCGTCTACAAATATATTGAGGGAAGGCAACAAAGAGGATTTGAAAGCAAGGCAGAATTGCAGGAAACAGATTTCAGGAGGCAGATTCGAATCGACTTTAAAGCACAGGAAAAGCGGCAAAACCTCGACAATGATGCCCTTGGCCAAAAAGGGCGTATGCGTTTTTTCCTGAATATATTCAGGAAAAAACGCATACGCCCTTTTTGGCCAACCAAGCAACCTGGAAAGGCAAATCAGCGCTACAAAGAAGTCTCGCTTCCCATCGGTCAAAAGGGCCATGCTGAATAAAGTGTCAAAACCAGAAATGCAGGACAGGCCACGGAGAAACGGGAGCCTTGCTACGCTGATGGGCGGGATGTAAATTGCCAACAGCCACTCTGGAGAAGTGTACGGTGTGTCTTGAAACATTTACAAAACTCAGCTTAGAGAGCATAGGGCACTTCCACTCATGGGCGTATAAATTGGGAAAACTACAAATCAGCAAGACACAAGCACCCCAAAGTTTAGGGCTGCTCTGTTGACCAGAACCTCCACTTCGTTGCACCTTAAATATCCCAGGAAAGAGAAAAATGGATAAAGAATTTGTGGTCCTTATGTACAATGGAATATCACTCAGCCATGAAATCAACGTCATAAGGCTAGTAGCAGCATGATGAGTGGATTTAGGTACGACGATTCTAAGTGCAATAAGTCACACAGAAAAAGACACTTATCATAAGATATCACCTATAGAGGGAATGTAAAAACCGCTGCCCTTGAACTGAATTACAAAACAGAACAGAGTCACACGGTTAGAAAACACACTATGGCTGCCTAACGGGAAAGGTGAGGTGGGGTGATGCATAAAACAAGGGTTTCAAATTAGCTCAGATACCGTTCCATAAACCCAATACGTAATAGACAAGACCTACTCCTTGCTCAGGGAACTGGACTCAACACCCCCTATTCACCGCCCAAGAATATATCTGACTAGTAAGAATCTTAAAACCTATGTATTGATATCTCTCTGTAAGTGAGTCAAGTGGGTGTAAAGCTGCATAAACACAGCAGTGAAAAGCAGCTAAACCCCATTATAAAACTCAATTAATTTTAAAAACCCGTGAAACAAAGACAGTGAAAGAGAGAGAAATTCTCACAAAATTCGTTCAGGGGCTGTGATGCCACCTCGATTGACCATATCTAGACCTGCAGCCGATTGAGACATAAGGGTGGACACTCTTGGGGCTGAGAGGTTTGGTGAGGTTGGGTGAGCAAACGCAGACGCTTTAAAGTAATACTGCGTGGTACCCATCCCATGGGTCCCAAATCTCCAGCTTCAAGGGCATCTGCCTACATCGAAAACATGCATGAGAAACCCAGAAGATGGTACATCGAGTGATCGGGAAAGGTTTCTAAAACGCACCTCATTTCTCATCTCCTTGTGCTCGGGTTCGCCATTCCAGCCGCTTTACTAGCAATCTCCCTCCGTGGAGAATCAGCACCTTTAACCTCCTGTTCCATATAGGTTGCAATTTGTCCTGAGGGTGAACGGGAAGAGGGGGAACCAATGAGAGACTAGCTCTAGGTGTTGGGACAGGCACAGGTCACTCTATTTTCCCATCAGGAAGAAGAATTAAGCACAGGCTCAGTCTGCCGCCCGGAAGCAGAATAGGGCCTAAAGCAATCCTGCGCTTTTGCGGCCAGCTCCCAAGAGAGCGAGTTGAAAAATGGAGCTCAGGGGCACTGCAATTCACAAACCTGCAGACTTATAAATGATAACTCTCGTCTACAAATATATTGAGGGAAGGCAACAAAGAGGATTTGAAAGCAAGGCAGAATTGCAGGAAACAGATTTCAGGAGGCAGATTCGAATCGACTTTAAAGCACAGGAAAAGCGGCATAACCTCGACAATGATGCCCTTGGCCAAAAAGGGCGTATGCGTTTTTTCCTGAATATATTCAGGAAAAAACGCATACGCCCTTTTTGGCCAACCAAGCAACCTGGAAAGGCAAATCAGCGCTACAAAGAAGTCTCGCTTCCCATCGGTCAAAAGGGCCATGCTGAATAAAGTGTCAAAACCAGAAATGCAGGACAGGCCACGGAGAAACGGGAGCCTTGCTACGCTGATGGGCGGGATGTAAATTGCCAACAGCCACTCTGGAGAAGTGTACGGTGTGTCTTGAAACATTTACAAAACTCAGCTTAGAGAGCATAGGGCACTTCCACTCATGGGCGTATAAATTGGGAAAACTAAAAATCAGCAAGACACAAGCACCCCAAAGTTTAGGGCTGCTATGTTGACCAGAACCTCCACTTCGTTGCACCTTAAATATCCCAGGAAAGAGAAAAATGGATAAAGAATTTGTGGTCCTTATGTACAATGGAATATCACTCAGCCATGAAATCAACGTCATAAGGCTAGTAGCAGCATGATGAGTGGATTTAGGTACGACGATTCTAAGTGCAATAAGTCACACAGAAAAAGACACTTATCATAAGATATCACCTATAGAGGGAATGTAAAAACCGCTGCCCTTGAACTGAATTAAAAAACAGAACAGAGTCACACGGTTAGAAAACACACTATGGCTGCCTAACGGGAAAGGTGAGGTGGGGTGATGCATAAAACAAGGGTTTCAAATTAGCTCAGATACCGTTCCATAAACCCAATACGTAATAGACAAGACCTACTCCTTGCTCAGGGAACTGGACTCAACACCCCCTATTCACCGCCCAAGAATATATCTGACTAGTAAGAATCTTAAAACCTATGTATTGATATCTCTCTGTAAGTGAGTCAAGTGGGTGTAAAGCTGCATAAACACAGCAGTGAAAAGCAGCTAAACCCCATTATAAAACTCAATTAATTTTAAAAACCCGTGAAACAAAGACAGTGAAAGAGAGAGAAATTCTCACAAAATTCGTTCAGGGGCTGTGATGCCACCTCGATTGACGATATCTAGACCTGCAGCCGATTGAGACATAAGGGTGGACACTCTTGGGGCTGAGAGGTTTGGTGAGGTTGGGTGAGCAAACGCAGACGCTTTAAAGTAATACTGTGTGGTACCCATCCCATGGGTCCCAAATCTCCAGGTTCAAGGGCCTCTTCCTACATCGAAAACATGCATGAGAAACCCAGAAGATGGTCCACCGAGTGATCGGGAAAGGTTTCTAAAACGCACCTCATTTCTCATCTCCTTGTGCTCGAGTTCGCCATTCCAGCCGCTTTACTAGCAATCTCCCTCCTTGGAGAATCAGCACCTTTAACCTCCTGTTCCATACAGGTGGCAATTTGTCCTGAGGATGAACGGGAAGAGGGGGAACCAATGAGAGACTAGCTCTAGGTGTTGGGACAGGCACAGGTCACTCTATTTTCCCATCAGGAAGAAGAATTAAGCACAGGCTCAGTCTGCCGCCCGGAAGCAGAATAGGGCCTAAAGCAATCCTGCGCTTTTGCGGCCAGCTCCCAAGAGAGCGAGTTGAAAAATGGAGCTCAGGGGCACTGCAATTCACAAACCTGCAGACTTATAAATGACAACTCTCATCTACAAATATATTGAGGGAAGGCAACAAAGAGGATTTGAAAGCAAGGCAGAATTGCAGGAAACAGATTTCAGGAGGCAGATTCGAATCGACTTTAAAGCACAGGAAAAGCGGCAAAACCTCGACAATGATGCCCTTGGCCAAAAAGGGCGTATGCGTTTTTTCCTGAATATATTCAGGAAAAAACGCATACGCCCTTTTTGGCCAACCAAGCAACCTGGAAAGGCAAATCAGCGCTACAACGAAGTCTCGCTTCCCATCGGTCAAAAGGGCCATGCTGAATAAAGTGTCAAAACCAGAAATGCAGGACAGGCCACGGAGAAACGGGAGCCTTGCTACGCTGATGGGCGGGATGTAAATTGCCAACAGCCACTCTGGAGAAGTTTACGGTGTGTCCTGAAACATTTACAAAACTCAGCTTAGAGAGCATAGGGCACTTCCACTCATGGGCGTATAAATTGGGAAAACTAAAAATCAGCAGGACAGAAGCACCCCAAAGTTTAGGGCTGCTCTGTTGACAAGAACCTCCACTTCGTTACACCTTAAATATCCCAGGAAAGAGAAAAATGGATAAAGAAGTTGTGGTCCTTATGTACAATGGAATATCACTCAGCCATGAAATCAACGTCATAAGGCTAGTAGCAGCATGATGAGTGGATTTAGGTACGACGATTCTAAGTGTAATAAGTCACACAGAAAAAGACACTTATCATAAGATATCACTTATAGAGGGAATGTAAAAACCGCTACCCTTGAACTGAATTACAAAACAGAACAGAGTCACACGGTTAGAAAACACACTATGGCTGCCTAACGGGAAAGGTGAGGTGGGGTGATGCATAAAACAAGGGATTCAAATTAGCTCAGATACCGTTCCATAAACCCAATACGTAATAGACAAGACCTACTCCTTGCTCAGGGAACTGGACTCAACACCCCCTATTCACCGCCCAAGAATATATCTGACTAGTAAGAATCTTAAAACTTATGTATTGATATCTCTCTGTAAGTGAGTCAAGTGGGTGTAAAGCTGCATAAACACAGCAGTGAAAAGCAGCTAAACCCCATTATAAAACTCAATTAATTTTAAAAACCCGTGAAACAAAGACAGTGAAAGAGAGAGAAATTCTTACAAAATTCGTTCAGGGGCTGTGATGCCACCTGGATTGACCATATCTAGACCTGCAGCTGATTGAGACATAAGGGTGGACATTCTTGGGGCTGAGAGGTTTGGTGAGCTTGGGTGAGCAAACGCAGACGCTTTAAAGTAATACTGCGTGGTACCCATCCCATGGGTCCCAAATCTCCAGCTTCAAGGGCATCTGCCTACATCGAAAACATGCATGAGAAACCCAGAAGATGGTACATCGAGTGATCGGGAAAGGTTTCTAAAACGCACCTCATTTCTCATCTCCTTGTGCTCGGGTTCGCCATTCCAGCCGCTTTACTAGCAATCTCCCTCCGTGGAGAATCAGCACCTTTAACCTCCTGTTCCATACAGGTTGCAATTTGTCCTGAGGGTGAACGGGAAGAGGGGGAACCAATGAGAGACTAGCTCTAGGTGTTGGGACAGGCACAGGTCACTCTATTTTCCCATCAGGAAGAAGAATTAACCACAGGCTCAGTCTGCCGCCCGGAAGCAGAATAGGGCCTAAAGAAAACCTTGCGCTTTTGCGGCCAGCTCCCAAGAGAGCGAGTTGAAAAATGGAGCTCAGGGGCACTGCAATTCACAAACCTGCAGACTTATAAATGATAACTCTCGTCTACAAATATATTGAGGGAAGGCAACAAAGAGGATTTGAAAGCAAGGCAGAATTGCAGGAAACAGATTTCAGGAGGCAGATTCGAATCGCCTTTAAAGCACAGGAAAAGCGGCAAAACCTCGACAATGATGCCCTTGGCCAAAAAGGGCGTATGCGTTTTTTCCTGAATATATTCAGGAAAAAACGCATACGCCCTTTTTGGCCAACCAAGCAACCAGGAAAGGCAAATCAGCGCTACAAAGAAGTCTCGCTTCCCATCGGTCAAAAGGGCCATGCTGAATAAAGTGTCAAAACCAGAAATGCAGGACAGGCCACGGAGAAACGGGAGCCTTGCTACGCTGATGGGCGGGATGTAAATTGCCAACAGCCACTCTGGAGAAGTGTACGGTGTGTCCTGAAACATTTACAAAACTCAGCTTAGAGAGCATAGGGCACTTCCACTCATGGGCGTATAAATTGGGAAAACTAAAAATCAGCAGGACACAAGCACCCCAAAGTTTAGGGCTGCTCTGTTGACAAGAACCTCCACTTCGTTACACCTTAAATATCCCAGGAAAGGGAAAAATGGATAAAGAAGTTGTGGTCCTTATGTACAATGGAATATCACTCAGCCATGAAATCAACATCATAAGGGTAGTAGCAGCATGATGAGTGGATTTAGGTACGACGATTCTAAGTGAAATAAGTCACACAGAAAAAGACACTTATCGTAAGATATCACTTATAGAGGGAATGTAAAAACCGCTACCCTTGAACTGAATTACAAAACAGTACAGAGTCACACGGTTAGAAAACACACTATGGCTGCCTAACGGCAAAGGTGAGGTGGGGTGATGCATAAAACAAGGGTTTCAAATTAGCTCAGATACCGTTCCATAAACCCAATATGTAATAGACAAGACCTACTCCTTGCTCAGGGAACTGGACTCAACACCCCCTATTCACCGCCCAAGAATATATCTGACTAGTAAGAATCTTAAAACTTATGTATTGATATCTCTCTGTAAGTGAGTCAAGTGGGTGTAAAGCTGCATAAACACAGCAGTGAAAAGCAGCTAAACCCCATTATAAAACTCAATTAATTTTAAAAACCCGTGAAACAAAGACAGTGAAAGAGAGAGAAATTCTCACAAAATTCGTTCAGGGGCTGTGATGCCACCTCGATTGACCATATCTAGACCTGCAGCCGATTGAGACATAAGGGTGGACACTCTTGGGGCTGAGAGGTTTGGTGAGGTTGGGTGAGCAAACGCAGACGCTTTAAAGTAATACTGCGTGGTACCCATCCCATGGGTCCCAAATCTCCAGGTTCAAGGGCATCTGCCTACATCGAAAACATGCATGAGAAACCCAGAAGATGGTACATCGAGTGATCGGGAAAGGTTTCTAAAACGCACCTCATTTCTCATCTCCTTGTGCTCGGGTTCGCCATTCCAGCCGCTTTACTAGCAATCTCCCTCCGTGGAGAATCAGCACCTTTAACCTCCTGTTCCATACAGGTTGCAATTTGTCCTGAGGGTGAACGGGAAGAGGGGGAACCAATGAGAGACTAGCTCTAGGTGTTGGGACAGGCACAGGTCACTCTATTTTCCCATCAGGAAGAAGAATTAACCACAGGCTCAGTCTGCCGCCCGGAAGCAGAATAGGGCCTAAAGAAAACCTTGCGCTTTTGCGGCCAGCTCCCAAGAGAGCGAGTTGAAAAATGGAGCTCAGGGGCACTGCAATTCACAAACCTGCAGACTTATAAATGATAACTCTCGTCTACAAATATATTGAGGGAAGGCAACAAAGAGGATTTGAAAGCAAGGCAGAATTGCAGGAAACAGATTTCAGGAGGCAGATTCGAATCGCATTTAAAGCACAGGAAAAGCGGCAAAACCTCGACAATGATGCCCTTGGCCAAAAAGGGCGTATCCGTTTTTTCCTGAATATATTCAGGAAAAAACGCATAGGCCCTTTTTGGCCAACCAAGCAACCTGGAAAGGCAAATCAGCGCTACAAAGAAGTCTCGCTTCCCATCGGTCAAAAGGGCCATGCTGAATAAAGTGTCAAAACCAGAAATGCAGGACAGGCCACGGAGAAACGGGAGCCTTGCTACGCTGATGGGCGGGATGTAAATTGCAAACAGCCACTCTGGAGAAGTGTACGGTGTGTCCTGAAATATTTACAAAACTCAGCTTAGAGAGCATAGGGCACTTCCACTCATGGGCGTATAAATTGGGAAAACTACAAATCAGCAAGACACAAGCACCCCAAAGTTTAGGGCTGCTCTGTTGACAAGAACCTCCACTTCGTTACACCTTAAATATCCCAGGAAAGAGAAAAATGGATAAAGAATTTGTGGTCCTTATGTACAATGGAATATCACTCAGCCATGAAATCAACGTCATAAGGCTAGTAGCAGCATGATGAGTGGATTTAGGTACGACGATTCTAAGTGCAATAAGTCACACAGAAAAAGACACTTATCATAAGATATCACCTATAGAGGGAATGTAAAAACCGCTGCCCTTGAACTGAATTACAAAACAGAACAGAGTCACACGGTTAGAAAACACACTATGGCTGCCTAACGGGAAAGGTGAGGTGGGGTGATGCATAAAACAAGGGTTTCAAATTAGCTCAGATACCGTTCCATAAACCCAATACGTAATAGACAAGACCTACTCCTTGCTCAGGGAACTGGACTCAACACCCCCTATTCACCGCCCAAGAATATATCTGACTAGTAAGAATCTTAAAACCTATGTATTGATATCTCTCTGTAAGTGAGTCAAGTGGGTGTAAAGCTGCATAAACACAGCAGTGAAAAGCAGCTAAACCCCATTATAAAACTCAATTAATTTTAAAAACCCGTGAAACAAAGACAGTGAAAGAGAGAGAAATTCTCACAAAATTCGTTCAGGGGCTGTGATGCCACCTCGATTGACCATATCTAGACCTGCAGCCGATTGAGACATAAGGGTGGACACTCTTGGGGCTGAGAGGTTTGGTGAGGTTGGGTGAGCAAACGCAGACGCTTTAAAGTAATACTGCGTGGTACCCATTCCATGGGTCCCAAATCTCCAGCTTCAAGGGCATCTGCCTACATCGAAAACATGCATGAGAAACCCAGAAGATGGTACATCGAGTGATCGGGAAAGGTTTCTAAAACGCACCTCATTTCTCATCTCCTTGTGCTCGGGTTCGCCATTCCAGCCGCTTTACTAGCAATCTCCCTCCGTGGAGAATCAGCACCTTTAACCTCCTGTTCCATATAGGTTGCAATTTGTCCTGAGGGTGAACGGGAAGAGGGGGAACCAATGAGAGACTAGCTCTAGGTGTTGGGACAGGCACAGGTCACTCTATTTTCCCATCAGGAAGAAGAATTAAGCACAGGCTCAGTCTGCCGCCCGGAAGCAGAATAGGGCCTAAAGCAATCCTGCGCTTTTGCGGCCAGCTCCCAAGAGAGCGAGTTGAAAAATGGAGCTCAGGGGCACTGCAATTCACAAACCTGCAGACTTATAAATGATAACTCTCGTCTACAAATATATTGAGGGAAGGCAACAAAGAGGATTTGAAAGCAAGGCAGAATTGCAGGAAACAGATTTCAGGAGGCAGATTCGAATCGACTTTAAAGCACAGGAAAAGCGGCAAAACCTCGACAATGATGCCCTTGGCCAAAAAGGGCGTATGCGTTTTTTCCTGAATATATTCAGGAAAAAACGCATACGCCCTTTTTGGCCAACCAAGCAACCTGGAAAGGCAAATCAGCGCTACAAAGAAGTCTCGCTTCCCATCGGTCAAAAGGGCCATGCTGAATAAAGTGTCAAAACCAGAAATGCAGGACAGGCCACGGAGAAACGGGAGCCTTGCTACGCTGATGGGCGGGATGTAAATTGCCAACAGCCACTCTGGAGAAGTGTACGGTGTGTCTTGAAACATTTACAAAACTCAGCTTAGAGAGCATAGGGCACTTCCACTCATGGGCGTATAAATTGGGAAAACTAAAAATCAGCAAGACACAAGCATCCCAAAGTTTAGGGGTGCTATGTTGACCAGAACCTCCACTTCGTTGCACCTTAAATATCCCAGGAAAGAGAAAAATGGATAAAGAATTTGTGGTCCTTATGTACAATGGAATATCACTCAGCCATGAAATCAACGTCATAAGGCTAGTAGCAGCATGATGAGTGGATTTAGGTACGACGATTCTAAGTGCAATAAGTCACACAGAAAAAGACACTTATCATAAGATATCACCTATAGAGGGAATGTAAAAACCGCTGCCCTTGAACTGAATTAAAAAACAGAACAGAGTCACACGGTTAGAAAACACACTATGGCTGCCTAACGGGAAAGGTGAGGTGGGGTGATGCATAAAACAAGGGTTTCAAATTAGCTCAGATACCGTTCCATAAACCCAATACGTAATAGACAAGACCTACTCCTTGCTCAGGGAACTGGACTCAACACCCCCTATTCACCGCCCAAGAATATATCTGACTAGTAAGAATCTTAAAACCTATGTATTGATATCTCTCTGTAAGTGAGTCAAGTGGGTGTAAAGCTGCATAAACACAGCAGTGAAAAGCAGCTAAACCCCATTATAAAACTCAATTAATTTTAAAAACCCGTGAAACAAAGACAGTGAAAGAGAGAGAAATTCTCACAAAATTCGTTCAGGGGCTGTGATGCCACCTCGATTGACGATATCTAGACCTGCAGCCGATTGAGACATAAGGGTGGACACTCTTGGGGCTGAGAGGTTTGGTGAGGTTGGGTGAGCAAACGCAGACGCTTTAAAGTAATACTGTGTGGTACCCATCCCATGGGTCCCAAATCTCCAGGTTCAAGGGCCTCTTCCTACATCGAAAACATGCATGAGAAACCCAGAAGATGGTCCACCGAGTGATCGGGAAAGGTTTCTAAAACGCACCTCATTTCTCATCTCCTTGTGCTCGAGTTCGCCATTCCAGCCGCTTTACTAGCAATCTCCCTCCTTGGAGAATCAGCACCTTTAACCTCCTGTTCCATACAGGTGGCAATTTGTCCTGAGGATGAACGGGAAGAGGGGGAACCAATGAGAGACTAGCTCTAGGTGTTGGGACAGGCACAGGTCACTCTATTTTCCCATCAGGAAGAAGAATTAAGCACAGGCTCAGTCTGCCGCCCGGAAGCAGAATAGGGCCTAAAGCAATCCTGCGCTTTTGCGGCCAGCTCCCAAGAGAGCGAGTTGAAAAATGGAGTTCAGGGGCACTGCAATTCACAAACCTGCAGACTTATAAATGATAACTCTCATCTACAAATATATTGAGGGAAGGCAACAAAGAGGATTTGAAAGCAAGGCAGAATTGCAGGAAACAGATTTCAGGAGGCAGATTCGAATCGACTTTAAAGCACAGGAAAAGCGGCAAAACCTCGACAATGATGCCCTTGGCCAAAAAGGGCGTATGCGTTTTTTCCTGAATATATTCAGGAAAAAACGCATACGCCCTTTTTGGCCAACCAAGCAACCTGGAAAGGCAAATCAGCGCTACAACGAAGTCTCGCTTCCCATCGGTCAAAAGGGCCATGCTGAATAAAGTGTCAAAACCAGAAATGCAGGACAGGCCACGGAGAAACGGGAGCCTTGCTACGCTGATGGGCGGGATGTAAATTGCCAACAGCCACTCTGGAGAAGTGTACGGTGTGTCCTGAAACATTTACAAAACTCAGCTTAGAGAGCATAGGGCACTTCCACTCATGGGCGTATAAATTGGGAAAACTAAAAATCAGCAGGACAGAAGCACCCCAAAGTTTAGGGCTGCTCTGTTGACAAGAACCTCCACTTCGTTACACCTTAAATATCCCAGGAAAGAGAAAAATGGATAAAGAAGTTGTGGTCCTTATGTACAATGGAATATCACTCAGCCATGAAATCAACGTCATAAGGCTAGTAGCAGCATGATGAGTGGATTTAGGTACGACGATTCTAAGTGTAATAAGTCACACAGAAAAAGACACTTATCATAAGATATCACTTATAGAGGGAATGTAAAAACCGCTACCCTTGAACTGAATTACAAAACAGAACAGAGTCACACGGTTAGAAAACACACTATGGCTGCCTAACGGGAAAGGTGAGGTGGGGTGATGCATAAAACAAGGGATTCAAATTAGCTCAGATACCGTTCCATAAACCCAATATGTAATAGACAAGACCTACTCCTTGCTCAGGGAACTGGACTCAACACCCCCTATTCACCGCCCAAGAATATATCTGACTAGTAAGAATCTTAAAACTTATGTATTGATATCTCTCTGTAAGTGAGTCAAGTGGGTGTAAAGCTGCATAAACACAGCAGTGAAAAGCAGCTAAACCCCATTATAAAACTCAATTAATTTTAAAAACCCGTGAAACAAAGACAGTGAAAGAGAGAGAAATTCTTACAAAATTCGTTCAGGGGCTGTGATGCCACCTGGATTGACCATATCTAGACCTGCAGCTGATTGAGACATAAGGGTGGACATTCTTGGGGCTGAGAGGTTTGGTGAGCTTGGGTGAGCAAACGCAGACGCTTTAAAGTAATACTGCGTGGTACCCATCCCATGGGTCCCAAATCTCCAGCTTCAAGGGCATCTGCCTACATCGAAAACATGCATGAGAAACCCAGAAGATGGTACATCGAGTGATCGGGAAAGGTTTCTAAAACGCACCTCATTTCTCATCTCCTTGTGCTCGGGTTCGCCATTCCAGCCGCTTTACTAGCAATCTCCCTCCGTGGAGAATCAGCACCTTTAACCTCCTGTTCCATACAGGTTGCAATTTGTCCTGAGGGTGAACGGGAAGAGGGGGAACCAATGAGAGACTAGCTCTAGGTGTTGGGACAGGCACAGGTCACTCTATTTTCCCATCAGGAAGAAGAATTAACCACAGGCTCAGTCTGCCGCCCGGAAGCAGAATAGGGCCTAAAGAAAACCTTGCGCTTTTGCGGCCAGCTCCCAAGAGAGCGAGTTGAAAAATGGAGCTCAGGGGCACTGCAATTCACAAACCTGCAGACTTATAAATGATAACTCTCGTCTACAAATATATTGAGGGAAGGCAACAAAGAGGATTTGAAAGCAAGGCAGAATTGCAGGAAACAGATTTCAGGAGGCAGATTCGAATCGCCTTTAAAGCACAGGAAAAGCGGCAAAACCTCGACAATGATGCCCTTGGCCAAAAAGGGCGTATGCGTTTTTTCCTGAATATATTCAGGAAAAAACGCATACGCCCTTTTTGGCCAACCAAGCAACCTGGAAAGGCAAATCAGCGCTACAAAGAAGTCTCGCTTCCCATCGGTCAAAAGGGCCATGCTGAATAAAGTGTCAAAACCAGAAATGCAGGACAGGCCACGGAGAAACGGGAGCCTTGCTACGCTGATGGGCGGGATGTAAATTGCCAACAGCCACTCTGGAGAAGTGTACGGTGTGTCCTGAAACATTTACAAAACTCAGCTTAGAGAGCATAGGGCACTTCCACTCATGGGCGTATAAATTGGGAAAACTAAAAATCAGCAGGACACAAGCACCCCAAAGTTTAGGGCTGCTCTGTTGACAAGAACCTCCACTTCGTTACACCTTAAATATCCCAGGAAAGGGAAAAATGGATAAAGAAGTTGTGGTCCTTATGTACAATGGAATATCACTCAGCCATGAAATCAACATCATAAGGGTAGTAGCAGCATGATGAGTGGATTTAGGTACGACGATTCTAAGTGAAATAAGTCACACAGAAAAAGACACTTATCGTAAGATATCACTTATAGAGGGAATGTAAAAACCGCTACCCTTGAACTGAATTACAAAACAGTACAGAGTCACACGGTTAGAAAACACACTATGGCTGCCTAACGGCAAAGGTGAGGTGGGGTGATGCATAAAACAAGGGTTTCAAATTAGCTCAGATACCGTTCCATAAACCCAATATGTAATAGACAAGACCTACTCCTTGCTCAGGGAACTGGACTCAACACCCCCTATTCACCGCCCAAGAATATATCTGACTAGTAAGAATCTTAAAACTTATGTATTGATATCTCTCTGTAAGTGAGTCAAGTGGGTGTAAAGCTGCATAAACACAGCAGTGAAAAGCAGCTAAACCCCATTATAAAACTCAATTAATTTTAAAAACCCGTGAAACAAAGACAGTGAAAGAGAGAGAAATTCTCACAAAATTCGTTCAGGGGCTGTGATGCCACCTCGATTGACCATATCTAGACCTGCAGCCGATTGAGACATAAGGGTGGACACTCTTGGGGCTGAGAGGTTTGGTGAGGTTGGGTGAGCAAACGCAGACGCTTTAAAGTAATACTGCGTGGTACCCATCCCATGGGTCCCAAATCTCCAGGTTCAAGGGCATCTGCCTACATCGAAAACATGCATGAGAAACCCAGAAGATGGTACATCGAGTGATCGGGAAAGGTTTCTAAAACGCACCTCATTTCTCATCTCCTTGTGCTCGGGTTCGCCATTCCAGCCGCTTTACTAGCAATCTCCCTCCGTGGAGAATCAGCACCTTTAACCTCCTGTTCCATACAGGTTGCAATTTGTCCTGAGGGTGAACGGGAAGAGGGGGAACCAATGAGAGACTAGCTCTAGGTGTTGGGACAGGCACAGGTCACTCTATTTTCCCATCAGGAAGAAGAATTAACCACAGGCTCAGTCTGCCGCCCGGAAGCAGAATAGGGCCTAAAGAAAACCTTGCGCTTTTGCGGCCAGCTCCCAAGAGAGCGAGTTGAAAAATGGAGCTCAGGGGCACTGCAATTCACAAACCTGCAGACTTATAAATGATAACTCTCGTCTACAAATATATTGAGGGAAGGCAACAAAGAGGATTTGAAAGCAAGGCAGAATTGCAGGAAACAGATTTCAGGAGGCAGATTCGAATCGCATTTAAAGCACAGGAAAAGCGGCAAAACCTCGACAATGATGCCCTTGGCCAAAAAGGGCGTATCCGTTTTTTCCTGAATATATTCAGGAAAAAACGCATACGCCCTTTTTGGCCAACCAAGCAACCTGGAAAGGCAAATCAGCGCTACAAAGAAGTCTCGCTTCCCATCGGTCAAAAGGGCCATGCTGAATAAAGTGTCAAAACCAGAAATGCAGGACAGGCCACGGAGAAACGGGAGCCTTGCTACGCTGATGGGCGGGATGTAAATTGCAAACAGCCACTCTGGAGAAGTGTACGGTGTGTCCTGAAATATTTACAAAACTCAGCTTAGAGAGCATAGGGCACTTCCACTCATGGGCGTATAAATTGGGAAAACTACAAATCAGCAAGACACAAGCACCCCAAAGTTTAGGGCTGCTCTGTTGACAAGAACCTCCAC
The DNA here is from genome assembly GCF_028021215.1 of Eschrichtius robustus. Taxonomy (NCBI): domain Eukaryota; kingdom Metazoa; phylum Chordata; class Mammalia; order Artiodactyla; family Eschrichtiidae; genus Eschrichtius; species Eschrichtius robustus. Next base: position 38,650,909 of record NC_090830.1, on the reverse strand, counting down.
TTCGTTACACCTTAAATATCCCAGGAAAGAGAAAAATGGATAAAGAAGTTGTGGTCCTTATGTACAATGGAATATCACTCAGCCATGAAATCAACATCATAAGGCTAGTAGCAGCATGATGAGTGGATTTAGGTACGATGATTCTAAGTGAAATAAGTCACACAGAAAAAGACACTTATCATAAGATATCACTTATAGAGGGAATGTAAAAACCGCTACCCTTGAACTGCATTAGAAAACAGAACAGAGTCACACGGTTAGAAAACACACTATGGCTGCCTAACGGGAAAGGTGAGGTGGGGTGATGCATAAAACAAGGGTTTCAAATTAGCTCAGATACCGTTCCATAAACCCAATATGTAATAGACAAGACCTACTCCTTGCTCAGGGAACTGGACTCAACACCCCCTATTCACCGCCCAAGAATATATCTGACTAGTAAGAATCTTAAAACCTATGTATTGATATCTCTTTGTAAGTGAGTCAAGTGGGTGTAAAGCTGCATAAACACAGCAGTGAAAAGCAGCTAAACCCCATTATAAAACTCAATTAATTTTAAAAACCCGTGAAACAAAGACAGTGAAAGAGAGAGAAATTCTCACAAAATTCGTTCAGGGGCTGTGATGCCACCTGGATTGACCATATCTAGACCTGCAGCTGATTGAGACATAAGGGTGGACATTCTTGGGGCTGAGAGGTTTGGTGAGCTTGGGTGAGCAAACGCAGACGCTTTAAAGTAATACTGCGTGGTACCCATCCCATGGGTCCCAAATCTCCAGCTTCAAGGGCATCTGCCTACATCGAAAACATGCATGAGAAACCCAGAAGATGGTACATCGAGTGATCGGGAAAGGTTTCTAAAACGCACCTCATTTCTCATCTCCTTGTGCTCGGGTTCGCCATTCCAGCCGCTTTACTAGCAATCTCCCTCCGTGGAGAATCAGCACCTTTAACCTCCTGTTCCATACAGGTTGCAATTTGTCCTGAGGGTGAACGGGAAGAGGGGGAACCAATGAGAGACTAGCTCTAGGTGTTGGGACAGGCACAGGTCACTCTATTTTCCCATCAGGAAGAAGAATTAACCACAGGCTCAGTCTGCCGCCCGGAAGCAGAATAGGGCCTAAAGAAAACCTTGCGCTTTTGCGGCCAGCTCCCAAGAGAGCGAGTTGAAAAATGGAGCTCAGGGGCACTGCAATTCACAAACCTGCAGACTTATAAATGATAACTCTCGTCTACAAATATATTGAGGGAAGGCAACAAAGAGGATTTGAAAGCAAGGCAGAATTGCAGGAAACAGATTTCAGGAGGCAGATTCGAATCGCCTTTAAAGCACAGGAAAAGCGGCAAAACCTCGACAATGATGCCCTTGGCCAAAAAGGGCGTATGCGTTTTTTCCTGAATATATTCAGGAAAAAACGCATACGCCCTTTTTGGCCAACCAAGCAACCAGGAAAGGCAAATCAGCGCTACAAAGAAGTCTCGCTTCCCATCGGTCAAAAGGGCCATGCTGAATAAAGTGTCAAAACCAGAAATGCAGGACAGGCCACGGAGAAACGGGAGCCTTGCTACGCTGATGGGCGGGATGTAAATTGCCAACAGCCACTCTGGAGAGGTGTACGGTGTGTCCTGAAACATTTACAAAACTCAGCTTAGAGAGCATAGGGCACTTCCACTCATGGGCGTATAAATTGGGAAAACTAAAAATCAGCAGGACACAAGCACCCCAAAGTTTAGGGCTGCTCTGTTGACAAGAACCTCCACTTCGTTACACCTTAAATATCCCAGGAAAGGGAAAAATGGATAAAGAAGTTGTGGTCCTTATGTACAATGGAATATCACTCAGCCATGAAATCAACATCATAAGGGTAGTAGCAGCATGATGAGTGGATTTAGGTACGACGATTCTAAGTGAAATAAGTCACACAGAAAAAGACACTTATCGTAAGATATCACTTATAGAGGGAATGTAAAAACCGCTACCCTTGAACTGAATTACAAAACAGTACAGAGTCACACGGTTAGAAAACACACTATGGCTGCCTAACGGCAAAGGTGAGGTGGGGTGATGCATAAAACAAGGGTTTCAAATTAGCTCAGATACCGTTCCATAAACCCAATATGTAATAGACAAGACCTACTCCTTGCTCAGGGAACTGGACTCAACACCCCCTATTCACCGCCCAAGAATATATCTGACTAGTAAGAATCTTAAAACTTATGTATTGATATCTCTCTGTAAGTGAGTCAAGTGGGTGTAAAGCTGCATAAACACAGCAGTGAAAAGCAGCTAAACCCCATTATAAAACTCAATTAATTTTAAAAACCCGTGAAACAAAGACAGTGAAAGAGAGAGAAATTCTCACAAAATTCGTTCAGGGGCTGTGATGCCACCTCGATTGACCATATCTAGACCTGCAGCCGATTGAGACATAAGGGTGGACACTCTTGGGGCTGAGAGGTTTGGTGAGGTTGGGTGAGCAAACGCAGACGCTTTAAAGTAATACTGCGTGGTACCCATCCCATGGGTCCCAAATCTCCAGGTTCAAGGGCATCTGCCTACATCGAAAACATGCATGAGAAACCCAGAAGATGGTACATCGAGTGATCGGGAAAGGTTTCTAAAACGCACCTCATTTCTCATCTCCTTGTGCTCGGGTTCGCCATTCCAGCCGCTTTACTAGCAATCTCCCTCCGTGGAGAATCAGCACCTTTAACCTCCTGTTCCATACAGGTTGCAATTTGTCCTGAGGGTGAACGGGAAGAGGGGGAACCAATGAGAGACTAGCTCTAGGTGTTGGGACAGGCACAGGTCACTCTATTTTCCCATCAGGAAGAAGAATTAACCACAGGCTCAGTCTGCCGCCCGGAAGCAGAATAGGGCCTAAAGAAAACCTTGCGCTTTTGCGGCCAGCTCCCAAGAGAGCGAGTTGAAAAATGGAGCTCAGGGGCACTGCAATTCACAAACCTGCAGACTTATAAATGATAACTCTCGTCTACAAATATATTGAGGGAAGGCAACAAAGAGGATTTGAAAGCAAGGCAGAATTGCAGGAAACAGATTTCAGGAGGCAGATTCGAATCGCATTTAAAGCACAGGAAAAGCGGCAAAACCTCGACAATGATGCCCTTGGCCAAAAAGGGCGTATCCGTTTTTTCCTGAATATATTCAGGAAAAAACGCATACGCCCTTTTTGGCCAACCAAGCAACCTGGAAAGGCAAATCAGCGCTACAAAGAAGTCTCGCTTCCCATCGGTCAAAAGGGCCATGCTGAATAAAGTGTCAAAACCAGAAATGCAGGACAGGCCACGGAGAAACGGGAGCCTTGCTACGCTGATGGGCGGGATGTAAATTGCAAACAGCCACTCTGGAGAAGTGTACGGTGTGTCCTGAAATATTTACAAAACTCAGCTTAGAGAGCATAGGGCACTTCCACTCATGGGCGTATAAATTGGGAAAACTACAAATCAGCAAGACACAAGCACCCCAAAGTTTAGGGCTGCTCTGTTGACAAGAACCTCCACTTCGTTACACCTTAAATATCCCAGGAAAGAGAAAAATGGATAAAGAAGTTGTGGTCCTTATGTACAATGGAATATCACTCAGCCATGAAATCAACATCATAAGGCTAGTAGCAGCATGATGAGTGGATTTAGGTACGATGATTCTAAGTGAAATAAGTCACACAGAAAAAGACACTTATCATAAGATATCACTTATAGAGGGAATGTAAAAACCGCTACCCTTGAACTGCATTAGAAAACAGAACAGAGTCACACGGTTAGAAAACACACTATGGCTGCCTAACGGGAAAGGTGAGGTGGGGTGATGCATAAAACAAGGGTTTCAAATTAGCTCAGATACCGTTCCATAAACCCAATATGTAATAGACAAGACCTACTCCTTGCTCAGGGAACTGGACTCAACACCCCCTATTCACCGCCCAAGAATATATCTGACTAGTAAGAATCTTAAAACCTATGTATTGATATCTCTTTGTAAGTGAGTCAAGTGGGTGTAAAGCTGCATAAACACAGCAGTGAAAAGCAGCTAAACCCCATTATAAAACTCAATTAATTTTAAAAAACCGTGAAACAAAGACAGTGAAAGAGAGAGAAATTCTCACAAAATTCGTTCAGGGGCTGTGATGCCACCTCGATTGACCATATCTAGACCTGCAGCCGATTGAGACATAAGGGTGGACACTCTTGGGGCTGAGAGGTTTGGTGAGGTTGGGTGAGCAAACGCAGACGCTTTAAAGTAATACTGTGTGGTACCCATCCCATGGGTCCCAAATCTCCAGGTTCAAGGGCATCTTCCTACATCGAAAACATGCATGAGAAACCCAGAAGATGGTCCACCGAGTGATCGGGAAAGGTTTCTAAAACGCACCTCATTTCTCATCTCCTTGTGCTCGAGTTCGCCATTCCAGCCGCTTTACTAGCAATCTCCCTCCTTGGAGAATCAGCACCTTTAACCTCCTGTTCCATACAGGTGGCAATTTGTCCTGAGGATGAACGGGAAGAGGGGGAACCAATGAGAGACTAGCTCTAGGTGTTGGGACAGGCACAGGTCACTCTATTTTCCCATCAGGAAGAAGAATTAAGCACAGGCTCAGTCTGCCGCCCGGAAGCAGAATAGGGCCTAAAGCAATCCTGCGCTTTTGCGGCCAGCTCCCAAGAGAGCGAGTTGAAAAATGGAGCTCAGGGGCACTGCAATTCACAAACCTGCAGACTTATAAATGATAACTCTCGTCTACAAATATATTGAGGGAAGGCAACAAAGAGGATTTGAAAGCAAGGCAGAATTGCAGGAAACAGATTTCAGGTGGCAGATTCGAATCGCCTTTAAAGCACAGGAAAAGCGGCAAAACCTCGACAATGATGCCCTTGGCCAAAAAGGGCGTATGCGTTTTTTCCTGAATATATTCAGGAAAAAACGCATACGCCCTTTTTGGCCAACCAAGCAACCTGGAAAGGCAAATCAGCGCTACAAAGAAGTCTCGCTTCCCATCGGTCAAAAGGGCCATGCTGAATAAAGTGTCAAAACCAGAAATGCAGGACAGGCCACGGAGAAACGGGAGCCTTGCTACGCTGATGGGCGGGATGTAAATTGCCAACAGCCACTCTGGAGAAGTGTACGGTGTGTCCTGAAACATTTACAAAACTCAGCTTAGAGAGCATAGGGCACTTCCACTCATGGGCGTATAAATTGGGAAAACTACAAATCAGCAAGACACAAGCACCCCAAAGTTTAGGGCTGCTCTGTTGACAAGAACCTCCACTTCGTTACACCTTAAATATCCCAGGAAAGAGAAAAATGGATAAAGAAGTTGTGGTCCTTATGTACAATGGAATATCACTCAGCCATGAAATCAACATCATAAGGCTAGTAGCAGCATGATGAGTGGATTTAGGTACGACGATTCTAAGTGTAATAAGTCACACAGAAAAAGACACTTATCGTAAGATATCACCTATAGAGGGAATGTAAAAACCGCTGCCCTTGAACTGAATTACAAAACAGAACAGAGTCACACGGTTAGAAAACACACTATGGCTGCCTAACGGGAAAGGTGAGGTGGGGTGATGCAGAAAACAAGGGTTTCAAATTAGCTCAGATACCGTTCCATAAACCCAATATGTAATAGACAAGACCTACTCCTTGCTCAGGGAACTGGACTCAACACCCCCTCTTCACCGCCCAAGAATATATCTGACTAGTAAGAATCTTAAAACTTATGCATTGATATCTCTCTGTAAGTGAGTCAAGTGGGTGTAAAGCTGCATAAACACAGCAGTGAAAAGCAGCTAAACCCCATTATAAAACTCAATTAATTTTAAAAACCCGTGAAACAAAGACAGTGAAAGAGAGAGAAATTCTCACAAAATTCGTTCAGGGGCTGTGATGCCACCTCGATTGACCATATCTAGACCTGCAGCCGATTGAGACATAAGGGTGGACACTCTTGGGGCTGAGAGGTTTGGTGAGGTTGGGTGAGCAAACGCAGACGCTTTAAAGTAATACTGTGTGGTACCCATCCCATGGGTCCCAAATCTCCAGGTTCAAGGGCCTCTTCCTCCATCGAAAACATGCATGAGAAACCCAGAAGATGGTCCACCGAGTGATCGGGAAAGGTTTCTAAAACGCACCTCATTTCTCATCTCCTTGTGCTCGAGTTCGCCATTCCAGCCGCTTTACTAGCAATCTCCCTCCTTGGAGAATCAGCACCTTTAACCTCCTGTTCCATACAGGTGGCAATTTGTCCTGAGGATGAACGGGAAGAGGGGGAACCAATGAGAGACTAGCTCTAGGTGTTGGGACAGGCACAGGTCACTCTATTTTCCCATCAGGAAGAAGAATTAAGCACAGGCTCAGTCTGCCGCCCGGAAGCAGAATAGGGCCTAAAGCAATCCTGCGCTTTTGCGGCCAGCTCCCAAGAGAGCGAGTTGAAAAATGGAGCTCAGGGGCACTGCAATTCACAAACCTGCAGACTTATAAATGATAACTCTCGTCTACAAATATATTGAGGGAAGGCAACAAAGAGGATTTGAAAGCAAGGCAGAATTGCAGGAAACAGATTTCAGGAGGCAGATTCGAATCGCCTTTAAAGCACAGGAAAAGCGGCAAAACCTCGACAATGATGCCCTTGGCCAAAAAGGGCGTATGCGTTTTTTCCTGAATATATTCAGGAAAAAACGCATACGCCCTTTTTGGCCAACCAAGCAACCTGGAAAGGCAAATCAGCGCTACAAAGAAGTCTCGCTTCCCATCGGTCAAAAGGGCCATGCTGAATAAAGTGTCAAAACCAGAAATGCAGGACAGGCCACGGAGAAACGGGAGCCTTGCTACGCTGATGGACGGGATGTAAATTGCCAACAGCCACTCTGGAGAAGTGTACGGTGTGTCTTGAAACATTTACAAAACTCAGCTTAGAGAGCATAGGGCACTTCCACTCATGGGCGTATAAATTGGGAAAACTAAAAATCAGCAAGACACAAGCACCCCAAAGTTTAGGGCTGCTCTGTTGACAAGAACCTCCACTTCGTTATACCTTAAATATCCCAGGAAAGAGAAAAATGGATAAAGAATTTGTGGTCCTTATGTACAATGGAATATCACTCAGCCATGAAATCAACGTCATAAGGCTAGTAGCAGCATGATGAGTGGATTTAGGTACGACGATTCTAAGTGTAATAAGTCACACAGAAAAAGACACTTATCATAAGATATCACCTATAGAGGGAATGTAAAAACCGCTGCCCTTGAACTGAATTAAAAAACAGAACAGAGTCACACGGTTAGAAAACACACTATGGCTGCCTAACGGGAAAGGTGAGGTGGGGTGATGCATAAAACAAGGGTTTCAAATTAGCTCAGATACCGTTCCATAAACCCAATACGTAATAGACAAGACCTACTCCTTGCTCAGGGAACTGGACTCAACACCCCCTATTCACCGCCCAAGAATATATCTGACTAGTAAGAATCTTAAAACCTATGTATTGATATCTCTCTGTAAGTGAGTCAAGTGGGTGTAAAGCTGCATAAACACAGCAGTGAAAAGCAGCTAAACCCCATTATAAAACTCAATTAATTTTAAAAACCCGTGAAACAAAGACAGTGAAAGAGAGAGAAATTCTCACAAAATTCGTTCAGGGGCTGTGATGCCACCTCGATTGACCATATCTAGACCTGCAGCCGATTGAGACATAAGGGTGGACACTCTTGGGGCTGAGAGGTTTGGTGAGGTTGGGTGAGCAAACGCAGACGCTTTAAAGTAATACTGTGTGGTACCCATCCCATGGGTCCCAAATCTCCAGGTTCAAGGGCCTCTTCCTACATCGAAAACATGCATGAGAAACCCAGAAGATGGTCCACCGAGTGATCGGGAAAGGTTTCTAAAACGCACCTCATTTCTCATCTCCTTGTGCTCGAGTTCGCCATTCCAGCCGCTTTACTAGCAATCTCCCTCCTTGGAGAATCAGCACCTTTAACCTCCTGTTCCATACAGGTGGCAATTTGTCCTGAGGATGAACGGGAAGAGGGGGAACCAATGAGAGACTAGCTCTAGGTGTTGGGACAGGCACAGGTCACTCTATTTTCCCATCAGGAAGAAGAATTAAGCACAGGCTCAGTCTGCCGCCCGGAAGCAGAATAGGGCCTAAAGCAATCCTGCGCTTTTGCGGCCAGCTCCCAAGAGAGCGAGTTGAAAAATGGAGCTCAGGGGCACTGCAATTCACAAACCTGCAGACTTATAAATGATAACTCTCATCTACAAATATATTGAGGGAAGGCAACAAAGAGGATTTGAAAGCAAGGCAGAATTGCAGGAAACAGATTTCAGGAGGCAGATTCGAATCGACTTTAAAGCACAGGAAAAGCGGCAAAACCTCGACAATGATGCCCTTGGCCAAAAAGGGCGTATGCGTTTTTTCCTGAATATATTCAGGAAAAAACGCATACGCCCTTTTTGGCCAACCAAGCAACCTGGAAAGGCAAATCAGCGCTACAAAGAAGTCTCGCTTCCCATCGGTCAAAAGGGCCATGCTGAATAAAGTGTCAAAACCAGAAATGCAGGACAGGCCACGGAGAAACGGGAGCCTTGCTACGCTGATGGGCGGGATGTAAATTGCCAACAGCCACTCTGGAGAAGTGTACGGTGTGTCCTGAAACATTTACAAAACTCAGCTTAGAGAGCATAGGGCACTTCCACTCATGGGCGTATAAATTGGGAAAACTAAAAATCAGGAGGACACAAGCACCCCAAAGTTTAGGGCTGCTCTGTTGACAAGAACCTCCACTTCGTTACACCTTAAATATCCCAGGAAAGAGAAAAATGGATAAAGAAGTTGTGGTCCTTATGTACAATGGAATATCACTCAGCCATGAAATCAACGTCATAAGGCTAGTAGCAGCATGATGAGTGGATTTAGGTACGACGATTCTAAGTGTAATAAGTCACACAGAAAAAGACACTTATCATAAGATATCACTTATAGAGGGAATGTAAAAACCGCTACCCATGAACTGAATTACAAAACAGAACAGAGTCACACGGTTAGAAAACACACTATGGCTGCCTAACGGGAAAGGTGAGGTGGGGTGATGCATAAAACAAGGGATTCAAATTAGCTCAGATACCGTTCCATAAACCCAATATGTAATAGACAAGACCTACTCCTTGCTCAGGGAACTGGACTCAACACCCCCTATTCACCGCCCAAGAATATATCTGACTAGTAAGAATCTTAAAACTTATGTATTGATATCTCTCTGTAAGTGAGTCAAGTGGGTGTAAAGCTGCATAAACACAGCAGTGAAAAGCAGCTAAACCCCATTATAAAACTCAATTAATTTTAAAAACCCGTGAAACAAAGACAGTGAAAGAGAGAGAAATTCTTACAAAATTCGTTCAGGGGCTGTGATGCCACCTGGATTGACCATATCTAGACCTGCAGCTGATTGAGACATAAGGGTGGACATTCTTGGGGCTGAGAGGTTTGGTGAGCTTGGGTGAGCAAACGCAGACGCTTTAAAGTAATACTGCGTGGTACCCATCCCATGGGTCCCAAATCTCCAGCTTCAAGGGCATCTGCCTACATCGAAAACATGCATGAGAAACCCAGAAGATGGTACATCGAGTGATCGGGAAAGGTTTCTAAAACGCACCTCATTTCTCATCTCCTTGTGCTCGGGTTCGCCATTCCAGCCGCTTTACTAGCAATCTCCCTCCGTGGAGAATCAGCACCTTTAACCTCCTGTTCCATACAGGTTGCAATTTGTCCTGAGGGTGAACGGGAAGAGGGGGAACCAATGAGAGACTAGCTCTAGGTGTTGGGACAGGCACAGGTCACTCTATTTTCCCATCAGGAAGAAGAATTAACCACAGGCTCAGTCTGCCGCCCGGAAGCAGAATAGGGCCTAAAGAAAACCTTGCGCTTTTGCGGCCAGCTCCCAAGAGAGCGAGTTGAAAAATGGAGCTCAGGGGCACTGCAATTCACAAACCTGCAGACTTATAAATGATAACTCTCGTCTACAAATATATTGAGGGAAGGCAACAAAGAGGATTTGAAAGCAAGGCAGAATTGCAGGAAACAGATTTCAGGAGGCAGATTCGAATCGCCTTTAAAGCACAGGAAAAGCGGCAAAACCTCGACAATGATGCCCTTGGCCAAAAAGGGCGTATGCGTTTTTTCCTGAATATATTCAGGAAAAAACGCATACGCCCTTTTTGGCCAACCAAGCAACCAGGAAAGGCAAATCAGCGCTACAAAGAAGTCTCGCTTCCCATCGGTCAAAAGGGCCATGCTGAATAAAGTGTCAAAACCAGAAATGCAGGACAGGCCACGGAGAAACGGGAGCCTTGCTACGCTGATGGGCGGGATGTAAATTGCCAACAGCCACTCTGGAGAAGTGTACGGTGTGTCCTGAAACATTTACAAAACTCAGCTTAGAGAGCATAGGGCACTTCCACTCATGGGCGTATAAATTGGGAAAACTAAAAATCAGCAGGACACAAGCACCCCAAAGTTTAGGGCTGCTCTGTTGACAAGAACCTCCACTTCGTTACACCTTAAATATCCCAGGAAAGGGAAAAATGGATAAAGAAGTTGTGGTCCTTATGTACAATGGAATATCACTCAGCCATGAAATCAACATCATAAGGGTAGTAGCAGCATGATGAGTGGATTTAGGTACGACGATTCTAAGTGAAATAAGTCACACAGAAAAAGACACTTATCGTAAGATATCACTTATAGAGGGAATGTAAAAACCGCTACCCTTGAACTGAATTACAAAACAGTACAGAGTCACACGGTTAGAAAACACACTATGGCTGCCTAACGGGAAAGGTGAGGTGGGGTGATGCATAAAACAAGGGTTTCAAATTAGCTCAGATACCGTTCCATAAACCCAATATGTAATAGACAAGACCTACTCCTTGCTCAGGGAACTGGACTCAACACCCCCTATTCACCGCCCAAGAATATATCTGACTAGTAAGAATCTTAAAACTTATGTATTGATATCTCTCTGTAAGTGAGTCAAGTGGGTGTAAATCTGCATAAACACAGCAGTGAAAAGCAGCTAAACCCCATTATAAAACTCAATTAATTTTAAAAACCCGTGAAACAAAGACAGTGAAAGAGAGAGAAATTCTCACAAAATTCGTTCAGGGGCTGTGATGCCACCTCGATTGACCATATCTAGACCTGCAGCCGATTGAGACATAAGGGTGGACACTCTTGGGGCTGAGAGGTTTGGTGAGGTTGGGTGAGCAAACGCAGACGCTTTAAAGTAATACTGCGTGGTACCCATCCCATGGGTCCCAAATCTCCAGGTTCAAGGGCATCTGCCTACATCGAAAACATGCATGAGAAACCCAGAAGATGGTACATCGAGTGATCGGGAAAGGTTTCTAAAACGCACCTCATTTCTTATCTCCTTGTGCTCGGGTTCGCCATTCCAGCCGCTTTACTAGCAATCTCCCTCCGTGGAGAATCAGCACCTTTAACCTCCTGTTCCATACAGGTTGCAATTTGTCCTGAGGGTGAACGGGAAGAGGGGGAACCAATGAGAGACTAGCTCTAGGTGTTGGGACAGGCACAGGTCACTCTATTTTCCCATCAGGAAGAAGAATTAACCACAGGCTCAGTCTGCCGCCCGGAAGCAGAATAGGGCCTAAAGAAAACCTTGCGCTTTTGCGGCCAGCTCCCAAGAGAGCGAGTTGAAAAATGGAGCTCAGGGGCACTGCAATTCACAAACCTGCAGACTTATAAATGATAACTCTCGTCTACAAATATATTGAGGGAAGGCAACAAAGAGGATTTGAAAGCAAGGCAGAATTGCAGGAAACAGATTTCAGGAGGCAGATTCGAATCGCATTTAAAGCACAGGAAAAGCGGCAAAACCTCGACAATGATGCCCTTGGCCAAAAAGGGCGTATCCGTTTTTTCCTGAATATATTCAGGAAAAAACGCATACGCCCTTTTTGGCCAACCAAGCAACCTGGAAAGGCAAATCAGCGCTACAAAGAAGTCTCGCTTCCCATCGGTCAAAAGGGCCATGCTGAATAAAGTGTCAAAACCAGAAATGCAGGACAGGCCACGGAGAAACGGGAGCCTTGCTACGCTGATGGGCGGGATGTAAATTGCAAACAGCCACTCTGGAGAAGTGTACGGTGTGTCCTGAAATATTTACAAAACTCAGCTTAGAGAGCATAGGGCACTTCCACTCATGGGCGTATAAATTGGGAAAACTACAAATCAGCAAGACACAAGCACCCCAAAGTTTAGGGCTGCTCTGTTGACAAGAACCTCCACTTCGTTACACCTTAAATATCCCAGGAAAGAGAAAAATGGATAAAGAAGTTGTGGTCCTTATGTACAATGGAATATCACTCAGCCATGAAATCAACATCATAAGGCTAGTAGCAGCATGATGAGTGGATTTAGGTACGATGATTCTAAGTGAAATAAGTCACACAGAAAAAGACACTTATCATAAGATATCACTTATAGAGGGAATGTAAAAACCGCTACCCTTGAACTGCATTACAAAACAGAACAGAGTCACACGGTTAGAAAACACACTATGGCTGCCTAACGGGAAAGGTGAGGTGGGGTGATGCATAAAACAAGGGTTTCCAATTAGCTCAGATACCGTTCCATAAACCCAATATGTAATAGACAAGACCTACTCCTTGCTCAGGGAACTGGACTCAACACCCCCTATTCACCGCCCAAGAATATATCTGACTAGTAAGAATCTTAAAACCTATGTATTGATATCTCTTTGTAAGTGAGTCAAGTGGGTGTAAAGCTGCATAAACACAGCAGTGAAAAGCAGCTAAACCCCATTATAAAACTCAATTAATTTTAAAAAACCGTGAAACAAAGACAGTGAAAGAGAGAGAAATTCTCACAAAATTCGTTCAGGGGCTGTGATGCCACCTGGATTGACCATACCTAGACCTGCAGCTGATTGAGACATAAGGGTGGACACACTTGGGGCTGAGAGGTTTGGTGAGGTTGGGTGAGCAAACGCAGACGTTTTAAGGTAATACTGCGTGGTACCCATCCCATGGGTCCCAAATCTCCAGGTTCAAGGGCATCTGCCTACATCGAAAACATGCATGAGAAACCCTGAAGATGGTCCACCGAGTGATAGGGAAAGGCTTCTAAAACGCACCTCATTTCTCATCTCCTTGTGCTCGGGTTCACCATTCCAGCCGCTTTACTAGCAGTCTCCCTCCATGGAGAATCAGCACCTTTAACCTCCTGTTCCATACAGGTTGCAATTTGTCCTGAGGGTGAACGGGAAGAGGGGGAACCAATGAGAGACTAGCTCTAGGTGTTGGGACAGGCACAGGTCACTCTATTTTCCCATCAGGAAGAAGAATTAAGCACAGGCTCAGTCTGCCGCCCGGAAGCAGAATAGGGCCTAAAGAAAACCTTGCGCTTTTGCGGCCAGCTCCCAAGAGAGCGAGTTGAAAAATGGAGCTCAGGGGCACTGCAATTCACAAACCTGCAGAATTATAAATGATAACTCTCGTCTACAAATATATTGAGGGAAGGCAACAAAGAGGATTTGAAAGCAAGGCAGAATTGCAGGAAACAGATTTCAGGAGGCAGATTCGAATCGCCTTTAAAGCACAGGAAAAGCGGCAAAACCTCGACAATGATGCCCTTGGCCAAAAAGGGCGTATGCGTTTTTTCCTGAATATATTCAGGAAAAAACGCATACGCCCTTTTTGGCCAACCAAGCAACCTGGAAAGGCAAATCAGCGCTACAAAGAAGTCTCGCTTCCCATCGGTCAAAAGGGCCATGCTGAATAAAGTGTCAAAACCAGAAATGCAGGACAGGCCACGGAGAAACGGGAGCCTTGCTACGCTGATGGGCGGGATGTAAATTGCCAACAGCCACTCTGGAGAAGTGTACGGTGTGTCCTGAAACATTTACAAAACTCAGCTTAGAGAGCATAGGGCACTTCCACTCATGGGCGTATAAATTGGGAAAACTAAAAATCAGCAGGACACAAGCACCCCAAAGTTTAGGGCTGCTCTGTTGACAAGAACCTCCACTTCGTTACACCATAAATATCCCAGGAAAGGGAAAAATGGATAAAGAAGTTGTGGTCCTTATGTACAATGGAATATCACTCAGCCATGAAATCAACATCATAAGGCTAGTAGCAGCATGATGAGTGGATTTAGGTACGACGATTCTAAGTGAAATAAGTCACACAGAAAAAGACACTTATCGTAAGATATCACTTATAGAGGGAATGTAAAAACCGCTACCCTTGAACTGAATTACAAAACAGTACAGAGTCACACGGTTAGAAAACACACTATGGCTGCCTAACGGCAAAGGTGAGGTGGGGTGATGCATAAAACAAGGGTTTCAAATTAGCTCAGATACCGTTCCATAAACCCAATATGTAATAGACAAGACCTACTCCTTGCTCATGGAACTGGACTCAACACCCCCTATTCACCGCCCAAGAATATATCTGACTAGTAAGAATCTTAAAACTTATGCATTGATATCTCTCTGTAAGTGAGTCAAGTGGGTGTAAAGCTGCATAAACACAGCAGTGAAAAGCAGCTAAACCCCATTATAAAACTCAATTAATTTTAAAAACCCGTGAAACAAAGACAGTGAAAGAGAGAGAAATTCTCACAAAATTCGTTCAGGGGCTGTGATGCCACCTCGATTGACCATATCTAGACCTGCAGCCGATTGAGACATAAGGGTGGACACTCTTGGGGCTGAGAGGTTTGGTGAGGTTGGGTGAGCAAACGCAGACGCTTTAAAGTAATACTGTGTGGTACCCATCCCATGGGTCCCAAATCTCCAGGTTCAAGGGCATCTTCCTACATCGAAAACATGCATGAGAAACCCAGAAGATGGTCCACCGAGTGATCGGGAAAGGTTTCTAAAACGCACCTCATTTCTCATCTCCTTGTGCTCGAGTTCGCCATTCCAGCCGCTTTACTAGCAATCTCCCTCCTTGGAGAATCAGCACCTTTAACCTCCTGTTCCATACAGGTGGCAATTTGTCCTGAGGATGAACGGGAAGAGGGGGAACCAATGAGAGACTAGCTCTAGGTGTTGGGACAGGCACAGGTCACTCTATTTTCCCATCAGGAAGAAGAATTAAGCACAGGCTCAGTCTGCCGCCCGGAAGCAGAATAGGGCCTAAAGCAATCCTGCGCTTTTGCGGCCAGCTCCCAAGAGAGCGAGTTGAAAAATGGAGCTCAGGGGCACTGCAATTCACAAACCTGCAGACTTATAAATGATAACTCTCGTCTACAAATATATTGAGGGAAGGCAACAAAGAGGATTTGAAAGCAAGGCAGAATTGCAGGAAACAGATTTCAGGTGGCAGATTCGAATCGCCTTTAAAGCACAGGAAAAGCGGCAAAACCTCGACAATGATGCCCTTGGCCAAAAAGGGCGTATGCGTTTTTTCCTGAATATATTCAGGAAAAAACGCATACGCCCTTTTTGGCCAACCAAGCAACCTGGAAAGGCAAATCAGCGCTACAAAGAAGTCTCGCTTCCCATCGGTCAAAAGGGCCATGCTGAATAAAGTGTCAAAACCAGAAATGCAGGACAGGCCACGGAGAAACGGGAGCCTTGCTACGCTGATGGGCGGGATGTAAATTGCCAACAGCCACTCTGGAGAAGTGTACGGTGTGTCCTGAAACATTTACAAAACTCAGCTTAGAGAGCATAGGGCACTTCCACTCATGGGCGTATAAATTGGGAAAACTACAAATCAGCAAGACACAAGCACCCCAAAGTTTAGGGCTGCTCTGTTGACAAGAACCTCCACTTCGTTACACCTTAAATATCCCAGGAAAGAGAAAAATGGATAAAGAAGTTGTGGTCCTTATGTACAATGGAATATCACTCAGCCATGAAATCAACGTCATAAGGCTAGTAGCAGCATGATGAGTGGATTTAGGTACGACGATTCTAAGTGTAATAAGTCACACAGAAAAAGACACTTATCGTAAGATATCACCTATAGAGGGAATGTAAAAACCGCTGCCCTTGAACTGAATTACAAAACAGAACAGAGTCACACGGTTAGAAAACACACTATGGCTGCCTAACGGGAAAGGTGAGGTGGGGTGATGCAGAAAACAAGGGTTTCAAATTAGCTCAGATACCGTTCCATAAACCCAATATGTAATAGACAAGACCTACTCCTTGCTCAGGGAACTGGACTCAACACCCCCTCTTCACCGCCCAAGAATATATCTGACTAGTAAGAATCTTAAAACTTATGCATTGATATCTCTCTGTAAGTGAGTCAAGTGGGTGTAAAGCTGCATAAACACAGCAGTGAAAAGCAGCTAAACCCCATTATAAAACTCAATTAATTTTAAAAACCCGTGAAACAAAGACAGTGAAAGAGAGAGAAATTCTCACAAAATTCGTTCAGGGGCTGTGATGCCACCTCGATTGACCATATCTAGACCTGCAGCCGATTGAGACATAAGGGTGGACACTCTTGGGGCTGAGAGGTTTGGTGAGGTTGGGTGAGCAAACGCAGACGCTTTAAAGTAATACTGTGTGGTACCCATCCCATGGGTCCCAAATCTCCAGGTTCAAGGGCCTCTTCCTACATCGAAAACATGCATGAGAAACCCAGAAGATGGTCCACCGAGTGATCGGGAAAGGTTTCTAAAACGCACCTCATTTCTCATCTCCTTGTGCTCGAGTTCGCCATTCCAGCCGCTTTACTAGCAATCTCCCTCCTTGGAGAATCAGCACCTTTAACCTCCTGTTCCATACAGGTGGCAATTTGTCCTGAGGATGAACGGGAAGAGGGGGAACCAATGAGAGACTAGCTCTAGGTGTTGGGACAGGCACAGGTCACTCTATTTTCCCATCAGGAAGAAGAATTAAGCACAGGCTCAGTCTGCCGCCCGGAAGCAGAATAGGGCCTAAAGCAATCCTGCGCTTTTGCGGCCAGCTCCCAAGAGAGCGAGTTGAAAAATGGAGCTCAGGGGCACTGCAATTCACAAACCTGCAGACTTATAAATGATAACTCTCGTCTACAAATATATTGAGGGAAGGCAACAAAGAGGATTTGAAAGCAAGGCAGAATTGCAGGAAACAGATTTCAGGTGGCAGATTCGAATCGCCTTTAAAGCACAGGAAAAGCGGCAAAACCTCGACAATGATGCCCTTGGCCAAAAAGGGCGTATGCGTTTTTTCCTGAATATATTCAGGAAAAAACGCATACGCCCTTTTTGGCCAACCAAGCAACCTGGAAAGGCAAATCAGCGCTACAAAGAAGTCTCGCTTCCCATCGGTCAAAAGGGCCATGCTGAATAAAGTGTCAAAACCAGAAATGCAGGACAGGCCACGGAGAAACGGGAGCCTTGCTACGCTGATGGACGGGATGTAAATTGCCAACAGCCACTCTGGAGAAGTGTACGGTGTGTCTTGAAACATTTACAAAACTCAGCTTAGAGAGCATAGGGCACTTCCACTCATGGGCGTATAAATTGGGAAAACTAAAAATCAGCAAGACACAAGCACCCCAAAGTTTAGGGCTGCTCTGTTGACAAGAACCTCCACTTCGTTATACCTTAAATATCCCAGGAAAGAGAAAAATGGATAAAGAATTTGTGGTCCTTATGTACAATGGAATATCACTCAGCCATGAAATCAACGTCATAAGGCTAGTAGCAGCATGATGAGTGGATTTAGGTACGACGATTCTAAGTGTAATAAGTCACACAGAAAAAGACACTTATCATAAGATATCACCTATAGAGGGAATGTAAAAACCGCTGCCCTTGAACTGAATTACAAAACAGAACAGAGTCACACGGTTAGAAAACACACTATGGCTGCCTAACGGCAAAGGTGAGGTGGGGTGATGCATAAAACAAGGGTTTCAAATTAGCTCAGATAGCGTTGCATAAACCCAATACGTAATAGACAAGACCTACTCCTTGCTCAGGGAACTGGACTCAACACCCCCTATTCACCGCCCAAGAGTATATCTGACTAGTAAGAATCTTAAAACCTATGTATTGATATCTCTCTGTAAGTGAGACAAGTGGGTGTAAAGCTGCATAAACACAGCAGTGAAAAGCAGCTAAACCCCATTATAAAACTCAATTAATTTTAAAAACCCGTGAAACAAAGACAGTGAAAGGGAGAGAAATTCTTACAAAATTCGTTCAGGCGCTGTGATGCCAACTGGATTGACCATATCTAGACCCGCAGCTGATTGAGACATAAGGGTGGAAACTCTTTGGGCTGAGGGGTTTGGTGAGGTTCGGTGAGCAAACGCAGACGCTTTAAAGTAATACTGCGTGGTACCCATCCCATGGGTCCCAAATCTCCAGGTTCAAGGGCATCTTCCTACATCGAAAACATGCATGAGAAACCCAGAAGATGGTCCACCGAGTGATCGGGAAAGGTTTCTAAAACGCACCTCATTTCTCGTCTCCTTGTGCTCGGGTTCGCCATTCCAGCCGTTTACTAGCAATCTCCCTCCTTGGAGAATCAGCACCTTTAACCTCCTGTTCCATACAGGTTGCAATTTGAACTG
This sequence comes from Eschrichtius robustus, assembly GCF_028021215.1. Lineage (NCBI taxonomy): Eukaryota > Metazoa > Chordata > Mammalia > Artiodactyla > Eschrichtiidae > Eschrichtius > Eschrichtius robustus. Next base: position 38,632,319 of record NC_090830.1, on the reverse strand, counting down.
AGGATGAACGGGAAGACGGGGAACCAATGAGAGACTAGCTCTAGGTGTTGGGACAGGCACAGGTCACTCTATTTTCCCATCAGGAAGAAGAATTAACCACAGGCTCAGTCTGCCGCCCGGAAGCAGAATAGGGCCTAAAGAAAACCTTGCGCTTTTGCGGCCAGCTCCCAAGAGAGCGAGTTGAAAAATGGAGCTCAGGGGCACTGCAATTCACAAACCTGCAGACTTATAAATGATAACTCTCGTCTACAAATATATTGAGGGAAGGCAACAAAGAGGATTTGAAAGCAAGGCAGAATTGCAGGAAACAGATTTCAGGAGGCAGATTCGAATCGCCTTTAAAGCACAGGAAAAGCGGCAAAACCTCGACAATGATGCCCTTGGCCAAAAAGGGCGTATGCGTTTTTTCCTGAATATATTCAGGAAAAAACGCATACGCCCTTTTTGGCCAACCAAGCAACCTGGAAAGGCAAATCAGCGCTACAAAGAAGTCTCGCTTCCCATCGGTCAAAAGGGCCATGCTGAATAAAGTGTCAAAACCAGAAATGCAGGACAGGCCACGGAGAAACGGGAGCCTTGCTACGCTGATGGGCGGGATGTAAATTGCCAACAGCCACTCTGGAGAAGTGTACGGTGTGTCCTGAAACATTTACAAAACTCAGCTTAGAGAGCATAGGGCACTTCCACTCATGGGCGTATAAATTGGGAAAACTAAAAATCAGCAAGACACAAGCACCCCAAAGTTTAGGGCTGCTCTGTTGACAAGAACCTCCACTTCGTTACACCTTAAATATCCCAGGAAAGAGAAAAATGGATAAAGAAGTTGTGGTCCTTATGTACAATGGAATATCACTCAGCCATGAAATCAACGTCATAAGGCTAGTAGCAGCATGATGAGTGGATTTAGGTACGACGATTCTAAGTGTAATAAGTCACACAGAAAAAGACACTTATCGTAAGATATCACCTATAGAGGGAATGTAAAAACCGCTGCCCTTGAACTGAATTACAAAACAGAACAGAGTCACACGGTTAGAAAACACACTATGGCTGCCTAACGGGAAAGGTGAGGTGGGGTGATGCAGAAAACAAGGGTTTCAAATTAGCTCAGATACCGTTCCATAAACCCAATATGTAATAGACAAGACCTACTCCTTGCTCAGGGAACTGGACTCAACACCCCCTCTTCACCGCCCAAGAATATATCTGACTAGTAAGAATCTTAAAACTTATGCATTGATATCTCTCTGTAAGTGAGTCAAGTGGGTGTAAAGCTGCATAAACACAGCAGTGAAAAGCAGCTAAACCCCATTATAAAACTCAATTAATTTTAAAAACCCGTGAAACAAAGACAGTGAAAGAGAGAGAAATTCTCACAAAATTCGTTCAGGGGCTGTGATGCCACCTCGATTGACCATATCTAGACCTGCAGCCGATTGAGACATAAGGGTGGACACTCTTGGGGCTGAGAGGTTTGGTGAGGTTGGGTGAGCAAACGCAGACGCTTTAAAGTAATACTGTGTGGTACCCATCCCATGGGTCCCAAATCTCCAGGTTCAAGGGCCTCTTCCTACATCGAAAACATGCATGAGAAACCCAGAAGATGGTCCACCGAGTGATCGGGAAAGGTTTCTAAAACGCACCTCATTTCTCATCTCCTTGTGCTCGAGTTCGCCATTCCAGCCGCTTTACTAGCAATCTCCCTCCTTGGAGAATCAGCACCTTTAACCTCCTGTTCCATACAGGTGGCAATTTGTCCTGAGGATGAACGGGAAGAGGGGGAACCAATGAGAGACTAGCTCTAGGTGTTGGGACAGGCACAGGTCACTCTATTTTCCCATCAGGAAGAAGAATTAAGCACAGGCTCAGTCTGCCGCCCGGAAGCAGAATAGGGCCTAAAGCAATCCTGCGCTTTTGCGGCCAGCTCCCAAGAGAGCGAGTTGAAAAATGGAGCTCAGGGGCACTGCAATTCACAAACCTGCAGACTTATAAATGATAACTCTCGTCTACAAATATATTGAGGGAAGGCAACAAAGAGGATTTGAAAGCAAGGCAGAATTGCAGGAAACAGATTTCAGGAGGCAGATTCGAATCGCCTTTAAAGCACAGGAAAAGCGGCAAAACCTCGACAATGATGCCCTTGGCCAAAAAGGGCGTATGCGTTTTTTCCTGAATATATTCAGGAAAAAACGCATACGCCCTTTTTGGCCAACCAAGCAACCTGGAAAGGCAAATCAGCGCTACAAAGAAGTCTCGCTTCCCATCGGTCAAAAGGGCCATGCTGAATAAAGTGTCAAAACCAGAAATGCAGGACAGGCCACGGAGAAACGGGAGCCTTGCTACGCTGATGGGCGGGATGTAAATTGCCAACAGCCACTCTGGAGAAGTGTACGGTGTGTCCTGAAACATTTACAAAACTCAGCTTAGAGAGCATAGGGCACTTCCACTCATGGGCGTATAAATTGGGAAAACTAAAAATCAGCAGGACACAAGCACCCCAAAGTTTAGGGCTGCTCTGTTGACAAGAACCTCCACTTCGTTACACCATAAATATCCCAGGAAAGGGAAAAATGGATAAAGAAGTTGTGGTCCTTATGTACAATGGAATATCACTCAGCCATGAAATCAACATCATAAGGCTAGTAGCAGCATGATGAGTGGATTTAGGTACGACGATTCTAAGTGAAATAAGTCACACAGAAAAAGACACTTATCGTAAGATATCACTTATAGAGGGAATGTAAAAACCGCTACCCTTGAACTGAATTACAAAACAGTACAGAGTCACACGGTTAGAAAACACACTATGGCTGCCTAACGGCAAAGGTGAGGTGGGGTGATGCATAAAACAAGGGTTTCAAATTAGCTCAGATACCGTTCCATAAACCCAATATGTAATAGACAAGACCTACTCCTTGCTCAGGGAACTGGACTCAACACCCCCTATTCACCGCCCAAGAATATATCTGACTAGTAAGAATCTTAAAACTTATGCATTGATATCTCTCTGTAAGTGAGTCAAGTGGGTGTAAAGCTGCATAAACACAGCAGTGAAAAGCAGCTAAACCCCATTATAAAACTCAATTAATTTTAAAAACCCGTGAAACAAAGACAGTGAAAGAGAGAGAAATTCTCACAAAATTCGTTCAGGGGCTGTGATGCCACCTCGATTGACCATATCTAGACCTGCAGCCGATTGAGACATAAGGGTGGACACTCTTGGGGCTGAGAGGTTTGGTGAGGTTGGGTGAGCAAACGCAGACGCTTTAAAGTAATACTGTGTGGTACCCATCCCATGGGTCCCAAATCTCCAGGTTCAAGGGCATCTTCCTACATCGAAAACATGCATGAGAAACCCAGAAGATGGTCCACCGAGTGATCGGGAAAGGTTTCTAAAACGCACCTCATTTCTCATCTCCTTGTGCTCGAGTTCGCCATTCCAGCCGCTTTACTAGCAATCTCCCTCCTTGGAGAATCAGCACCTTTAACCTCCTGTTCCATACAGGTGGCAATTTGTCCTGAGGATGAACGGGAAGAGGGGGAACCAATGAGAGACTAGCTCTAGGTGTTGGGACAGGCACAGGTCACTCTATTTTCCCATCAGGAAGAAGAATTAAGCACAGGCTCAGTCTGCCGCCCGGAAGCAGAATAGGGCCTAAAGCAATCCTGCGCTTTTGCGGCCAGCTCCCAAGAGAGCGAGTTGAAAAATGGAGCTCAGGGGCACTGCAATTCACAAACCTGCAGACTTATAAATGATAACTCTCGTCTACAAATATATTGAGGGAAGGCAACAAAGAGGATTTGAAAGCAAGGCAGAATTGCAGGAAACAGATTTCAGGTGGCAGATTCGAATCGCCTTTAAAGCACAGGAAAAGCGGCAAAACCTCGACAATGATGCCCTTGGCCAAAAAGGGCGTATGCGTTTTTTCCTGAATATATTCAGGAAAAAACGCATACGCCCTTTTTGGCCAACCAAGCAACCTGGAAAGGCAAATCAGCGCTACAAAGAAGTCTCGCTTCCCATCGGTCAAAAGGGCCATGCTGAATAAAGTGTCAAAACCAGAAATGCAGGACAGGCCACGGAGAAACGGGAGCCTTGCTACGCTGATGGGCGGGATGTAAATTGCCAACAGCCACTCTGGAGAAGTGTACGGTGTGTCCTGAAACATTTACAAAACTCAGCTTAGAGAGCATAGGGCACTTCCACTCATGGGCGTATAAATTGGGAAAACTAAAAATCAGCAAGACACAAGCACCCCAAAGTTTAGGGCTGCTCTGTTGACAAGAACCTCCACTTCGTTACACCTTAAATATCCCAGGAAAGAGAAAAATGGATAAAGAAGTTGTGGTCCTTATGTACAATGGAATATCACTCAGCCATGAAATCAACGTCATAAGGCTAGTAGCAGCATGATGAGTGGATTTAGGTACGACGATTCTAAGTGTAATAAGTCACACAGAAAAAGACACTTATCGTAAGATATCACCTATAGAGGGAATGTAAAAACCGCTGCCCTTGAACTGAATTACAAAACAGAACAGAGTCACACGGTTAGAAAACACACTATGGCTGCCTAACGGGAAAGGTGAGGTGGGGTGATGCAGAAAACAAGGGTTTCAAATTAGCTCAGATACCGTTCCATAAACCCAATATGTAATAGACAAGACCTACTCCTTGCTCAGGGAACTGGACTCAACACCCCCTCTTCACCGCCCAAGAATATATCTGACTAGTAAGAATCTTAAAACTTATGCATTGATATCTCTCTGTAAGTGAGTCAAGTGGGTGTAAAGCTGCATAAACACAGCAGTGAAAAGCAGCTAAACCCCATTATAAAACTCAATTAATTTTAAAAACCCGTGAAACAAAGACAGTGAAAGAGAGAGAAATTCTCACAAAATTCGTTCAGGGGCTGTGATGCCACCTCGATTGACCATATCTAGACCTGCAGCCGATTGAGACATAAGGGTGGACACTCTTGGGGCTGAGAGGTTTGGTGAGGTTGGGTGAGCAAACGCAGACGCTTTAAAGTAATACTGTGTGGTACCCATCCCATGGGTCCCAAATCTCCAGGTTCAAGGGCCTCTTCCTACATCGAAAACATGCATGAGAAACCCAGAAGATGGTCCACCGAGTGATCGGGAAAGGTTTCTAAAACGCACCTCATTTCTCATCTCCTTGTGCTCGAGTTCGCCATTCCAGCCGCTTTACTAGCAATCTCCCTCCTTGGAGAATCAGCACCTTTAACCTCCTGTTCCATACAGGTGGCAATTTGTCCTGAGGATGAACGGGAAGAGGGGGAACCAATGAGAGACTAGCTCTAGGTGTTGGGACAGGCACAGGTCACTCTATTTTCCCATCAGGAAGAAGAATTAAGCACAGGCTCAGTCTGCCGCCCGGAAGCAGAATAGGGCCTAAAGCAATCCTGCGCTTTTGCGGCCAGCTCCCAAGAGAGCGAGTTGAAAAATGGAGCTCAGGGGCACTGCAATTCACAAACCTGCAGACTTATAAATGATAACTCTCGTCTACAAATATATTGAGGGAAGGCAACAAAGAGGATTTGAAAGCAAGGCAGAATTGCAGGAAACAGATTTCAGGAGGCAGATTCGAATCGCCTTTAAAGCACAGGAAAAGCGGCAAAACCTCGACAATGATGCCCTTGGCCAAAAAGGGCGTATGCGTTTTTTCCTGAATATATTCAGGAAAAAACGCATACGCCCTTTTTGGCCAACCAAGCAACCTGGAAAGGCAAATCAGCGCTACAAAGAAGTCTCGCTTCCCATCGGTCAAAAGGGCCATGCTGAATAAAGTGTCAAAACCAGAAATGCAGGACAGGCCACGGAGAAACGGGAGCCTTGCTACGCTGATGGGCGGGATGTAAATTGCCAACAGCCACTCTGGAGAAGTGTACGGTGTGTCTTGAAACATTTACAAAACTCAGCTTAGAGAGCATAGGGCACTTCCACTCATGGGCGTATAAATTGGGAAAACTACAAATCAGCAAGACACAAGCACCCCAAAGTTTAGGGCTGCTCTGTTGACAAGAACCTCCACTTCGTTATACCTTAAATATCCCAGGAAAGAGAAAAATGGATAAAGAATTTGTGGTCCTTATGTACAATGGAATATCACTCAGCCATGAAATCAACGTCATAAGGCTAGTAGCAGCATGATGAGTGGATTTAGGTACGACGATTCTAAGTGTAATAAGTCACACAGAAAAAGACACTTATCATAAGATATCACCTATAGAGGGAATGTAAAAACCGCTGCCCTTGAACTGAATTACAAAACAGAACAGAGTCACACGGTTAGAAAACACACTATGGCTGCCTAACGGCAAAGGTGAGGTGGGGTGATGCATAAAACAAGGGTTTCAAATTAGCTCAGATAGCGTTGCATAAACCCAATACGTAATAGACAAGACCTACTCCTTGCTCAGGGAACTGGACTCAACACCCCCTATTCACCGCCCAAGAGTATATCTGACTAGTAAGAATCTTAAAACCTATGTATTGATATCTCTCTGTAAGTGAGACAAGTGGGTGTAAAGCTGCATAAACACAGCAGTGAAAAGCAGCTAAACCCCATTATAAAACTCAATTAATTTTAAAAACCCGTGAAACAAAGACAGTGAAAGGGAGAGAAATTCTTACAAAATTCGTTCAGGCGCTGTGATGCCAACTGGATTGACCATATCTAGACCCGCAGCTGATTGAGACATAAGGGTGGAAACTCTTTGGGCTGAGGGGTTTGGTGAGGTTCGGTGAGCAAACGCAGACGCTTTAAAGTAATACTGCGTGGTACCCATCCCATGGGTCCCAAATCTCCAGGTTCAAGGGCATCTTCCTACATCGAAAACATGCATGAGAAACCCAGAAGATGGTCCACCGAGTGATCGGGAAAGGTTTCTAAAACGCACCTCATTTCTCGTCTCCTTGTGCTCGGGTTCGCCATTCCAGCCGTTTACTAGCAATCTCCCTCCTTGGAGAATCAGCACCTTTAACCTCCTGTTCCATACAGGTTGCAATTTGAACTGAGGATGAACGGGAAGACGGGGAACCAATGAGAGACTAGCTCTAGGTGTTGGGACAGGCACAGGTCACTCTATTTTCCCATCAGGAAGAAGAATTAACCACAGGCTCAGTCTGCCGCCCGGAAGCAGAATAGGGCCTAAAGAAAACCTTGCGCTTTTGCGGCCAGCTCCCAAGAGAGCGAGTTGAAAAATGGAGCTCAGGGGCACTGCAATTCACAAACCTGCAGACTTATAAATGATAACTCTCGTCTACAAATATATTGAGGGAAGGCAACAAAGAGGATTTGAAAGCAAGGCAGAATTGCAGGAAACAGATTTCAGGAGGCAGATTCGAATCGCCTTTAAAGCACAGGAAAAGCGGCAAAACCTCGACAATGATGCCCTTGGCCAAAAAGGGCGTATCCGTTTTTTCCTGAATATATTCAGGAAAAAACGCATACGCCCTTTTTGGCCAACCAAGCAACCTGGAAAGGCAAATCAGCGCTACAAAGAAGTCTCGCTTCCCATCGGTCAAAAGGGCCATGCTGAATAAAGTGTCAAAACCAGAAATGCAGGACAGGCCACGGAGAAACGGGAGCCTTGCTACGCTGATGGGCGGGATGTAAATTGCCAACAGCCACTCTGGAGAAGTGTACGGTGTGTCCTGAAACATTTACAAAACTCAGCTTAGAGAGCATAGGGCACTTCCACTCATGGGCGTATAAATTGGGAAAATTAAAAATCAGCAAGACACAAGCACCCCAAAGTTTAGGGCTGCTCTGTTGACAAGAACCTCCACTTCGTTACACCTTAAATATCCCAGGAAAGAGAAAAATGGATAAAGAAGTTGTGGTCCTTATGTACAATGGAATATCACTCAGCCATGAAATCAACGTCATAATGCTAGTAGCAGCATGATGAGTGGATTTAGGTACGATGATTCTAAGTGAAATAAGTCACACAGAAAAAGACACTTATCATAAGATATCACTTATAGAGGGAATGTAAAAACCGCTACCCTTGAACTGCATTACAAAACAGAACAGAGTCACACGGTTAGAAAACACACTATGGCTGCCTAACGGGAAAGGTGAGGTGGGGTGATGCATAAAACAAGGGTTTCAAATTAGCTCAGATACCGTTCCATAAACCCAATACGTAATAGACAAGACCTACTCCTTGCTCAGGGAACTGGACTCAACACCCCCTATTCACCGCCCAAGAATATATCTGACTAGTAAGAATCTTAAAACCTATGTATTGATATCTCTCTGTAAGTGAGTCAAGTGGGTGTAAAGCTGCATAAACACAGCAGTGAAAAGCAGCTAAACCCCATTATAAAACTCAATTAATTTTAAAAACCCGTGAAACAAAGACAGTGAAAGAGAGAGAAATTCTCACAAAATTCGTTCAGGGGCTGTGATGCCACCTCGATTGACCATATCTAGACCTGCAGCCGATTGAGACATAAGGGTGGACACTCTTGGGGCTGAGAGGTTTGGTGAGGTTGGGTGAGCAAACGCAGACGCTTTAAAGTAATACTGTGTGGTACCCATCAAATGGGTCCCAAATCTCCAGGTTCAAGGGCCTCTTCCTACATCGAAAACATGCATGAGAAACCCAGAAGATGGTCCACCGAGTGATCGGGAAAGGTTTCTAAAACGCACCTCATTTCTCATCTCCTTGTGCTCGAGTTCGCCATTCCAGCCGCTTTACTAGCAATCTCCCTCCTTGGAGAATCAGCACCTTTAACCTCCTGTTCCATACAGGTGGCAATTTGTCCTGAGGATGAACGGGAAGAGGGGGAACCAATGAGAGACTAGCTCTAGGTGTTGGGACAGGCACAGGTCACTCTATTTTCCCATCAGGAAGAAGAATTAAGCACAGGCTCAGTCTGCCGCCCGGAAGCAGAATAGGGCCTAAAGCAATCCTGCGCTTTTGCGGCCAGCTCCCAAGAGAGCGAGTTGAAAAATGGAGCTCAGGGGCACTGCAATTCACAAACCTGCAGACTTATAAATGATAACTCTCGTCTACAAATATATTGAGGGAAGGCAACAAAGAGGATTTGAAAGCAAGGCAGAATTGCAGGAAACAGATTTCAGGAGGCAGATTCGAATCGCCTTTAAAGCACAGGAAAAGCGGCAAAACCTCGACAATGATGCCCTTGGCCAAAAAGGGCGTATGCGTTTTTTCCTGAATATATTCAGGAAAAAACGCATACGCCCTTTTTGGCCAACCAAGCAACCTGGAAAGGCAAATCAGCGCTACAAAGAAGTCTCGCTTCCCATCGGTCAAAAGGGCCATGCTGAATAAAGTGTCAAAACCAGAAATGCAGGACAGGCCACGGAGAAACGGGAGCCTTGCTACGCTGATGGGCGGGATGTAAATTGCCAACAGCCACTCTGGAGAAGTGTACGGTGTGTCTTGAAACATTTACAAAACTCAGCTTAGAGAGCATAGGGCACTTCCACTCATGGGCGTATAAATTGGGAAAACTAAAAATCAGCAAGACACAAGCACCCCAAAGTTTAGGGCTGCTCTGTTGACAAGAACCTCCACTTCGTTATACCTTAAATATCCCAGGAAAGAGAAAAATGGATAAAGAATTTGTGGTCCTTATGTACAATGGAATATCACTCAGCCATGAAATCAACGTCATAAGGCTAGTAGCAGCATGATGAGTGGATTTAGGTACGACGATTCTAAGTGTAATAAGTCACACAGAAAAAGACACTTATCATAAGATATCACCTATAGAGGGAATGTAAAAACCGCTGCCCTTGAACTGAATTACAAAACAGAACAGAATCACACGGTTAGAAAACACACTATGGCTGCCTAACGGCAAAGGTGAGGTGGGGTGATGCATAAAACAAGGGTTTCAAATTAGCTCAGATAGCGTTGCATAAACCCAATACGTAATAGACAAGACCTACTCCTTGCTCAGGGAACTGGACTCAACACCCCCTATTCACCGCCCAAGAGTATATCTGACTAGTAAGAATCTTAAAACCTATGTATTGATATCTCTCTGTAAGTGAGACAAGTGGGTGTAAAGCTGCATAAACACAGCAGTGAAAAGCAGCTAAACCCCATTATAAAACTCAATTAATTTTAAAAACCCGTGAAACAAAGACAGTGAAAGGGAGAGAAATTCTTACAAAATTCGTTCAGGCGCTGTGATGCCAACTGGATTGACCATATCTAGACCCGCAGCTGATTGAGACATAAGGGTGGAAACTCTTTGGGCTGAGGGGTTTGGTGAGGTTCGGTGAGCAAACGCAGACGCTTTAAAGTAATACTGCGTGGTTCCCATCCCATGGGTCCCAAATCTCCAGGTTCAAGGGCATCTTCCTACATCGAAAACATGCATGAGAAACCCAGAAGATGGTCCACCGAGTGATCGGGAAAGGTTTCTAAAACGCACCTCATTTCTCGTCTCCTTGTGCTCGGGTTCGCCATTCCAGCCGTTTACTAGCAATCTCCCTCCTTGGAGAATCAGCACCTTTAACCTCCTGTTCCATACAGGTTGCAATTTGAACTGAGGATGAACGGGAAGACGGGGAACCAATGAGAGACTAGCTCTAGGTGTTGGGACAGGCACAGGTCACTCTATTTTCCCATCAGGAAGAAGAATTAACCACAGGCTCAGTCTGCCGCCCGGAAGCAGAATAGGGCCTAAAGAAAACCTTGCGCTTTTGCGGCCAGCTCCCAAGAGAGCGAGTTGAAAAATGGAGCTCAGGGGCACTGCAATTCACAAACCTGCAGACTTATAAATGATAACTCTCGTCTACAAATATATTGAGGGAAGGCAACAAAGAGGATTTGAAAGCAAGGCAGAATTGCAGGAAACAGATTTCAGGAGGCAGATTCGAATCGCCTTTAAAGCACAGGAAAAGCGGCAAAACCTCGACAATGATGCCCTTGGCCAAAAAGGGCGTATCCGTTTTTTCCTGAATATATTCAGGAAAAAACGCATACGCCCTTTTTGGCCAACCAAGCAACCTGTAAAGGCAAATCAGCGCTACAAAGAAGTCTCGCTTCCCATCGGTCAAAAGGGCCATGCTGAATAAAGTGTCAAAACCAGAAATGCAGGACAGGCCACGGAGAAACGGGAGCCTTGCTACGCTGATGGGCGGGATGTAAATTGCCAACAGCCACTCTGGAGAAGTGTACGGTGTGTCCTGAAACATTTACAAAACTCAGCTTAGAGAGCATAGGGCACTTCCACTCATGGGCGTATAAATTGGGAAAACTAAAAATCAGCAAGACACAAGCACCCCAAAGTTTAGGGCTGCTCTGTTGACAAGAACCTCCACTTCGTTACACCTTAAATATCCCAGGAAAGAGAAAAATGGATAAAGAAGTTGTGGTCCTTATGTACAATGGAATATCACTCAGCCATGAAATCAACGTCATAATGCTAGTAGCAGCATGATGAGTGGATTTAGGTACGATGATTCTAAGTGAAATAAGTCACACAGAAAAAGACACTTATCATAAGATATCACTTATAGAGGGAATGTAAAAACCGCTACCCTTGAACTGCATTACAAAACAGAACAGAGTCACACGGTTAGAAAACACACTATGGCTGCCTAACGGGAAAGGTGAGGTGGGGTGATGCATAAAACAAGGGTTTCAAATTAGCTCAGATACCGTTCCATAAACCCAATATGTAATAGACAAGACCTACTCCTTGCTCAGGGAACTGGACTCAACACCCCCTATTCACCGCCCAAGAATATATCTGACTAGTAAGAATCTTAAAACCTATGTATTGATATCTCTCTGTAAGTGAGTCAAGTGGGTGTAAAGCTGCATAAACACAGCAGTGAAAAGCAGCTAAACCCCATTAAAAAACTCAATTAATTTTAAAAACCCGTGAAACAAAGACAGTGAAAGAGAGAGAAATTCTCACAAAATTCGTTCAGGGGCTGTGATGCCACCTGGATTGACCATACCTAGACCTGCAGCTGATTGAGACATAAGGGTGGACTCACTTGGGGCTGAGAGGTTTGGTGAGGTTGGGTGAGCAAACGCAGACGCTTTAAAGTAATACTGCGTGGTACCCATCCCATGGGTCCCAAATCTCCAGGTTCAAGGGCATCTGCCTACATCAAAAACATGCATGAGAAACCCAGAAGATGGTCCACCGAGTGATCGGGAAAGGTTTCTAAAACGCACCTCATTTCTCATCTCCTTGTGCTCGGGTTCACCATTCCAGCCGCTTTACTAGCAGTCTCCCTCCTTGGAGAATCAGCACCTTTAACCTCCTGTTCCATACAGGTTGCAATTTGTCCTGAGGGTGAACGGGAAGAGGGGGAACCAATGAGAGACTAGCTCTAGGTGTTGGGACAGGCACAGGTCACTCTATTTTACCATCAGGAAGAAGAATTAACCACAGGCTCAGTCTGCCGCCCGGAAGCAGAATAGGGCCTAAAGAAAACCTAGCGCTTTTGCGGCCAGCTCCCAAGAGAGCGAGTTGAAAAATGGAGCTCAGGGGCACTGCAATTCACAAACCTGCAGACTTATAAATGATAACTCTCGTCTACAAATATATTGAGGGAAGGCAACAAAGAGGATTTGAAAGCAAGGCAGAATTGCAGGAAACAGATTTCAGGAGGCAGATTCGAATCGCCTTTAAAGCACAGGAAAAGCGGCAAAACCTCGACAATGATGCCCTTGGCCAAAAAGGGCGTATGCGTTTTTTCCTGAATATATTCAGGAAAAAACGCATACGCCCTTTTTGGCCAACCAAGCAACCTGGAAAGGCAAATCAGCGCTATAAAGAAGTCTCGCTTCCCATCGGTCAAAACGGCCATGCTGAATAAAGTGTCAAAACCAGAAATGCAGGACAGGCCACGGAGAAACGGGAGCCTTGCTACGCTGATGGGCGGGATGTAAATTGCCAACAGCCACTCTGGAGAAGTGTACGGTGTGTCCTGAAACATTTACAAAACTCAGCTTAGAGAGCATAGGGCACTTCCACTCATGGGCGTATAAATTGGGAAAACTAAAAATCAGCAAGACACAAGCACCCCAAAGTTTAGGGCTGCTCTGTTGACAAGAACCTCCACTTCGTTACACCTTAAATATCCCAGGAAAGAGAAAAATGGATAAAGAAGTTGTGGTCCTTATGTACAATGGAATATCACTCAGCCATGAAATCAACGTCATAATGCTAGTAGCAGCATGATGAGTGGATTTAGGTACGATGATTCTAAGTGAAATAAGTCACACAGAAAAAGACACTTATCATAAGATATCACTTATAGAGGGAATGTAAAAACCGCTACCCTTGAACTGCATTACAAAACAGAACAGAGTCACACGGTTAGAAAACACACTATGGCTGCCTAACGGGAAAGGTGAGGTGGGGTGATGCATAAAACAAGGGTTTCAAATTAGCTCAGATACCGTTCCATAAACCCAATACGTAATAGACAAGACCTACTCCTTGCTCAGGGAACTGGACTCAACACCCCCTATTCACCGCCCAAGAATATATCTGACTAGTAAGAATCTTAAAACCTATGTATTGATATCTCTCTGTAAGTGAGTCAAGTGGGTGTAAAGCTGCATAAACCCAGCAGTGAAAAGCAGCTAAACCCCATTATAAAACTCAATTAATTTTAAAAACCCGTGAAACAAAGACAGTGAAAGAGAGAGAAATTCTCACAAAATTCGTTCAGGGGCTGTGATGCCACCTCGATTGACCATATCTAGACCTGCAGCCGATTGAGACATAAGGGTGGACACTCTTGGGGCTGAGAGGTTTGGTGAGGTTGGGTGAGCAAACGCAGACGCTTTAAAGTAATACTGTGTGGTACCCATCCCATGGGTCCCAAATCTCCAGGTTCAAGGGCCTCTTCCTACATCGAAAACATGCATGAGAAACCCAGAAGATGGTCCACCGAGTGATCGGGAAAGGTTTCTAAAACGCACCTCATTTCTCATCTCCTTGTGCTCGAGTTCGCCATTCCAGCCGCTTTACTAGCAATCTCCCTCCTTGGAGAATCAGCACCTTTAACCTCCTGTTCCATACAGGTGGCAATTTGTCCTGAGGATGAACGGGAAGAGGGGGAACCAATGAGAGACTAGCTCTAGGTGTTGGGACAGGCACAGGTCACTCTATTTTCCCATCAGGAAGAAGAATTAAGCACAGGCTCAGTCTGCCGCCCGGAAGCAGAATAGGGCCTAAAGCAATCCTGCGCTTTTGCGGCCAGCTCCCAAGAGAGCGAGTTGAAAAATGGAGCTCAGGGGCACTGCAATTCACAAACCTGCAGACTTATAAATGATAACTCTCGTCTACAAATATATTGAGGGAAGGCAACAAAGAGGATTTGAAAGCAAGGCAGAATTGCAGGAAACAGATTTCAGGAGGCAGATTCGAATCGCCTTTAAAGCACAGGAAAAGCGGCAAAACCTCGACAATGATGCCCTTGGCCAAAAAGGGCGTATGCGTTTTTTCCTGAATATATTCAGGAAAAAACGCATACGCCCTTTTTGGCCAACCAAGCAACCTGGAAAGGCAAATCAGCGCTACAAAGAAGTCTCGCTTCCCATCGGTCAAAAGGGCCATGCTGAATAAAGTGTCAAAACCAGAAATGCAGGACAGGCCACGGAGAAACGGGAGCCTTGCTACGCTGATGGGCGGGATGTAAATTGCCAACAGCCACTCTGGAGAAGTGTACGGTGTGTCCTGAAACATTTACAAAACTCAGCTTAGAGAGCATAGGGCACTTCCACTCATGGGCGTATAAATTGGGAAAACTAAAAATCAGCAGGACACAAGCACCCCAAAGTTTAGGGCTGCTCTGTTGACAAGAACCTCCACTTCGTTACACCTTAAATATCCCAGGAAAGGGAAAAATGGATAAAGAAGTTGTGGTCCTTATGTACAATGGAATATCACTCAGCCATGAAATCAACATCATAAGGCTAGTAGCAGCATGATGAGTGGATTTAGGTACGACGGTTCTAAGTGAAATAAGTCACACAGAAAAAGACACTTATCGTAAGATATCACTTATAGAGGGAATGTAAAAACCGCTACCCTTGAACTGAATTACAATACAGTACAGAGTCACACGGTTAGAAAACACACTATGGCTGCCTAACGGCAAAGGTGAGGTGGGGTGATGCATAAAACAAGGGTTTCAAATTAGCTCAGATACCGTTCCATAAACCCAATACGTAATAGACAAGACCTACTCCTTGCTCAGGGAACTGGACTCAACACCCCCTATTCACCGCGCAAGAGTATATCTGACTAGTAAGAATCTTAAAACCTATGTACTGATATCTCTCTGTAAGTGAGTCAAGTGGGTGTAAAGCTGCATAAACACAGCAGTGAAAAGCAGCTAAACCCCATTATAAAACTCAATTAATTTTAAAAACCCGTGAAACAAAGACAGTGAAAGAGAGAGAAATTCTCACAAAATTCGTTCAGGGGCTGTGATGCCACCTGGATTGACCATACCTAGACCTGCAGCTGATTGAGACATAAGGGTGGACACTCTTGGGGCTGAGAGGTTTGGTGAGGTTGGGTGAGCAAACACAGACGCTTTAAAGTAATACTGCGTGGTACCCATCCCATGGGTCCCAAATCTCCAGGTTCAAGGGCATCTGCCTACATCGAAAACATGCATGAGAAACCCAGAAGATGGTACATTGAGTGATCGGGAAAGGTTTCTAAAACGCACCTCATTTCTCATCTCCTTGTGCTCGGGTTCGCCATTCCAGCCGGTTTACTAGCAATCTCCCTCCTTGGAGAATCAGCACCTTTAACCTCCTGTTCCATACAGGTTGCAATTTGTCCTGAGGGTGAACGGGAAGAGGGGGAACCAATGAGAGACTAGCTCTAGGTGTTGGGACAGGCACAGGTCACTCTATTTTCCCATCAGGAAGAAGAATTAACCACAGGCTCAGTCTGCCGCCCGGAAGCAGAATAGGGCCTAAAGAAAACCTTGCGCTTTTGCGGCCAGCTCCCAAGAGAGCGAGTTGAAAAATGGAGCTCAGGGGCACTGCAATTCACAAACCTGCAGACTTATAAATGATAACTCTCGTCTACAAATATATTGAGGGAAGGCAACAAAGAGGATTTGAAAGCAAGGCAGAATTGCAGGAAACAGATTTCAGGAGGCAGATTCGAATCGCCTTTAAAGCACAGGAAAAGCGGCAAAACCTCGACAATGATGCCCTTGGCCAAAAAGGGCGTATGCGTTTTTTCCTGAATATATTCAGGAAAAAACGGATACGCCCTTTTTGGCCAACCAAGCAACCTGGAAAGGCAAATCAGCGCTACAAAGAAGTCTCGCTTCCCATCGGTCAAAAGGGCCATGCTGAATAAAGTGTCAAAACCAGAAATGCAGGACAGGCCACGGAGAAACGGGAGCCTTGCTACGCTGATGGGCGGGATGTAAATTGCCAACAGCCATTCTGGAGAAGTGTACGGTGTGTCCTGAAACATTTACAAAACTCAGCTTAGAGAGCATAGGGCACTTCCACTCATGGGCGTATAAATTGGGAAAACTACAAATCAGCAAGACACAAGCACCCCAAAGTTTAGGGCTGCTCTGTTGACAAGAACCTCCACTTCGTTACACCTTAAATATCCCAGGAAAGAGAAAAATGGATAAAGAAGTTGTGGTCCTTATGTACAATGGAATATCACTCAGCCATGAAATCAACGTCATAAGGCCAGTAGCAGCATGATGAGTGGATTTAGGTACGATGATTCTAAGTGAAATAAGTCACACAGAAAAAGACACTTATCATAAGATATCACTTATAGAGGGAATGTAAAAACCGCTACCTTTGAACTGCATTACAAAACAGAACAGAGTCACACGGTTAGAAAACACACTATGGCTGCCTAACGGGAAAGGTGAGGTGGGGTGATGCATAAAACAAGGGTTTCAAATTAGCTCAGATACCGTTCCATAAACCCAATATATAATAGACAAGACCAACTCCTTGCTCAGGGAACTGGACTCAACACCCCCTATTCACCGCCCAAGAATATATCTGACTAGTAAGAATCTTAAAACCTATGTATTGATATCTCTCTGTAAGTGAGTCAAGTGGGTGTAAAGCTGCATAAACACAGCAGTGAAAAGCAGCTAAACCCCATTATAAAACTCAATTAATTTTAAAAACCCGTGAAACAAAGACAGTGAAAGAGAGAGAAATTCTCACAAAATTCGTTCAGGGGCTGTGATGCCACCTCGATTGACCATATCTAGACCTGCAGCCGATTGAGACATAAGGGTGGACACTCTTGGGGCTGAGAGGTTTGGTGAGGTTGGGTGAGCAAACGCAGACGCTTTAAAGTAATACTGTGTGGTACCCATCCCATGGGTCCCAAATCTCCAGGTTCAAGGGCATCTTCCTACATCGAAAACATGCATGAGAAACCCAGAAGATGGTCCACCGAGTGATCGGGAAAGGTTTCTAAAACGCACCTCATTTCTCATCTCCTTGTGCTCGAGTTCGCCATTCCAGCCGCTTTACTAGCAATCTCCCTCCTTGGAGAATCAGCACCTTTAACCTCCTGTTCCATACAGGTGGCAATTTGTCCTGAGGATGAACGGGAAGAGGGGGAACCAATGAGAGACTAGCTCTAGGTGTTGGGACAGGCACAGATCACTCTATTTTCCCATCAGGAAGAAGAATTAAGCACAGGCTCAGTCTGCCGCCCGGAAGCAGAATAGGGCCTAAAGCAATCCTGCGCTTTTGCGGCCAGCTCCCAAGAGAGCGAGTTGAAAAATGGAGCTCAGGGGCACTGCAATTCACAAACCTGCAGACTTATAAATGATAACTCTCGTCTACAAATATATTGAGGGTAGGCAACAAAGAGGATTTGAAAGCAAGGCAGAATTGCAGGAAACAGATTTCAGGAGGCAGGTTCGAATCGACTTTAAAGCACAGGAAAAGCGGCAAAACCTCGACAATGATGCCCTTGGCCAAAAAGGGCATATGCGTTTTTTCCTGAATATATTCAGGAAAAAACGCATACGCCCTTTTTGGCCAACCAAGCAACCTGGAAAGGCAAATCAGCGCTACAAAGAAGTCTCGCTTCCCATCGGTCAAAAGGGCCATGCTGAATAAAGTGTCAAAACCAGAAATGCAGGACAGGCCACGGAGAAACGGGAGCCTTGCTACGCTGATGGGCGGGATGTAAATTGCCAACAGCCACTCTGGAGAAGTGTACGGTGTGTCTTGAAACATTTACAAAACTCAGCTTAGAGAGCATAGGGCACTTCCACTCATGGGCGTATAAATTGGGAAAACTAAAAATCAGCAAGACACAAGCACCCCAAAGTTTAGGGCTGCTCTGTTGACAAGAACCTCCACTTCGTTATACCTTAAATATCCCAGGAAAGAGAAAAATGGATAAAGAATTTGTGGTCCTTATGTACAATGGAATATCACTCAGCCATGAAATCAACGTCATAAGGCTAGTAGCAGCATGATGAGTGGATTTAGGTACGACGATTCTAAGTGTAATAAGTCACACAGAAAAAGACACTTATCATAAGATATCACCTATAGAGGGAATGTAAAAACCGCTGCCCTTGAACTGAATTACAAAACAGAACAGAATCACACGGTTAGAAAACACACTATGGCTGCCTAACGGCAAAGGTGAGGTGGGGTGATGCATAAAACAAGGGTTTCAAATTAGCTCAGATAGCGTTGCATAAACCCAATACGTAATAGACAAGACCTACTCCTTGCTCAGGGAACTGGACTCAACACCCCCTATTCACCGCCCAAGAGTATATCTGACTAGTAAGAATCTTAAAACCTATGTATTGATATCTCTCTGTAAGTGAGACAAGTGGGTGTAAAGCTGCATAAACACAGCAGTGAAAAGCAGCTAAACCCCATTATAAAACTCAATTAATTTTAAAAACCCGTGAAACAAAGACAGTGAAAGGGAGAGAAATTCTTACAAAATTCGTTCAGGCGCTGTGATGCCAACTGGATTGACCATATCTAGACCCGCAGCTGATTGAGACATAAGGGTGGAAACTCTTTGGGCTGAGGGGTTTGGTGAGGTTCGGTGAGCAAACGCAGACGCTTTAAAGTAATACTGCGTGGTACCCATCCCATGGGTCCCAAATCTCCAGGTTCAAGGGCATCTTCCTACATCGAAAACATGCATGAGAAACCCAGAAGATGGTCCACCGAGTGATCGGGAAAGGTTTCTAAAACGCACCTCATTTCTCGTCTCCTTGTGCTCGGGTTCGCCATTCCAGCCGTTTACTAGCAATCTCCCTCCTTGGAGAATCAGCACCTTTAACCTCCTGTTCCATACAGGTTGCAATTTGAACTGAGGATGAACGGGAAGACGGGGAACCAATGAGAGACTAGCTCTAGGTGTTGGGACAGGCACAGGTCACTCTATTTTCCCATCAGGAAGAAGAATTAACCACAGGCTCAGTCTGCCGCCCGGAAGCAGAATAGGGCCTAAAGAAAACCTTGCGCTTTTGCGGCCAGCTCCCAAGAGAGCGAGTTGAAAAATGGAGCTCAGGGGCACTGCAATTCACAAACCTGCAGACTTATAAATGATAACTCTCGTCTACAAATATATTGAGGGAAGGCAACAAAGAGGATTTGAAAGCAAGGCAGAATTGCAGGAAACAGATTTCAGGAGGCAGATTCGAATCGCCTTTAAAGCACAGGAAAAGCGGCAAAACCTCGACAATGATGCCCTTGGCCAAAAAGGGCGTATCCGTTTTTTCCTGAATATATTCAGGAAAAAACGCATACGCCCTTTTTGGCCAACCAAGCAACCTGGAAAGGCAAATCAGCGCTACAAAGAAGTCTCGCTTCCCATCGGTCAAAAGGGCCATGCTGAATAAAGTGTCAAAACCAGAAATGCAGGACAGGCCACGGAGAAACGGGAGCCTTGCTACGCTGATGGGCGGGATGTAAATTGCCAACAGCCACTCTGGAGAAGTGTACGGTGTGTCCTGAAACATTTACAAAACTCAGCTTAGAGAGCATAGGGCACTTCCACTCATGGGCGTATAAATTGGGAAAACTAAAAATCAGCAAGACACAAGCACCCCAAAGTTTAGGGCTGCTCTGTTGACAAGAACCTCCACTTCGTTACACCTTAAATATCCCAGGAAAGAGAAAAATGGATAAAGAAGTTGTGGTCCTTATGTACAATGGAATATCACTCAGCCATGAAATCAACGTCATAATGCTAGTAGCAGCATGATGAGTGGATTTAGGTACGATGATTCTAAGTGAAATAAGTCACACAGAAAAAGACACTTATCATAAGATATCACTTATAGAGGGAATGTAAAAACCGCTACCCTTGAACTGCATTACAAAACAGAACAGAGTCACACGGTTAGAAAACACACTATGGCTGCCTAACGGGAAAGGTGAGGTGGGGTGATGCATAAAACAAGGGTTTCAAATTAGCTCAGATACCGTTCCATAAACCCAATACGTAATAGACAAGACCTACTCCTTGCTCAGGGAACTGGACTCAACACCCCCTATTCACCGCCCAAGAATATATCTGACTAGTAAGAATCTTAAAACCTATGTATTGATATCTCTCTGTAAGTGAGTCAAGTGGGTGTAAAGCTGCATAAACACAGCAGTGAAAAGCAGCTAAACCCCATTAAAAAACTCAATTAATTTTAAAAACCCGTGAAACAAAGACAGTGAAAGAGAGAGAAATTCTCACAAAATTCGTTCAGGGGCTGTGATGCCACCTGGATTGACCATACCTAGACCTGCAGCTGATTGAGACATAAGGGTGGACTCACTTGGGGCTGAGAGGTTTGGTGAGGTTGGGTGAGCAAACGCAGACGCTTTAAAGTAATACTGCGTGGTACCCATCCCATGGGTCCCAAATCTCCAGGTTCAAGGGCATCTGCCTACATCAAAAACATGCATGAGAAACCCTGAAGATGGTCCACCGAGTGATCGGGAAAGGTTTCTAAAACGCTCCTCATTTCTCATCTCCTTGTGCTCGGGTTCACCATTCCAGCCTCTTTACTAGCAGTCTCCCTCCTTGGAGAATCAGCACCTTTAACCTCCTGTTCCATACAGGTTGCAATTTGTCCTGAGGGTGAACGGGAAGAGGGGGAACCAATGAGAGACTAGCTCTAGGTGTTGGGACAGGCACAGGTCACTCTATTTTACCATCAGGAAGAAGAATTAACCACAGGCTCAGTCTGCCGCCCGGAAGCAGAATAGGGCCTAAAGAAAACCTAGCGCTTTTGCGGCCAGCTCCCAAGAGAGCGAGTTGAAAAATGGAGCTCAGGGGCACTGCAATTCACAAACCTGCAGACTTATAAATGATAACTCTCGTCTACAAATATATTGAGGGAAGGCAACAAAGAGGATTTGAAAGCAAGGCAGAATTGCAGGAAACAGATTTCAGGAGGCAGATTCGAATCGCCTGTAAAGCACAGGAAAAGCGGCAAAACCTCGACAATGATGCCCTTGGCCAAAAAGGGCGTATGCGTTTTTTCCTGAATATATTCAGGAAAAAACGCATACGCCCTTTTTGGCCAACCAAGCAACCTGGAAAGGCAAATCAGCGCTATAAAGAAGTCTCGCTTCCCATCGGTCAAAACGGCCATGCTGAATAAAGTGTCAAAACCAGAAATGCAGGACAGGCCACGGAGAAACGGGAGCCTTGCTACGCTGATGGGCGGGATGTAAATTGCCAACAGCCACTCTGGAGAAGTGTACGGTGTGTCCTGAAACATTTACAAAACTCAGCTTAGAGAGCATAGGGCACTTCCACTCATGGGCGTATAAATTGGGAAAACTAAAAATCAGCAAGACACAAGCACCCCAAAGTTTAGGGCTGCTCTGTTGACAAGAACCTCCACTTCGTTACACCTTAAATATCCCAGGAAAGAGAAAAATGGATAAAGAAGTTGTGGTCCTTATGTACAATGGAATATCACTCAGCCATGAAA
The DNA here is from genome assembly GCF_028021215.1 of Eschrichtius robustus. Taxonomy (NCBI): domain Eukaryota; kingdom Metazoa; phylum Chordata; class Mammalia; order Artiodactyla; family Eschrichtiidae; genus Eschrichtius; species Eschrichtius robustus. The sequence continues at coordinate 38,610,331 of NC_090830.1, read as the reverse complement.
TCAACGTCATAAGGCTAGTAGCAGCATGATGAGTGGATTTAGGTACGACGATTCTAAGTGTAATAAGTCACACAGAAAAAGACACTTATGATAAGATATCACCTATAGAGGGAATGTAAAAACCGCTGCCCTTGAACTGAATTACAAAACAGAACAGAGTCACACGGTTAGAAAACACACTATGGCTGCCTAACGGCAAAGGTGAGGTGGGGTGATGCATAAAACAAGGGTTTCAAATTAGCTCAGATACCGTTCCATAAACCCAATACGTAATAGACAAGACCTACTTCTTGCTCAGGGAACTGGACTCAACACCCCCTATTCACCGCCCAAGAATATATCTGACTAGTAAGAATCTTAAAACCTATGTATTGATATCTCTCTGTAAGTGAGTCAAGTGGGTGTAAAGCTGCATAAACACAGCAGTGAAAAGCAGCTAAACCCCATTATAAAACTCAATTAATTTTAAAAACCCGTGAAACAAAGACAGTGAAAGAGAGAGAAATTCTCACAAAATTCGTTCAGGGGCTGTGATGCCACCTCGATTGACCATATCTAGACCTGCAGCCGATTGAGACATAAGGGTGGACACTCTTGGGGCTGAGAGGTTTGGTGAGGTTGGGTGAGCAAACGCAGACGCTTTAAAGTAATACTGCGTGGTACCCATCCCATGGGTCCCAAATCTCCAGGTTCAAGGGCCTCTTCCTACATCGAAAACATGCATGAGAAACCCAGAAGATGGTCCACCGAGTGATCGGGAAAGGTTTCTAAAACGCACCTCATTTCTCATCTCCTTGTGCTCGAGTTCGCCATTCCAGCCGCTTTACTAGCAATCTCCCTCCTTGGAGAATCAGCACCTTTAACCTCCTGTTCCATACAGGTGGCAATTTGTCCTGAGGATGAACGGGAAGAGGGGGAACCAATGAGAGACTAGCTCTAGGTGTTGGGACAGGCACAGGTCACTCTATTTTCCCATCAGGAAGAAGAATTAAGCACAGGCTCAGTCTGCCGCCCGGAAGCAGAATAGGGCCTAAAGCAATCCTGCGCTTTTGCGGCCAGCTCCCAAGAGAGCGAGTTGAAAAATGGAGCTCAGGGGCACTGCAATTCACAAACCTGCAGACTTATAAATGATAACTCTCGTCTACAAATATATTGAGGGAAGGCAACAAAGAGGATTTGAAAGCAAGGCAGAATTGCAGGAAACAGATTTCAGGAGGCAGATTCGAATCGCCTTTAAAGCACAGGAAAAGCGGCAAAACCTCGACAATGATGCCCTTGGCCAAAAAGGGCGTATGCGTTTTTTCCTGAATATATTCAGGAAAAAACGCATACGCCCTTTTTGGCCAACCAAGCAACCTGGAAAGGCAAATCAGCGCTACAAAGAAGTCTCGCTTCCCATCGGTCAAAAGGGCCATGCTGAATAAAGTGTCAAAACCAGAAATGCAGGACAGGCCACGGAGAAACGGGAGCCTTGCTACGCTGATGGGCGGGATGTAAATTGCCAACAGCCACTCTGGAGAAGTGTACGGTGTGTCCTGAAACATTTACAAAACTCAGCTTAGAGAGCATAGGGCACTTCCACTCATGGGCGTATAAATTGGGAAAACTAAAAATCAGCAGGACACAAGCACCCCAAAGTTTAGGGCTGCTCTGTTGACAAGAACCTCCACTTCGTTACACCTTAAATATCCCAGGAACGGGAAAAATGGATAAAGAAGTTGTGGTCCTTATGTACAATGGAATATCACTCAGCCATGAAATCAACATCATAAGGCTAGTAGCAGCATGATGAGTGGATTTAGGTACGACGGTTCTAAGTGAAATAAGTCACACAGAAAAAGACACTTATCGTAAGATATCACTTATAGAGGGAATGTAAAAACCGCTACCCTTGAACTGAATTACAATACAGTACAGAGTCACACGGTTAGAAAACACACTATGGCTGCCTAACGGCAAAGGTGAGGTGGGGTGATGCATAAAACAAGGGTTTCAAATTAGCTCAGATACCGTTCCATAAACCCAATACGTAATAGACAAGACCTACTCCTTGCTCAGGGAACTGGACTCAACACCCCCTATTCACCGCGCAAGAGTATATCTGACTAGTAAGAATCTTAAAACCTATGTACTGATATCTCTCTGTAAGTGAGTCAAGTGGGTGTAAAGCTGCATAAACACAGCAGTGAAAAGCAGCTAAACCCCATTATAAAACTCAATTAATTTTAAAAACCCGTGAAACAAAGACAGTGAAAGAGAGAGAAATTCTCACAAAATTCGTTCAGGGGCTGTGATGCCACCTCGATTGACCATATCTAGACCTGCAGCCGATTGAGACATAAGGGTGGACACTCTTGGGGCTGAGAGGTTTGGTGAGGTTGGGTGAGCAAACGCAGACGCTTTAAAGTAATACTGTGTGGTACCCATCCCATGGGTCCCAAATCTCCAGGTTCAAGGGCATCTTCCTACATCGAAAACATGCATGAGAAACCCAGAAGATGGTCCACCGAGTGATCGGGAAAGGTTTCTAAAACGCACCTCATTTCTCATCTCCTTGTGCTCGAGTTCGCCATTCCAGCCGCTTTACTAGCAATCTCCCTCCTTGGAGAATCAGCACCTTTAACCTCCTGTTCCATACAGGTGGCAATTTGTCCTGAGGATGAACGGGAAGAGGGGGAACCAATGAGAGACTAGCTCTAGGTGTTGGGACAGGCACAGATCACTCTATTTTCCCATCAGGAAGAAGAATTAAGCACAGGCTCAGTCTGCCGCCCGGAAGCAGAATAGGGCCTAAAGCAATCCTGCGCTTTTGCGGCCAGCTCCCAAGAGAGCGAGTTGAAAAATGGAGCTCAGGGGCACTGCAATTCACAAACCTGCAGACTTATAAATGATAACTCTCGTCTACAAATATATTGAGGGTAGGCAACAAAGAGGATTTGAAAGCAAGGCAGAATTGCAGGAAACAGATTTCAGGAGGCAGGTTCGAATCGACTTTAAAGCACAGGAAAAGCGGCAAAACCTCGACAATGATGCCCTTGGCCAAAAAGGGCATATGCGTTTTTTCCTGAATATATTCAGGAAAAAACGCATACGCCCTTTTTGGCCAACCAAGCAACCTGGAAAGGCAAATCAGCGCTACAAAGAAGTCTCGCTTCCCATCGGTCAAAAGGGCCATGCTGAATAAAGTGTCAAAACCAGAAATGCAGGACAGGCCACGGAGAAACGGGAGCCTTGCTACGCTGATGGGCGGGATGTAAATTGCCAACAGCCACTCTGGAGAAGTGTACGGTGTGTCTTGAAACATTTACGAAACTCAGCTTAGAGAGCATAGGGCACTTCCACTCATGGGCGTATAAATTGGGAAAACTAAAAATCAGCAAGACACAAGCACCCCAAAGTTTAGGGCTGCTCTGTTGACAAGAACCTCCACTTCGTTATACCTTAAATATCCCAGGAAAGAGAAAAATGGATAAAGAATTTGTGGTCCTTATGTACAATGGAATATCACTCAGCCATGAAATCAACGTCATAAGGCTAGTAGCAGCATGATGAGTGGATTTAGGTATGACGATTCTAAGTGTAATAAGTCACACAGAAAAAGACACTTATCATAAGATATCACCTATAGAGGGAATGTAAAAACCGCTGCCCTTGAACTGAATTACAAAACAGAACAGAGTCACACGGTTAGAAAACACACTATGGCTGCCTAACGGCAAAGGTGAGGTGGGGTGATGCATAAAACAAGGGTTTCAAATTAGCTCAGATACCGTTGCATAAACCCAATACGTAATAGACAAGACCTACTCCTTGCTCAGGGAACTGGACTCAACACCCCCTATTCACCGCCCAAGAGTATATCTGACTAGTAAGAATCTTAAAACCTATGTATTGATATCTCTCTGTAAGTGAGTCAAGTGGGTGTAAAGCTGCATAAACACAGCAGTGAAAAGCAGCTAAACCCCATTATAAAACTCAATTAATTTTAAAACCCCGTGAAACAAAGACAGTGAAAGGGAGAGAAATTCTTACAAAATTCGTTCAGGCGCTGTGATGCCACCTGGATTGACCATATCTAGACCCGCAGCTGATTGAGACATAAGGGTGGACACTCTTTGGGCTGAGGGGTTTGGTGAGGTTCGGTGAGCAAACGCAGACGCTTTAAAGTAATACTGCGTGGTACCCATCCCATGGGTCCCAAATCTCCAGGTTCAAGGGCATCTTCCTACATCGAAAACATGCATGAGAAACCCAGAAGATGGTCCACCGAGTGATCGGGAAAGGTTTCTAAAACGCACCTCATTTCTCGTCTCCTTGTGCTCGGGTTCGCCATTCCAGCCGCTTTACTAGCAATCTCCCTCCTTGGAGAATCAGCACCTTTAACCTCCTGTTCCATACAGGTTGCAATTTGAACTGAGGATTAACGGGAAGACGGGGAACCAATGAGAGACTAGCTCTAGGTGTTGGGACAGGCACAGGTCACTCTATTTTCCCATCAGGAAGAAGAATTAACCACAGGCTCAGTCTGCCGCCCGGAAGCAGAATAGGGCCTAAAGAAAACCTTGCGCTTTTGCGGCCAGCTCCCAAGAGAGCGAGTTGAAAAATGGAGCTCAGGGGCACTGCAATTCACAAACCTGCAGACTTATAAATGATAACTCTCGTCTACAAATATATTGAGGGAAGGCAACAAAGAGGATTTGAAAGCAAGGCAGAATTGCAGGAAACAGATTTCAGGAGGCAGATTCGAATCGCCTTTAAAGCACAGGAAAAGCGGCAAAACCTCGACAATGATGCCCTTGGCCAAAAAGGGCGTATCCGTTTTTTCCTGAATATATTCAGGAAAAAACGCATACGCCCTTTTTGGCCAACCAAGCAACCTGGAAAGGCAAATCAGCGCTACAAAGAAGTCTCGCTTCCCATCGGTCAAAAGGGCCATGCTGAATAAAGTGTCAAAACCAGAAATGCAGGACAGGCCACGGAGAAACGGGAGCCTTGCTACGCTGATGGGCGGGATGTAAATTGCCAACAGCCACTCTGGAGAAGTGTACGGTGTGTCCTGAAACATTTACAAAACTCAGCTTAGAGAGCATAGGGCACTTCCACTCATGGGCGTATAAATTGGGAAAACTACAAATCAGCAAGACACAAGCACCCCAAAGTTTAGGGCTGCTCTGTTGACAAGAACCTCCACTTCGTTACACCTTAAATATCCCAGGAAAGAGAAAAATGGATAAAGAAGTTGTGGTCCTTATGTACAATGGAATATCACTCAGCCATGAAATCAACGTCATAAGGCTAGTAGCAGCATGATGAGTGGATTTAGGTACGATGATTCTAAGTGAAATAAGTCACACAGAAAAAGACACTTATCATAAGATATCACTTATAGAGGGAATGTAAAAACCGCTACCCTTGAACTGCATTACAAAACAGAACAGAGTCACACGGTTAGAAAACACACTATGGCTGCCTAACGGGAAAGGTGAGGTGGGGTGATGCATAAAACAAGGGTTTCAAAATAGCTCAGATACCGTTCCATAAACCCAATATGTAATAGACAAGACCTACTCCTTGCTCAGGGAACTGGACTCAACACCCCCTATTCACCGCCCAAGAATATATCTGACTAGTAAAAATCTTAAAACCTATGTATTGATATCTCTCTGTAAGTGAGTCAAGTGGGTGTAAAGCTGCATAAACACAGCAGTGAAAAGCAGCTAAACCCCATTATAAAACTCAATTAATTTTAAAAACCCGTGAAACAAAGACAGTGAAAGAGAGAGAAATTCTCACAAAATTCGTTCAGGGGCTGTGATGCCACCTGGATTAACCATACCTAGACCTGCAGCTGATTGAGACATAAGGGTGGACACACTTGGGGCTGAGAGGTTTGGTGAGGTTGGGTGAGCAAACGCAGACGCTTTAAAGTAATACTGCGTGGTACCCATCCCATGGGTCCCAAATCTCCAGGTTCAAGGGCATCTGCCTACATCGAAAACAGGCATGAGAAACCCTGAAGATGGTCCACCGAGTGATCGGGAAAGATTTCTAAAACGCACCTCATTTCTCATCTCCTTGTGCTCGGGTTCACCATTCCAGCCGCTTTACTAGCAGTCTCCCTCCTTGGAGAATTAGCACCTTTAACCTCCTGTTCCATACAGGTTGCAATTTGTCCTGAGGGTGAACGGGAAGAGGGGGAACCAATGAGAGACTAGCTCTAGGTGTTGGGACAGGCACAGGTCACTCTATTTTACCATCAGGAAGAAGAATTAACCACAGGCTCAGTCTGCCCCCCGGAAGCAGAATAGGGCCTAAAGAAAACCTTGCGCTTTTGCGGCCAGCTCCCAAGAGAGCGAGTTGAAAAATGGAGCTCAGGGGCACTGCAATTCACAAACCTGCAGACTTATAAATGATAACTCTCGTCTACAAATATATTGAGGGAAGGCAACAAAGAGGATTTGAAAGCAAGGCAGAATTGCAGGAAACAGATTTCAGGAGGCAGATTCGAATCGCCTTTAAAGCACAGGAAAAGCGGCAAAACCTCGACAATGATGCCCTTGGCCAAAAAGGGCGTATGCGTTTTTTCCTGAATATATTCAGGAAAAAACGCATACGCCCTTTTTGGCCAACCAAGCAACCTGGAAAGGCAAATCAGCGCTACAAAGAAGTCTCGCTTCCCATCGGTCAAAAGGGCCATGCTGAATAAAGTGTCAAAACCAGAAATGCAGGACAGGCCACGGAGAAACGGGAGCCTTGCTACGCTGATGGGCGGGATGTAAATTGCAAACAGCCACTCTGGAGAAGTGTACGGTGTGTCCTGAAACATTTACAAAACTCAGCTTAGAGAGCATAGGGCACTTCCACTCATGGGCGTATAAATTGGGAAAACTAAAAATCAGCAAGACTCAAGCACCCCAAAGTTTAGGGCTGCTCTGTTGACAAGAACCTCCACTTCGTTACACCTTAAATATCCCAGGAAAGAGAAAAATGGATAAAGAAGTTGTGGTCCTTATGTACAATGGAATATCACTCAGCCATGAAATCAACGTCATAAGGCTAGTAGCAGCATTATGAGTGGATTTAGGTACGATGATTCTAAGTGAAATAAGTCACACAGAAAAAGACACTTATCATAAGATATCACTTATAGAGGGAATGTAAAAACCGCTACCCTTGAACTGCATTACAAAACAGAACAGAGTCACACGGTTAGAAAACACACTATGGCTGCCTAACGGGAAAGGTGAGGTGGGGTGATGCATAAAACAAGGGTTTCAAATTAGCTCAGATACCGTTCCATAAACCCAATATGTTATAGACAAAACCTACTCCTTGCTCAGGGAACTGGACTCAACACCCCCTATTCACCGCCCAAGAATATATCTGACTAGTAAGAATCTTAAAACCTATGTATTGATATCTCTCTGTAAGTGAGTCAAGTGGGTGTAAAGCTGCATAAACACAGCAGTGAAAAGCAGCTAAACCCCATTATAAAACTCAATTAATTTTAAAAACCCGTGAAACAAAGACAGTGAAAGAGAGAGAAATTCTCACAAAATTCGTTCAGGGGCTGTGATGCCACCTGGATTGACCATACCTAGACCTGCAACTGATTGAGACATAAGGGTGGACACACTTGGGGCTGAGAGGTTTGGTGAGGTTGGGTGAGCAAACGCAGACGCTTTAAAGTAATACTGCGTGGTACCCATCCCATGGGTCCCAAATCTCCAGGTTCAAGGGCATCTGCCTACATCGAAAACATGCATGAGAAACCCTGAAGATGGTCCACCGAGTGATCGGGAAAGGTTTCTAAAACGCACCTCATTTCTCATCTCCTTGTGCTCGGGTTCACCATTCCAGCCCCTTTACTAGCAGTCTCCCTCCTTGGAGAATCAGCACCTTTAACCTCCTGTTCCATACAGGTTGCAATTTGTCCTGAGGGTGAACGGGAAGAGGGGGAACCAATGAGAGACTAGCTCTAGGTGTTGGGACAGGCACAGGTCACTCTATTTTCCCATCAGGAAGAAGAATTAACCACAGGCTCAGTCTGCCGCCCGGAAGTAGAATAGGGCCTAAAGAAAACCTTGCGCTTTTGCAGCCAGCTCCCAAGAGAGCGAGTTGAAAAATGGAGCTCAGGGGCACTGCAATTCACAAACCTGCAGAATTATAAATGATAACTCTCGTCTACAAATATATTGAGGGAAGGCAACAAAGAGGATTTGAAAGCAAGGCAGAATTGCAGGAAACAGATTTCAGGAGGCAGATTCGAATCGCCTTTAAAGCACAGAAAAAGCGGCAAAACCTCGACAATGATGCCCTTGGCCAAAAAGGGCGTATGCGTTTTTTCCTGAATATATTCAGGAAAAAACGCATACGCCCTTTTTGGCCAACCAAGCAACCTGGAAAGGCAAATCAGTGCTACAAAGAAGTCTCGCTGCCCATCGGTCAAAAGGGCCATGCTGAATAAAGTGTCAAAACCAGAAATGCAGGACAGGCCACGGAGAAACGGGAGCCTTGCTACGCTAATGGGCGGGATGTAAATTGCCAACAGCCACTCTGGAGAAGTGTACGGTGTGTCCTGAAACATTTACAAAACTCAGCTTAGAGAGCATAGGGCACTTCCACTCATGGGCGTATAAATTGGGAAAACTAAAAATCAGCAGGACACAAGCACCCCAAAGTTTAGGGCTGCTCTGTTGACAAGAACCTCCACTTCGTTACACCTTAAATATCCCAGGAAAGGGAAAAATGGATAAAGAAGTTGTGGTCCTTATGTACAATGGAATATCACTCAGCCATGAAATCAACATCATAAGGCTAGTAGCAGCATGATGAGTGGATTTAGGTACGACGATTCTAAGTGAAATAAGTCACACAGAAAAAGACACTTATCGTAAGATATCACTTATAGAGGGAATGTAAAAACCGCTACCCTTGAACTGAATTACAAAACAGTACAGAGTCACACGGTTAGAAAACACACTATGGCTGCCTAACGGCAATGGTGAGGTGGGGTGATGCATAAAACAAGGGTTTCAAATTAGCTCAGATACCGTTCCATAAACCCAATATGTAATAGACAAGACCTACTCCTTGCTCAGGGAACTGGACTCAACACCCCTTATTCACCGCCCAAGAATATATATGACTAGTAAGAATCTTAAAACTTATGTATTGATATCTCTCTGTAAGTGAGTCAAGTGGGTGTAAAGCTGCATAAACACAGCAGTGAAAAGCAGCTAAACCCCATTATAAAACTCAATTAATTTTAAAAACCCGTGAAACAAAGACAGTGAAAGAGAGAGAAATTCTCACAAAATTCGTTCAGGGGCTGTGATGCCACCTCGATTGACCATATCTAGACCTGCAGCCGATTGAGACATAAGGGTGGACACTCTTGGGGCTGAGAGGTTTGGTGAGGTTGGGTGAGCAAACGCAGACGCTTTAAAGTAATACTGTGTGGTACCCATCCCATGGGTCCCAAATCTCCAGGTTCAAGGGCATCTTCCTACATCGAAAACATGCATGAGAAACCCAGAAGATGGTCCACCGAGTGATCGGGAAAGGTTTCTAAAACGCACCTCATTTCTCGTCTGATGGTGCTCGATTTCGCCATTCCAGCCGCTTTACTAGCAATCTCCCTCCTTGCAGAATCAGCACCTTTAACCTCCTGTTCCATACAGGTGGCAATTTGAACTGAGGATGAACGGGAAGACGGGGAACCAATGAGAGACTAGCTCTAGGTGTTGGGACAGGCACAGGTCACTCTATTTTCCCATCAGGAAGAAGAATTAACCACAGGCTCAGTCTGCCGCCCGGAAGCAGAATAGGGCCTAAAGCAATCCTGCGCTTTTGCGGCCAGCTCCCAAGAGAGCGAGTTGAAAAATGGAGCTCAGGGGCACTGCAATTCACAAACCTGCAGACTTATAAATGATAACTCTCGTCTACAAATATATTGAGGGAAGGCAACAAAGTGGATTTGAAAGCAAGGCAGAATTGCAGGAAACAGATTTCAGGAGGCAGATTCGAATCGCCTTTAAAGCACAGGAAAAGCGGCAAAACCTCGACAATGATGCCCTTGGCCAAAAAGGGCGTATGCGTTTTTTCCTGAATATATTCAGGAAAAAACGCATACGCCCTTTTTGGCCAACCAAGCAACCTGGAAAGGCAAATCAGCGCTACAAAGAAGTCTCGCTTCCCATCGGTCAAAAGGGCCATGCTGAATAAAGTGTCAAAACCAGAAATGCAGGACAGGCCACGGAGAAACGGGAGCCTTGCTACGCTGATGGGCGGGATGTAAATTGCCAACAGCCACTCTGGAGAAGTGTACGGTGTGTCCTGAAACATTTACAAAACTCAGCTTAGAGAGCATAGGGCACTTCCACTCATGGGCGTATAAATTGGGAAAACTAAAAATCAGCAAGACACAAGCACCCCAAAGTTTAGGGCTGCTCTGTTGACAAGAACCTCCACTTCGTTGCACCTTAAATATCCCAGGAAAGAGAAAAATGGATAAAGAAGTTGTGGTCCTTATGTACAATGGAATATCACTCAGCCATGAAATCAACGTCATAAGGCTAGTAGCAGCATGATGAGTGGATTTAGGTACGACGATTCTAAGTGAAATAAGTCACACAGAAAAAGACACTTATCATAAGATATCACCTATAGAGGGAATGTAAAAACCGCTGCCCTTGAACTGAATTACCAAACAGAACAGAGTCACACGGTTAGAAAACACACTATGGCTGCCTAACGGGAAAGGTGAGGTGGGGTGATGCATAAAATAAGGGTTTCAAATTAGCTCAGATACCGTTCCATAAACCCAATACGTAATAGACAAGACCTACTCCTTGCTCAGGGAACTGGACTCAACACCCCCTATTCACAGCCCAAGAGTATATCTGACTAGTAAGAATCTTAAAACCTATGTATTGATATCTCTCTGTAAGTGAGTCAAGTGGGTGTAAAGCTGCATAAACACAGCAGTGAAAAGCAGCTAAACCCCATTATAAAACTCAATTAATTTTAAAAACCCGTGAAACAAAGACAGTGAAAGAGAGAGAAATTCTCACAAAATTCGTTCAGGGGCTGTGATGCCACCTCGATTGACCATATCTAGACCTGCAGCCGATTGAGACATAAGGGTGGACACTCTTGGGGCTGAGAGGTTTGGTGAGGTTGGGTGAGCAAACGCAGACGCTTTAAAGTAATACTGCGTGGTACCCATCCCATGGGTCCCAAATCTCCAGGTTCAAGGGCATCTTCCTACATCGAAAACATGCATGAGAAACCCAGAAGATGGTCCACCGAGTGATCGGGAAAGGTTTCTAAAACGCACCTCATTTCTCGTCTCCTTGTGCTCGGGTTCGCCATTCCAGCCGCTTTACTAGCAATCTCCCTCCTTGGAGAATCAGCACCTTTAACCTCCTGTTCCATACAGGTGGCAATTTGAACTGAGGGTGAACGGGAAGACGGGGAACCAATGAGAGACTAGCTCTAGGTGTTGGGACAGGCAAAGGTCACTCTATTTTCCCATCAGGAAGAAGAATTAACCACAGGCTCAGCCTGCCGCCCGGAAGCAGAATAGGGCCTAAAGCAATCCTGCGCTTTTGCGGCCAGCTCCCAAGAGAGCGAGTTGAAAAATGGAGCTCAGGGGCACTGCAATTCACAAACCTGCAGACTTATAAATGATAACTCTCGTCTACAAATATATTGAGGGAAGGCAACAAAGAGGATTTGAAAGCAAGGCAGAATTGCAGGAAACAGATTTCAGGAGGCAGATTCGAATCGCCTTTAAAGCACAGGAAAAGCGGCAAAACCTCGACAATGATGCCCTTGGCCAAAAAGGGCGTATGCGTTTTTTCCTGAATATATTCAGGAAAAAACGCATACGCCCTTTTTGGCCAACCAAGCAACCTGGAAAGGCAAATCAGCGCTACAAAGAAGTCTCGCTTCCCATCGGTCAAAAGGGCCATGCTGAATAAAGTGTCAAAACCAGAAATGCAGGACAGGCCACGGAGAAACGGGAGCCTTGCTACGCTGATGGGCGGGATGTAAATTGCCAACAGCCACTCTGGAGAAGTGTACGGTGTGTCCTGAAACATTTACAAAACTCAGCTTAGAGAGCATAGGGCACTTCCACTCATGGGCGTATAAATTGGGAAAACTAAAAATCAGCAAGACACAAGCACCCCAAAGTTTAGGGCTGCTCTGTTGACAAGAACCTCCACTTCGTTGCACCTTAAATATCCCAGGAAAGAGAAAAATGGATAAAGAAGTTGTGGTCCTTATGTACAATGGAATATCACTCAGCCATGAAATCAACGTCATAAGGCTAGTAGCAGCATGATGAGTGGATTTAGGTACGACGATTCTAAGTGAAATAAGTCACACAGAAAAAGACACTTATCATAAGATATCACCTATAGAGGGAATGTAAAAACCGCTGCCCTTGAACTGAATTACCAAACAGAACAGAGTCACACGGTTAGAAAACACACTATGGCTGCCTAACGGGAAAGGTGAGGTGGGGTGATGCATAAAATAAGGGTTTCAAATTAGCTCAGATACCGTTCCATAAACCCAATACGTAATAGACAAGACCTACTCCTTGCTCAGGGAACTGGACTCAACACCCCCTATTCACAGCCCAAGAGTATATCTGACTAGTAAGAATCTTAAAACCTATGTATTGATATCTCTCTGTAAGTGAGTCAAGTGGGTGTAAAGCTGCATAAACACAGCAGTGAAAAGCAGCTAAACCCCATTATAAAACTCAATTAATTTTAAAAACCCGTGAAACAAAGACAGTGAAAGAGAGAGAAATTCTCACAAAATTCGTTCAGGGGCTGTGATGCCACCTCGATTGACCATATCTAGACCTGCAGCCGATTGAGACATAAGGGTGGACACTCTTGGGGCTGAGAGGTTTGGTGAGGTTGGGTGAGCAAACGCAGACGCTTTAAAGTAATACTGCGTGGTACCCATCCCATGGGTCCCAAATCTCCAGGTTCAAGGGCATCTTCCTACATCGAAAACATGCATGAGAAACCCAGAAGATGGTCCACCGAGTGATCGGGAAAGGTTTCTAAAACGCACCTCATTTCTCGTCTCCTTGTGCTCGGGTTCGCCATTCCAGCCGCTTTACTAGCAATCTCCCTCCTTGGAGAATCAGCACCTTTAACCTCCTGTTCCATACAGGTTGCAATTTGTCCTGAGGGTGAACGGGAAGACGGGGAACCAATGAGAGACTAGCTCTAGGTGTTGGGACAGGCACAGGTCACTCTATTTTCCCATCAGGAAGAAGAATTAACCACAGGCTCAGTCTGCCGCCCGGAAGCAGAATAGGGCCTAAAGAAAACCTTGCGCTTTTGCAGCCAGCTCCCAAGAGAGCGAGTTGAAAAATGGAGCTCAGGGGCACTGCAATTCACAAACCTGCAGAATTATAAATGATAACTCTCGTCTACAAATATATTGAGGGAAGGCAACAAAGAGGATTTGAAAGCAAGGCAGAATTGCAGGAAACAGATTTCAGGAGGCAGATTCGAATCGCCTTTAAAGCACAGAAAAAGCGGCAAAACCTCGACAATGATGCCCTTGGCCAAAAAGGGCGTATGCGTTTTTTCCTGAATATATTCAGGAAAAAACGCATACGCCCTTTTTGGCCAACCAAGCAACCTGGAAAGGCAAATCAGCGCTACAAAGAAGTCTCGCTTCCCATCGGTCAAAAGGGCCATGCTGAATAAAGTGTCAAAACCAGAAATGCAGGACAGGCCACGGAGAAACGAGAGCCTTGCTACGCTGATGGGCGGGATATAAATTGCCAACAGCCAATCTGGAGAAGTGTAAGGTGTGTCCTGAAACATTTACAAAACTCAGCTTAGAGAGCATAGGGCACTTCCACTCATGGGCGTATAAATTGGGAAAACTAAAAATCAGCAGGACACAAGCACCCCAAAGTTTAGGGCTGCTCTGTTGACAAGAACCTCCACTTCGTTACACCTTAAATATCCCAGGAAAGGGAAAAATGGATAAAGAAGTTGTGGTCCTTATGTACAATGGAATATCACTCAGCCATGAAATCAACATCATAAGGCTAGTAGCAGCATGATGAGTGGATTTAGGTACGACGATTCTAAGTGAAATAAGTCACACAGAAAAAGACACTTATCGTAAGATATCACTTATAGAGGGAATGTAAAAACCGCTACCCTTGAACTGAATTACAAAACAGTACAGAGTCACACGGTTAGAAAACACACTATGGCTGCCTAACGGCAATGGTGAGGTGGGGTGATGCATAAAACAAGGGTTTCAAATTAGCTCAGATACCGTTCCATAAACCCAATATGTAATAGACAAGACCTACTCCTTGCTCAGGGAACTGGACTCAACACCCCTTATTCACCGCCCAAGAATATATCTGACAAGTAAGAATCTTAAAACTTATGTATTGATATCTCTCTGTAAGTGAGTCAAGTGGGTGTAAAGCTGCATAAACACAGCAGTGAAAAGCAGCTAAACCCCATTATAAAACTCAATTAATTTTAAAAACCCGTGAAACAAAGACAGTGAAAGAGAGAGAAATTCTCACAAAATTCGTTCAGGGGCTGTGATGCCACCTCGATTGACCATATCTAGACCTGCAGCCGATTGAGACATAAGGGTGGACACTCTTGGGGCTGAGAGGTTTGGTGAGGTTGGGTGAGCAAACGCAGACGCTTTAAAGTAATACTGTGTGGTACCCATCCCATGGGTCCCAAATCTCCAGGTTCAAGGGCATCTTCCTACATCGAAAACATGCATGAGAAACCCAGAAGATGGTCCACCGAGTGATCGGGAAAGGTTTCTAAAACGCACCTCATTTCTCGTCTCCTTGTGCTCGGGTTCGCCATTCCAGCCGCTTTACTAGCAATCTCCCTCCTTGGAGAATCAGCACCTTTAACCTCCTGTTCCATACAGGTTGCAATTTGTCCTGAGGGTGAACGGGAAGAGGGGGAACCAATGAGAGACTAGCTCTAGGTGTTGGGACAGGCACAGGTCACTCTATTTTCCCATCAGGAAGAAGAATTAACCACAGGCTCAGTCTGCCGCCCGGAAGCAGAATAGGGCCTAAAGCAATCCTGCGCTTTTGCGGCCAGCTCCCAAGAGAGCGAGTTGAAAAATGGAGCTCAGGGGCACTGCAATTTACAAACCTGCAGACTTATAAATGATAACTCTCGTCTACAAATATATTGAGGGAAGGCAACAAAGAGGATTTGAAAGCAAGGCAGAATTGCAGGAAACAGATTTCAGGAGGCAGATTCGAATCGCCTTTAAAGCACAGGAAAAGCGGCAAAACCTCGACAATGATGCCCTTGGCCAAAAAGGGCGTATGCGTTTTTTCCTGAATATATTCAGGAAAAAACGCATACGCCCTTTTTGGCCAACCAAGCAACCTGGAAAGGCAAATCAGCGCTACAAAGAAGTCTCGCTTCCCATCGGTCAAAAGGGCCATGCTGAATAAAGTGTCAAAACCAGAAATGCAGGACAGGCCACGGAGAAACGGGAGCCTTGCTACGCTGATGGGCGGGATGTAAATTGCCAACAGCCACTCTGGAGAAGTGTACGGTGTGTCCTGAAACATTTACAAAACTCAGCTTAGAGAGCATAGGGCACTTCCACTCATGGGCGTATAAATTGGGAAAACTAAAAATCAGCAAGACACAAGCACCCCAAAGTTTAGGGCTGCTCTGTTGACAAGAACCTCCACTTCGTTGCACCTTAAATATCCCAGGAAAGAGAAAAATGGATAAAGAAGTTGTGGTCCTTATGTACAATGGAATATCACTCAGCCATGAAATCAACGTCATAAGGCTAGTAGCAGCATGATGAGTGGATTTAGGTACGACGATTCTAAGTGAAATAAGTCACACAGAAAAAGACACTTATCATAAGATATCACCTATAGAGGGAATGTAAAAACCGCTGCCCTTGAACTGAATTACAAAACAGAACAGAGTCACACGGTTAGAAAACACACTATGGCTGCCTAACGGGAAAGGTGAGGTGGGGTGATGCATAAAATAAGGGTTTCAAATTAGCTCAGATACCGTTCCATAAACCCAATACGTAATAGACAAGACCTACTCCTTGCTCAGGGAACTGGACTCAACACCCCCTATTCACCGCCCAAGAATATATCTGACTAGTAAGAATCTTAAAACCTATGTATTGATATCTCTCTGTAAGTGAGTCAAGTGGGTGTAAAGCTGCATAAACACAGCAGTGAAAAGCAGCTAAACCCCATTATAAAACTCAATTAATTTTAAAAACCCGTGAAACAAAGACAGTGAAAGGGAGAGAAATTCTTACAAAATTCGTTCAGGCGCTGTGATGCCACCTGGATTGACCATATCTAGACCCGCAGCTGATTGAGACATAAGGGTGGACACTCTTGGGGCTGAGAGGTTTGGTGAGGTTGGGTGAGCAAACGCAGACGCTTTAAAGTAATACTGCGTGGTACCCATCCCATGGGTCCCAAATCTCCAGGTTCAAGGGCATCTTCCTACATCGAAAACATGCATGAGAAACCCAGAAGATGGTCCACCGAGTGATCGGGAAAGGTTTCTAAAACGCACCTCATTTCTCGTCTCCTTGTGCTCGGGTTCGCCATTCCAGCCGCTTTACTAGCAATCTCCCTCCTTGGAGAATCAGCACCTTTAACCTCCTGTTCCATACAGGTGGCAATTTGAACTGAGGGTGAACGGGAAGACTGGGAACCAATGAGAGACTAGCTCTAGGTGTTGGGACAGGCACAGGTCACTCTATTTTCCCATCAGGAAGAAGAATTAACCACAGGCTCAGCCTGCCGCCCGGAAGCAGAATAGGGCCTAAAGCAATCCTGCGCTTTTGCGGCCAGCTCCCAAGAGAGCGAGTTGAAAAATGGAGCTCAGGGGCACTGCAATTCACAAACCTGCAGACTTATAAATGATAACTCTCGCCTACAAATATATTGAGGGAAGGCAACAAAGAGGATTTGAAAGCAAGGCAGAATTGCAGGAAACAGATTTCAGGAGGCAGATTCGAATCGCCTTTAAAGCACAGGAAAAGCGGCAAAACCTCGACAATGATGCCCTTGGCCAAAAAGGGCGTATGCGTTTTTTCCTGAATATATTCAGGAAAAAACGCATACGCCCTTTTTGGCCAACCAAGCAACCTGGAAAGGCAAATCAGCGCTACAAAGAAGTCTCGCTTCCCATCGGTCAAAAGGGCCATGCTGAATAAAGTGTCAAAACCAGAAATGCAGGACAGGCCACGGAGAAACGGGAGCCTTGCTACGCTGATGGGCGGGATGTAAATTGCCAACAGCCACTCTGGAGAAGTGTACGGTGTGTCCTGAAACATTTACAAATCTCAGCTTAGAGAGCATAGGGCACTTCCACTCATGGGCGTATAAATTGGGAAAACTAAAAATCAGCAGGACACAAGCACCCCAAAGTTTAGGGCTGCTCTGTTGACAAGAACCTCCACTTCGTTACACCTTAAATATCCCAGGAAAGGGAAAAATGGATAAAGAAGTTGTGGTCCTTATGTACAATGGAATATCACTCAGCCATGAAATCAACATCATAAGGCTAGTAGCAGCATGATGAGTGGATTTAGGTACGACGATTCTAAGTGAAATAAGTCACACAGAAAAAGACACTTATCGTAAGATATCACTTATAGAGGGAATGTAAAAACCGCTACCCTTGAACTGAATTACAAAACAGTACAGAGTCACACGGTTAGAAAACACACTATGGCTGCCTAACGGCAATGGTGAGGTGGGGTGATGCATAAAACAAGGGTTTCAAATTAGCTCAGATACCGTTCCATAAACCCAATACGTAATAGACAAGACCTACTCCTTGCTCAGGGAACTGGACTCAACACCCCTTATTCACCGCCCAAGAATATATCTGACTAGTAAGAATCTTAAAACTTATGTATTGATATCTCTCTGTAAGTGAGTCAAGTGGGTGTAAAGCTGCATAAACACAGCAGTGAAAAGCAGCTAAACCCCATTATAAAACTCAATTAATTTTAAAAACCCGTGAAACAAAGACAGTGAAAGAGAGAGAAATTCTCACAAAATTCGTTCAGGGGCTGTGATGCCACCTCGATTGACCATATCTAGACCCGCAGCCGATTGAGACATAAGGGTGGACACTCTTGGGGCTGAGAGGTTTGGTGAGGTTGGGTGAGCAAACGCAGACGCTTTAAAGTAATACTGTGTGGTACCCATCCCATGGGTCCCAAATCTCCAGGTTCAAGGGCATCTTCCTACATCGAAAACATGCATGAGAAACCCAGAAGATGGTCCACCGAGTGATCGGGAAAGGTTTCTAAAACGCACCTCATTTCTCGTCTGATGGTGCTCGGGTTCGCCATTCCAGCCGCTTTACTAGCAATCTCCCTCCTTGCAGAATCAGCACCTTTAACCTCCTGTTCCATACAGGTGGCAATTTGAACTGAGGATGAACGGGAAGACGGGGAACCAATGAGAGACTAGCTCTAGGTGTTGGGACAGGCACAGGTCACTCTATTTTCCCATCAGGAAGAAGAATTAACCACAGGCTCAGTCTGCCGCCCGGAAGCAGAATAGTGCCTAAAGCAATCCTGCGCTTTTGCGGCCAGCTCCCAAGAGAGCGAGTTGAAAAATGGAGCTCAGGGGCACTGCAATTCACAAACCTGCAGACTTATAAATGATAACTCTCGTCTACAAATATATTGAGGGAAGGCAACAAAGAGGATTTGAAAGCAAGGCAGAATTGCAGGAAACAGATTTCAGGAGGCAGATTCGAATCGCCTTTAAAGCACAGGATAAGCGGCAAAACCTCGACAATGATGCCCTTGGCCAAAAAGGGCGTATGCGTTTTTTCCTGAATATATTCAGGAAAAAACGCATACGCCCTTTTTGGCCAACCAAGCAACCTGGAAAGGCAAATCAGCGCTACAAAGAAGTCTCGCTTCCCATCGGTCAAAAGGGCCATGCTGAATAAAGTGTCAAAACCAGAAATGCAGGACAGGCCACGGAGAAACGGGAGCCTTGCTACGCTGATGGGCGGGATGTAAATTGCCAATAGCCACTCTGGAGAAGTGTACGGTGTGTCCTGAAACATTTACAAATCTCAGCTTAGAGAGCATAGGGCACTTCCACTCATGGGCGTATAAACTGGGAAAACTAAAAATCAGCAAGACACAAGCACCCCAAAGTTTAGGGCTGCTCTGTTGACAAGAACCTCCACTACGTTACACCTTAAATATCCCAGGAAAGAGAAAAATGGATAAAGAAGTTGTGGTCCTTATGTACAATGGAATATCACTCAGCCATGAAATCAACGTCATAAGGCTAGTAGCAGCATGATGAGTGGATTTAGGTACGACGATTCTAAGTGAAATAAGTCACACAGAAAAAGACACTTATCATAAGATATCACCTATAGAGGGAATGTAAAATCTGCTGCCCTTGAACTGAATTACAAAACAGAACAGAGTCACACGGTTAGAAAACACACTATGGCTGCCTAACGGCAAAGGTGAGGTGGGGTGATGCATAAAACAAGGGTTTCAAATTAGCTCAGATACCGTTCCATAAACCCAATACGTAATAGACAAGACCTACTCCTTGCTCAGGGAACTGGACTCAACACCCCCTATTCACCGCCCAAGAGTATATCTGACTAGTAAGAATCTTAAAACCTATGTATTGATATCTCTCTGTAAGTGAGTCAAGTGGGTGTAAAGCTGCATAAACACAGCAGTGAAAAGCAGCTAAACCCCATTATAAAACTCAATTAATTTTAAAAACCCGTGAAACAAAGACAGTGAAAGGGAGAGAAATTCTTACAAAATTCGTTCAGGCGCTGTGATGCCACCTGGATTGACCATATCTAGACCCGCAGCTGATTGAGACATAAGGGTGGACACTCTTGGGGCTGAGGGGTTTGGTGAGGTTCGGTGAGCAAACGCAGACGCTTTAAAGTAATACTGCGTGGTACCCATCCCATGGGTCCCAAATCTCCAGGTTCAAGGGCATCTTCCTACATCGAAAACATGCATGAGAAACCCAGAAGATGGTCCACCGAGTGATCGGGAAAGGTTTCTAAAACGCACCTCATTTCTCGTCTCCTTGTGCTCGGGTTCGCCATTCCAGCCGCTTTACTAGCAATCTCCCTCCTTGGAGAATCAGCACCTTTAACCTCCTGTTCCATACAGGTTGCAATTTGTCCTGAGGGTGAACGGGAAGAGGGGGAACCAATGAGAGACTAGCTCTAGGTGTTGGGACAGGCACAGGTCACTCTATTTTCCCATCAGGAAGAAGAATTAACCACAGGCTCAGTCTGCCCCCCGGAAGCAGAATAGGGCCTAAAGCAATCCTGCGCTTTTGCGGCCAGCTCCCAAGAGAGCGAGTTGAAAATTGGAGCTCAGGGGCACTGCAATTCACAAACCTGCAGACTTATAAATGATAACTCTCGTCTACAAATATATTGAGGGAAGGCAACAAAGAGGATTTGAAAGCAAGGCAGAATTGCAGGAAACAGATTTCAGGAGGCAGAATCGAATCGCCTTTAAAGCACAGGAAAAGCGGCAAAACCTCGACAATGATGCCCTTGGCCAAAAAGGGCGTATGCGTTTTTTCCTGAATATATTCAGGAAAAAACGCATACGCCCTTTTTGGCCAACCAAGCAACCTGGAAAGGCAAATCAGCGCTACAAAGAAGTCTCGCTTCCCATCGGTCAAAAGGGCCATGCTGAATAAAGTGTCAAAACCAGAAATGCAGGACAGGCCACGGAGAAACGGGAGCCTTGCTACGCTGATGGGCGGGATGTAATTTGCCAACAGCCACTCTGGAGAAATGTACGGTGTGTCCTGAAACATTTACAAAACTCAGCTTAGAGAGCATAGGGCACTTCCACTCATGGGCGTATAAATTGGGAAAACTAAAAATCAGCAAGACACAAGCACCCCAAAGTTTAGGGCTGCTCTGTTGACAAGAACCTCCACTTCGTTACACCTTAAATATCCCAGGAAAGAAAAAAATGGATAAAGAAGTTGTGGTCCTTATGTACAATGGAATATCACTCAGCCATGAAATCAACGTCATAAGGCTAGTAGCAGCATGATGAGTGGATTTAGGTACGACGATTCTAAGTGAAATAAGTCACACAGAAAAAGACACTTATCATAAGATATCACCGATAGAGGGAATGTAAAAACCGCTGCCCTTGAACTGAATTACAAAACAGAACAGAGTCACACGGTTAGAAAACACACTATGGCTGCCTAACGGGAAAGGTGAGGTGGGGTGATGCATAAAATAAGGGTTTCAAATTAGCTCAGATACCGTTCCATAAATCCAATACGTAATAGACAAGACCTACTCCTTGCTCAGGGAACTGGACTCACCACCCCCTATTCACCGCCCAAGAGTATATCCGACTAGTAAGAATCTTAAAACCTATGTATAGATATCTCTCTGTAAGTGAGTCAAGTGGGTGTAAAGCTGCATAAACACAGCAGTGAAAAGCAGCTAAACCCCATTATAAAACTCAATTAATTTTAAAAACCCTTGAAACAAAGACAGTGAAAGGGAGAGAAATTCTTACAAAATTCGTTCAGGCGCTGTGATGCCACCTGGATTGACCATATCTAGACCCGCAGCTGATTGAGACATAAGGGTGGACACTCTTGGGGCTGAGGGGTTTGGTGAGGTTCGGTGAGCAAACGCAGACGCTTTAAAGTAATACTGCGTGGTACCCATCCCATGGGTCCCAAATCTCCAGGTTCAAGGGCATCTTCCTACATCGAAAACATGCATGAGAAACCCAGAAGATGGTCCACCGAGTGATCGGGAAAGGTTTCTAAAACGTACCTCATTTCTCGTCTCCTTGTGCTCGGGTTTGCCATTCCAGCCGCTTTACTAGCAATCTCCCTCCTTGGAGAATCAGCACCTTTAACCTCCTGTTCCATACAGGTGGCAATTTGAACTGAGGGTGAACGGGAAGACGGGGAACCAATGAGAGACTAGCTCTAGGTGTTGGGACAGGCACAGGTCACTCTATTTTCCCATCAGGAAGAAGAATTAACCACAGGCTCAGTCTGCCGCCCGGAAGCAGAATAGGGCCTAAAGCAATCCTGCGCTTTTGCGGCCAGCTCCCAAGAGAGCGAGTTGAAAAATGGAGCTCAGGGGCACTGCAATTCACAAACCTGCAGACTTATAAATGATAACTCTCGTCTACAAATATATTGAGGGAAGGCAACAAAGAGGATTTGAAAGCAAGGCAGAATTGCAGGAAACAGATTTCAAGAGGCAGATTCGAATCGCCTTTAAAGCACAGGAAAAGCGGCAAAACCTCGACAATGATGCCCTTGGCCAAAAAGGGCGTATGCGTTTTTTCCTGAATATATTCAGGAAAAAACGCATACGCCCTTTTTGGCCAACCAAGCAACCTGGAAAGGCAAATCAGCGCTACAAAGAAGTCTCGCTTCCCATCGGTCAAAAGGGCCATGCTGAATAAAGTGTCAAAACCAGAAATGCAGGACAGGCCACGGAGAAACGGGAGCCTTGCTACGCTGATGGGCGGGATGTAAATTGCCAACAGCCACTCTGGAGAAGTGTACGGTGTGTCCTGAAACATTTACAAATCTCAGCTTAGAGAGCATAGGGCACTTCCACTCATGGGCGTATAAATTGGGAAAACTAAAAATCAGCAAGACACAAGCACCCCAAAGTTTAGGGCTGCTCTGTTGACAAGAACCTCCACTTCGTTACACCTTAAATATCCCAGGAAAGAGAAAAATGGATAAAGAAGTTGTGGTCCTTATGTACAATGGAATATCACTCAGCCATGAAATCAACGTCATAAGGCTAGTAGCAGCATGATGAGTGGATTTAGGTACGACGATTCTAAGTCAAATAAGTCACACAGAAAAAGACACTTATCATAAGATATCACCGATAGAGGGAATGTAAAAACCGCTGCCCTTGAACTGAATTACAAAACAGAACAGAGTCACACGGTTAGAAAACACACTATGGCTGCCTAACGGGAAAGGTGAGGTGGGGTGATGCATAAAACAAGGGTTTCAAATTAGCTCAGATACCGTTCCATAAACCCAATACGTAATAGACAAGACCTACTCCTTGCTCAGGGAACTGGACTCACCACCCCCTATTCACCGCCCAAGAGTATATCTGACTAGTAAGAATCTTAAAACCTATGTATTGATATCTCTCTGTAAGTGAGTCAAGTGGGTGTAAAGCTGCATAAACACAGCAGTGAAAAGCAGCTAAACCCCATTATAAAACTCAATTAATTTTAAAAACCCGTGAAACAAAGACAGTGAAAGGGAGAGAAATTCTTACAAAATTCGTTCAGGCGCTGTGATGCCACCTGGATTGACCATATCTAGACCCGCAGCTGATTGAGACATAAGGGTGGACACTCTTGGGGATGAGGGGTTTGGTGAGGTTCGGTGAGCAAACGCAGACGCTTTAAAGTAATACTGCGTGGTACACATCCCATGGGTCCCAAATCTCCAGGTTCAAGGGCATCTTCCTACATCGAAAACATGCATGAGAAACCCAGAAGATGGTCCACCGAGTGATCGGGAAAGTTTTCTAAAACGCACCTCATTTCTCGTCTCCTTGTGCTCGGGTTCGCCATTCCAGCCGCTTTACTAGCAATCTCCCTCCTTGGAGAATCAGCACCTTTAACCTCCTGTTCCATACAGGTGGCAATTTGAACTGAGGGTGAACGGGAAGACGGGGAACCAATGAGAGACTAGCTCTAGGTGTTGGGACAGGCACAGGTCACTCTATTTTCCCATCAGGAAGAAGAATTAACCACAGGCTCAGTCTGCCGCCCGGAAGCAGAATAGGGCCTAAAGCAATCCTGCGCTTTTGCGGCCAGCTCCCAAGAGAGCGAGTTGAAAAATGGAGCTCAGGGGCACTGCAATTCACAAACCTGCAGACTTATAAATGATAACTCTCGTCTACAAATATATTGAGGGAAGGCAACAAAGAGGATTTGAAAGCAAGGCAGAATTGCAGGAAACAGATTTCAGGAGGCAGATTCGAATCGCCTTTAAAGCACAGGAAAAGCGGCAAAACCTCGACAATGATGCCCTTGGCCAAAAAGGGCGTATGCGTTTTTTCCTGAATATATTCAGGAAAAAACGCATACGCCCTTTTTGGCCAACCAAGCAACCTGGAAAGGCAAATCAGCGCTACAAAGAAGTCTCGCTTCCCATCGGTCAAAAGGGCCATGCTGAATAAAGTGTCAAAACCAGAAATGCAGGACAGGCCACGGAGAAACGGGAGCCTTGCTACGCTGATGGGCGGGATGTAAATTGCCAACAGCCACTCTGGAGAAGTGTACGGTGTGTCCTGAAACATTTACAAATCTCAGCTTAGAGAGCATAGGGCACTTCCACTCATGGGCGTATAAATTGGGAAAACTAAAAATCAGCAAGACACAAGCACCCCAAAGTTTAGGGCTGCTCTGTTGACAAGAACCTCCACTTCGTTACACCTTAAATATCCCAGGAAAGAGAAAAATGGATAAAGAAGTTGTGGTCCTTATGTACAATGGAATATCACTCAGCCATGAAATCAACGTCATAAGGCTAGTAGCAGCATGATGAGTGGATTTAGGTACGACGATTCTAAGTCAAATAAGTCACACAGAAAAAGACACTTATCATAAGATATCACCTATAGAGGGAATGTAAAAACCGCTGCCCTTGAACTGAATTACAAAACAGAACAGAGTCACACGGTTAGAAAACACACTATGGCTGCCTAACGGCAAAGGTGAGGTTGGGTGATGCATAAAACAAGGGTTTCAAATTAGCTCAGATACCGTTCCATAAACCCAATACATAATAGACAAGACCTACTCCTTGCTCAGGGAACTGGACTCAACACCCCCTATTCACCGCCCAAGAGTATATCTGACTAGTAAGAATCTTAAAACCTATGTATTGATATCTCTCTGTAAGTGAGTCAAGTGGGTGTAAAGCTGCATAAACACAGCAGTGAAAAGCAGCTAAACCCCATTATAAAACTCAATTAATTTTAAAAACCCGTGAAACAAAGACAGTGAAAGGGAGAGAAATTCTTACAAAATTCGTTCAGGCGCTGTGATGCCACCTGGATTGACCATATCTAGACCCGCAGCTGATTGAGACATAAGGGTGGACACTCTTGGGGCTGAGGGGTTTGGTGAGGTTCGGTGAGCAAACGCAGACGCTTTAAAGTAATACTGCGTGGTACCCATCCCATGGGTCCCAAATCTCCAGGTCAAGGGCATCTTCCTACATCGAAAACATGCATGAGAAACCCAGAAGATGGTCCACCGAGTGATCAGGAAAGGTTTCTAAAACGCACCTCATTTCTCGTCTCCTTGTGCTCGGGTTCGCCATTCCAGCCGCTTTACTAGCAATCTCCCTCCTTGGAGAATCAGCACCTTTAACCTCCTGTTCCATACAGGTTGCAATTTGTCCTGAGGGTGAACGGGAAGAGGGGGAACCAATGAGAGACTAGCTCTAGGTGTTGGGACAGGCACAGGTCACTCTATTTTCCCATCAGGAAGAAGAATTAACCACAGGCTCAGTCTGCCGCCCGGAAGCAGAATAGGGCCTAAAGCAATCCTGCGCTTTTGCGGCCAGCTCCCAAGAGAGCGAGTTGAAAAATGGAGCTCAGGGGCACTGCAATTCACAAACCTGCAGACTTATAAATGATAACTCTCGTCTACAAATATATTGAGGGAAGGCAACAAAGAGGATTTGAAAGCAAGGCAGAATTGCAGGAAACAGATTTCAGGAGGCAGATTCGAATCGCCTTTAAAGCACAGGAAAAGCGGCAAAACCTCGACAATGATGCCCTTGGCCAAAAAGGGCATATGCGTTAAAAACGCATATGCCCTTTTTGGCCAACCAAGCAACCTGGAAAGGCAAATCAGCGCTACAAAGAATTCTCGCTTCCCATCGGTCAAAAGGGCCATGCTGAATAAAGTGTCAAAACCAGAAATGCAGGACAGGCCACGGAGAAACGGGAGCCTTGCTACGCTGATGGGAGGGATGTAAATTGCCAACAGCCACTCTGGAGAAGTGTACGGTGTGTCCTGAATCATTTACAAAACTCAGCTTAGAGAGCATAGGGCACTTCCACTCATGGGCGTATAAATTGGGAAAACTAAAAATCAGCAAGACACAAGCACCCCAAAGTTTAGGGCTGCTCTGTTGACAAGAACCTCCACTTCGTTACACCTTAAATATCCCAGGAAAGAGAAAAATGGATAAAGAAGTTGTGGTCCTTATGTACAATGGAATATCACTCAGCCATGAAATCAACGTCATAAGGCTAGTAGCAGCATGATGAGTGGATTTAGGTACGACGATTCTAAGTCAAATAAGTCACACAGAAAAAGACACTTATCATAAGATATCACCGATAGAGGGAATGTAAAAACCGCTGCCCTTGAACTGAATTACAAAACAGAACAGAGTCACACGGTTAGAAAACACACTATGGCTGCCTAACGGCAAAGGTGAGGTGGGGTGATGCATAAAACAAGGGTTTCAAATTAGCTCAGATACCGTTCCATAAACCCAATACGTAATAGACAAGACCTACTCCTTGCTCAGGGAACTGGACTCACCACCCCCTATTCACCGCCCAAGAGTATATCTGACTAGTAAGAATCTTAAAACCTATGTATTGATATCTCTCTGTAAGTGAGTCAAGTGGGTGTAAAGCTGCATAAACACAGCAGTGAAAAGCAGCTAAACCCCATTATAAAACTCAATTAATTTTAAAAACCCGTGAAACAAAGACAGTGAAAGGGAGAGAAATTCTTACAAAATTCGTTCAGGCGCTGTGATGCCACCTGGATTGACCATATCTAGACCCGCAGCTGATTGAGACATAAGGGTGGACACTCTTGGGGCTGAGGGGTTTGGTGAGGTTCGGTGAGCAAACGCAGACGCTTTAAAGTAATACTGCGTGGTACCCATCCCATGGGTCCCAAATCTCCAGGTTCAAGGGCATCTTCCTACATCGAAAACATGCATGAGAAACCCAGAAGATGGTCCACCGAGTGATCGGGAAAGGTTTCTAAAACGCACCTCATTTCTCGTCTCCTTGTGCTCGGGTTCGCCATTCCAGCCGCTTTACTAGCAATCTCCCTCCTTGGAGAATCAGCACCTTTAACCTCCTGTTCCATACAGGTGGCAATTTGAACTGAGGGTGAACGGGAAGACGGGGAACCAATGAGAGACTAGCTCTAGGTGTTGGGACAGGCACAGGTCACTCTATTTTCCCATCAGGAAGAAGAATTAACCACAGGCTCAGTCTGCCGCCCGGAAGCAGAATAGGGCCTAAAGCAATCCTGCGCTTTTGCGGCCAGCTCCCAAGAGAGCGAGTTGAAAAATGGAGCTCAGGGGCACTGCAATTCACAAACCTGCAGACTTATAAATGATAACTCTCGCCTACAAATATATTGAGGGAAGGCAACAAAGAGGATTTGAAAGCAAGGCAGAATTGCAGGAAACAGATTTCAGGAGGCAGATTCGAATCGCCTTTAAAGCACAGGAAAAGCGGCAAAACCTCGACAATGATGCCCTTGGCCAAAAAGGGCGTATGCGTTAAAAACGCATACGCCCTTTTTGGCCAGCCAAGCAACCTGGAAAGGCAAATCAGCGCTACAAAGAAGTCTCGCTTCCCATCGGTCAAAAGGGCCATGCTGAATAAAGTGTCAAAACCAGAAATGCAGGACAGGCCACGGAGAAACGGGAGCCTTGCTACGCTGATGGGAGGGATGTAAATTGCCAACAGCCACTCTGGAGAAGTGTACGGTGTGTCCTGAATCATTTACAAAACTCAGCTTAGAGAGCATAGGGCACTTCCACTCATGGGCGTATAAATTGGGAAAACTAAAAATCAGCAAGACACAAGCACCCCAAAGTTTAGGGCTGCTCTGTTGACAAGAACCTCCACTTCGTTACACCTTAAATATCCCAGGAAAGAGAAAAATGGATAAAGAAGTTGTGGTCCTTATGTACAATGGAATATCACTCAGCCATGAAATCAACGTCATAAGGCTAGTAGCAGCATGATGAGTGGATTTAGGTACGACGATTCTAAGTCAAATAAGTCACACAGAAAAAGACACTTATCATAAGATATCACCGATAGAGGGAATGTAAAAACCGCTGCCCTTGAACTGAATTACAAAACAGAACAGAGTCACACGGTTAGAAAACACACTATGGCTGCCTAACGGCAAAGGTGAGGTGGGGTGATGCATAAAACAAGGGTTTCAAATTAGCTCAGATACCGTTCCATAAACCCAATACGTAATAGACAAGACCTACTCCTTGCTCAGGGAACTGGACTCACCACCCCCTATTCACCGCCCAAGAGTATATCTGACTAGTAAGAATCTTAAAACCTATGTATTGATATCTCTCTGTAAGTGAGTCAAGTGGGTGTAAAGCTGCATAAACACAGCAGTGAAAAGCAGCTAAACCCCATTATAAAACTCAATTAATTTTAAAAACCCGTGAAACAAAGACAGTGAAAGGGAGAGAAATTCTTACAAAATTCGTTCAGGCGCTGTGATGCCACCTGGATTGACCATATCTAGACCCGCAGCTGATTGAGACATAAGGGTGGACACTCTTGGGGCTGAGGGGTTTGGTGAGGTTCGGTGAGCAAACGCAGACGCTTTAAAGTAATACTGCGTGGTACCCATCCCATGGGTCCCAAATCTCCAGGTTCAAGGGCATCTTCCTACATCGAAAACATGCATGAGAAACCCAGAAGATGGTCCACCGAGTGATCGGGAAAGGTTTCTAAAACGCACCTCATTTCTCGTCTCCTTGTGCTCGGGTTCGCCATTCCAGCCGCTTTACTAGCAATCTCCCTCCTTGGAGAATCAGCACCTTTAACCTCCTGTTCCATACAGGTGGCAATTTGAACTGAGGGTGAACGGGAAGACGGGGAACCAATGAGAGACTAGCTCTAGGTGTTGGGACAGGCACAGGTCACTCTATTTTCCCATCAGGAAGAAGAATTAACCACAGGCTCAGTCTGCCGCCCGGAAGCAGAATAGGGCCTAAAGCAATCCTGCGCTTTTGCGGCCAGCTCCCAAGAGAGCGAGTTGAAAAATGGAGCTCAGGGGCACTGCAATTCACAAACCTGCAGACTTATAAATGATAACTCTCGTCTACAAATATATTGAGGGAAGGCAACAAAGAGGATTTGAAAGCAAGGCAGAATTGCAGGAAACAGATTTCAGGAGGCAGATTCGAATCGCCTTTAAAGCACAGGAAAAGCGGCAAAACCTCGACAATGATGCCCTTGGCCAAAAAGGGCGTATGCGTTTTTTCCTGAATATATTCAGGAAAAAACGCATACGCCCTTTTTGGCCAACCAAGCAACCTGGAAAGGCAAATCAGCGCTACAAAGAAGTCTCGCTTCCCATCGGTCAAAAGGGCCATGCTGAATAAAGTGTCAAAACCAGAAATGCAGGACAGGCCACGGAGAAACGGGAGCCTTGCTACGCTGATGGGCGGGATGTAAATTGCCAACAGCCACTCTGGAGAAGTGTACGGTGTGTCCTGAAACATTTACAAATCTCAGCTTAGAGAGCATAGGGCACTTCCACTCATGGGCGTATAAATTGGGAAAACTAAAAATCAGCAAGACACAAGCACCCCAAAGTTTAGGGCTGCTCTGTTGACAAGAACCTCCACTTCGTTACACCTTAAATATCCCAGGAAAGAGAAAAATGGATAAAGAAGTTGTGGTCCTTATGTACAATGGAATATCACTCAGCCATGAAATCAACGTCATAAGGCTAGTAGCAGCATGATGAGTGGATTTAGGTACGACGATTCTAAGTCAAATAAGTCACACAGAAAAAGACACTTATCATAAGATATCACCTATAGAGGGAATGTAAAAACCGTTGCCCTTGAACTGAATTACAAAACAGAACAGAGTCACACGGTTAGAAAACACACTATGGCTGCCTAACGGCAAAGGTGAGGTGGGGTGATGCATAAAACAAGGGTTTCAAATTAGCTCAGATACCGTTCCATAAACCCAATACATAATAGACAAGACCTACTCCTTGCTCAGGGAACTGGACTCAACACCCCCTATTCACCGCCCAAGAGTATATCTGACTAGTAAGAATCTTAAAACCTATGTATTGATATCTCTCTGTAAGTGAGTCAAGTGGGTGTAAAGCTGCATAAACACAGCAGTGAAAAGCAGCTAAACCCCATTATAAAACTCAATTAATTTTAAAAACCCGTGAAACAAAGACAGTGAAAGAGAGAGAAATTCTCACAAAATTCGTTCAGGGGCTGTGATGCCACCTCGATTGACCATATCTAGACCTGCAGCCGATTGAGACATAAGGGTGGACACTCTTGGGGCTGAGAGGTTTGGTGAGGTTGGGTGAGCAAACGCAGACGCTTTAAAGTAATACTGCGTGGTACCCATCCCATGGGTCCCAAATCTCCAGGTTCAAGGGCATCTTCCTACATCGAAAACATGCATGAGAAACCCAGAAGATGGTCCACCGAGTGATCGGGAAAGGTTTCTAAAACGCACCTCATTTCTCGTCTCCTTGTGCTCGGGTTCGCCATTCCAGCCGCTTTACTAGCAATCTCCCTCCTTGGAGAATCAGCACCTTTAACCTCCTGTTCCATACAGGTTGCAATTTGTCCTGAGGGTGAACGGGAAGACGGGGAACCAATGAGAGACTAGCTCTAGGTGTTGGGACAGGCACAGGTCACTCTATTTTCCCATCAGGAAGAAGAATTAACCACAGGCTCAGTCTGCCGCCCGGAAGCAGAATAGGGCCTAAAGAAAACCTTGCGCTTTTGCAGCCAGCTCCCAAGAGAGCGAGTTGAAAAATGGAGCTCAGGGGCACTGCAATTCACAAACCTGCAGAATTATAAATGATAACTCTCGTCTACAAATATATTGAGGGAAGGCAACAAAGAGGATTTGAAAGCAAGGCAGAATTGCAGGAAACAGATTTCAGGAGGCAGATTCGAATCGCCTTTAAAGCACAGAAAAAGCGGCAAAACCTCGACAATGATGCCCTTGGCCAAAAAGGGCGTATGCGTTTTTTCCTGAATATATTCAGGAAAAAACGCATACGCCCTTTTTGGCCAACCAAGCAACCTGGAAAGGCAAATCAGCGCTACAAAGAAGTCTCGCTTCCCATCGGTCAAAAGGGCCATGCTGAATAAAGTGTCAAAACCAGAAATGCAGGACAGGCCACGGAGAAACGGGAGCCTTGCTACGCTGATGGGCGGGATGTAAATTGCCAACAGCCAATCTGGAGAAGTGTAAGGTGTGTCCTGAAACATTTACAAAACTCAGCTTAGAGAGCATAGGGCACTTCCACTCATGGGCGTATAAATTGGGAAAACTAAAAATCAGCAGGACACAAGCACCCCAAAGTTTAGGGCTGCTCTGTTGACAAGAACCTCCACTTCGTTACACCTTAAATATCCCAGGAAAGGGAAAAATGGATAAAGAAGTTGTGGTCCTTATGTACAATGGAATATCACTCAGCCATGAAATCAACATCATAAGGCTAGTAGCAGCATGATGAGTGGATTTAGGTACGACGATTCTAAGTGAAATAAGTCACACAGAAAAAGACACTTATCGTAAGATATCACTTATAGAGGGAATGTAAAAACCGCTACCCTTGAACTGAATTACAAAACAGTACAGAGTCACACGGTTAGAAAACACACTATGGCTGCCTAACGGCAATGGTGAGGTGGGGTGATGCATAAAACAAGGGTTTCAAATTAGCTCAGATACCGTTCCATAAACCCAATATGTAATAGACAAGACCTACTCCTTGCTCAGGGAACTGGACTCACCACCCCCTATTCACCGCCCAAGAGTATATCTGACTAGTAAGAATCTTAAAACCTATGTATTGATATCTCTCTGTAAGTGAGTCAAGTGGGTGTAAAGCTGCATAAACACAGCAGTGAAAAGCAGCTAAACCCCATTATAAAACTCAATTAATTTTAAAAACCCGTGAAACAAAGACAGTGAAAGAGAGAGAAATTCTCACAAAATTCGTTCAGGGGCTGTGATGCCACCTCGATTGACCATATCTAGACCTGCAGCCGATTGAGACATAAGGGTGGACACTCTTGGGGCTGAGAGGTTTGGTGAGGTTGGGTGAGCAAACGCAGACGCTTTAAAGTAATACTGTGTGGTACCCATCCCATGGGTCCCAAATCTCCAGGTTCAAGGGCATCTTCCTACATCGAAAACATGCATGAGAAACCCAGAAGATGGTCCACCGAGTGATCGGGAAAGGTTTCTAAAACGCACCTCATTTCTCGTCTGATGGTGCTCGGGTTCGCCATTCCAGCCGCTTTACTAGCAATCTCCCTCCTTGCAGAATCAGCACCTTTAACCTCCTGTTCCATACAGGTGGCAATTTGAACTGAGGATGAACGGGAAGACGGGGAACCAATGAGAGACTAGCTCTAGGTGTTGGGACAGGCACAGGTCACTCTATTTTCCCATCAGGAAGAAGAATTAACCACAGGCTCAGTCTGCCGCCCGGAAGCAGAATAGGGCCTAAAGCAATCCTGCGCTTTTGCGGCCAGCTCCCAAGAGAGCGAGTTGAAAAATGGAGCTCAGGGGCACTGCAATTCACAAACCTGCAGACTTATAAATGATAACTCTCGTCTACAAATATATTGAGGGAAGGCAACAAAGTGGATTTGAAAGCAAGGCAGAATTGCAGGAAACAGATTTCAGGAGGCAGATTCGAATCGCCTTTAAAGCACAGGAAAAGCGGCAAAACCTCGACAATGATGCCCTTGGCCAAAAAGGGCGTATGCGTTTTTTCCTGAATATATTCAGGAAAAAACGCATACGCCCTTTTTGGCCAACCAAGCAACCTGGAAAGGCAAATCAGCGCTACAAAGAAGTCTCGCTTCCCATCGGTCAAAAGGGCCATGCTGAATAAAGTGTCAAAACCAGAAATGCAGGACAGGCCACGGAGAAACGGGAGCCTTGCTACGCTGATGGGCGGGATGTAAATTGCCAACAGCCACTCTGGAGAAGTGTACGGTGTGTCCTGAAACATTTACAAAACTCAGCTTAGAGAGCATAGGGCACTTCCACTCATGGGCGTATAAATTGGGAAAACTAAAAATCAGCAAGACACAAGCACCCCAAAGTTTAGGGCTGCTCTGTTGACAAGAACCTCCACTTCGTTGCACCTTAAATATCCCAGGAAAGAGAAAAATGGATAAAGAAGTTGTGGTCCTTATGTACAATGGAATATCACTCAGCCATGAAATCAACGTCATAAGGCTAGTAGCAGCATGATGAGTGGATTTAGGTACGACGATTCTAAGTGAAATAAGTCACACAGAAAAAGACACTTATCATAAGATATCACCTATAGAGGGAATGTAAAAACCGCTGCCCTTGAACTGAATTACAAAACAGAACAGAGTCACACGGTTAGAAAACACACTATGGCTGCCTAACGGGAAAGGTGAGGTGGGGTGATGCATAAAATAAGGGTTTCAAATTAGCTCAGATACCGTTCCATAAACCCAATACGTAATAGACAAGACCTACTCCTTGCTCAGGGAACTGGACTCAACACCCCCTATTCACCGCCCAAGAATATATCTGACTAGTAAGAATCTTAAAACCTATGTATTGATATCTCTCTGTAAGTGAGTCAAGTGGGTGTAAAGCTGCATAAACACAGCAGTGAAAAGCAGCTAAACCCCATTATAAAACTCAATTAATTTTAAAAACCCGTGAAACAAAGACAGTGAAAGGGAGAGAAATTCTTACAAAATTCGTTCAGGCGCTGTGATGCCACCTGGATTGACCATATCTAGACCCGCAGCTGATTGAGACATAAGGGTGGACACTCTTGGGGCTGAGAGGTTTGGTGAGGTTGGGTGAGCAAACGCAGACGCTTTAAAGTAATACTGCGTGGTACCCATCCCATGGGTCCCAAATCTCCAGGTTCAAGGGCATCTTCCTACATCGAAAACATGCATGAGAAACCCAGAAGATGGTCCACCGAGTGATCGGGAAAGGTTTCTAAAACGCACCTCATTTCTCGTCTCCTTGTGCTCGGGTTCGCCATTCCAGCCGCTTTACTAGCAATCTCCCTCCTTGGAGAATCAGCACCTTTAACCTCCTGTTCCATACAGGTGGCAATTTGAACTGAGGGTGAACGGGAAGACGGGGAACCAATGAGAGACTAGCTCTAGGTGTTGGGACAGGCACAGGTCACTCTATTTTCCCATCAGGAAGAAGAATTAACCACAGGCTCAGCCTGCCGCCCGGAAGCAGAATAGGGCCTAAAGCAATCCTGCGCTTTTGCGGCCAGCTCCCAAGAGAGCGAGTTGAAAAATGGAGCTCAGGGGCACTGCAATTCACAAACCTGCAGACTTATAAATGATAACTCTCGCCTACAAATATATTGAGGGAAGGCAACAAAGAGGATTTGAAAGCAAGGCAGAATTGCAGGAAACAGATTTCAGGAGGCAGATTCGAATCGCCTTTAAAGCACAGGAAAAGCGGCAAAACCTCGACAATGATGCCCTTGGCCAAAAAGGGCGTATGCGTTTTTTCCTGAATATATTCAGGAAAAAACGCATACGCCCTTTTTGGCCAACCAAGCAACCTGGAAAGGCAAATCAGCGCTACAAAGAAGTCTCGCTGCCCATCGGTCAAAAGGGCCATGCTGAATAAAGTGTCAAAACCAGAAATGCAGGACAGGCCACGGAGAAACGGGAGCCTTGCTACGCTGATGGGCGGGATGTAAATTGCCAACAGCCACTCTGGAGAAGTGTACGGTGTGTCCTGAAATATTTACAAAACTCAGCTTAGAGAGCATAGGGCACTTCCACTCATGGGCGTATAAATTGGGAAAACTAAAAATCAGCAGGACACAAGCACCCCAAAGTTTAGGGCTGCTCTGTTGACAAGAACCTCCACTTCGTTACACCTTAAATATCCCAGGAAAGGGAAAAATGGATAAAGAAGTTGTGGTCCTTATGTACAATGGAATATCACTCAGCCATGAAATCAACATCATAAGGCTAGTAGCAGCATGATGAGTGGATTTAGGTACGACGATTCTAAGTGAAATAAGTCACACAGAAAAAGACACTTATCGTAAGATATCACTTATAGAGGGAATGTAAAAACCGCTACCCTTGAACTGAATTACAAAACAGTACAGAGTCACACGGTTAGAAAACACACTATGGCTGCCTAACGGCAATGGTGAGGTGGGGTGATGCATAAAACAAGGGTTTCAAATTAGCTCAGATAC
This sequence comes from Eschrichtius robustus, assembly GCF_028021215.1. NCBI lineage: Eukaryota > Metazoa > Chordata > Mammalia > Artiodactyla > Eschrichtiidae > Eschrichtius > Eschrichtius robustus. The sequence continues at coordinate 38,574,919 of NC_090830.1, read as the reverse complement.
CGTTCCATAAACCCAATACGTAATAGACAAGACCTACTCCTTGCTCAGGGAACTGGACTCAACACCCCTTATTCACCGCCCAAGAATATATCTGACTAGTAAGAATCTTAAAACTTATGTATTGATATCTCTCTGTAAGTGAGTCAAGTGGGTGTAAAGCTGCATAAACACAGCAGTGAAAAGCAGCTAAACCCCATTATAAAACTCAATTAATTTTAAAAACCCGTGAAACAAAGACAGTGAAAGGGAGAGAAATTCTTACAAAATTCGTTCAGGGGCTGTGATGCCACCTGGATTGACCATATCTAGACCCGCAGCTGATTGAGACATAAGGGTGGACACTCTTGGGGCTGAGAGGTTTGGTGAGGTTGGGTGAGCAAACGCAGACGCTTTAAAGTAATACTGCGTGGTACCCATCCCATGGGTCCCAAATCTCCAGGTTCAAGGGCATCTTCCTACATCGAAAACATGCATGAGAAACCCAGAAGATGGTCCACCGAGTGATCGGGAAAGGTTTCTAAAACGCACCTCATTTCTCGTCTCCTTGTGCTCGGGTTCGCCATTCCAGCCGCTTTACTAGCAATCTCCCTCCTTGGAGAATCAGCACCTTTAACCTCCTGTTCCATACAGGTGGCAATTTGAACTGAGGGTGAACGGGAAGACGGGGAACCAATGAGAGACTAGCTCTAGGTGTTGGGACAGGCACAGGTCACTCTATTTTCCCATCAGGAAGAAGAATTAACCACAGGCTCAGCCTGCCGCCCGGAAGCAGAATAGGGCCTAAAGCAATCCTGCGCTTTTGCGGCCAGCTCCCAAGAGAGCGAGTTGAAAAATGGAGCTCAGGGGCACTGCAATTCACAAACCTGCAGACTTATAAATGATAACTCTCGCCTACAAATATATTGAGGGAAGGCAACAAAGAGGATTTGAAAGCAAGGCAGAATTGCAGGAAACAGATTTCAGGAGGCAGATTCGAATCGCCTTTAAAGCACAGGAAAAGCGGCAAAACCTCGACAATGATGCCCTTGGCCAAAAAGGGCGTATGCGTTTTTTCCTGAATATATTCAGGAAAAAACGCATACGCCCTTTTTGGCCAACCAAGCAACCTGGAAAGGCAAATCAGCGCTACAAAGAAGTCTCGCTGCCCATCGGTCAAAAGGGCCATGCTGAATAAAGTGTCAAAACCAGAAATGCAGGACAGGCCACGGAGAAACGGGAGCCTTGCTACGCTGATGGGCGGGATGTAAATTGCCAACAGCCACTCTGGAGAAGTGTACGGTGTGTCCTGAAATATTTACAAAACTCAGCTTAGAGAGCATAGGGCACTTCCACTCATGGGCGTATAAATTGGGAAAACTAAAAATCAGCAGGACACAAGCACCCCAAAGTTTAGGGCTGCTCTGTTGACAAGAACCTCCACTTCGTTACACCTTAAATATCCCAGGAAAGGGAAAAATGGATAAAGAAGTTGTGGTCCTTATGTACAATGGAATATCACTCAGCCATGAAATCAACATCATAAGGCTAGTAGCAGCATGATGAGTGGATTTAGGTACGACGATTCTAAGTGAAATAAGTCACACAGAAAAAGACACTTATCGTAAGATATCACTTATAGAGGGAATGTAAAAACCGCTACCCTTGAACTGAATTACAAAACAGTACAGAGTCACACGGTTAGAAAACACACTATGGCTGCCTAACGGCAATGGTGAGGTGGGGTGATGCATAAAACAAGGGTTTCAAATTAGCTCAGATACCGTTCCATAAACCCAATACGTAATAGACAAGACCTACTCCTTGCTCAGGGAACTGGACTCAACACCCCTTATTCACCGCCCAAGAATATATCTGACTAGTAAGAATCTTAAAACTTATGTATTGATATCTCTCTGTAAGTGAGTCAAGTGGGTGTAAAGCTGCATAAACACAGCAGTGAAAAGCAGCTAAACCCCATTATAAAACTCAATTAATTTTAAAAACCCGTGAAACAAAGACAGTGAAAGAGAGAGAAATTCTCACAAAAGTCGTTCAGGGGCTGTGATGCCACCTCGATTGACCATATCTAGACCCGCAGCCGATTGAGACATAAGGGTGGACACTCTTGGGGCTGAGAGGTTTGGTGAGGTTGGGTGAGCAAACGCAGACGCTTTAAAGTAATACTGTGTGGTACCCATCCCATGGGTCCCAAATCTCCAGGTTCAAGGGCATCTTCCTACATCGAAAACATGCATGAGAAACCCAGAAGATGGTCCACCGAGTGATCGGGAAAGGTTTCTAAAACGCACCTCATTTCTCGTCTGATGGTGCTCGGGTTCGCCATTCCAGCCGCTTTACTAGCAATCTCCCTCCTTGCAGAATCAGCACCTTTAACCTCCTGTTCCATACAGGTGGCAATTTGAACTGAGGATGAACGGGAAGACGGGGAACCAATGAGAGACTAGCTCTAGGTGTTGGGACAGGCACAGGTCACTCTATTTTCCCATCAGGAAGAAGAATTAACCACAGGCTCAGTCTGCCGCCCGGAAGCAGAATAGTGCCTAAAGCAATCCTGCGCTTTTGCGGCCAGCTCCCAAGAGAGCGAGTTGAAAAATGGAGCTCAGGGGCACTGCAATTCACAAACCTGCAGACTTATAAATGATAACTCTCGTCTACAAATATATTGAGGGAAGGCAACAAAGAGGATTTGAAAGCAAGGCAGAATTGCAGGAAACAGATTTCAGGAGGCAGATTCGAATCGCCTTTAAAGCACAGGATAAGCGGCAAAACCTCGACAATGATGCCCTTGGCCAAAAAGGGCGTATGCGTTTTTTCCTGAATATATTCAGGAAAAAACGCATACGCCCTTTTTGGCCAACCAAGCAACCTGGAAAGGCAAATCAGCGCTACAAAGAAGTCTCGCTTCCCATCGGTCAAAAGGGCCATGCTGAATAAAGTGTCAAAACCAGAAATGCAGGACAGGCCACGGAGAAACGGGAGCCTTGCTACGCTGATGGGCGGGATGTAAATTGCCAATAGCCACTCTGGAGAAGTGTACGGTGTGTCCTGAAACATTTACAAATCTCAGCTTAGAGAGCATAGGGCACTTCCACTCATGGGCGTATAAACTGGGAAAACTAAAAATCAGCAAGACACAAGCACCCCAAAGTTTAGGGCTGCTCTGTTGACAAGAACCTCCACTACGTTACACCTTAAATATCCCAGGAAAGAGAAAAATGGATAAAGAAGTTGCGGTCCTTATGTACAATGGAATATCACTCAGCCATGAAATCAACGTCATAAGGCTAGTAGCAGCATGATGAGTGGATTTAGGTACGACGATTCTAAGTGAAATAAGTCACACAGAAAAAGACACTTATCATAAGATATCACCTATAGAGGGAATGTAAAATCTGCTGCCCTTGAACTGAATTACAAAACAGAACAGAGTCACACGGTTAGAAAACACACTATGGCTGCCTAACGGCAAAGGTGAGGTGGGGTGATGCATAAAACAAGGGTTTCAAATTAGCTCAGATACCGTTCCATAAACCCAATACGTAATAGACAAGACCTACTCCTTGCTCAGGGAACTGGACTCAACACCCCCTATTCACCGCCCAAGAGTATATCTGACTAGTAAGAATCTTAAAACCTATGTATTGATATCTCTCTGTAAGTGAGTCAAGTGGGTGTAAAGCTGCATAAACACAGCAGTGAAAAGCAGCTAAACCCCATTATAAAACTCAATTAATTTTAAAAACCCGTGAAACAAAGACAGTGAAAGGGAGAGAAATTCTTACAAAATTCGTTCAGGCGTTGTGATGCCACCTGGATTGACCATATCTAGACCCGCAGCTGATTGAGACATAAGGGTGGACACTCTTGGGGCTGAGGGGTTTGGTGAGGTTCGGTGAGCAAACGCAGACGCTTTAAAGTAATACTGCGTGGTACCCAACCCATGGGTCCCAAATCTCCAGGTTCAAGGGCATCTTCCTACATCGAAAACATGCATGAGAAACCCAGAAGATGGTCCACCGAGTGATCGGGAAAGCTTTCTAAAACGCACCTCATTTCTCGTCTCCTTGTGCTCGGGTTCGCCATTCCAGCCGCTTTACTAGCAATCTCCCTCCTTGGAGAATCAGCACCTTTAACCTCCTGTTCCATACAGGTTGCAATTTGTCCTGAGGGTGAACGGGAAGAGGGGGAACCAATGAGAGACTAGCTCTAGGTGTTGGGACAGGCACAGGTCACTCTATTTTCCCATCAGGAAGAAGAATTAACCACAGGCTCAGTCTGCCCCCCGGAAGCAGAATAGGGCCTAAAGCAATCCTGCGCTTTTGCGGCCAGCTCCCAAGAGAGCGAGTTGAAAATTGGAGCTCAGGGGCACTGCAATTCACAAACCTGCAGACTTATAAATGATAACTCTCGTCTACAAATATATTGAGGGAAGGCAACAAAGAGGATTTGAAAGCAAGGCAGAATTGCAGGAAACAGATTTCAGGAGGCAGATTCGAATCGCCTTTAAAGCACAGGAAAAGCGGCAAAACCTCGACAATGATGCCCTTGGCCAAAAAGGGCGTATGCGTTTTTTCCTGAATATATTCAGGAAAAAACGCATACGCCCTTTTTGGCCAACCAAGCAACCTGGAAAGGCAAATCAGCGCTACAAAGAAGTCTCGCTTCCCATCGGTCAAAAGGGCCATGCTGAATAAAGTGTCAAAACCAGAAATGCAGGACAGGCCACGGAGAAACGGGAGCCTTGCTACGCTGATGGGCGGGATGTAAATTGCCAACAGCCACTCTGGAGAAGTGTACGGTGTGTCCTGAAACATTTACAAATCTCAGCTTAGAGAGCATAGGGCACTTCCACTCATGGGCGTATAAATTGGGAAAACTAAAAATCAGCAAGACACAAGCACCCCAAAGTTTAGGGCTGCTCTGTTGACAAGAACCTCCACTTCGTTACACCTTAAATATCCCAGGAAAGAGAAAAATGGATAAAGAAGTTGTGGTCCTTATGTACAATGGAATATCACTCAGCCATGAAATCAACGTCATAAGGCTAGTAGCAGCATGATGAGTGGATTTAGGTACGACGATTCTAAGTCAAATAAGTCACACAGAAAAAGACACTTATCATAAGATATCACCGATAGAGGGAATGTAAAAACCGCTGCCCTTGAACTGAATTACAAAACAGAACAGAGTCACACGGTTAGAAAACACACTATGGCTGCCTAACGGGAAAGGTGAGGTGGGGTGATGCATAAAACAAGGGTTTCAAATTAGCTCAGATACCGTTCCATAAACCCAATACGTAATAGACAAGACCTACTCCTTGCTCAGGGAACTGGACTCACCACCCCCTATTCACCGCCCAAGAGTATATCTGACTAGTAAGAATCTTAAAACCTATGTATTGATATCTCTCTGTAAGTGAGTCAAGTGGGTGTAAAGCTGCATAAACACAGCAGTGAAAAGCAGCTAAACCCCATTATAAAACTCAATTAATTTTAAAAACCCGTGAAACAAAGACAGTGAAAGGGAGAGAAATTCTTACAAAATTCGTTCAGGCGCTGTGATGCCACCTGGATTGACCATATCTAGACCCGCAGCTGATTGAGACATAAGGGTGGACACTCTTGGGGATGAGGGGTTTGGTGAGGTTCGGTGAGCAAACGCAGACGCTTTAAAGTAATACTGCGTGGTACACATCCCATGGGTCCCAAATCTCCAGGTTCAAGGGCATCTTCCTACATCGAAAACATGCATGAGAAACCCAGAAGATGGTCCACCGAGTGATCGGGAAAGTTTTCTAAAACGCACCTCATTTCTCGTCTCCTTGTGCTCGGGTTCGCCATTCCAGCCGCTTTACTAGCAATCTCCCTCCTTGGAGAATCAGCACCTTTAACCTCCTGTTCCATACAGGTGGCAATTTGAACTGAGGGTGAACGGGAAGACGGGGAACCAATGAGAGACTAGCTCTAGGTGTTGGGACAGGCACAGGTCACTCTATTTTCCCATCAGGAAGAAGAATTAACCACAGGCTCAGTCTGCCGCCCGGAAGCAGAATAGGGCCTAAAGCAATCCTGCGCTTTTGCGGCCAGCTCCCAAGAGAGCGAGTTGAAAAATGGAGCTCAGGGGCACTGCAATTCACAAACCTGCAGACTTATAAATGATAACTCTCGTCTACAAATATATTGAGGGAAGGCAACAAAGAGGATTTGAAAGCAAGGCAGAATTGCAGGAAACAGATTTCAGGAGGCAGATTCGAATCGCCTTTAAAGCACAGGAAAAGCGGCAAAACCTCGACAATGATGCCCTTGGCCAAAAAGGGCGTATGCGTTTTTTCCTGAATATATTCAGGAAAAAACGCATACGCCCTTTTTGGCCAACCAAGCAACCTGGAAAGGCAAATCAGCGCTACAAAGAAGTCTCGCTTCCCATCGGTCAAAAGGGCCATGCTGAATAAAGTGTCAAAACCAGAAATGCAGGACAGGCCACGGAGAAACGGGAGCCTTGCTACGCTGATGGGCGGGATGTAAATTGCCAACAGCCACTCTGGAGAAGTGTACGGTGTGTCCTGAAACATTTACAAATCTCAGCTTAGAGAGCATAGGGCACTTCCACTCATGGGCGTATAAATTGGGAAAACTAAAAATCAGCAAGACACAAGCACCCCAAAGTTTAGGGCTGCTCTGTTGACAAGAACCTCCACTTCGTTACACCTTAAATATCCCAGGAAAGAGAAAAATGGATAAAGAAGTTGTGGTCCTTATGTACAATGGAATATCACTCAGCCATGAAATCAACGTCATAAGGCTAGTAGCAGCATGATGAGTGGATTTAGGTACGACGATTCTAAGTCAAATAAGTCACACAGAAAAAGACACTTATCATAAGATATCACCTATAGAGGGAATGTAAAAACCGCTGCCCTTGAACTGAATTACAAAACAGAACAGAGTCACACGGTTAGAAAACACACTATGGCTGCCTAACGGCAAAGGTGAGGTTGGGTGATGCATAAAACAAGGGTTTCAAATTAGCTCAGATACCGTTCCATAAACCCAATACATAATAGACAAGACCTACTCCTTGCTCAGGGAACTGGACTCAACACCCCCTATTCACCGCCCAAGTGTATATCTGACTAGTAAGAATCTTAAAACCTATGTATTGATATCTCTCTGTAAGTGAGTCAAGTGGGTGTAAAGCTGCATAAACACAGCAGTGAAAAGCAGCTAAACCCCATTATAAAACTCAATTAATTTTAAAAACCCGTGAAACAAAGACAGTGAAAGGGAGAGAAATTCTTACAAAATTCGTTCAGGCGCTGTGATGCCACCTGGATTGACCATATCTAGACCCGCAGCTGATTGAGACATAAGGGTGGACACTCTTGGGGCTGAGGGGTTTGGTGAGGTTCGGTGAGCAAACGCAGACGCTTTAAAGTAATACTGCGTGGTACCCATCCCATGGGTCCCAAATCTCCAGGTCAAGGGCATCTTCCTACATCGAAAACATGCATGAGAAACCCAGAAGATGGTCCACCGAGTGATCGGGAAAGGTTTCTAAAACGCACCTCATTTCTCGTCTCCTTGTGCTCGGGTTCGCCATTCCAGCCGCTTTACTAGCAATCTCCCTCCTTGGAGAATCAGCACCTTTAACCTCCTGTTCCATACAGGTTGCAATTTGTCCTGAGGGTGAACGGGAAGAGGGGGAACCAATGAGAGACTAGCTCTAGGTGTTGGGACAGGCACAGGTCACTCTATTTTCCCATCAGGAAGAAGAATTAACCACAGGCTCAGTCTGCCGCCCGGAAGCAGAATAGGGCCTAAAGCAATCCTGCGCTTTTGCGGCCAGCTCCCAAGAGAGCGAGTTGAAAAATGGAGCTCAGGGGCACTGCAATTCACAAACCTGCAGACTTATAAATGATAACTCTCGTCTACAAATATATTGAGGGAAGGCAACAAAGAGGATTTGAAAGCAAGGCAGAATTGCAGGAAACAGATTTCAGGAGGCAGATTCGAATCGCCTTTAAAGCACAGGAAAAGCGGCAAAACCTCGACAATGATGCCCTTGGCCAAAAAGGGCATATGCGTTAAAAACGCATATGCCCTTTTTGGCCAACCAAGCAACCTGGAAAGGCAAATCAGCGCTACAAAGAATTCTCGCTTCCCATCGGTCAAAAGGGCCATGCTGAATAAAGTGTCAAAACCAGAAATGCAGGACAGGCCACGGAGAAACGGGAGCCTTGCTACGCTGATGGGAGGGATGTAAATTGCCAACAGCCACTCTGGAGAAGTGTACGGTGTGTCCTGAATCATTTACAAAACTCAGCTTAGAGAGCATAGGGCACTTCCACTCATGGGCGTATAAATTGGGAAAACTAAAAATCAGCAAGACACAAGCACCCCAAAGTTTAGGGCTGCTCTGTTGACAAGAACCTCCACTTCGTTACACCTTAAATATCCCAGGAAAGAGAAAAATGGATAAAGAAGTTGTGGTCCTTATGTACAATGGAATATCACTCAGCCATGAAATCAACGTCATAAGGCTAGTAGCAGCATGATGAGTGGATTTAGGTACGACGATTCTAAGTCAAATAAGTCACACAGAAAAAGACACTTATCATAAGATATCACCGATAGAGGGAATGTAAAAACCGCTGCCCTTGAACTGAATTACAAAACAGAACAGAGTCACACGGTTAGAAAACACACTATGGCTGCCTAACGGCAAAGGTGAGGTGGGGTGATGCATAAAACAAGGGTTTCAAATTAGCTCAGATACCGTTCCATAAACCCAATACGTAATAGACAAGACCTACTCCTTGCTCAGGGAACTGGACTCACCACCCCCTATTCACCGCCCAAGAGTATATCTGACTAGTAAGAATCTTAAAACCTATGTATTGATATCTCTCTGTAAGTGAGTCAAGTGGGTGTAAAGCTGCATAAACACAGCAGTGAAAAGCAGCTAAACCCCATTATAAAACTCAATTAATTTTAAAAACCCGTGAAACAAAGACAGTGAAAGGGAGAGAAATTCTTACAAAATTCGTTCAGGCGCTGTGATGCCACCTGGATTGACCATATCTAGACCCGCAGCTGATTGAGACATAAGGGTGGACACTCTTGGGGCTGAGAGGTTTGGTGAGGTTGGGTGAGCAAACGCAGACGCTTTAAAGTAATACTGCGTGGTACCCATCCCATGGGTCCCAAATCTCCAGGTTCAAGGGCATCTTCCTACATCGAAAACATGCATGAGAAACCCAGAAGATGGTCCACCGAGTGATCGGGAAAGGTTTCTAAAACGCACCTCATTTCTCGTCTCCTTGTGCTCGGGTTCGCCATTCCAGCCGCTTTACTAGCAATCTCCCTCCTTGGAGAATCAGCACCTTTAACCTCCTGTTCCATACAGGTGGCAATTTGAACTGAGGGTGAACGGGAAGACGGGGAACCAATGAGAGACTAGCTCTAGGTGTTGGGACAGGCACAGGTCACTCTATTTTCCCATCAGGAAGAAGAATTAACCACAGGCTCAGCCTGCCGCCCGGAAGCAGAATAGGGCCTAAAGCAATCCTGCGCTTTTGCGGCCAGCTCCCAAGAGAGCGAGTTGAAAAATGGAGCTCAGGGGCACTGCAATTCACAAACCTGCAGACTTATAAATGATAACTCTCGCCTACAAATATATTGAGGGAAGGCAACAAAGAGGATTTGAAAGCAAGGCAGAATTGCAGGAAACAGATTTCAGGAGGCAGATTCGAATCGCCTTTAAAGCACAGGAAAAGCGGCAAAACCTCGACAATGATGCCCTTGGCCAAAAAGGGCGTATGCGTTTTTTCCTGAATATATTCAGGAAAAAACGCATACGCCCTTTTTGGCCAACCAAGCAACCTGGAAAGGCAAATCAGCGCTACAAAGAAGTCTCGCTGCCCATCGGTCAAAAGGGCCATGCTGAATAAAGTGTCAAAACCAGAAATGCAGGACAGGCCACGGAGAAACGGGAGCCTTGCTACGCTGATGGGCGGGATGTAAATTGCCAACAGCCACTCTGGAGAAGTGTACGGTGTGTCCTGAAATATTTACAAAACTCAGCTTAGAGAGCATAGGGCACTTCCACTCATGGGCGTATAAATTGGGAAAACTAAAAATCAGCAGGACACAAGCACCCCAAAGTTTAGGGCTGCTCTGTTGACAAGAACCTCCACTTCGTTACACCTTAAATATCCCAGGAAAGGGAAAAATGGATAAAGAAGTTGTGGTCCTTATGTACAATGGAATATCACTCAGCCATGAAATCAACATCATAAGGCTAGTAGCAGCATGATGAGTGGATTTAGGTACGACGATTCTAAGTGAAATAAGTCACACAGAAAAAGACACTTATCGTAAGATATCACTTATAGAGGGAATGTAAAAACCGCTACCCTTGAACTGAATTACAAAACAGTACAGAGTCACACGGTTAGAAAACACACTATGGCTGCCTAACGGCAATGGTGAGGTGGGGTGATGCATAAAACAAGGGTTTCAAATTAGCTCAGATACCGTTCCATAAACCCAATACGTAATAGACAAGACCTACTCCTTGCTCAGGGAACTGGACTCAACACCCCTTATTCACCGCCCAAGAATATATCTGACTAGTAAGAATCTTAAAACTTATGTATTGATATCTCTCTGTAAGTGAGTCAAGTGGGTGTAAAGCTGCATAAACACAGCAGTGAAAAGCAGCTAAACCCCATTATAAAACTCAATTAATTTTAAAAACCCGTGAAACAAAGACAGTGAAAGAGAGAGAAATTCTCACAAAATTCGTTCAGGGGCTGTGATGCCACCTCGATTGACCATATCTAGACCCGCAGCCGATTGAGACATAAGGGTGGACACTCTTGGGGCTGAGAGGTTTGGTGAGGTTGGGTGAGCAAACGCAGACGCTTTAAAGTAATACTGTGTGGTACCCATCCCATGGGTCCCAAATCTCCAGGTTCAAGGGCATCTTCCTACATCGAAAACATGCATGAGAAACCCAGAAGATGGTCCACCGAGTGATCGGGAAAGGTTTCTAAAACGCACCTCATTTCTCGTCTGATGGTGCTCGGGTTCGCCATTCCAGCCGCTTTACTAGCAATCTCCCTCCTTGCAGAATCAGCACCTTTAACCTCCTGTTCCATACAGGTGGCAATTTGAACTGAGGATGAACGGGAAGACGGGGAACCAATGAGAGACTAGCTCTAGGTGTTGGGACAGGCACAGGTCACTCTATTTTCCCATCAGGAAGAAGAATTAACCACAGGCTCAGTCTGCCGCCCGGAAGCAGAATAGTGCCTAAAGCAATCCTGCGCTTTTGCGGCCAGCTCCCAAGAGAGCGAGTTGAAAAATGGAGCTCAGGGGCACTGCAATTCACAAACCTGCAGACTTATAAATGATAACTCTCGTCTACAAATATATTGAGGGAAGGCAACAAAGAGGATTTGAAAGCAAGGCAGAATTGCAGGAAACAGATTTCAGGAGGCAGATTCGAATCGCCTTTAAAGCACAGGATAAGCGGCAAAACCTCGACAATGATGCCCTTGGCCAAAAAGGGCGTATGCGTTTTTTCCTGAATATATTCAGGAAAAAACGCATACGCCCTTTTTGGCCAACCAAGCAACCTGGAAAGGCAAATCAGCGCTACAAAGAAGTCTCGCTTCCCATCGGTCAAAAGGGCCATGCTGAATAAAGTGTCAAAACCAGAAATGCAGGACAGGCCACGGAGAAACGGGAGCCTTGCTACGCTGATGGGCGGGATGTAAATTGCCAATAGCCACTCTGGAGAAGTGTACGGTGTGTCCTGAAACATTTACAAATCTCAGCTTAGAGAGCATAGGGCACTTCCACTCATGGGCGTATAAACTGGGAAAACTAAAAATCAGCAAGACACAAGCACCCCAAAGTTTAGGGCTGCTCTGTTGACAAGAACCTCCACTTCGTTACACCTTAAATATCCCAGGAAAGAGAAAAATGGATAAAGAAGTTGTGGTCCTTATGTACAATGGAATATCACTCAGCCATGAAATCAACGTCATAAGGCTAGTAGCAGCATGATGAGTGGATTTAGGTACGACGATTCTAAGTGAAATAAGTCACACAGAAAAAGACACTTATCATAAGATATCACCTATAGAGGGAATGTAAAATCTGCTGCCCTTGAACTGAATTACAAAACAGAACAGAGTCACACGGTTAGAAAACACACTATGGCTGCCTAACGGCAAAGGTGAGGTGGGGTGATGCATAAAACAAGGGTTTCAAATTAGCTCAGATACCGTTCCATAAACCCAATACGTAATAGACAAGACCTACTCCTTGCTCAGGGAACTGGACTCAACACCCCCTATTCACCGCCCAAGAGTATATCTGACTAGTAAGAATCTTAAAACCTATGTATTGATATCTCTCTGTAAGTGAGTCAAGTGGGTGTAAAGCTGCATAAACACAGCAGTGAAAAGCAGCTAAACCCCATTATAAAACTCAATTAATTTTAAAAACCCGTGAAACAAAGACAGTGAAAGGGAGAGAAATTCTTACAAAATTCGTTCAGGCGTTGTGATGCCACCTGGATTGACCATATCTAGACCCGCAGCTGATTGAGACATAAGGGTGGACACTCTTGGGGCTGAGGGGTTTGGTGAGGTTCGGTGAGCAAACGCAGACGCTTTAAAGTAATACTGCGTGGTACCCATCCCATGGGTCCCAAATCTCCAGGTTCAAGGGCATCTTCCTACATCGAAAACATGCATGAGAAACCCAGAAGATGGTCCACCGAGTGATCGGGAAAGGTTTCTAAAACGCACCTCATTTCTCGTCTCCTTGTGCTCGGGTTCGCCATTCCAGCCGCTTTACTAGCAATCTCCCTCCTTGGAGAATCAGCACCTTTAACCTCCTGTTCCATACAGGTTGCAATTTGTCCTGAGGGTGAACGGGAAGAGGGGGAACCAATGAGAGACTAGCTCTAGGTGTTGGGACAGGCACAGGTCACTCTATTTTCCCATCAGGAAGAAGAATTAACCACAGGCTCAGTCTGCCCCCCGGAAGCAGAATAGGGCCTAAAGCAATCCTGCGCTTTTGCGGCCAGCTCCCAAGAGAGCGAGTTGAAAATTGGAGCTCAGGGGCACTGCAATTCACAAACCTGCAGACTTATAAATGATAACTCTCGTCTACAAATATATTGAGGGAAGGCAACAAAGAGGATTTGAAAGCAAGGCAGAATTGCAGGAAACAGATTTCAGGAGGCAGAATCGAATCGCCTTTAAAGCACAGGAAAAGCGGCAAAACCTCGACAATGATGCCCTTGGCCAAAAAGGGCGTATGCGTTTTTTCCTGAATATATTCAGGAAAAAACGCATACGCCCTTTTTGGCCAACCAAGCAACCTGGAAAGGCAAATCAGCGCTACAAAGAAGTCTCGCTTCCCATCGGTCAAAAGGGCCATGCTGAATAAAGTGTCAAAACCAGAAATGCAGGACAGGCCACGGAGAAACGGGAGCCTTGCTACGCTGATGGGCGGGATGTAATTTGCCAACAGCCACTCTGGAGAAGTGTACGGTGTGTCCTGAAACATTTACAAAACTCAGCTTAGAGAGCATAGGGCACTTCCACTCATGGGCGTATAAATTGGGAAAACTAAAAATCAGCAAGACACAAGCACCCCAAAGTTTAGGGCTGCTCTGTTGACAAGAACCTCCACTTCGTTACACCTTAAATATCCCAGGAAAGAAAAAAATGGATAAAGAAGTTGTGGTCCTTATGTACAATGGAATATCACTCAGCCATGAAATCAACGTCATAAGGCTAGTAGCAGCATGATGAGTGGATTTAGGTACGACGATTCTAAGTGAAATAAGTCACACAGAAAAAGACACTTATCATAAGATATCACCGATAGAGGGAATGTAAAAACCGCTGCCCTTGAACTGAATTACAAAACAGAACAGAGTCACACGGTTAGAAAACACACTATGGCTGCCTAACGGGAAAGGTGAGGTGGGGTGATGCATAAAATAAGGGTTTCAAATTAGCTCAGATACCGTTCCATAAACCCAATACGTAATAGACAAGACCTACTCCTTGCTCAGGGAACTGGACTCACCACCCCCTATTCACCGCCCAAGAGTATATCCGACTAGTAAGAATCTTAAAACCTATGTATAGATATCTCTCTGTAAGTGAGTCAAGTGGGTGTAAAGCTGCATAAACACAGCAGTGAAAAGCAGCTAAACCCCATTATAAAACTCAATTAATTTTAAAAACCCTTGAAACAAAGACAGTGAAAGGGAGAGAAATTCTTACAAAATTCGTTCAGGCGCTGTGATGCCACCTGGATTGACCATATCTAGACCCGCAGCTGATTGAGACATAAGGGTGGACACTCTTGGGGCTGAGGGGTTTGGTGAGGTTCGGTGAGCAAACGCAGACGCTTTAAAGTAATACTGCGTGGTACCCATCCCATGGGTCCCAAATCTCCAGGTTCAAGGGCATCTTCCTACATCGAAAACATGCATGAGAAACCCAGAAGATGGTCCACCGAGTGATCGGGAAAGGTTTCTAAAACGTACCTCATTTCTCGTCTCCTTGTGCTCGGGTTTGCCATTCCAGCCGCTTTACTAGCAATCTCCCTCCTTGGAGAATCAGCACCTTTAACCTCCTGTTCCATACAGGTGGCAATTTGAACTGAGGGTGAACGGGAAGACGGGGAACCAATGAGAGACTAGCTCTAGGTGTTGGGACAGGCACAGGTCACTCTATTTTCCCATCAGGAAGAAGAATTAACCACAGGCTCAGTCTGCCGCCCGGAAGCAGAATAGGGCCTAAAGCAATCCTGCGCTTTTGCGGCCAGCTCCCAAGAGAGTGAGTTGAAAAATGGAGCTCAGGGGCACTGCAATTCACAAACCTGCAGACTTATAAATGATAACTCTCGTCTACAAATATATTGAGGGAAGGCAACAAAGAGGATTTGAAAGCAAGGCAGAATTGCAGGAAACAGATTTCAGGAGGCAGATTCGAATCGCCTTTAAAGCACAGGAAAAGCGGCAAAACCTCGACAATGATGCCCTTGGCCAAAAAGGGCGTATGCGTTTTTTCCTGAATATATTCAGGAAAAAACGCATACGCCCTTTTTGGCCAACCAAGCAACCTGGAAAGGCAAATCAGCGCTACAAAGAAGTCTCGCTTCCCATCGGTCAAAAGGGCCATGCTGAATAAAGTGTCAAAACCAGAAATGCAGGACAGGCCACGGAGAAACGGGAGCCTTGCTACGCTGATGGGCGGGATGTAAATTGCCAACAGCCACTCTGGAGAAGTGTACGGTGTGTCCTGAAACATTTACAAATCTCAGCTTAGAGAGCATAGGGCACTTCCACTCATGGGCGTATAAATTGGGAAAACTAAAAATCAGCAAGACACAAGCACCCCAAAGTTTAGGGCTGCTCTGTTGACAAGAACCTCCACTTCGTTACACCTTAAATATCCCAGGAAAGAGAAAAATGGATAAAGAAGTTGTGGTCCTTATGTACAATGGAATATCACTCAGCCATGAAATCAACGTCATAAGGCTAGTAGCAGCATGATGAGTGGATTTAGGTACGACGATTCTAAGTCAAATAAGTCACACAGAAAAAGACACTTATCATAAGATATCACCGATAGAGGGAATGTAAAAACCGCTGCCCTTCAACTGAATTACAAAACAGAACAGAGTCACACGGTTAGAAAACACACTATGGCTGCCTAACGGGAAAGGTGAGGTGGGGTGATGCATAAAACAAGGGTTTCAAATTAGCTCAGATACCGTTCCATAAACCCAATACGTAATAGACAAGACCTACTCCTTGCTCAGGGAACTGGACTCACCACCCCCTATTCACCGCCCAAGAGTATATCTGACTAGTAAGAATCTTAAAACCTATGTATTGATATCTCTCTGTAAGTGAGTCAAGTGGGTGTAAAGCTGCATAAACACAGCAGTGAAAAGCAGCTAAACCCCATTATAAAACTCAATTAATTTTAAAAACCCGTGAAACAAAGACAGTGAAAGGGAGAGAAATTCTTACAAAATTCGTTCAGGCGCTGTGATGCCACCTGGATTGACCATATCTAGACCCGCAGCTGATTGAGACATAAGGGTGGACACTCTTGGGGATGAGGGGTTTGGTGAGGTTCGGTGAGCAAACGCAGACGCTTTAAAGTAATACTGCGTGGTACACATCCCATGGGTCCCAAATCTCCAGGTTCAAGGGCATCTTCCTACATCGAAAACATGCATGAGAAACCCAGAAGATGGTCCACCGAGTGATCGGGAAAGTTTTCTAAAACGCACCTCATTTCTCGTCTCCTTGTGCTCGGGTTCGCCATTCCAGCCGCTTTACTAGCAATCTCCCTCCTTGGAGAATCAGCACCTTTAACCTCCTGTTCCATACAGGTGGCAATTTGAACTGAGGGTGAACGGGAAGACGGGGAACCAATGAGAGACTAGCTCTAGGTGTTGGGACAGGCACAGGTCACTCTATTTTCCCATCAGGAAGAAGAATTAACCACAGGCTCAGTCTGCCGCCCGGAAGCAGAATAGGGCCTAAAGCAATCCTGCGCTTTTGCGGCCAGCTCCCAAGAGAGCGAGTTGAAAAATGGAGCTCAGGGGCACTGCAATTCACAAACCTGCAGACTTATAAATGATAACTCTCGTCTACAAATATATTGAGGGAAGGCAACAAAGAGGATTTGAAAGCAAGGCAGAATTGCAGGAAACAGATTTCAGGAGGCAGATTCGAATCGCCTTTAAAGCACAGGAAAAGCGGCAAAACCTCGACAATGATGCCCTTGGCCAAAAAGGGCGTATGCGTTTTTTCCTGAATATATTCAGGAAAAAACGCATACGCCCTTTTTGGCCAACCAAGCAACCTGGAAAGGCAAATCAGCGCTACAAAGAAGTCTCGCTTCCCATCGGTCAAAAGGGCCATGCTGAATAAAGTGTCAAAACCAGAAATGCAGGACAGGCCACGGAGAAACGGGAGCCTTGCTACGCTGATGGGCGGGATGTAAATTGCCAACAGCCACTCTGGAGAAGTGTACGGTGTGTCCTGAAACATTTACAAATCTCAGCTTAGAGAGCATAGGGCACTTCCACTCATGGGCGTATAAATTGGGAAAACTAAAAATCAGCAAGACACAAGCACCCCAAAGTTTAGGGCTGCTCTGTTGACAAGAACCTCCACTTCGTTACACCTTAAATATCCCAGGAAAGAGAAAAATGGATAAAGAAGTTGTGGTCCTTATGTACAATGGAATATCACTCAGCCATGAAATCAACGTCATAAGGCTAGTAGCAGCATGATGAGTGGATTTAGGTACGACGATTCTAAGTCAAATAAGTCACACAGAAAAAGACACTTATCATAAGATATCACCTATAGAGGGAATGTAAAAACCGCTGCCCTTGAACTGAATTACAAAACAGAACAGAGTCACACGGTTAGAAAACACACTATGGCTGCCTAACGGCAAAGGTGAGGTTGGGTGATGCATAAAACAAGGGTTTCAAATTAGCTCAGATACCGTTCCATAAACCCAATACATAATAGACAAGACCTACTCCTTGCTCAGGGAACTGGACTCAACACCCCCTATTCACCGCCCAAGTGTATATCTGACTAGTAAGAATCTTAAAACCTATGTATTGATATCTCTCTGTAAGTGAGTCAAGTGGGTGTAAAGCTGCATAAACACAGCAGTGAAAAGCAGCTAAACCCCATTATAAAACTCAATTAATTTTAAAAACCCGTGAAACAAAGACAGTGAAAGGGAGAGAAATTCTTACAAAATTCGTTCAGGCGCTGTGATGCCACCTGGATTGACCATATCTAGACCCGCAGCTGATTGAGACATAAGGGTGGACACTCTTGGGGCTGAGGGGTTTGGTGAGGTTCGGTGAGCAAACGCAGACGCTTTAAAGTAATACTGCGTGGTACCCATCCCATGGGTCCCAAATCTCCAGGTCAAGGGCATCTTCCTACATCGAAAACATGCATGAGAAACCCAGAAGATGGTCCACCGAGTGATCGGGAAAGGTTTCTAAAACGCACCTCATTTCTCGTCTCCTTGTGCTCGGGTTCGCCATTCCAGCCGCTTTACTAGCAATCTCCCTCCTTGGAGAATCAGCACCTTTAACCTCCTGTTCCATACAGGTTGCAATTTGTCCTGAGGGTGAACGGGAAGAGGGGGAACCAATGAGAGACTAGCTCTAGGTGTTGGGACAGGCACAGGTCACTCTATTTTCCCATCAGGAAGAAGAATTAACCACAGGCTCAGTCTGCCGCCCGGAAGCAGAATAGGGCCTAAAGCAATCCTGCGCTTTTGCGGCCAGCTCCCAAGAGAGCGAGTTGAAAAATGGAGCTCAGGGGCACTGCAATTCACAAACCTGCAGACTTATAAATGATAACTCTCGTCTACAAATATATTGAGGGAAGGCAACAAAGAGGATTTGAAAGCAAGGCAGAATTGCAGGAAACAGATTTCAGGAGGCAGATTCGAATCGCCTTTAAAGCACAGGAAAAGCGGCAAAACCTCGACAATGATGCCCTTGGCCAAAAAGGGCATATGCGTTAAAAACGCATATGCCCTTTTTGGCCAACCAAGCAACCTGGAAAGGCAAATCAGCGCTACAAAGAATTCTCGCTTCCCATCGGTCAAAAGGGCCATGCTGAATAAAGTGTCAAAACCAGAAATGCAGGACAGGCCACGGAGAAACGGGAGCCTTGCTACGCTGATGGGAGGGATGTAAATTGCCAACAGCCACTCTGGAGAAGTGTACGGTGTGTCCTGAATCATTTACAAAACTCAGCTTAGAGAGCATAGGGCACTTCCACTCATGGGCGTATAAATTGGGAAAACTAAAAATCAGCAAGACACAAGCACCCCAAAGTTTAGGGCTGCTCTGTTGACAAGAACCTCCACTTCGTTACACCTTAAATATCCCAGGAAAGAGAAAAATGGATAAAGAAGTTGTGGTCCTTATGTACAATGGAATATCACTCAGCCATGAAATCAACGTCATAAGGCTAGTAGCAGCATGATGAGTGGATTTAGGTACGACGATTCTAAGTCAAATAAGTCACACAGAAAAAGACACTTATCATAAGATATCACCGATAGAGGGAATGTAAAAACCGCTGCCCTTGAACTGAATTACAAAACAGAACAGAGTCACACGGTTAGAAAACACACTATGGCTGCCTAACGGCAAAGGTGAGGTGGGGTGATGCATAAAACAAGGGTTTCAAATTAGCTCAGATACCGTTCCATAAACCCAATACGTAATAGACAAGACCTACTCCTTGCTCAGGGAACTGGACTCACCACCCCCTATTCACCGCCCAAGAGTATATCTGACTAGTAAGAATCTTAAAACCTATGTATTGATATCTCTCTGTAAGTGAGTCAAGTGGGTGTAAAGCTGCATAAACACAGCAGTGAAAAGCAGCTAAACCCCATTATAAAACTCAATTAATTTTAAAAACCCGTGAAACAAAGACAGTGAAAGGGAGAGAAATTCTTACAAAATTCGTTCAGGCGCTGTGATGCCACCTGGATTGACCATATCTAGACCCGCAGCTGATTGAGACATAAGGGTGGACACTCTTGGGGCTGAGGGGTTTGGTGAGGTTCGGTGAGCAAACGCAGACGCTTTAAAGTAATACTGCGTGGTACCCATCCCATGGGTCCCAAATCTCCAGGTTCAAGGGCATCTTCCTACATCGAAAACATGCATGAGAAACCCAGAAGATGGTCCACCGAGTGATCGGGAAAGGTTTCTAAAACGCACCTCATTTCTCGTCTCCTTGTGCTCGGGTTCGCCATTCCAGCCGCTTTACTAGCAATCTCCCTCCTTGGAGAATCAGCACCTTTAACCTCCTGTTCCATACAGGTGGCAATTTGAACTGAGGGTGAACGGGAAGACGGGGAACCAATGAGAGACTAGCTCTAGGTGTTGGGACAGGCACAGGTCACTCTATTTTCCCATCAGGAAGAAGAATTAACCACAGGCTCAGTCTGCCGCCCGGAAGCAGAATAGGGCCTAAAGCAATCCTGCGCTTTTGCGGCCAGCTCCCAAGAGAGCGAGTTGAAAAATGGAGCTCAGGGGCACTGCAATTCACAAACCTGCAGACTTATAAATGATAACTCTCGTCTACAAATATATTGAGGGAAGGCAACAAAGAGGATTTGAAAGCAAGGCAGAATTGCAGGAAACAGATTTCAGGAGGCAGATTCGAATCGCCTTTAAAGCACAGGAAAAGCGGCAAAACCTCGACAATGATGCCCTTGGCCAAAAAGGGCGTATGCGTTAAAAACGCATACGCCCTTTTTGGCCAGCCAAGCAACCTGGAAAGGCAAATCAGCGCTACAAAGAAGTCTCGCTTCCCATCGGTCAAAAGGGCCATGCTGAATAAAGTGTCAAAACCAGAAATGCAGGACAGGCCACGGAGAAACGGGAGCCTTGCTACGCTGATGGGAGGGATGTAAATTGCCAACAGCCACTCTGGAGAAGTGTACGGTGTGTCCTGAATCATTTACAAAACTCAGCTTAGAGAGCATAGGGCACTTCCACTCATGGGCGTATAAATTGGGAAAACTAAAAATCAGCAAGACACAAGCACCCCAAAGTTTAGGGCTGCTCTGTTGACAAGAACCTCCACTTCGTTACACCTTAAATATCCCAGGAAAGAGAAAAATGGATAAAGAAGTTGTGGTCCTTATGTACAATGGAATATCACTCAGCCATGAAATCAACGTCATAAGGCTAGTAGCAGCATGATGAGTGGATTTAGGTACGACGATTCTAAGTCAAATAAGTCACACAGAAAAAGACACTTATCATAAGATATCACCGATAGAGGGAATGTAAAAACCGCTGCCCTTGAACTGAATTACAAAACAGAACAGAGTCACACGGTTAGAAAACACACTATGGCTGCCTAACGGCAAAGGTGAGGTGGGGTGATGCATAAAACAAGGGTTTCAAATTAGCTCAGATACCGTTCCATAAACCCAATACGTAATAGACAAGACCTACTCCTTGCTCAGGGAACTGGACTCACCACCCCCTATTCACCGCCCAAGAGTATATCTGACTAGTAAGAATCTTAAAACCTATGTATTGATATCTCTCTGTAAGTGAGTCAAGTGGGTGTAAAGCTGCATAAACACAGCAGTGAAAAGCAGCTAAACCCCATTATAAAACTCAATTAATTTTAAAAACCCGTGAAACAAAGACAGTGAAAGGGAGAGAAATTCTTACAAAATTCGTTCAGGCGCTGTGATGCCACCTGGATTGACCATATCTAGACCCGCAGCTGATTGAGACATAAGGGTGGACACTCTTGGGGATGAGGGGTTTGGTGAGGTTCGGTGAGCAAACGCAGACGCTTTAAAGTAATACTGCGTGGTACACATCCCATGGGTCCCAAATCTCCAGGTTCAAGGGCATCTTCCTACATCGAAAACATGCATGAGAAACCCAGAAGATGGTCCACCGAGTGATCGGGAAAGTTTTCTAAAACGCACCTCATTTCTCGTCTCCTTGTGCTCGGGTTCGCCATTCCAGCCGCTTTACTAGCAATCTCCCTCCTTGGAGAATCAGCACCTTTAACCTCCTGTTCCATACAGGTGGCAATTTGAACTGAGGGTGAACGGGAAGACGGGGAACCAATGAGAGACTAGCTCTAGGTGTTGGGACAGGCACAGGTCACTCTATTTTCCCATCAGGAAGAAGAATTAACCACAGGCTCAGTCTGCCGCCCGGAAGCAGAATAGGGCCTAAAGCAATCCTGCGCTTTTGCGGCCAGCTCCCAAGAGAGCGAGTTGAAAAATGGAGCTCAGGGGCACTGCAATTCACAAACCTGCAGACTTATAAATGATAACTCTCGTCTACAAATATATTGAGGGAAGGCAACAAAGAGGATTTGAAAGCAAGGCAGAATTGCAGGAAACAGATTTCAGGAGGCAGATTCGAATCGCCTTTAAAGCACAGGAAAAGCGGCAAAACCTCGACAATGATGCCCTTGGCCAAAAAGGGCGTATGCGTTTTTTCCTGAATATATTCAGGAAAAAACGCATCCGCCCTTTTTGGCCAACCAAGCAACCTGGAAAGGCAAATCAGCGCTACAAAGAAGTCTCGCTTCCCATCGGTCAAAAGGGCCATGCTGAATAAAGTGTCAAAACCAGAAATGCAGGACAGGCCACGGAGAAACGGGAGCCTTGCTACGCTGATGGGCGGGATGTAAATTGCCAACAGCCACTCTGGAGAAGTGTACGGTGTGTCCTGAAACATTTACAAATCTCAGCTTAGAGAGCATAGGGCACTTCCACTCATGGGCGTATAAATTGGGAAAACTAAAAATCAGCAAGACACAAGCACCCCAAAGTTTAGGGCTGCTCTGTTGACAAGAACCTCCACTTCGTTACACCTTAAATATCCCAGGAAAGAGAAAAATGGATAAAGAAGTTGTGGTCCTTATGTACAATGGAATATCACTCAGCCATGAAATCAACGTCATAAGGCTAGTAGCAGCATGATGAGTGGATTTAGGTACGACGATTCTAAGTCAAATAAGTCACACAGAAAAAGACACTTATCATAAGATATCACCTATAGAGGGAATGTAAAAACCGCTGCCCTTGAACTGAATTACAAAACAGAACAGAGTCACACGGTTAGAAAACACACTATGGCTGCCTAACGGCAAAGGTGAGGTTGGGTGATGCATAAAACAAGGGTTTCAAATTAGCTCAGATACCGTTCCATAAACCCAATACATAATAGACAAGACCTACTCCTTGCTCAGGGAACTGGACTCAACACCCCCTATTCACCGCCCAAGTGTATATCTGACTAGTAAGAATCTTAAAACCTATGTATTGATATCTCTCTGTAAGTGAGTCAAGTGGGTGTAAAGCTGCATAAACACAGCAGTGAAAAGCAGCTAAACCCCATTATAAAACTCAATTAATTTTAAAAACCCGTGAAACAAAGACAGTGAAAGGGAGAGAAATTCTTACAAAATTCGTTCAGGCGCTGTGATGCCACCTGGATTGACCATATCTAGACCCGCAGCTGATTGAGACATAAGGGTGGACACTCTTGGGGCTGAGGGGTTTGGTGAGGTTCGGTGAGCAAACGCAGACGCTTTAAAGTAATACTGCGTGGTACCCATCCCATGGGTCCCAAATCTCCAGGTCAAGGGCATCTTCCTACATCGAAAACATGCATGAGAAACCCAGAAGATGGTCCACCGAGTGATCGGGAAAGGTTTCTAAAACGCACCTCATTTCTCGTCTCCTTGTGCTCGGGTTCGCCATTCCAGCCACTTTACTAGCAATCTCCCTCCTTGGAGAATCAGCACCTTTAACCTCCTGTTCCATACAGGTTGCAATTTGTCCTGAGGGTGAACGGGAAGAGGGGGAACCAATGAGAGACTAGCTCTAGGTGTTGGGACAGGCACAGGTCACTCTATTTTCCCATCAGGAAGAAGAATTAACCACAGGCTCAGTCTGCCGCCCGGAAGCAGAATAGGGCCTAAAGCAATCCTGCGCTTTTGCGGCCAGCTCCCAAGAGAGCGAGTTGAAAAATGGAGCTCAGGGGCACTGCAATTCACAAACCTGCAGACTTATAAATGATAACTCTCGTCTACAAATATATTGAGGGAAGGCAACAAAGAGGATTTGAAAGCAAGGCAGAATTGCAGGAAACAGATTTCAGGAGGCAGATTCGAATCGCCTTTAAAGCACAGGAAAAGCGGCAAAACCTCGACAATGATGCCCTTGGCCAAAAAGGGCATATGCGTTAAAAACGCATATGCCCTTTTTGGCCAACCAAGCAACCTGGAAAGGCAAATCAGCGCTACAAAGAATTCTCGCTTCCCATCGGTCAAAAGGGCCATGCTGAATAAAGTGTCAAAACCAGAAATGCAGGACAGGCCACGGAGAAACGGGAGCCTTGCTACGCTGATGGGAGGGATGTAAATTGCCAACAGCCACTCTGGAGAAGTGTACGGTGTGTCCTGAATCATTTACAAAACTCAGCTTAGAGAGCATAGGGCACTTCCACTCATGGGCGTATAAATTGGGAAAACTAAAAATCAGCAAGACACAAGCACCCCAAAGTTTAGGGCTGCTCTGTTGACAAGAACCTCCACTTCGTTACACCTTAAATATCCCAGGAAAGAGAAAAATGGATAAAGAAGTTGTGGTCCTTATGTACAATGGAATATCACTCAGCCATGAAATCAACGTCATAAGGCTAGTAGCAGCATGATGAGTGGATTTAGGTACGACGATTCTAAGTCAAATAAGTCACACAGAAAAAGACACTTATCATAAGATATCACCGATAGAGGGAATGTAAAAACCGCTGCCCTTGAACTGAATTACAAAACAGAACAGAGTCACACGGTTAGAAAACACACTATGGCTGCCTAACGGCAAAGGTGAGGTGGGGTGATGCATAAAACAAGGGTTTCAAATTAGCTCAGATACCGTTCCATAAACCCAATACGTAATAGACAAGACCTACTCCTTGCTCAGGGAACTGGACTCACCACCCCCTATTCACCGCCCAAGAGTATATCTGACTAGTAAGAATCTTAAAACCTATGTATTGATATCTCTCTGTAAGTGAGTCAAGTGGGTGTAAAGCTGCATAAACACAGCAGTGAAAAGCAGCTAAACCCCATTATAAAACTCAATTAATTTTAAAAACCCGTGAAACAAAGACAGTGAAAGGGAGAGAAATTCTTACAAAATTCGTTCAGGCGCTGTGATGCCACCTGGATTGACCATATCTAGACCCGCAGCTGATTGAGACATAAGGGTGGACACTCTTGGGGCTGAGGGGTTTGGTGAGGTTCGGTGAGCAAACGCAGACGCTTTAAAGTAATACTGCGTGGTACCCATCCCATGGGTCCCAAATCTCCAGGTTCAAGGGCATCTTCCTACATCGAAAACATGCATGAGAAACCCAGAAGATGGTCCACCGAGTGATCGGGAAAGGTTTCTAAAACGCACCTCATTTCTCGTCTCCTTGTGCTCGGGTTCGCCATTCCAGCCGCTTTACTAGCAATCTCCCTCCTTGGAGAATCAGCACCTTTAACCTCCTGTTCCATACAGGTGGCAATTTGAACTGAGGGTGAACGGGAAGACGGGGAACCAATGAGAGACTAGCTCTAGGTGTTGGGACAGGCACAGGTCACTCTATTTTCCCATCAGGAAGAAGAATTAACCACAGGCTCAGTCTGCCGCCCGGAAGCAGAATAGGGCCTAAAGCAATCCTGCGCTTTTGCGGCCAGCTCCCAAGAGAGCGAGTTGAAAAATGGAGCTCAGGGGCACTGCAATTCACAAACCTGCAGACTTATAAATGATAACTCTCGTCTACAAATATATTGAGGGAAGGCAACAAAGAGGATTTGAAAGCAAGGCAGAATTGCAGGAAACAGATTTCAGGAGGCAGATTCGAATCGCCTTTAAAGCACAGGAAAAGCGGCAAAACCTCGACAATGATGCCCTTGGCCAAAAAGGGCGTATGCGTTAAAAACGCATACGCCCTTTTTGGCCAGCCAAGCAACCTGGAAAGGCAAATCAGCGCTACAAAGAAGTCTCGCTTCCCATCGGTCAAAAGGGCCATGCTGAATAAAGTGTCAAAACCAGAAATGCAGGACAGGCCACGGAGAAACGGGAGCCTTGCTACGCTGATGGGAGGGATGTAAATTGCCAACAGCCACTCTGGAGAAGTGTACGGTGTGTCCTGAATCATTTACAAAACTCAGCTTAGAGAGCATAGGGCACTTCCACTCATGGGCGTATAAATTGGGAAAACTAAAAATCAGCAAGACACAAGCACCCCAAAGTTTAGGGCTGCTCTGTTGACAAGAACCTCCACTTCGTTACACCTTAAATATCCCAGGAAAGAGAAAAATGGATAAAGAAGTTGTGGTCCTTATGTACAATGGAATATCACTCAGCCATGAAATCAACGTCATAAGGCTAGTAGCAGCATGATGAGTGGATTTAGGTACGACGATTCTAAGTCAAATAAGTCACACAGAAAAAGACACTTATCATAAGATATCACCGATAGAGGGAATGTAAAAACCGCTGCCCTTGAACTGAATTACAAAACAGAACAGAGTCACACGGTTAGAAAACACACTATGGCTGCCTAACGGCAAAGGTGAGGTGGGGTGATGCATAAAACAAGGGTTTCAAATTAGCTCAGATACCGTTCCATAAACCCAATACGTAATAGACAAGACCTACTCCTTGCTCAGGGAACTGGACTCACCACCCCCTATTCACCGCCCAAGAGTATATCTGACTAGTAAGAATCTTAAAACCTATGTATTGATATCTCTCTGTAAGTGAGTCAAGTGGGTGTAAAGCTGCATAAACACAGCAGTGAAAAGCAGCTAAACCCCATTATAAAACTCAATTAATTTTAAAAACCCGTGAAACAAAGACAGTGAAAGGGAGAGAAATTCTTACAAAATTCGTTCAGGCGCTGTGATGCCACCTGGATTGACCATATCTAGACCCGCAGCTGATTGAGACATAAGGGTGGACACTCTTGGGGCTGAGGGGTTTGGTGAGGTTCGGTGAGCAAACGCAGACGCTTTAAAGTAATACTGCGTGGTACCCATCCCATGGGTCCCAAATCTCCAGGTTCAAGGGCATCTTCCTACATCGAAAACATGCATGAGAAACCCAGAAGATGGTCCACCGAGTGATCGGGAAAGGTTTCTAAAACGCACCTCATTTCTCGTCTCCTTGTGCTCGGGTTCGCCATTCCAGCCGCTTTACTAGCAATCTCCCTCCTTGGAGAATCAGCACCTTTAACCTCCTGTTCCATACAGGTGGCAATTTGAACTGAGGGTGAACGGGAAGACGGGGAACCAATGAGAGACTAGCTCTAGGTGTTGGGACAGGCACAGGTCACTCTATTTTCCCATCAGGAAGAAGAATTAACCACAGGCTCAGTCTGCCGCCCGGAAGCAGAATAGGGCCTAAAGCAATCCTGCGCTTTTGCGGCCAGCTCCCAAGAGAGCGAGTTGAAAAATGGAGCTCAGGGGCACTGCAATTCACAAACCTGCAGACTTATAAATGATAACTCTCGTCTACAAATATATTGAGGGAAGGCAACAAAGAGGATTTGAAAGCAAGGCAGAATTGCAGGAAACAGATTTCAGGAGGCAGATTCGAATCGCCTTTAAAGCACAGGAAAAGCGGCAAAACCTCGACAATGATGCCCTTGGCCAAAAAGGGCGTATGCGTTTTTTCCTGAATATATTCAGGAAAAAACGCATACGCCCTTTTTGGCCAACCAAGCAACCTGGAAAGGCAAATCAGCGCTACAAAGAAGTCTCGCTTCCCATCGGTCAAAAGGGCCATGCTGAATAAAGTGTCAAAACCAGAAATGCAGGACAGGCCACGGAGAAACGGGAGCCTTGCTACGCTGATGGGCGGGATGTAAATTGCCAACAGCCACTCTGGAGAAGTGTACGGTGTGTCCTGAAACATTTACAAAACTCAGCTTAGAGAGCATAGGGCACTTCCACTCATGGGCGTATAAATTGGGAAAACTAAAAATCAGCAAGACACAAGCACCCCAAAGTTTAGGGCTGCTCTGTTGACAAGAACCTCCACTTCGTTACACCTTAAATATCCCAGGAAAGAGAAAAATGGATAAAGAAGTTGTGGTCCTTATGTACAATGGAATATCACTCAGCCATGAAATCAACGTCATAAGGCTAGTAGCAGCATGATGAGTGGATTTAGGTACGACGATTCTAAGTCAAATAAGTCACACAGAAAAAGACACTTATCATAAGATATCACCTATAGAGGGAATGTAAAAACCGTTGCCCTTGAACTGAATTACAAAACAGAACAGAGTCACACGGTTAGAAAACACACTATGGCTGCCTAACGGCAAAGGTGAGGTGGGGTGATGCATAAAACAAGGGTTTCAAATTAGCTCAGATACCGTTCCATAAACCCAATACATAATAGACAAGACCTACTCCTTGCTCAGGGAACTGGACTCAACACCCCCTATTCACCGCCCAAGAGTATATCTGACTAGTAAGAATCTTAAAACCTATGTATTGATATCTCTCTGTAAGTGAGTCAAGTGGGTGTAAAGCTGCATAAACACAGCAGTGAAAAGCAGCTAAACCCCATTATAAAACTCAATTAATTTTAAAAACCCGTGAAACAAAGACAGTGAAAGGGAGAGAAATTCTTACAAAATTCGTTCAGGCGCTGTGATGCCACCTGGATTGACCATATCTAGACCCGCAGCTGATTGAGACATAAGGGTGGACACTCTTGGGGCTGAGGGGTTTGGTGAGGTTCGGTGAGCAAACGCAGACGCTTTAAAGTAATACTGCGTGGTACCCATCCCATGGGTCCCAAATCTCCAGGTTCAAGGGCATCTTCCTACATCGAAAACATGCATGAGAAACCCAGAAGATGGTCCACCGAGTGATCGGGAAAGGTTTCTAAAACGCACCTCATTTCTCGTCTCCTTGTGCTCGGGTTCGCCATTCCAGCCGCTTTACTAGCAATCTCCCTCCTTGGAGAATCAGCACCTTTAACCTCCTGTTCCATACAGGTGGCAATTTGAACTGAGGGTGAACGGGAAGACGGGGAACCAATGAGAGACTAGCTCTAGGTGTTGGGACAGGCACAGGTCACTCTATTTTCCCATCAGGAAGAAGAATTAACCACAGGCTCAGTCTGCCGCCCGGAAGCAGAATAGGGCCTAAAGCAATCCTGCGCTTTTGCGGCCAGCTCCCAAGAGAGCGAGTTGAAAAATGGAGCTCAGGGGCACTGCAATTCACAAACCTGCAGACTTATAAATGATAACTCTCGTCTACAAATATATTGAGGGAAGGCAACAAAGAGGATTTGAAAGCAAGGCAGAATTGCAGGAAACAGATTTCAGGAGGCAGATTCGAATCGCCTTTAAAGCACAGGAAAAGAGGCAAAACCTCGACAATGATGCCCTTGGCCAAAAAGGGCGTATGCGTTTTTTCCTGAATATATTCAGGAAAAAACGCATACGCCCTTTTTGGCCAACCAAGCAACCTGGAAAGGCAAATCAGCGCTACAAAGAAGTCTCGCTTCCCATCGGTCAAAAGGGCCATGCTGAATAAAGTGTCAAAACCAGAAATGCAGGACAGGCCACGGAGAAACGGGAGCCTTGCTACGCTGATGGGCGGGATGTAAATTGCCAACAGCCACTCTGGAGAAGTGTACGGTGTGTCCTGAAACATTTACAAATCTCAGCTTAGAGAGCATAGGGCACTTCCACTCATGGGCGTATAAATTGGGAAAACTAAAAATCAGCAAGACACAAGCACCCCAAAGTTTAGGGCTGCTCTGTTGACAAGAACCTCCACTTCGTTACACCTTAAATATCCCAGGAAAGAGAAAAATGGATAAAGAAGTTGTGGTCCTTATGTACAATGGAATATCACTCAGCCATGAAATCAACGTCATAAGGCTAGTAGCAGCATGATGAGTGGATTTAGGTACGACGATTCTAAGTCAAATAAGTCACACAGAAAAAGACACTTATCATAAGATATCACCTATAGAGGGAATGTAAAAACCGTTGCCCTTGAACTGAATTACAAAACAGAACAGAGTCACACGGTTAGAAAACACACTATGGCTGCCTAACGGCAAAGGTGAGGTGGGGTGATGCATAAAACAAGGGTTTCAAATTAGCTCAGATACCGTTCCATAAACCCAATACATAATAGACAAGACCTACTCCTTGCTCAGGGAACTGGACTCAACACCCCCTATTCACCGCCCAAGAGTATATCTGACTAGTAAGAATCTTAAAACCTATGTATTGATATCTCTCTGTAAGTGAGTCAAGTGGGTGTAAAGCTGCATAAACACAGCAGTGAAAAGCAGCTAAACCCCATTATAAAACTCAATTAATTTTAAAAACCCGTGAAACAAAGACAGTGAAAGAGAGAGAAATTCTCACAAAATTCGTTCAGGGGCTGTGATGCCACCTCGATTGACCATATCTAGACCTGCAGCCGATTGAGACATAAGGGTGGACACTCTTGGGGCTGAGAGGTTTGGTGAGGTTGGGTGAGCAAACGCAGACGCTTTAAAGTAATACTGCGTGGTACCCATCCCATGGGTCCCAAATCTCCAGGTTCAAGGGCATCTTCCTACATCGAAAACATGCATGAGAAACCCAGAAGATGGTCCACCGAGTGATCGGGAAAGGTTTCTAAAACGCACCTCATTTCTCGTCTCCTTGTGCTCGGGTTCGCCATTCCAGCCGCTTTACTAGCAATCTCCCTCCTTGGAGAATCAGCACCTTTAACCTCCTGTTCCATACAGGTTGCAATTTGTCCTGAGGGTGAACGGGAAGACGGGGAACCAATGAGAGACTAGCTCTAGGTGTTGGGACAGGCACAGGTCACTCTATTTTCCCATCAGGAAGAAGAATTAACCACAGGCTCAGTCTGCCGCCCGGAAGCAGAATAGGGCCTAAAGAAAACCTTGCGCTTTTGCAGCCAGCTCCCAAGAGAGCGAGTTGAAAAATGGAGCTCAGGGGCACTGCAATTCACAAACCTGCAGAATTATAAATGATAACTCTCGTCTACAAATATATTGAGGGAAGGCAACAAAGAGGATTTGAAAGCAAGGCAGAATTGCAGGAAACAGATTTCAGGAGGCAGATTCGAATCGCCTTTAAAGCACAGAAAAAGCGGCAAAACCTCGACAATGATGCCCTTGGCCAAAAAGGGCGTATGCGTTTTTTCCTGAATATATTCAGGAAAAAACGCATACGCCCTTTTTGGCCAACCAAGCAACCTGGAAAGGCAAATCAGCGCTACAAAGAAGTCTCGCTTCCCATCGGTCAAAAGGGCCATGCTGAATAAAGTGTCAAAACCAGAAATGCAGGACAGGCCACGGAGAAACGGGAGCCTTGCTACGCTGATGGGCGGGATGTAAATTGCCAACAGCCAATCTGGAGAAGTGTAAGGTGTGTCCTGAAACATTTACAAAACTCAGCTTAGAGAGCATAGGGCACTTCCACTCATGGGCGTATAAATTGGGAAAACTAAAAATCAGCAGGACACAAGCACCCCAAAGTTTAGGGCTGCTCTGTTGACAAGAACCTCCACTTCGTTACACCTTAAATATCCCAGGAAAGGGAAAAATGGATAAAGAAGTTGTGGTCCTTATGTACAATGGAATATCACTCAGCCATGAAATCAACATCATAAGGCTAGTAGCAGCATGATGAGTGGATTTAGGTACGACGATTCTAAGTGAAATAAGTCACACAGAAAAAGACACTTATCGTAAGATATCACTTATAGAGGGAATGTAAAAACCGCTACCCTTGAACTGAATTACAAAACAGTACAGAGTCACACGGTTAGAAAACACACTATGGCTGCCTAACGGCAATGGTGAGGTGGGGTGATGCATAAAACAAGGGTTTCAAATTAGCTCAGATACCGTTCCATAAACCCAATATGTAATAGACAAGACCTACTCCTTGCTCAGGGAACTGGACTCAACACCCCTTATTCACCGCCCAAGAATATATCTGACAAGTAAGAATCTTAAAACTTATGTATTGATATCTCTCTGTAAGTGAGTCAAGTGGGTGTAAAGCTGCATAAACACAGCAGTGAAAAGCAGCTAAACCCCATTATAAAACTCAATTAATTTTAAAAACCCGTGAAACAAAGACAGTGAAAGAGAGAGAAATTCTCACAAAATTCGTTCAGGGGCTGTGATGCCACCTCGATTGACCATATCTAGACCTGCAGCCGATTGAGACATAAGGGTGGACACTCTTGGGGCTGAGAGGTTTGGTGAGGTTGGGTGAGCAAACGCAGACGCTTTAAAGTAATACTGTGTGGTACCCATCCCATGGGTCCCAAATCTCCAGGTTCAAGGGCATCTTCCTACATCGAAAACATGCATGAGAAACCCAGAAGATGGTCCACCGAGTGATCGGGAAAGGTTTCTAAAACACACCTCATTTCTCGTCTGATGGTGCTCGGGTTCGCCATTCCAGCCGCTTTACTAGCAATCTCCCTCCTTGCAGAATCAGCACCTTTAACCTCCTGTTCCATACAGGTGGCAATTTGAACTGAGGATGAACGGGAAGACGGGGAACCAATGAGAGACTAGCTCTAGGTGTTGGGACAGGCACAGGTCACTCTATTTTCCCATCAGGAAGAAGAATTAACCACAGGCTCAGTCTGCCGCCCGGAAGCAGAATAGGGCCTAAAGCAATCCTGCGCTTTTGCGGCCAGCTCCCAAGAGAGCGAGTTGAAAAATGGAGCTCAGGGGCACTGCAATTCACAAACCTGCAGACTTATAAATGATAACTCTCGTCTACAAATATATTGAGGGAAGGCAACAAAGTGGATTTGAAAGCAAGGCAGAATTGCAGGAAACAGATTTCAGGAGGCAGATTCGAATCGCCTTTAAAGCACAGGAAAAGCGGCAAAACCTCGACAATGATGCCCTTGGCCAAAAAGGGCGTATGCGTTTTTTCCTGAATATATTCAGGAAAAAACGCATACGCCCTTTTTGGCCAACCAAGCAACCTGGAAAGGCAAATCAGCGCTACAAAGAAGTCTCGCTTCCCATCGGTCAAAAGGGCCATGCTGAATAAAGTGTCAAAACCAGAAATGCAGGACAGGCCACGGAGAAACGGGAGCCTTGCTACGCTGATGGGCGGGATGTAAATTGCCAACAGCCACTCTGGAGAAGTGTACGGTGTGTCCTGAAACATTTACAAAACTCAGCTTAGAGAGCATAGGGCACTTCCACTCATGGGCGTATAAATTGGGAAAACTAAAAATCAGCAAGACACAAGCACCCCAAAGTTTAGGGCTGCTCTGTTGACAAGAACCTCCACTTCGTTGCACCTTAAATATCCCAGGAAAGAGAAAAATGGATAAAGAAGTTGTGGTCCTTATGTACAATGGAATATCACTCAGCCATGAAATCAACGTCATAAGGCTAGTAGCAGCATGATGAGTGGATTTAGGTACGACGATTCTAAGTGAAATAAGTCACACAGAAAAAGACACTTATCATAAGATATCACCTATAGAGGGAATGTAAAAACCGCTGCCCTTGAACTGAATTACCAAACAGAACAGAGTCACACGGTTAGAAAACACACTATGGCTGCCTAACGGGAAAGGTGAGGTGGGGTGATGCATAAAATAAGGGTTTCAAATTAGCTCAGATACCGTTCCATAAAACCAATACGTAATAGACAAGACCTACTCCTTGCTCAGGGAACTGGACTCAACACCCCCTATTCACCGCCCAAGAGTGTATCTGACTAGTAAGAATCTTAAAACCTATGTATTGATATCTCTCTGTAAGTGAGTCAAGTGGGTGTAAAGCTGCATAAACACAGCAGTGAAAAGCAGCTAAACCCCATTATAAAACTCAATTAATTTTAAAAACCCGTGAAACAAAGACAGTGAAAGGGAGAGAAATTCTTACAAAATTCGTTCAGGCGCTGTGATGCCACCTGGATTGACCATATCTAGACCCGCAGCTGATTGAGACATAAGGGTGGACACTCTTGGGGCTGAGGGGTTTGGTGAGGTTCGGTGAGCAAACGCAGACGCTTTAAAGTAATACTGCGTGGTACCCATCCCATGGGTCCCAAATCTCCAGGTTCAAGGGCATCTTCCTACATCGAAAACATGCATGAGAAACCCAGAAGATGGTCCACCGAGTGATCGGGAAAGGTTTCTAAAACGCACCTCATTTCTCGTCTCCTTGTGCTCGGGTTCGCCATTCCAGCCGCTTTACTAGCAATCTCCCTCCTTGGAGAATCAGCACCTTTAACCTCCTGTTCCATACAGGTTGCAATTTGTCCTGAGGGTGAACGGGAAGAGGGGGAACCAATGAGAGACTAGCTCTAGGTGTTGGGACAGGCACAGGTCACTCTATTTTCCCATCAGGAAGAAGAATTAACCACAGGCTCAGTCTGCCGCCCGGAAGCAGAATAGGGCCTAAAGCAATCCTGCGCTTTTGCGGCCAGCTCCCAAGAGAGCGAGTTGAAAAATGGAGCTCAGGGGCACTGCAATTTACAAACCTGCAGACTTATAAATGATAACTCTCGTCTACAAATATATTGAGGGAAGGCAACAAAGAGGATTTGAAAGCAAGGCAGAATTGCAGGAAACAGATTTCAGGAGGCAGATTCGAATCGCCTTTAAAGCACAGGAAAAGCGGCAAAACCTCGACAATGATGCCCTTGGCCAAAAAGGGCGTATGCGTTTTTTCCTGAATATATTCAGGAAAAAACGCATACGCCCTTTTTGGCCAACCAAGCAACCTGGAAAGGCAAATCAGCGCTACAAAGAAGTCTCGCTTCCCATCGGTCAAAAGGGCCATGCTGAATAAAGTGTCAAAACCAGAAATGCAGGACAGGCCACGGAGAAACGGGAGCCTTGCTACGCTGATGGGCGGGATGTAAATTGCCAACAGCCACTCTGGAGAAGTGTACGGTGTGTCCTGAAACATTTACAAAACTCAGCTTAGAGAGCATAGGGCACTTCCACTCATGGGCGTATAAATTGGGAAAACTAAAAATCAGCAAGACACAAGCACCCCAAAGTTTAGGGCTGCTCTGTTGACAAGAACCTCCACTTCGTTGCACCTTAAATATCCCAGGAAAGAGAAAAATGGATAAAGAAGTTGTGGTCCTTATGTACAATGGAATATCACTCAGCCATGAAATCAACGTCATAAGGCTAGTAGCAGCATGATGAGTGGATTTAGGTACGACGATTCTAAGTGAAATAAGTCACACAGAAAAAGACACTTATCATAAGATATCACCTATAGAGGGAATGTAAAAACCGCTGCCCTTGAACTGAATTACAAAACTGAACAGAGTCACACGGTTAGAAAACACACTATGGCTGCCTAACGGGAAAGGTGAGGTGGGGTGATGCATAAAATAAGGGTTTCAAATTAGCTCAGATACCGTTCCATAAACCCAATACGTAATAGACAAGACCTACTCCTTGCTCAGGGAACTGGACTCAACACCCCCTATTCACCGCCCAAGAATATATCTGACTAGTAAGAATCTTAAAACCTATGTATTGATATCTCTCTGTAAGTGAGTCAAGTGGGTGTAAAGCTGCATAAACACAGCAGTGAAAAGCAGCTAAACCCCATTATAAAACTCAATTAATTTTAAAAACCCGTGAAACAAAGACAGTGAAAGGGAGAGAAATTCTTACAAAATTCGTTCAGGCGCTGTGATGCCACCTGGATTGACCATATCTAGACCCGCAGCTGATTGAGACATAAGGGTGGACACTCTTGGGGCTGAGGGGTTTGGTGAGGTTGGGTGAGCAAACGCAGACGCTTTAAAGTAATACTGCGTGGTACCCATCCCATGGGTCCCAAATCTCCAGGTTCAAGGGCATCTTCCTACATCGAAAACATGCATGAGAAACCCAGAAGATGGTCCACCGAGTGATCGGGAAAGGTTTCTAAAACGCACCTCATTTCTCGTCTCCTTGTGCTCGGGTTCGCCATTCCAGCCGCTTTACTAGCAATCTCCCTCCTTGGAGAATCAGCACCTTTAACCTCCTGTTCCATACAGGTGGCAATTTGAACTGAGGGTGAACGGGAAGACGGGGAACCAATGAGAGACTAGCTCTAGGTGTTGGGACAGGCACAGGTCACTCTATTTTCCCATCAGGAAGAAGAATTAACCACAGGCTCAGTCTGCCGCCCGGAAGCAGAATAGGGCCTAAAGCAATCCTGCGCTTTTGCGGCCAGCTCCCAAGAGAGCGAGTTGAAAAATGGAGCTCAGGGGCACTGCAATTCACAAACCTGCAGACTTATAAATGATAACTCTCGCCTACAAATATATTGAGGGAAGGCAACAAAGAGGATTTGAAAGCAAGGCAGAATTGCAGGAAACAGATTTCAGGAGGCAGATTCGAATCGCCTTTAAAGCACAGGAAAAGCGGCAAAACCTCGACAATGATGCCCTTGGCCAAAAAGGGCGTATGCGTTTTTTCCTGAATATATTCAGGAAAAAACGCATACGCCCTTTTTGGCCAACCAAGCAACCTGGAAAGGCAAATCAGCGCTACAAAGAAGTCTCGCTGCCCATCGGTCAAAAGGGCCATGCTGAATAAAGTGTCAAAACCAGAAATGCAGGACAGGCCACGGAGAAACGGGAGCCTTGCTACGCTGATGGGCGGGATGTAAATTGCCAACAGCCACTCTGGAGAAGTGTACGGTGTGTCCTGAAATATTTACAAAACTCAGCTTAGAGAGCATAGGGCACTTCCACTCATGGGCGTATAAATTGGGAAAACTAAAAATCAGCAGGACACAAGCACCCCAAAGTTTAGGGCTGCTCTGTTGACAAGAACCTCCACTTCGTTACACCTTAAATATCCCAGGAAAGGGAAAAATGGATAAAGAAGTTGTGGTCCTTATGTACAATGGAATATCACTCAGCCATGAAATCAACATCATAAGGCTAGTAGCAGCATGATGAGTGGATTTAGGTACGACGATTCTAAGTGAAATAAGTCACACAGAAAAAGACACTTATCGTAAGATATCACTTATAGAGGGAATGTAAAAACCGCTACCCTTGAACTGAATTACAAAACAGTACAGAGTCACACGGTTAGAAAACACACTATGGCTGCCTAACGGCAAAGGTGAGGTGGGGTGATGCATAAAACAAGGGTTTCAAATTAGCTCAGATACCGTTCCATAAACCCAATACATAATAGACAAGACCTACTCCTTGCTCAGGGAACTGGACTCAACACCCCCTATTCACCGCCCAAGAGTATATCTGACTAGTAAGAATCTTAAAACCTATGTATTGATATCTCTCTGTAAGTGAGTCAAGTGGGTGTAAAGCTGCATAAACACAGCAGTGAAAAGCAGCTAAACCCCATTATAAAACTCAATTAATTTTAAAAACCCGTGAAACAAAGACAGTGAAAGAGAGAGAAATTCTCACAAAA
Organism: Eschrichtius robustus; assembly: GCF_028021215.1. NCBI lineage: Eukaryota > Metazoa > Chordata > Mammalia > Artiodactyla > Eschrichtiidae > Eschrichtius > Eschrichtius robustus. The sequence goes on along the minus strand of NC_090830.1, from coordinate 38,537,800 downwards.
TTCGTTCAGGGGCTGTGATGCCACCTCGATTGACCATATCTAGACCTGCAGCCGATTGAGACATAAGGGTGGACACTCTTGGGGCTGAGAGGTTTGGTGAGGTTGGGTGAGCAAACGCAGACGCTTTAAAGTAATACTGCGTGGTACCCATCCCATGGGTCCCAAATCTCCAGGTTCAAGGGCATCTTCCTACATCGAAAACATGCATGAGAAACCCAGAAGATGGTCCACCGAGTGATCGGGAAAGGTTTCTAAAACGCACCTCATTTCTCGTCTCCTTGTGCTCGGGTTCGCCATTCCAGCCGCTTTACTAGCAATCTCCCTCCTTGGAGAATCAGCACCTTTAACCTCCTGTTCCATACAGGTTGCAATTTGTCCTGAGGGTGAACGGGAAGACGGGGAACCAATGAGAGACTAGCTCTAGGTGTTGGGACAGGCACAGGTCACTCTATTTTCCCATCAGGAAGAAGAATTAACCACAGGCTCAGTCTGCCGCCCGGAAGCAGAATAGGGCCTAAAGAAAACCTTGCGCTTTTGCAGCCAGCTCCCAAGAGAGCGAGTTGAAAAATGGAGCTCAGGGGCACTGCAATTCACAAACCTGCAGAATTATAAATGATAACTCTCGTCTACAAATATATTGAGGGAAGGCAACAAAGAGGATTTGAAAGCAAGGCAGAATTGCAGGAAACAGATTTCAGGAGGCAGATTCGAATCGCCTTTAAAGCACAGAAAAAGCGGCAAAACCTCGACAATGATGCCCTTGGCCAAAAAGGGCGTATGCGTTTTTTCCTGAATATATTCAGGAAAAAACGCATACGCCCTTTTTGGCCAACCAAGCAACCTGGAAAGGCAAATCAGCGCTACAAAGAAGTCTCGCTTCCCATCGGTCAAAAGGGCCATGCTGAATAAAGTGTCAAAACCAGAAATGCAGGACAGGCCACGGAGAAACGGGAGCCTTGCTACGCTGATGGGCGGGATGTAAATTGCCAACAGCCAATCTGGAGAAGTGTAAGGTGTGTCCTGAAACATTTACAAAACTCAGCTTAGAGAGCATAGGGCACTTCCACTCATGGGCGTATAAATTGGGAAAACTAAAAATCAGCAGGACACAAGCACCCCAAAGTTTAGGGCTGCTCTGTTGACAAGAACCTCCACTTCGTTACACCTTAAATATCCCAGGAAAGGGAAAAATGGATAAAGAAGTTGTGGTCCTTATGTACAATGGAATATCACTCAGCCATGAAATCAACATCATAAGGCTAGTAGCAGCATGATGAGTGGATTTAGGTACGACGATTCTAAGTGAAATAAGTCACACAGAAAAAGACACTTATCGTAAGATATCACTTATAGAGGGAATGTAAAAACCGCTACCCTTGAACTGAATTACAAAACAGTACAGAGTCACACGGTTAGAAAACACACTATGGCTGCCTAACGGCAATGGTGAGGTGGGGTGATGCATAAAACAAGGGTTTCAAATTAGCTCAGATACCGTTCCATAAACCCAATATGTAATAGACAAGACCTACTCCTTGCTCAGGGAACTGGACTCAACACCCCTTATTCACCGCCCAAGAATATATCTGACAAGTAAGAATCTTAAAACTTATGTATTGATATCTCTCTGTAAGTGAGTCAAGTGGGTGTAAAGCTGCATAAACACAGCAGTGAAAAGCAGCTAAACCCCATTATAAAACTCAATTAATTTTAAAAACCCGTGAAACAAAGACAGTGAAAGAGAGAGAAATTCTCACAAAATTCGTTCAGGGGCTGTGATGCCACCTCGATTGACCATATCTAGACCTGCAGCCGATTGAGACATAAGGGTGGACACTCTTGGGGCTGAGAGGTTTGGTGAGGTTGGGTGAGCAAACGCAGACGCTTTAAAGTAATACTGCGTGGTACCCATCCCATGGGTCCCAAATCTCCAGGTTCAAGGGCATCTTCCTACATCGAAAACATGCATGAGAAACCCAGAAGATGGTCCACCGAGTGATCGGGAAAGGTTTCTAAAACGCACCTCATTTCTCGTCTCCTTGTGCTCGGGTTCGCCATTCCAGCCGCTTTACTAGCAATCTCCCTCCTTGGAGAATCAGCACCTTTAACCTCCTGTTCCATACAGGTTGCAATTTGTCCTGAGGGTGAACGGGAAGAGGGGGAACCAATGAGAGACTAGCTCTAGGTGTTGGGACAGGCACAGGTCACTCTATTTTCCCATCAGGAAGAAGAATTAACCACAGGCTCAGTCTGCCGCCCGGAAGCAGAATAGGGCCTAAAGCAATCCTGCGCTTTTGCGGCCAGCTCCCAAGAGAGCGAGTTGAAAAATGGAGCTCAGGGGCACTGCAATTTACAAACCTGCAGACTTATAAATGATAACTCTCGTCTACAAATATATTGAGGGAAGGCAACAAAGAGGATTTGAAAGCAAGGCAGAATTGCAGGAAACAGATTTCAGGAGGCAGATTCGAATCGCCTTTAAAGCACAGGAAAAGCGGCAAAACCTCGACAATGATGCCCTTGGCCAAAAAGGGCGTATGCGTTTTTTCCTGAATATATTCAGGAAAAAACGCATACGCCCTTTTTGGCCAACCAAGCAACCTGGAAAGGCAAATCAGCGCTACAAAGAAGTCTCGCTTCCCATCGGTCAAAAGGGCCATGCTGAATAAAGTGTCAAAACCAGAAATGCAGGACAGGCCACGGAGAAACGGGAGCCTTGCTACGCTGATGGGCGGGATGTAAATTGCCAACAGCCACTCTGGAGAAGTGTACGGTGTGTCCTGAAACATTTACAAAACTCAGCTTAGAGAGCATAGGGCACTTCCACTCATGGGCGTATAAATTGGGAAAACTAAAAATCAGCAAGACACAAGCACCCCAAAGTTTAGGGCTGCTCTGTTGACAAGAACCTCCACTTCGTTGCACCTTAAATATCCCAGGAAAGAGAAAAATGGATAAAGAAGTTGTGGTCCTTATGTACAATGGAATATCACTCAGCCATGAAATCAACGTCATAAGGCTAGTAGCAGCATGATGAGTGGATTTAGGTACGACGATTCTAAGTGAAATAAGTCACACAGAAAAAGACACTTATCATAAGATATCACCTATAGAGGGAATGTAAAAACCGCTGCCCTTGAACTGAATTACAAAACTGAACAGAGTCACACGGTTAGAAAACACACTATGGCTGCCTAACGGGAAAGGTGAGGTGGGGTGATGCATAAAATAAGGGTTTCAAATTAGCTCAGATACCGTTCCATAAACCCAATACGTAATAGACAAGACCTACTCCTTGCTCAGGGAACTGGACTCAACACCCCCTATTCACCGCCCAAGAATATATCTGACTAGTAAGAATCTTAAAACCTATGTATTGATATCTCTCTGTAAGTGAGTCAAGTGGGTGTAAAGCTGCATAAACACAGCAGTGAAAAGCAGCTAAACCCCATTATAAAACTCAATTAATTTTAAAAACCCGTGAAACAAAGACAGTGAAAGGGAGAGAAATTCTTACAAAATTCGTTCAGGCGCTGTGATGCCACCTGGATTGACCATATCTAGACCCGCAGCTGATTGAGACATAAGGGTGGACACTCTTGGGGCTGAGGGGTTTGGTGAGGTTGGGTGAGCAAACGCAGACGCTTTAAAGTAATACTGCGTGGTACCCATCCCATGGGTCCCAAATCTCCAGGTTCAAGGGCATCTTCCTACATCGAAAACATGCATGAGAAACCCAGAAGATGGTCCACCGAGTGATCGGGAAAGGTTTCTAAAACGCACCTCATTTCTCGTCTCCTTGTGCTCGGGTTCGCCATTCCAGCCGCTTTACTAGCAATCTCCCTCCTTGGAGAATCAGCACCTTTAACCTCCTGTTCCATACAGGTGGCAATTTGAACTGAGGGTGAACGGGAAGACGGGGAACCAATGAGAGACTAGCTCTAGGTGTTGGGACAGGCACAGGTCACTCTATTTTCCCATCAGGAAGAAGAATTAACCACAGGCTCAGTCTGCCGCCCGGAAGCAGAATAGGGCCTAAAGCAATCCTGCGCTTTTGCGGCCAGCTCCCAAGAGAGCGAGTTGAAAAATGGAGCTCAGGGGCACTGCAATTCACAAACCTGCAGACTTATAAATGATAACTCTCGCCTACAAATATATTGAGGGAAGGCAACAAAGAGGATTTGAAAGCAAGGCAGAATTGCAGGAAACAGATTTCAGGAGGCAGATTCGAATCGCCTTTAAAGCACAGGAAAAGCGGCAAAACCTCGACAATGATGCCCTTGGCCAAAAAGGGCGTATGCGTTTTTTCCTGAATATATTCAGGAAAAAACGCATACGCCCTTTTTGGCCAACCAAGCAACCTGGAAAGGCAAATCAGCGCTACAAAGAAGTCTCGCTGCCCATCGGTCAAAAGGGCCATGCTGAATAAAGTGTCAAAACCAGAAATGCAGGACAGGCCACGGAGAAACGGGAGCCTTGCTACGCTGATGGGCGGGATGTAAATTGCCAACAGCCACTCTGGAGAAGTGTACGGTGTGTCCTGAAATATTTACAAAACTCAGCTTAGAGAGCATAGGGCACTTCCACTCATGGGCGTATAAATTGGGAAAACTAAAAATCAGCAGGACACAAGCACCCCAAAGTTTAGGGCTGCTCTGTTGACAAGAACCTCCACTTCGTTACACCTTAAATATCCCAGGAAAGGGAAAAATGGATAAAGAAGTTGTGGTCCTTATGTACAATGGAATATCACTCAGCCATGAAATCAACATCATAAGGCTAGTAGCAGCATGATGAGTGGATTTAGGTACGACGATTCTAAGTGAAATAAGTCACACAGAAAAAGACACTTATCGTAAGATATCACTTATAGAGGGAATGTAAAAACCGCTACCCTTGAACTGAATTACAAAACAGTACAGAGTCACACGGTTAGAAAACACACTATGGCTGCCTAACGGCAATGGTGAGGTGGGGTGATGCATAAAACAAGGGTTTCAAATTAGCTCAGATACCGTTCCATAAACCCAATACGTAATAGACAAGACCTACTCCTTGCTCAGGGAACTGGACTCAACACCCCTTATTCACCGCCCAAGAATATATCTGACTAGTAAGAATCTTAAAACTTATGTATTGATATCTCTCTGTAAGTGAGTCAAGTGGGTGTAAAGCTGCATAAACACAGCAGTGAAAAGCAGCTAAACCCCATTATAAAACTCAATTAATTTTAAAAACCCGTGAAACAAAGACAGTGAAAGAGAGAGAAATTCTCACAAAATTCGTTCAGGGGCTGTGATGCCACCTCGATTGACCATATCTAGACCCGCAGCCGATTGAGACATAAGGGTGGACACTCTTGGGGCTGAGAGGTTTGGTGAGGTTGGGTGAGCAAACGCAGACGCTTTAAAGTAATACTGTGTGGTACCCATCCCATGGGTCCCAAATCTCCAGGTTCAAGGGCATCTTCCTACATCGAAAACATGCATGAGAAACCCAGAAGATGGTCCACCGAGTGATCGGGAAAGGTTTCTAAAACGCACCTCATTTCTCGTCTGATGGTGCTCGGGTTCGCCATTCCAGCCGCTTTACTAGCAATCTCCCTCCTTGCAGAATCAGCACCTTTAACCTCCTGTTCCATACAGGTGGCAATTTGAACTGAGGATGAACGGGAAGACGGGGAACCAATGAGAGACTAGCTCTAGGTGTTGGGACAGGCACAGGTCACTCTATTTTCCCATCAGGAAGAAGAATTAACCACAGGCTCAGTCTGCCGCCCGGAAGCAGAATAGTGCCTAAAGCAATCCTGCGCTTTTGCGGCCAGCTCCCAAGAGAGCGAGTTGAAAAATGGAGCTCAGGGGCACTGCAATTCACAAACCTGCAGACTTATAAATGATAACTCTCGTCTACAAATATATTGAGGGAAGGCAACAAAGAGGATTTGAAAGCAAGGCAGAATTGCAGGAAACAGATTTCAGGAGGCAGATTCGAATCGCCTTTAAAGCACAGGATAAGCGGCAAAACCTCGACAATGATGCCCTTGGCCAAAAAGGGCGTATGCGTTTTTTCCTGAATATATTCAGGAAAAAACGCATACGCCCTTTTTGGCCAACCAAGCAACCTGGAAAGGCAAATCAGCGCTACAAAGAAGTCTCGCTTCCCATCGGTCAAAAGGGCCATGCTGAATAAAGTGTCAAAACCAGAAATGCAGGACAGGCCACGGAGAAACGGGAGCCTTGCTACGCTGATGGGCGGGATGTAAATTGCCAATAGCCACTCTGGAGAAGTGTACGGTGTGTCCTGAAACATTTACAAATCTCAGCTTAGAGAGCATAGGGCACTTCCACTCATGGGCGTATAAACTGGGAAAACTAAAAATCAGCAAGACACAAGCACCCCAAAGTTTAGGGCTGCTCTGTTGACAAGAACCTCCACTACGTTACACCTTAAATATCCCAGGAAAGAGAAAAATGGATAAAGAAGTTGTGGTCCTTATGTACAATGGAATATCACTCAGCCATGAAATCAACGTCATAAGGCTAGTAGCAGCATGATGAGTGGATTTAGGTACGACGATTCTAAGTGAAATAAGTCACACAGAAAAAGACACTTATCATAAGATATCACCTATAGAGGGAATGTAAAATCTGCTGCCCTTGAACTGAATTACAAAACAGAACAGAGTCACACGGTTAGAAAACACACTATGGCTGCCTAACGGCAAAGGTGAGTTGGGGTGATGCATAAAACAAGGGTTTCAAATTAGCTCAGATACCGTTCCATAAACCCAATACGTAATAGACAAGACCTACTCCTTGCTCAGGGAACTGGACTCAACACCCCCTATTCACCGCCCAAGAGTATATCTGACTAGTAAGAATCTTAAAACCTATGTATTGATATCTCTCTGTAAGTGAGTCAAGTGGGTGTAAAGCTGCATAAACACAGCAGTGAAAAGCAGCTAAACCCCATTATAAAACTCAATTAATTTTAAAAACCCGTGAAACAAAGACAGTGAAAGGGAGAGAAATTCTTACAAAATTCGTTCAGGCGTTGTGATGCCACCTGGATTGACCATATCTAGACCCGCAGCTGATTGAGACATAAGGGTGGACACTCTTGGGGCTGAGGGGTTTGGTGAGGTTCGGTGAGCAAACGCAGACGCTTTAAAGTAATACTGCGTGGTACCCATCCCATGGGTCCCAAATCTCCAGGTTCAAGGGCATCTTCCTACATCGAAAACATGCATGAGAAACCCAGAAGATGGTCCACCGAGTGATCGGGAAAGGTTTCTAAAACGCACCTCATTTCTCGTCTCCTTGTGCTCGGGTTCGCCATTCCAGCCGCTTTACTAGCAATCTCCCTCCTTGGAGAATCAGCACCTTTAACCTCCTGTTCCATACAGGTTGCAATTTGTCCTGAGGGTGAACGGGAAGAGGGGGAACCAATGAGAGACTAGCTCTAGGTGTTGGGACAGGCACAGGTCACTCTATTTTCCCATCAGGAAGAAGAATTAACCACAGGCTCAGTCTGCCCCCCGGAAGCAGAATAGGGCCTAAAGCAATCCTGCGCTTTTGCGGCCAGCTCCCAAGAGAGCGAGTTGAAAATTGGAGCTCAGGGGCACTGCAATTCACAAACCTGCAGACTTATAAATGATAACTCTCGTCTACAAATATATTGAGGGAAGGCAACAAAGAGGATTTGAAAGCAAGGCAGAATTGCAGGAAACAGATTTCAGGAGGCAGAATCGAATCGCCTTTAAAGCACAGGAAAAGCGGCAAAACCTCGACAATGATGCCCTTGGCCAAAAAGGGCGTATGCGTTTTTTCCTGAATATATTCAGGAAAAAACGCATACGCCCTTTTTGGCCAACCAAGCAACCTGGAAAGGCAAATCAGCGCTACAAAGAAGTCTCGCTTCCCATCGGTCAAAAGGGCCATGCTGAATAAAGTGTCAAAACCAGAAATGCAGGACAGGCCACGGAGAAACGGGAGCCTTGCTACGCTGATGGGCGGGATGTAATTTGCCAACAGCCACTCTGGAGAAGTGTACGGTGTGTCCTGAAACATTTACAAAACTCAGCTTAGAGAGCATAGGGCACTTCCACTCATGGGCGTATAAATTGGGAAAACTAAAAATCAGCAAGACACAAGCACCCCAAAGTTTAGGGCTGCTCTGTTGACAAGAACCTCCACTTCGTTACACCTTAAATATCCCAGGAAAGAAAAAAATGGATAAAGAAGTTGTGGTCCTTATGTACAATGGAATATCACTCAGCCATGAAATCAACGTCATAAGGCTAGTAGCAGCATGATGAGTGGATTTAGGTACGACGATTCTAAGTGAAATAAGTCACACAGAAAAAGACACTTATCATAAGATATCACCGATAGAGGGAATGTAAAAACCGCTGCCCTTGAACTGAATTACAAAACAGAACAGAGTCACACGGTTAGAAAACACACTATGGCTGCCTAACGGGAAAGGTGAGGTGGGGTGATGCATAAAATAAGGGTTTCAAATTAGCTCAGATACCGTTCCATAAACCCAATACGTAATAGACAAGACCTACTCCTTGCTCAGGGAACTGGACTCACCACCCCCTATTCACCGCCCAAGAGTATATCCGACTAGTAAGAATCTTAAAACCTATGTATAGATATCTCTCTGTAAGTGAGTCAAGTGGGTGTAAAGCTGCATAAACACAGCAGTGAAAAGCAGCTAAACCCCATTATAAAACTCAATTAATTTTAAAAACCCTTGAAACAAAGACAGTGAAAGGGAGAGAAATTCTTACAAAATTCGTTCAGGCGCTGTGATGCCACCTGGATTGACCATATCTAGACCCGCAGCTGATTGAGACATAAGGGTGGACACTCTTGGGGCTGAGGGGTTTGGTGAGGTTCGGTGAGCAAACGCAGACGCTTTAAAGTAATACTGCGTGGTACCCATCCCATGGGTCCCAAATCTCCAGGTTCAAGGGCATCTTCCTACATCGAAAACATGCATGAGAAACCCAGAAGATGGTCCACCGAGTGATCGGGAAAGGTTTCTAAAACGTACCTCATTTCTCGTCTCCTTGTGCTCGGGTTTGCCATTCCAGCCGCTTTACTAGCAATCTCCCTCCTTGGAGAATCAGCACCTTTAACCTCCTGTTCCATACAGGTGGCAATTTGAACTGAGGGTGAACGGGAAGACGGGGAACCAATGAGAGACTAGCTCTAGGTGTTGGGACAGGCACAGGTCACTCTATTTTCCCATCAGGAAGAAGAATTAACCACAGGCTCAGCCTGCCGCCCGGAAGCAGAATAGGGCCTAAAGCAATCCTGCGCTTTTGCGGCCAGCTCCCAAGAGAGCGAGTTGAAAAATGGAGCTCAGGGGCACTGCAATTCACAAACCTGCAGACTTATAAATGATAACTCTCGTCTACAAATATATTGAGGGAAGGCAACAAAGAGGATTTGAAAGCAAGGCAGAATTGCAGGAAACAGATTTCAGGAGGCAGATTCGAATCGCCTTTAAAGCACAGGAAAAGCGGCAAAACCTCGACAATGATGCCCTTGGCCAAAAAGGGCGTATGCGTTTTTTCCTGAATATATTCAGGAAAAAACGCATACGCCCTTTTTGGCCAACCAAGCAACCTGGAAAGGCAAATCAGCGCTACAAAGAAGTCTCGCTTCCCATCGGTCAAAAGGGCCATGCTGAATAAAGTGTCAAAACCAGAAATGCAGGACAGGCCACGGAGAAACGGGAGCCTTGCTACGCTGATGGGCGGGATGTAAATTGCCAACAGCCACTCTGGAGAAGTGTACGGTGTGTCCTGAAACATTTACAAATCTCAGCTTAGAGAGCATAGGGCACTTCCACTCATGGGCGTATAAATTGGGAAAACTAAAAATCAGCAAGACACAAGCACCCCAAAGTTTAGGGCTGCTCTGTTGACAAGAACCTCCACTTCGTTACACCTTAAATATCCCAGGAAAGAGAAAAATGGATAAAGAAGTTGTGGTCCTTATGTACAATGGAATATCACTCAGCCATGAAATCAACGTCATAAGGCTAGTAGCAGCATGATGAGTGGATTTAGGTACGACGATTCTAAGTCAAATAAGTCACACAGAAAAAGACACTTATCATAAGATATCACCGATAGAGGGAATGTAAAAACCGCTGCCCTTGAACTGAATTACAAAACAGAACAGAGTCACACGGTTAGAAAACACACTATGGCTGCCTAACGGGAAAGGTGAGGTGGGGTGATGCATAAAACAAGGGTTTCAAATTAGCTCAGATACCGTTCCATAAACCCAATACGTAATAGACAAGACCTACTCCTTGCTCAGGGAACTGGACTCACCACCCCCTATTCACCGCCCAAGAGTATATCTGACTAGTAAGAATCTTAAAACCTATGTATTGATATCTCTCTGTAAGTGAGTCAAGTGGGTGTAAAGCTGCATAAACACAGCAGTGAAAAGCAGCTAAACCCCATTATAAAACTCAATTAATTTTAAAAACCCGTGAAACAAAGACAGTGAAAGGGAGAGAAATTCTTACAAAATTCGTTCAGGCGCTGTGATGCCACCTGGATTGACCATATCTAGACCCGCAGCTGATTGAGACATAAGGGTGGACACTCTTGGGGATGAGGGGTTTGGTGAGGTTCGGTGAGCAAACGCAGACGCTTTAAAGTAATACTGCGTGGTACACATCCCATGGGTCCCAAATCTCCAGGTTCAAGGGCATCTTCCTACATCGAAAACATGCATGAGAAACCCAGAAGATGGTCCACCGAGTGATCGGGAAAGTTTTCTAAAACGCACCTCATTTCTCGTCTCCTTGTGCTCGGGTTCGCCATTCCAGCCGCTTTACTAGCAATCTCCCTCCTTGGAGAATCAGCACCTTTAACCTCCTGTTCCATACAGGTGGCAATTTGAACTGAGGGTGAACGGGAAGACGGGGAACCAATGAGAGACTAGCTCTAGGTGTTGGGACAGGCACAGGTCACTCTATTTTCCCATCAGGAAGAAGAATTAACCACAGGCTCAGTCTGCCGCCCGGAAGCAGAATAGGGCCTAAAGCAATCCTGCGCTTTTGCGGCCAGCTCCCAAGAGAGCGAGTTGAAAAATGGAGCTCAGGGGCACTGCAATTCACAAACCTGCAGACTTATAAATGATAACTCTCGTCTACAAATATATTGAGGGAAGGCAACAAAGAGGATTTGAAAGCAAGGCAGAATTGCAGGAAACAGATTTCAGGAGGCAGATTCGAATCGCCTTTAAAGCACAGGAAAAGCGGCAAAACCTCGACAATGATGCCCTTGGCCAAAAAGGGCGTATGCGTTTTTTCCTGAATATATTCAGGAAAAAACGCATACGCCCTTTTTGGCCAACCAAGCAACCTGGAAAGGCAAATCAGCGCTACAAAGAAGTCTCGCTTCCCATCGGTCAAAAGGGCCATGCTGAATAAAGTGTCAAAACCAGAAATGCAGGACAGGCCACGGAGAAACGGGAGCCTTGCTACGCTGATGGGCGGGATGTAAATTGCCAACAGCCACTCTGGAGAAGTGTACGGTGTGTCCTGAAACATTTACAAATCTCAGCTTAGAGAGCATAGGGCACTTCCACTCATGGGCGTATAAATTGGGAAAACTAAAAATCAGCAAGACACAAGCACCCCAAAGTTTAGGGCTGCTCTGTTGACAAGAACCTCCACTTCGTTACACCTTAAATATCCCAGGAAAGAGAAAAATGGATAAAGAAGTTGTGGTCCTTATGTACAATGGAATATCACTCAGCCATGAAATCAACGTCATAAGGCTAGTAGCAGCATGATGAGTGGATTTAGGTACGACGATTCTAAGTCAAATAAGTCACACAGAAAAAGACACTTATCATAAGATATCACCTATAGAGGGAATGTAAAAACCGCTGCCCTTGAACTGAATTACAAAACAGAACAGAGTCACACGGTTAGAAAACACACTATGGCTGCCTAACGGCAAAGGTGAGGTTGGGTGATGCATAAAACAAGGGTTTCAAATTAGCTCAGATACCGTTCCATAAACCCAATACATAATAGACAAGACCTACTCCTTGCTCAGGGAACTGGACTCAACACCCCCTATTCACCGCCCAAGAGTATATCTGACTAGTAAGAATCTTAAAACCTATGTATTGATATCTCTCTGTAAGTGAGTCAAGTGGGTGTAAAGCTGCATAAACACAGCAGTGAAAAGCAGCTAAACCCCATTATAAAACTCAATTAATTTTAAAAACCCGTGAAACAAAGACAGTGAAAGGGAGAGAAATTCTTACAAAATTCGTTCAGGCGCTGTGATGCCACCTGGATTGACCATATCTAGACCCGCAGCTGATTGAGACATAAGGGTGGACACTCTTGGGGCTGAGGGGTTTGGTGAGGTTCGGTGAGCAAACGCAGACGCTTTAAAGTAATACTGCGTGGTACCCATCCCATGGGTCCCAAATCTCCAGGTCAAGGGCATCTTCCTACATCGAAAACATGCATGAGAAACCCAGAAGATGGTCCACCGAGTGATCAGGAAAGGTTTCTAAAACGCACCTCATTTCTCGTCTCCTTGTGCTCGGGTTCGCCATTCCAGCCGCTTTACTAGCAATCTCCCTCCTTGGAGAATCAGCACCTTTAACCTCCTGTTCCATACAGGTTGCAATTTGTCCTGAGGGTGAACGGGAAGAGGGGGAACCAATGAGAGACTAGCTCTAGGTGTTGGGACAGGCACAGGTCACTCTATTTTCCCATCAGGAAGAAGAATTAACCACAGGCTCAGTCTGCCGCCCGGAAGCAGAATAGGGCCTAAAGCAATCCTGCGCTTTTGCGGCCAGCTCCCAAGAGAGCGAGTTGAAAAATGGAGCTCAGGGGCACTGCAATTCACAAACCTGCAGACTTATAAATGATAACTCTCGTCTACAAATATATTGAGGGAAGGCAACAAAGAGGATTTGAAAGCAAGGCAGAATTGCAGGAAACAGATTTCAGGAGGCAGATTCGAATCGCCTTTAAAGCACAGGAAAAGCGGCAAAACCTCGACAATGATGCCCTTGGCCAAAAAGGGCATATGCGTTAAAAACGCATATGCCCTTTTTGGCCAACCAAGCAACCTGGAAAGGCAAATCAGCGCTACAAAGAATTCTCGCTTCCCATCGGTCAAAAGGGCCATGCTGAATAAAGTGTCAAAACCAGAAATGCAGGACAGGCCACGGAGAAACGGGAGCCTTGCTACGCTGATGGGAGGGATGTAAATTGCCAACAGCCACTCTGGAGAAGTGTACGGTGTGTCCTGAATCATTTACAAAACTCAGCTTAGAGAGCATAGGGCACTTCCACTCATGGGCGTATAAATTGGGAAAACTAAAAATCAGCAAGACACAAGCACCCCAAAGTTTAGGGCTGCTCTGTTGACAAGAACCTCCACTTCGTTACACCTTAAATATCCCAGGAAAGAGAAAAATGGATAAAGAAGTTGTGGTCCTTATGTACAATGGAATATCACTCAGCCATGAAATCAACGTCATAAGGCTAGTAGCAGCATGATGAGTGGATTTAGGTACGACGATTCTAAGTCAAATAAGTCACACAGAAAAAGACACTTATCATAAGATATCACCGATAGAGGGAATGTAAAAACCGCTGCCCTTGAACTGAATTACAAAACA